>NC_133335.1:89175200-89837700 GCF_042186555.1 Aquarana catesbeiana
AAAAAAAAATCATTAAAAAAATCATTTTTGAAAAAAATGATTAGCTCTTTCAGATAATGATGGGACTTCAACTTTTTTACTACTAGTTATACTTTTTAAAATATTAAGCTTTTTAACACTTTTCACAGTTACTCCAGCCACTCCAACCACACAACAGTTACTCAAGCCACTCCACCGAGTTACTCTGCCCACTCCAGTTGTAGAGGCAAGAACACTTTCCACAATTTCTCCAGAAATTGTAGCTTTTCTAGTTATACTTTTTAAAATATTAAGCTTTTTAACACTTTTCACAGTTACTCAAGCCACTCCACCGTTACTCCACCCACTCCAGTTGTAGAGGCAAGAACACTTTTCACAATTTCCCCAGAAATTGTAGCTTTTCTAGTTAAGTGTTCTTGCATAGCAAGGCCACTTACTGTTATCTCACATATATTATTATAGCCAAATTTACCACCCTAACTCCTCCCACAGCTTTTACACTACATAGACAATATACCGAAACGTGCGGATTGTTCCGATTGGTGTGCTATTACTTTGTGGAATGTTTCGCCGAATGGTTCATGAAATATCGTTTTTGCGGCGAAATTTGTCCCATAGGAATTAATGGGAAAATGTTCAAAACTAGAGTGGGAGGTGACAAAAGCTGAATAATCAGGACATGATTTCTAAACTGCCACCACTCCCTCATTTTAAAGCCCACCTACACAGTTTTCATAATATGACCATTTGTTTGCAACTCACGCCGTCCATTGACATTCATTGAAACTACACTTTAGCCACTTCAAATTTTAAGGGCAATACCCAAAACTGCGACTGTGCCTTCATTTTTAATATTTCAGAGACATAGTATGCATCAAAATCTAGGTCTGGGTCTCGTGATTCTCACAATATAAAGCTCTTCACTGTAGGATTTATAGTTTTTAAAATACAACCGTTTGAAGTACTGCACAGTTATTACAGCTATCATGATCCTGTGTATTGTGTATTGAGCAGTGGTTGTGAAGCATAAACAGGACATGAGCGTTGCCAGGAAACAGTGAATGTAAAACACTGATCATCATCAAACTGATAGCACACCTTCACCTCCATTCTACGTCAAGATGCTGAGATCCCCCAAATGCATGTGGTCATACCTTCATCTGCTAGGCTTGATAAGGCTTGTAGACTACTGGTGGAGGCAAGAACACTTCACACAATTTCCCCAGAAATTGTAGCTTTTCTAGTCTTAAGTGTTCTTGCATAGCAAGACCACTTACTGTTATCTCACATATATATTATTATTCTTATTATAGCCAAATTTACCACCCTAACTCCTCCCACAGTTTTTACACTACATAGACAATATACCGAAACGTGCGGATTGTTCCCGAATGGTGTGCTATTACTTTGTGAAACGTGTCACTGAATGGTTCACGAATATCGTTGTTTTTGCGGCAAAATTAGTCCCATAGGAATGAATGCCGAAATGTTCAATGTCATTTAATTGGTGTGCTATTACCTTGTGGAACTTTGTGAAAAGCTGAAAATTACCAGTGTGAATCCAGAATCAGTCATTTAATTGGTTTGCTATTACTTTGTGGAACGTTTCACCGAATGGTTCACGAAATATTGTTTTTGTGGCGAAATTGGTCCCATAGGAATGAATGGCGAAATGTTCAAACTAGAGTGGGAGGTGACAAAAGCTGACAACCCCATGATCATACCACCCTAACTCCTCCCACAGCTTTTAAACTACATAGACAGTAATATACCGAAACATGCGGATTGTCCCTGATTGGTGTGCTATTACTTTGTGGAACGTTTCGCCGAATTTTTCACTAAATATCGTTGTTTTTGCGGCAAAATTAGTCCCATAGGAATGAATGGCGAAAAATTATTTTTGAAAAAAAAAAATTATTTTTAAAAAAAATGTTCAGCTCTTTCAGCTAATGATGGGACTTCGTCAACTTTTTTTACTACTATTTATACTTTTTAAAATATTAAGCTTTTAACACTTTTCACAGTAACTCCAGCCACTCCAACCACACAACAGTTACTCAAGCCACTCCACCCAGTTACTCCATCCACTCCAGTTGTAGAGGCAAGAACACTTCACAATCTCCCCAGAAATTGTAGCTTTTCTAGTTATTATAGCCAAATTTACCACCCTAACTCCTCCCACAGTTTTTACACTACATAGACAATATACCGAAACGTGCGGATTGTTCCTGATTGGTGTGCTATTACTTTGTGGAACGTTTTACCGAATGGTTCATGAAATATCGTCGTTTTGCGGTGAAATTGGTCCCATAGGAATGAATGGCAAAATGTTCAAAACTAGAGTGGGAGGTGACAAAAGCTGACATTATGACCCCCCATGATCAGCCAAAACGTTATGACCACCCCATGAAAAAAAAAAATTTTGGAAAAAACAAATCATTTTGGAAAAAACATCATTTTGGAAAAAACACAATTTTGGAAAAAACACATGTTTGGAAAAAACACAATTTTGGAAAAAAACACAATTTTGGAAAAAACACAATTTTGGAAAAAACACATTTTGGAAAAAACACATTTTGGAAAAAACACATTTTGGAAAAAACAACCAAAATCATTTTTGAAAAAAAAAAATCATTTCAAAAAAAAGTTTTTGAAAAAAAAAATCTTTTGAAAAAATGTTCAGGTCTTTCAGATAATGATGGGACTTCAACTGTTTTACTGCTATTTATACTTTTTAAAATATTAAGCTTTTTAACACTTTTCACAGTTACTCAAGCCACTCCACCCAGTTACTCCACCCATTCCAGTTGTAGAGGCAAGAACACTTTTCACAATTTCCCCAGAAATTGTAGCTTTTCTAGTTATTATAGCCAAATTTACCACCCTAACTCCTAACTACATAGACAGTAATATACCGAAACGTGTGGATTGTTCACGAATGGTGTGCTATTACTTTGTGGAACGTTTTGCCAAGTGGTACACGAAATATCGTAGTTTTTGCGGAAAATTGGTCCCATAGGAATGAATGGCGACATGTTCAATGTCATTTAATTGGTGTGCTATTACCTTGTGGAACTTTGTGAAAAGCTGAAAAATACCAGTGTGAATCCGGCCTCAATGTCATTTAATTGGTGTGCTATTACTTTGTGGAACGTTTCGCCAAATGGTTCATGAAATATCGTTGTTTTTGTGGTGAAATTGGTCCCATAGGAATGAATGGCAAAGTGTTCAAAACTAGAGTGGGAGGGGACAAAAGCTGACCCCCCCTATGATCAGCCAAAACATTATGACCACCCCATGAAAAAAAAATATATATTTTTTTTTAAATCATTTTTGAAAAAAATTATTTTTGAAAAAAATGTTCAGCTCTTTCAGCTAATGATGGGACTTCAACTGTTTTACTACTATTTTTACTTTTTAAAATATTAAGCTTTTTAACACTTTTCACAGTTACTCAAGCCAATCCATCCAGTTACTCCGCCCACTCCAATTGTAGAGGCAAGAACACTTTCCACAATTTCTATTATTATATTATTATTTTATTATTTTATTATTTTATTATCATCATCAAAATTTACCACCCTAACTCCTCCCACAGTTTTTACACTACATAGAGTAATATTTCCCGAAACGTGCGGAGTGTTCCCGTATGGTGTGCTATTACTTTTTGGAACGTTTCGCCGAATGGTTCACGAAATATCGTTTTTGCGGCAAAATTAGTTGCATAGGAATGAATGGCGAAATGTTCAAAGTCATTTAATTGGTGTGCTATTACCTTGTGGAACTTTGTGAAAAGCTTAAAAATACCAGTATGAATCCGGAATCAATGTCATTTAATTGGTGTGCTATTACTTTGTGGAACGTTTCACCGAATGGTTCACGAAATATCGTAGTTTTTGCGGCGAAATTGGTCCCATAGGAATGAATGGCGAAATGTTCAAAACTAGAGTGGGAGGTGACAAAAGCTGACAACCCCATGATCAGCCAAAACATTATGACCACCCCATGATCAGCCAAAACATTATGACCGTCCCATTAAAAAAAAAAATGATTTTTGAAAAAAAAAATCATTTTTGGAAAAAAAAACAATCATTTTTGAAAAAATGTTCAGCTCTTTCAGCTAATGATGGGATTTCAACTGTTTTACTACTATTTATACTTTTTAAAATATTAAGCTTTTTAACACTTTTCACAGTTACTCAAGCCACTCCACCCCACCCAGTTACTCCGCCCACTCCAGTTGTAGAGGCAAGAAAACTTTTCACAATTTCCCCAGAAATTGTAGCTTTTCTAGTTTTTATTATTTTATTATAGCAAAATTTACCTCCTCCCACAGCTTTTACACTACACAGACAGTAATATACCAAAACATGCAGATTGTTCCCGATTGGTGTGCTATTACTTTGTGGAACGTTTCGCCGAATGGTTCACAAAATAGCGTCGTTTTTGCGGCAAAATTGGTCCCATAGGAATGAATGGCGAAATGTTCAAAACTAGATCAGCCAAAACATTATGACCACGCCATAATCAGCCAAAACATTATGTCCACCCCATGATCAGCCAAAACATTATGACCACCCCATGAAAAAAAAAACCCAGGTGGAGCCACATGCATTTCACACTGACCTTACTGCTTCTTCCATCCAACAGTTGCACAACTGAAGCAGCAAGCATATAAAGACTCCACCCCCCCCCCCACACACAGGTGGGGATAATGCAATCAGCTGTGCCGAATGTCTGATAAAGCAAACCTAATACACCTGCATAACCATACCTCTGTGTTACCATATGAAAACATGGCAAAGCATGTAAACTTCATACAAAAAGGTAGGGGCGGAGCCGGCACGCAGCATGTGAGGACGTCTGGAGAGGAGCTCTGCCTGCAGATTTTAGATCCTGACCTAATCCTGTGAGCAAAAAGTCGGCGTTCTGCCCTGGACTGCTGGGGCATGAGTCCCTCGAGTCCTCACCCTTAGGAGAGCCTCCGGGGATGGTGAAATACGGGCCACCGTGGCCAGACCCATGATAGCAAAGATTCTGCACTTCAGAGACAGAGAAAATATCCTGAAAGGGGCCAGGAGAGGCCCTGAGCTGAAGTTTCATAATTATTGGATATCTATTTATCCTGATTTCTCGGCCACCATGCAAAGACAGAGGGCTTCCTTCTACCAGATAAAGAAACAACTTAGAGAACTGAACCTGATGTACAGTATGCTGTATCCAGCAAAACTACGCATTGTGGATAATGGCAAGGCACATTTTTTTACCACCCCCACGGAGGCTTCTGACTGGCTGGATGCGAGGGGACGCCCGAGAGGCGGGAGTTCTCCAAGACCACCTTAAATCCGTATATACATATAGAGGGGGTCCTAAGAGATGAAGGATACAAGGGGAGGAATTCTGGCTGTTGCTGAGCTGCTCTTTTACCACCCCTTTTCCCCCTTGACCATTTTGCATAATTCCAGAATGAACTGACTAGTGCAGTGTTTCTCAACTCCAGTCCTCAAGGCGCCCCAACAGGTCATGTTTTCAGGATTTCCCTCAGATGAAACGGATGTAGTAATTACTAAGGCAGTGAAACTGATTAAATCACCTGTGCAAAATAATGGAGAGCCTGAAAACATGACCTGTTGGGGCGCCTTGAGGACTGGAGCTGAGAAACACTGGACTAGTGACATATGATGTGGCCTTATGCACCTGGCAGTCCAGAGAGCTACAGAATGATTATGCTTTCTGCTTTAATTGCTCAATTGTACTTATAACACCGAAGGAATCTGCAGGTTTTTCTCCTTCCGGAAACAGGAGGTTTTTTTTTCATCTTCTGTCTGTAACTTGAGGAGGGGAAAAGGACGAAGAGAGGAGCGTTAAAAAGTTTTTTTTTTCTCTCTCCTCTCTGAACACATATTTTTGTTTTGTTTTTGTTGTTTTTTTCTTCTTTTCTTTTTTCTTGTGTTTTTTTCTCTTAAACTTGAACTTACTCCTCACAGTGTTGGAGCCTGAGTGACTTTTTGAAGTCCCACATCCGTTATAACCCTTTTTGAGTTAAGGTTTTGGGAATGAAGTGCCTTGCATGTTGGGGGCGGGTAACAAGGGGGGAGGAGGGGGGGAGTAACTGGGATAATTATCATTCTGCTCTATGTATGCTCATGATTTCAAGCTCATTTCAAATATTCGTTATTTGCCTTCTATGTTGCTGCCCCACAGGGCAGTGGGGGAGTGGTGGAGCCCTGGAAGATAACCTACCAAAGTGTCAGGAGTGAGGGGAGAATGTGCTTGTCCTATTTACTATGGCTGTGAACCTTAGAGTGATCTCTTGGAATGTTAGAGGCCTTAACTCAGAATTTAAACGATCACTGGTTTTTGACTATCTCAAAAAATATAAACTGCATTTAATTCTGTTGCAGGAAACACATCTGCAGGGCTCCAGGACTCTCTCTCTAAAAAGGGCGCATATTGCTGGGGCCTACCATGCAAGCTATTCCTCATATGCTAGGGGAGTATCCACTCTAGTAGCTAAATCTTTACCCATATACATCCATGCGATTAAAACGGATATAAAGGGTAGATATGTTATTCTAGTGATAAAAGTCCATAATAGATTTATGACATTTGTGAATTTATATGTCCCGCCTCCCTTCTCCTTGTCTCATTTGAATGACATGCTTCAAGCGGCTTATGAGATAGCGGAAGGGAGGATTTTCATTTTAGGAGACCTGAACGCGGTGGCGGATCCAACAATGTATAAGTTGGACGCACCGCCAAGGACTCCAACACCACTGGCGAAGTGGCTGTCAGTTAATGGCTTCTGTGATGCATGGCGGGTGAGGCATCCAGAGAACAGGGAATATTCTTGTTACTCTGAGACGCATAAAACACTGTCCAGGATAGACACTGTGTTGGTTGAACCTGAGGGGCTGCAAATGGTGGCTGGGACGAGGTACTTACCTAGAGTGCACTCGGACCATTCACCTATACTAGTAGATATTGTATTAGGACAGAGACAGGGAATTAGACACTGGAGGATGGAGGCTAGCTGGCTGCAGGAGGAGGATGTTAAAATTAAATGTATTGAGGCTATCCAGCTGTTCTGGAAAGAAAACTGGGACGCTGGATCTGACCTAATTGAGTGGGAGGCATTCAAAGCTACTTTACGAGGGGTGTTTATGGCGGAGGTGAGTGGCTTCAAGAAGCAACTGGCTTCCTCAATACTGGACAGGGAACGAGATGTATCTCTAGCAGAGGCAGAATACATTAGGCGACCAACTAGGGTAGGATTACGAAATCTACAGGATAAGACGAGGGCATACAAGGAAATACTGACCGACCAGACTACCAAACTTAGACTTGCACAGCGTAGACGCATTTTTGAATTTGGGGACAAAAATAGTAGACTGTTAGCATACTTGGCAAGACCAGAATACATATCCATATGTATAATGAGTATATATGATCAAAGTGGGGTGGAGGTGAGTAATTCTGAGGATATACTGCAGGCCTTTACCCATTTTTATAAAGAACTTTACAAATCATGCATCCCCCCAGGAGGTAACACACTGGAAAATTATCTGAATGACATTGACCTTCCTCGGTTAACAAGTGTGGACCGTGATGCCCTGGAAGCTGACATAACTGTGAAGGAGATTGAGGGGGCGATATCTTCTTTTGCCCCTTGGAAATCTCCAGGCTTGGATGGTATGCCCTTGGAATGGTATGCTACTTTTAGTGGTGGACTGGCGCCCTGACTACTCCGAGTGTTTTTGACTGCTAGGCGGGAGGGGAGACTTCCCCCCTCTATGAGAGAGGCCCTGGTGGTCTTAATACATAAAGGGGGAAAAGATCCTAAAGAATGTGAATCCTATAGACCCATTTCATTGATGAATGTTGACACCAAAATTCTTGTGAAAGTGCTGGCGGGGAGACTACAATCGGTAATTCTTAAGCTAGTTAATCCGGATCAGACAGCCTTTATAAAAGGGCGTTGTGCACAAATGAATGTTAGAAGGTTATTTATTAACCTACAGACTAAACATGACAATTCTGGGGAGAGGGTGGTGGCCTCTCTGGACACCAAGAAGGCCTTTGATTCAGTGGAGTGGGGCTACCTGTTTGGTCTCCTGGAGATACTGGGATTTGGGCCTACATTCATATCCTGGGTGAAGCTGTTATACACTGACCCATTAATTAGGGTGAGGGTAAATGGAATTATATCCGAGCCCTTCCCTGTCCTCCGGGGGACCAGAGAGGGGTGCCCCCTATCCCCTCTTCTTTTTGCTTTGGCCATAGAGCCCCTGGCGGCAAGACTAAGGGATACTCCTCACATGAATGGACTTCGGGTGGGGGGGATTGAGGAACGAGTTTCCCTTTATGCGGACGACATGCTCCTGTATCTACAAGATTCAGGTGCTTTGTTATCCACGGCCTTCCGGTTGATACAGGAGTTCGGAGACTACTCTGGATTCCGTATCAATTGGAACAAATCGTCCCTATTTTCTATTGACGACACAGTGACGGTCCCGGCGGATTGTCCCATTCAACTGTCCCAGTCACTTAAATATCTGGGAGTTGTGATTCAACTTCCCATTTCGGGGTATCTGGACCTCAATCTGAGACCGGTAATGGAGGCTCTTCATGAGAGGGTATGGCGGTGGAGGAACATGCCGTTGACAGTGATGGGTCGCATAAACCTATTTAAAATGATTTTCCTTCCAAAGCTGCTCTACGTTCTCTCGAACTCGCCTGTATATGTCTCGGTGAAACTGTTCAAACACATAGATTCTATTGTGGTGGATTTCTTGTGGGGATCTAAGGCCCCCAGGATATCTCTAGCAATCCTGAAGCTACCAATAAATCGAGGGGGGTTGGCTATGTCAGATATGAGATCCTATTTTTTCGCGTCCCAAATGACATTCTTGCATTGGCAGTGCTTCCCCCAAGTCCCTAATGCCACTACTCTATTGGAGGCGGCTGTCGACACATCTCAGGAAACATTATTGAATATGCTGTTTAGAAAAGAGATTCCAGGAAGAAGGGTGGGGTCTGTTATGGCACTACCAGGTAGGATGTTTCCCCTATGTGCGCAGAGAATACTGGATGATCCTTTATGGATGTCACCTAATTGTCCTCTCTGGTGCAATAAGTCCCTAAAAGAGTTCTGCAAAATAGAGGATGGGTATGGATGGGCCAAATATGGGGTAAAATATCTTCATCATATATACCAAGATGGTAGGCTGGCATCTTTTGCACAACTAAGGGAGCAGTTTGGCATATGTAGGACCTGGCAGTTCAGATATACCCAGTTGCAACATGCATCGATAGCCCAGTTCGGGAGGGGGGAGGTGAAGGTACAAAACACAGCCTTGGAAAGGGTCCTGATCAACCCGGAACCAACTAAGCATATATCTAGATACTACAAGGAGATAGGACTGGGAGGCCCTGACCTGACTGTTAGGACCAGAACTAGATGGACAGCGTTATACCAGAACTGACTGAGGAATTGTGGCAGGAGGTGCTCGATACATATCTTGTATCGGTTATTTCCTCCACAGACAGAATGATACAGCTTCGATATTTACATCGGGTGTACTACACTCCAACCAGGCTATTCAAAATGCACAGAAGGGACAATCCAGAGTGTCATAAATGTAGGGAAAATGAGGGAACTTTCCTTCACATGGTATGGGACTGTCCTAAGATAAGGCCATTATGGTCCCAGGTGACCGAGTTCATATCCGACCACTTTGATCTTCCAAACATATGCTCTCCCATGAGGTGTCTGTTGGGGGTCTTTGATCAAGAAGAGATTAATGCGAATACAAAATTGTTTCTCAGACTTCTCTACTTTCGGAATGAGAAAACTGATCATTTGAAGATGGATTCATGATGAACAACTCACTTTGGGAATGTGGATAAGAATAATAAATGCTGATATACCTTTATATAAAATGACATATGAGGCAAGGGGAGCTCCCAAAAAATTTAGGAAAGTGTGGTATAGGTGGTATAGGTGGACTGAGTCCAAAAATACTTTAACAGAAGACGAGGAAGGGGGCAATAGAGATGAACTAATGTAGGCAATGATGAATGTAAATAGTAATGTGATAAAGGAAAGGATGCATACAATATTATGAGCAGATTAAAAATGAAGGGGGGAGGGAAGGGGGGGAGGGACACTCATCTGTTTTTTTTTTGGTTGAAACCATGTTTCTATGGTTAGTCTCGACTGTTCCGACACTCTTTTCTTTGAGTGTTTCTTTAAAAAAAAAAGAGAGCAAACACTCTGGTTGGATGAAGTAAAGGGATCTCAACCATAAACAGGAAGAACTATTAAAAAGCGAATCTTGATGTTTTTTGTAAGTAGAGATAATATGATGTCTTTAATGTAATGTATGCCAACTTTTGTTTGAAGAATGTGATGTAACATGTCAATATGCTCAATAAAAAACTTTGTTAAAAAAAAACCTTCATACAAAAAATATATATTACTTTGCACAGCCTAAGTTCCCAAACCTATCCAAGATGTTTCATGCGATTCGGTGTTCCACAAGGTAACGTACAAAAAAAGACCTTGAATGTTAACCAATTTCTCCCACACTTCACACAATAGAAGACTGTATCCATGCCAACATATTCTGAAAATTTCAGCCTATTTCGTTAATCACACCAAAAGTTACTGACGTTAAGCTATATTTTACATTGCTAAAACATTTAATGCGAACAGCTAAGATCTGAACTTCCCAAACCTATTCTATAAGTTTCATGCGATTCGGTGTTCCACCAGGTAAACTAGGGACATTAGGCTTGTTTTTTGGGGAGCTTAATGTGGCTTAACGTACAAAAAAAAGATGTTAAATGTTAACCCGGAACTTCACACAATAGAAGATTCTATCCATGCCAACATTTTCTTAAAAAATTTCAGCTTATTTGGTTAATGTATAGAATGTATAGAATGCATTAAGGTGAGAAACCTCAAGACTTTACAACTCCTTCAAGAGTACCAGCACTTTAATTTACTATTTACACAAGGTTTCCCCTTCACCCTCTGCAGCAATGCTGGCAGCACTCATATGTCTATTTCCCAAAGTCAACCTCTGGATATGACGCTGAGCACGTGTACTAAACTCCTTTGGTCGACCATGATGAGGCCTGTTCTGAGTGGAACCTGTCCTGCTAAACCGCTGTATGGTCTTGGCCACTGTGCTGCAGCTCAGTTTCAGGGTCTTGGCAATCTTCTTATAGCCTAGGCCATCTTTATGTTGAGCAAAAATTCTTTTTTTCCGATCCTCAGAGAGTTCTTTGCCATGAGGTGCCATGTTGAACTTCCAGTGACCAGTATTAGAGAGTGAGAGTGATAACACCAAATTTAAACACACCTGCTCCCCATTCACACCCGAGACCTTGTAACACTAACGAGTCACATGACACCGGGGAGGGAAAATAGCTAATTGAGCCCAATTTGGACATTTTCACTTAGGGGCGTAATCACTTTTGTTGCCAACGGTTTAGACATTAATGGCTGTGTGTTGAGTTTTTGAGGAGACAGCAAATTTACACTGTTATACAAGCTGTACACTCACCACTTTACATTGTAGCAAAGTGTCATTTCTTCAGTGTTGTCATATGAAAAGATATAATATAACATTTACAAAAATGTGAGGGGTGTACTGCAAATACTGCAGATGCTGACTTTAAATAAATGGCCACTTACCTGTCCCAGGGTCCAGCGATGTCGGCAGCCGACGCCGATAACCCTCTCGATTCTCGGCAGCTGCTGCCGCCATCCTAGGTGAGGGAATCAGGAAGTGAAGCATGGCGGCTTCACTTCCCGGTTCCCTACTGCTCATACGCGAGTTGCGCTGCGCATCGTAACTGGTCCCCGCTATCTCCTGGGACCTGTGTGTTTCCCAGGAGACAGCGCGGAGGGACAGGAAAAGGCATAGACTCCCGTGGGAGTCTATGCCGAGAGTGGATGCAAATACCTATCTTAGACAGGTATCTGCACCCCCCTCCCCCCTGAAAGGTGCCAAATGTGACACCGGAGGGGGGGAGGGTTCCGAAAAGCGGAAGTTCCATTTTTGTGTGGTACTCCGCTTTAAGTAGAATAATAGTAGTGGACATTACACCAGTAGTGAGGTTTCCCATAAAGTCCCTTTTTTTTGGTATATATGCATGGTGTCATATAATGTGTGGTGTATTCTTTCTGATAATTTGATGTTTGCCATATGGTTAAGAACCTGGGGCCATGGTACGTTGGATGAACGCTAGTTGAAGGCGATAGTCCAGTGGATAGAGCTAAATAGAGTATGGATTAGTCTAGAACTGGCTATTGGTATATCTTGTATGGGGGAGAATAAAAGGCACATTTGGGGTGTTAGTGGGATCTTTCTGCCTGAAATTCGATCAATTATGAGAATTGCATTGTGCCAAATGTTTTTTAGATGGGAGCAATCCCAAAATATATGTAGTAGTGTCCCATGTGTAGGGCAGTCCCTGAAACAGAGTGGGGATGTTCATGGGTAGAATGAGTTGAGTTTGGCAGGGGTGAGATACCATCTATAAATCAGTTTGGTGGCAGATTCTCTGGTGGTGGTAGTTTTGGTGTATTTGTGTAGGTATTCAAATATAGTATACCATTGTTCAGGGGATAATGAAATGTTTAGGTCTGATTCCCATTGTAGCATGGGGTGTGATTTTTCAGGCATATTGAATTAATTTAGATTTTTATAAATTCTGGAAATTAATCCTTTGTCCTGTGGGGAGGAAATAAAAATCTGTTCGAATTGATAAGTAGAGTGAGTGAGTAGTATTTTTGGTAAAAGTGTTTTCCTTGTCAAAAGAAGTTTATTGAGTATACAATGTTATAAAGATACATAAAGTAAGTTTACAAGGATCTATAAAGTAAGCTCATTGTTTTACAGTAGGGTTTATATAGGTAAATATCATGAAATTTCAAATATTAAACATTGGGTTCACGTAAACCTAAATTAAAGATATATATCATTTCCTTAGTTACTTTTGTAGGTATTTAAATGATTTATACCTACTATACATATTGTTTACAAGTAGAGTGTATATAGGTCAAATAAATTCTGATAATGAGCTTTAATCGTAAGGTGGAGAAAAGGAAAGAGAAAGAAGAAAAAGGGTTGAAAGGAAGAGGTATGGTCCACAAGGTTGTCCCGCTCGTCAGTTTATTATTCTTTTTAGTTCTCTTTGAAGCCTTAGAATGGGTGTCTCTGTAAGTCATTTAATCTGTTACCATGGCAACAGGACAGAGTCATTGAAATTTGACAGGAACTGTTGTTTTATCCAAGGATGCCAAAGTTTTTCAAATTTTGGAATTTGATTTTGATCGATGGCTACCATCTTAGCATGGGACATTGTATTATTCATTCTGTGAATTGTTTCTGCTAGTACCAATGTTGGAGATTTCCATGCCTTGGCCACTGTTTGTTTTGCAGCCGTTATTAGTTGGATCATAAGTTTGAATTGAGAGAGTGTTAACCATTCCGGTTTTAGATTAAGTAAAGTTAAATATGGATCTGGTTGTATTATTTTTTTAAATATTTTAGATGCAATCACGAAGACTTCCTTCCAGAAGGTTTGGATTACTGGGCACGTCCACCATATGTGTAAATATGTGCCTATTTCTGGGCATCCTCGAAAACAAAGAGTTGAGGTATTAGGTGAATATTTTGCCACTCTAGCGGGTACAAGGTACCAGCGAGTTAGGACTTTATAATTTGTCTCCAGTGCTAAGATGTTGGGTGAAGATGACTTAGATGTGAGCCATATATTAGACCAGTCCGTGTCTTCTAAAGTTCGTCCCAGGTCCTCCTCCCACCTCTGAACGTAAGAGGGTCTATTAAGATTTGCTACTCCATATAATTGATTATAAAGTGATGAAATTGTACCTTTAGCAAATGGATCTTTTGTACAGATTGATTCAAAAATGGATAATTGGGATAATGGTGTATCCCCCTTTAGGAATGGTGTATAGAAATTTTTGATTTGGAGATATCTAAATATCTCAGAGTTTGGTAGATCATATTTTTCTCTAAGCGATGGGAATGAAAGGAATGATTTAGATACTATGAAGTCATTTAGTGTCTGAATGCCTGATGTTGTCCAAGCTTTAAAAGAATTTGGGTAGATCCATGCCGGATAAAAGGCCGGATTTCTGATAAAAGAAAGGAGAGGATTGTGTGGAGATTGTAACTGATATTTGGTTTTTAGTTTATCCCAGAGAGATAAGAAGTGTTTAGTTATGGGATTATGAATTTTAAAGCGGTCTTTAGGATCAAGCCATAATAAATTTGATATTAATAGAGGGTCATTTTCTGAAGCCTCTATAAATACCCATAATGGGATTTCCTGTTTTGCATGGTATTTGGTCAGACTGGCCAAATGTGCTGCTCTGTAGTAGTTAGTAAAATTAGGGCATCCCAGGCCTCCTTTATTTTTGGGAAGATGTAGTGTGTGTATAGGTATACGTGGTTTAGAAGAGCCCCATATAAACAAAGTTGCTCTTTTTTGTACTATTCTCAAAAAATAGGAAGGAATTGGAATAGGGAGGACTCTGAATAGATAAAGCAATTTGGGTAGAATAGTCATTTTGATTGCATTAATCTTCCCTATCCAGGATAAAGGAAGTTGCGACCATTGTTTTATTAGATTTGTGATCTGTCTTAATACAGGAGGATAATTGGTTGAGAATAAGTCAGAATGAGATGCTGTTAAATGAATTCCAAGATATGGGATTGATTTTTCTGCCCATGTGAATGGGAGTGCTGCCCTAGTCGGGATCAATTCCATGTTTGTGAGTGAAATATTAAGCACTAGGCATTTCTTAGGATTAATCATAAGGCCGGATAGGGCTGCAAATCCATCAAGAGCTGGTATTAAGTTAGGACCAAAGACCTGTGGTGATGATAGAAAAAGTAATATATCGTCTGCAAATATACATAATTTGTGTGTAATACCTCCTACTTCAAAGAGTAAACAAAAAACATATGAGATTAGATGATACATTGTATAAATTATTTTTTGCAAGTAATCACAATTTACCCGTGAAAGAGAATAAATATCTCTCTCAGGGGAATAAGTGCCTTCGTCACACTCCCACATAATATGGTTGGGAGAATGAGGAGGGCTAATGGGGGTACATGGATCTTCCGCTTACAGGAGAGAAGTGCTATGTCAAAAGACATCAAAATGATGTTTCATTAATTGGAGTGCAGAATATAGTTTTTGTTGAAATTATTTATTCCAGGGTGGTTGTATATGGTTAGTCTTGCCCTAGGCTAAATAATTCAGTTAGAAAGGTACTGTTAATAACTTTGGTATTGATGAAGATAGTTTGAATTATTTTGGGATTTTAACCCTTTTAGAGTAAACAATTACATATTTTATTCATATGTAACTGTTTAGATATGTTAACTCATAAAATTGAGGTTGTATTGCTTCAGATTAGAATAAACAAAAACATAATTCTAGGGACTAGTTAGGTAATAATATATTTGTTTTAAGAAAAGAAAGAAAAAGCTTCCATTACTTCTGGATTATTGAACATATTTGTCCTAAAAAGTAATAAATCTATTGTTATTACCTGATAATATATAACTGAACAAGAATTTCCTTATTTCACTTATATATTCTAAGGCTATATGAATCAGAATTAATAAGAAATATAACTGGAATGTAACATGATCCCACACAGTGTGTGACTATCAGAATGCAGTTACATTCAGTTATAAATATAGGTTTTTTATAGAGAACCATCTCTTAGTATAATAAATGAAGAGATATCAGGAATTAGGATGTCAGTCCATTGAATCTTCTTGGTCCATGGATGATGTGGCATAACGGCCTCTTTTGTGAGAATGATGATTCCCATTTTGTTCTGAAATTTTCTGGGTGCTGCCTGAAGGTGAAGATGACGCCATTCTTCTGTGTGTGGGAGTGTTGCTGCTTGTGGGTTCTGTCAGATTTAATTTTAAAAGGGTTTGTTGTAGTTCATCTGCTGATCTGCTTCTGTAAATTGTACCTTGGTAGTTAAATCTGACTGAAAAGGGGAAGCCCCATTGATACATAATGTTGTGGCGTTGCAGTTCCATTAGTTGGGGTTTCATGGATCGTCTTTTAGTAATAGTAAGTTGGGATAGGTCAGCAAAAATTTGATAATTGTGTCCTTGAAAATTAAGTTCCTTTTTTTCTCTTGCAGCAATTAGTATTTGTTCTTTCGTTCTGTAATAATGAAATTTTGTGATTATATCACGTGGGGGTCCATCTTTCTTTTTGGCTGTGAGGGCTCTGTGTACTCTGTCCAGTTCTAAACGTTCAATAGGGATATCTGGCTTTAGTTCTTGTAATAGAGCAGTAATAGTAGATTGCAGGTCTGTCACAGTTTCAGGTATTCCCCTTATGCGCAAGTTTGAACGTCTGGCTCTATTTTCGTAATTTTTGAGCTTAGTTTGAAGTATTAAATTCTCTTTTTTTAATTGTTCCAATTCTGTTATATTTTCTTGGGTTGTAATTTCAATTTCATCCATTTTTATTTCTAAGGCTGCGGTGCGGTTTCCCAGCTCTCTTATTTCTTTGGTTAGGCTTTTTGTTATTTGGTCTGAGGTTTGTTTTAAAGCCTTATGAAGCATCTTTTCAAATTGTAATAATATTACTGGGGATACTGAGGAGGCTTGTGGAGAAGTTTGTGAGAGGATTTGTTCTGTATCTGACTCAAATGGAGAGTCTTGCTGTGACATTTTCTGTCTGTGAGAGCGCCCTGATGCTGTGTATTGTGAGGTGACTGGAGCTGCTTCAGCTGCAGTGAGTGCCTGTGAGCTCTTTGTGAGGTGATTTTTATTTCTGCCACGGTTTCCTCCCAGTACCATATTTCCTGCCCAAACTTTCACAGTTTGTTCCCTGGGGCAAAAAGGTTCAAATGGATACCTTTTGAGCCTGCAGGCTCCGCTTTGTCCTTCTCTTCTCTCCTCAGCGGTGTGGAGCTCTAACAATGCATGTCTGCTCTGCTAGGCTCCGCCTCCTGCCCCCCCTAGTAAAAGTGTTTTATCTTCGTATAATTTTCATGTTCTGTAGGTGTAAGGTCATATTTTGTTTGTAGTTCAGTGAAGGAGTAAAATGTATTGTTATGGGTAAGTGATTTAGATTTGTTAGATTATGTATTTTCCATATTGTTAATGAGTTTTGGTCATTATCTAAGGAAGTGAAGTGAGGGTCACCTAGAAAGGATGCTAGGGAAGGGATGTCTGAAGACATGTTAAATTTGGTATCTTGTCTGTTCCACAGTTGTAGGGAATGTGTTACAATTATATTTAACGGTCTTATTTTCTGTGGTAAAATAGATTTGGACCAGAGTAGACCTTGTAGGTGGTATGGAAAGACTGATTGTTCCTCGAACTGGAGCCAGGGGATTTGGGAGGCTGGGGCATACCATTGTGCTAGTTGGGCAAATCTGGCTGATAGATAATATAGCCATAAATTTGGGATATTTAGATTTCCTTTTAGTTGGGACCTAAACATTAAGGAGTAGCTAAACCTTGGTTTTCTGTTTTGCCAAATGAATGTATTGATTTCTCTTTGGAGAAAATCTAACGTATTTTTGGGCAATGTAAGAGGAAGGGCTCTAAAAAAGAATAAAAGTTTGGGTAGTATAACCATTTCCGTGGCCACTATCTTCCTGAGAATGATATTTGATATGATGACCATAGTTTCATAATATTTTTGATGTTATTAAATATTGGTGGGTAATTTGCATGAAATAGTGTTTTATATGAGGGCATAATATGGATTCCTAGGTATCTAAATGAATCTGTGCACCAATTGAATGGGAATTTGTCTTTGAGTGTTGTTATTAAGAGTGGTGGGATATTAATGGGTTTGGCTGAGCATTTAGACAAGTTAACACTCAAGCCAGTCAGGTCATGAAAAATGTCTAGTGTTTTGGTCAGATTCAGTAAGTAGATGAGGGGATCTGTTAGAAAGAGAAGGACGTCGTCCGCATAGAGGCTTAGTTTGAATTCCTTGGACCTTTTAGTGTATCCTTTGATATCTGTGTTATTTCTAATAGAACAGGGCAAAGAGGAGCGGGGAAAGTGGGCAATCTTGCCTGGTGCCCTTGCTCAGAGGAAAAAAGTCAGAATTGTTGCCGGGGAGCTTGATGCGTGTTTGGGGGTTATGATAGAGGGCTTTGAAACCATGTAAGAATTCGCTGCTTATGCAGTATCTAGGTAGTAGTGTGTCTAAGTATGACCAGCTGACGCTGTCAAAGGCTTTGTGGATATCAAGACTGAGTAGGAGTGTAGATTTAGAGTGTAGGTTAGAGTCTTGAACGATGTTTGTAGTCAGTCTTATGTTATCCGTTATTTGTCTGTTCGGGATGAATCCTGTTTGGTCTGGATTTATTAATGGGGAAATAACTGCAGCTAATCTGTCCGCTAGCAGTCGGCCAGATATTTTAAGATCAATATCAATGACTGAAATTGGACGATAATTTTGTGGGATGGAATGATCTTTATTTGGTTTGGGAAGAAGGGACATGTTTGCTAGGAGCATTTCTGATGGGAATTGGTTTCCTTGTAGGATATGGTTATATAATTTTGTAAGGTGTGGGGTTAATGTGGAGGCAAATTTTTTATAATAGGATGTGGAGTATCCATCAGGGCCTGGAGCTGTAGAGGTTTTTAACGAGCTAATAATTCTATTAATTTCTATGTCTGAGCAAGGAGCGTTGATCATCTCTATTTGTTGGTTAGATAGAATGGGTAGTGTAATATCAATAAGCCAGTTCAGGGAAGATTGTTTAGGTGAGGATTGGGGAGTAGAGAGAAGCTTTTTATAGAAGTCTAAAAATATGTTCATAACTTCTTTGGGATGGGATACTAAGTTGCCTGATGAATTCCTTAATTTATAGGTTTGGGGAGGTTTTGTTGTTTGATTTAGTTTTCTGGCAAACATGATAGAGTATGAATTGCTATTAAGCAAAAATCTAGCTTTAGATGATCTAAGGGCTTTTTCTGTATCTGATGTAAGTAATGAGTCTAAGGCTGTGCGTTTTTCTTGAATTTGTTTAAATAGATTGCTGGGGGGGTTTTGGTTGTTCCTGTGATACAAGAGATCTAAATCTCTTGTAAGAGATCTTATATCAGTGAGTTTAGATTTGTTTTTGGTTGAGGCAATATTTATCAAATGGCCTCTCATGACTGCCTTATGTGCCATCCATAAAGTTGTAGGTGGCATGTCCGGTGCTATGTTAAGAGCAAAGTATTGCTCGAGGTGAGATAGGATTTCTTGAGAGATTGTTGGGTCAGTTAGTAGGGAATCATTTATTCACCATTTATGTGTTGTGGTTGTGGATAGCTATCATGTGGGTGAGAGTAGAATATGTAGTCTTCAATACCTACATTGTGAGCTCTCCATGTATCTACTATTTGGTGGTTGTATAATGATCGATTTAGTGATTTAGGGAATGCTTTAGAGGATGGAACTACTCTGCTTCTATCTAGTGCTGAATGTGCAGCTAGGTTAAAATCACCCCCTACTATTAAGTGTGTGGAATGAAATCTAAGGTGTCAAAGAATTTTGAAAAAAAGCTTGTTTGTGCGTCATTGGGAGCATATACTGAGGCAATGGTGACTGAGCGTCCATTTATTGAACCTTTTAAAATCAAATATCGACTGTCTGGGTCTTTAAAAACAGTTTGGGTTTCCAATACCACTGAGTTCCTCACAAAGATTGCTGCGCCCCTAGATTTAGTGTTATATGTTGTGCAATAGAATTGACTGTAACCCTTGTCAAAAAATTTAAACAACAAGAAAAAACCCCTAGTGGTGGACATTTAAGGCACATAAATATAAAAAATGTTTCTAATACAAATATAATTTATTAGGTTTAAACAATAAAAACACAACAATGGTGTAACATCTATTATTTGGAATGCATATCAAGCATTTTTACATCAATGTATATACAATATTGAAAAGTACTTTTGCACCCGACACGTTTCAGAGTATGTGTACCTCCTTCCTCAAGGGTGGGCACGAGCTAGAGACATTTCTATTCTAGAGAAATATATTGAAAAAAGCAGATAAGCGTTCAAGCATATATATGAATGTAACAGTTCATAATGTCTTCATATTTTTTACACTTACGTTTTTATAATGTATTGCTGACTTGGCATTCCATATGACTCTAATTAAAAACAACAGCAGTGACACGGTCTGTCTACCAGATAGATTCTTGATTCCAAAGGAAAAACAATGGTTTGAATATTAGGAGAATTATTTTATATCCGTACCCAGGTGAAAACAAAAATTTGTTTAAAAAGTGTGTGTTTTTTTCATCTAGTGATAATAGGGAAGGGAAAGAACCCTCCCTTAGCCATCCAAAAAGAGAGAGGCCAATAGAGGACGTAATAGCAGGGTATATATTCTGAGAATTCACTGAGGCCGAAAGGCAGGTCCTGCAAAAAATATAATAGTAAAAATGTATAGTAGAGTATGTCAGGTCGCCTTGAGGCTAGGTGACAGATGCACACCGTTGGGATCAGGAGTGCACCGCAAGGTAGTGGACCCTACGGCTGACTGCTGCGGATGGGAGTCAGGGTGGTAAGGAAGGCAGGGCCGCTGGAACACCAGCACGGATCCCACCGGGGTTAGAACTAAGGTTGTCCCGATACCACTTTTTTAGGACCGAGTACAAGTACCGATACTTTTTTTCAAGTACTCGCCGATACCGATTACCGATACTTTTTTTTTTAATGTCACGTGATAATGGTTTATTTTATTTTTTTTAACAATGCTTTCTCTTTTTTCAGGGGGGGGTGGACTGTGTCTGTGTGTCTTTTTTTTTATTTACAATTTTTATTTTTTACAATAATTTTTTTTAATTCGTTATTGCAATATGTGTTTTTTTTTTTTTTTAATCAGCCCTGTTGGGGGGCTTTGGTGAGATATCAGGGGTCTTAACAGACCTCTGATATCTCCCCCTTTAGACAGAGAAAGAGACAGAGGATAGAGATTCCCCAGTCCTTTTCTCTGCAGCCTCAGCTGCACTGAGAATGAATGGAGAGAAGACGGCGGCTCCTCTCCATTCATAAACTGACACATCGTAATCACAGGAGATTACAGTGTTTCAGTTATTTGAATGGACAGAGTCAGCTGACTCTGTCCATTCACAAAGGAAGGAGGAGGAGGACAGCACAACGGAGGGGGACAGCAGAACGGAGGGGACAGCTGAGAGGGACAGCAGAATGGAGGGGACAGCGGAGAGGGACAGCAGAATGGAG
Source organism: Aquarana catesbeiana (assembly GCF_042186555.1). Lineage (NCBI taxonomy): Eukaryota > Metazoa > Chordata > Amphibia > Anura > Ranidae > Aquarana > Aquarana catesbeiana. Next base: position 89,196,478 of record NC_133335.1, read on the forward strand.
GGGACAGAGAAGGAGAGGGGGACAGCAGAAAGGAGGGGAGAGCTGAGAGGCACAGCAGAATGGAGGGGGCAGAGAAGGAGAGGGGGACAGCAGAACGGAGGGGACAACTGAGAGGCACAGCAGAATGGAGGGGACAGAGAAGGAGAGGGGGAAAGCAGAACGGAGGTGACAGCTGAGAGGCACAGCAGAATGGAGGGGACAGCAGAGAGGGACAGCAGAACGGAGGGGACAGAGAAGGAGAGGGGGACAGCAGAACGGAGGGGACAGCTGAGAAGTACAGCAGAATGGAGGGGACAGAGAAGTAGAGGGGGACAGCAAAACAGAGGGGACAGCTGAGAGGCACAGCAGAAGGGAGGGGACAGAGAAGGAGAGGGGGACAGCAGAATGGAGGGGACAGCGGAGAGGCACAGCAGAACGAAGGGGACAGCGGAGAGGGACAGCAGAACGGAGGGGACAGAGAAGGAGAGGGGGAAAGCAGAACGGAGGGGACAGCTGAGAGGCACAGCAGAATGGAGGGGACAGAGAAGGAGAGGAGGACAGCTGAACAGAGGGGACAGCTGAGAGGCACAGCAGAACGGAGGGGACAGAGAAGGAGAGGGAGACAGAAGAACGGAGGGGACAGAGAAGGATAGGGGGACAGCGGAACGGCGGAACAGAGGGTTACAGTGGAGGGGGACAGAGGAACAGAGGGGGCATGGAGGGGGACTGGAGGATGCAGTGACAGTTAGCGGTGATTGCATGTGGGGGAGTTACAAGCACCGATCACCGTTGTTTTTCACTAAAGCCGCTGAAAGCCGCGGGGGAGAAGCTTGTAACTCCCCCACGCGCCGATCACCGCTGACTTTCAGGTATCGGCAGAAGCATCGGGAGCATTTGCCCGAGTACAAGTACTTGGGCAAATGCTCGGTATCGGTGCCGATACCGATACTAGTATCGGTATCAGGACAACCCTAGTTAAAACATAAGATTCCCTGGGGCGCGGAGTCTAAGAGCCAGCAGGTGTTCACCAGAGCCTCTAGTGGTGAGGATGGACTGGGCTGCAACTGGCTCCAGGTCGCGACCCCCAGGGTCCCTCAGCTCAAACCCACAGTAGGCCACAGTAGGATAGGGATAGTAAGGGAATAAGCCAAGGTCAGGACCACAAGCAGACAAGGACAACAGAGTTCACGCCAAGGTTCAGGGTCACAGGCAAACAGGGATAGTCGGGGGACATGCCAAAGGTAAGGGTCACGAGCAGACAGGAATAGTCGAGAACAGGCCAAAGTCAGTAACTGGAATCAGACGTAGGAAACACAAGTACACACGAAAGCTAACACACAATGATTGATCAGCACTGCTGGCTTGCAGTGCACAGGTTAATATAGGGTTCCCTGTTAGGGCCTGGGGTGGGGCCATGCTTAGAGGAGAGGTTATAAAACCAGCCAGGTGTGAGGGGCTGGCCTCTTAGTCTGAACACATGAGGAGCAGGTAAGCTGACAGAGAAAGATTACTGCATAACCATGACAGTATCATGTTTGCTTATTATTATAAACAAAAAGCATTCATTTTAATTTGAGTTAGTATGAGATCATTTTAGTGTGCAAACATTAAATCATACCTGAAAGTTGTTTAGGAGCTCAGCGACTGATGTTGCTGGTATATAAGTAGTAGTAAGGTCACTTATTTAATTAGTTGAATGGCCAGTTTTAAATATTATGTAGAAACATCACAGATGTACTGTTATAATTGCTATATTGCTATGGCGTTCAAACAAGGTAGATTTACTTGTTAAAAATTATTTCTGTATAATAAAAAATATAGAACACTTGAGCCTTGCTGATATAATATTATTCTGACATTGTTAATCAACTGGTTGATAGCATTGTCTAAACCAGAGCAGAGCCTTGGTCTGAGCATTAGAAGCTAAAGACAACACACAAAGGAAGCGGTAACGGTCACAAAAAAAGTTTCTTACTTATATAGTTCAGGAATGAGGGAATCTCTGACTGCTCAAGCCGGTGTCACGTAGCAGAGTGCAGTGAATATCCAGTATGCTCGTACAATAGTGTTATAAAGCCCCGCCCCTTCAATCAGCTGCTGCTACTGATTGCAACAGCTGATGGTGTGGGAGGGAGCAGGGATTAGCCAGGTATGGCCCCCCGAGTCAAGTGTGCGCCGCCCCGTCCATGGCGCGCATGCACGGGCACGCACACACGTCAGAACGGGGCCACGCCCACTCCACCCGCCGAAACAGTAGGCTTCCTCAGCGGACTGCGCATGTCCGCTGGGGTCGCAGTATGAAGGTCAGTCATAGATGGAATTGACTTACCCTCCCATGGCCCGGGCAGCTTGGTGTGCTGGGCGAACCTCAGATTTGTTTACAAGAGTAATGATGATAGTTATTGGGTACAAATATATCCTATATAAGGATCTTGTGGCAACAATAGGTCCGTAAATGCACTTAGCAGTAATTAATAACCTTGCGGAAACAATAAAATAATGGTAGCAGATGTTGATTAATATGACAGGGTTACATAACATTGCAAGATGCATAGAATGGAGTACATTGAGCAAGGCAAACATAGATATCCATCGTACAGTCTGATGATAATAACTGTTAAATGGCATGGCCAAATTACATAATGTATTTAGTCATACGGAGTGGCATATATTTTTGACAGGATCAACATAGATATATCTCATTCAGGCAAGATATGATACATTAAATCAGACAATATTAATGATAATAGCTGTTAAATGGCAAGACAGAGTTGCATAAAGTGTTTAATCGTATGGGGTGGCATTTTGGCGGGATCAACATAGAATATTTCATTCAGATATGTTATATATATTTTTTTATGTTGGCAAATTTTTTATCACCAATGTGGTACATAGATATAATTGATAGTACGCGCCACAGGGTAAATTGTTGACATATTAGTTTTTATAGCCAATTACCATAAATAGGTATATATTGGCTATCTCAATCTAAGTTGTTTGTCCATTTCTTAGAAAAAGAATATTCTAACATTACTGTTCCCTTCCTCCTGAGGAAAAACACTCGAGAAACGGTTTGAACCAGATTGTTTCATTTAAACCAGGAGGCTGGGTAGCCTTTAATCTATGGATTCATCGTGATTCCATTTGCAACAAAATCTTATTCCAGCCCCTTCCTCTGGGACTTGGGTGTACGCGATCCAAGATAAGAAACCTTATTTTCGGAAATTTTCCATTGTGCACTAATGTGGTATGTCGGCCGAGAGGGAGATTGGGGTCGCAGGTTTGCATGCTAGTTACATGTCTATACGCCCTTCTCCAAAATTCCAATTTCGTTTTGCCAACATAGAAGCATGTGCAATCGCAGAAGAGCATGTAGATTACCCCAAATGTTTTACAATTAGCAAAATGCTTTGGGAAAAAAGTCTGGCCATTAGGAAGAATAGGATTTTTTTGTGTGAGTATGAATTTGCAGTAATTACATGCCCCACATTTAAAGGTTCCTTTATATTTGCAATGAGGTTTGTGCATTTCTCCTTTGTATTCACTGGTAACCATCTTATCCCTAAGGGATGTGGCTCGTTTAAAGGTAAATAATGGTCTGGGTGGGGCAAATTGTCCCAGTGCTGGGTCACATTGAAGCATATGCCAATATTTATCTATGATGGTTTTAATTTGCTTTTGCTGATTGCTATATTTGGTAATGATTCTGATAGCATAGGTGTCACTTTTAGGTTTTTGAGGGTATAACAGCTCGTTCCTTGAGTGTAGGGACGCTTGTTTGAAAGATCATTTTAACGAGGCATGAGAGTAGCCTCGCAGCAATAATCTTTTACGTAGTTTGTTTGCTTCTATTTTGTAGACGGTGTCATTTGAACAGTTCCGTCTTACCCTGAGGTACTGGCTATATGGAATAGAATCCATAAGAGGTTTGGGATGGAAGCTGGTAGCGTGCAGAATTGCATTGCTTGATGTAGGTTTCCTATAGAGCCTGCTCAAGATGGCTCCTCCCTCTCCTCTTTAAGCTTCCACATCCAAGAATGTGACACATAATTTGTCAAAGGACATGGTAAAATTTAAGTTAAAGTCATTCCTGTTCATCCTTAGGAGACATTGTTGGAGTAGATCTGGTTGTCCATCCCAGACGATGAATATGTCATCGATGTACCGGTACCAACCAAGGATGTGGTCCGTGTACATCGGTAAGGCTTCATCGCCCAGGAACATGGCCTCCCACTCCCCCAGGTACAGGTTGGCATACGATGGGGCACAACATGTCCCCATCGCAACCCCTTGCACCTGGAGGTAGTGGGAGCAATTAAAAGTAAACACGTTGTGGTTAAGGATAAATTCTAACAAAGAAATAACGAATTCTCCGTATATAGGATCTATATTATCAGCTCTCTGCATGATATGTTTAACAGCCGATATACCTTTTTCATGAGGAATTGAGCTGTAAAGGGATTCATTGTCCACTGTTACCAGTAATGCACTCTCGGGGATTTTTAGTTCATCAATAATTTGTAAAAAATGGAGTGTATATTTGTATATTTCGAATTTATCTGCATTCTTGTTTGGGCAGAAGTTTAGACCCTTCTTTAAGACAGCTATTTCATCTTGGGATAGATTATATGATGAGAGATTAATTATATTAAGCTCAATTTCATTTTGTTCACTAGTAGGTGTTACAGGGACTAAAGTGCTATCTGTGTGTATGTATTGAGGTTGGATTGTGTAGGTTGGGCACCCATAAGAATCCTCTCTAAAAAAGACGGATCGTTAGAGATTGTGTCAAATGAATCAATGGTTGAAGTGTTGGGTTGAGAGGTGGATTCTCTCGTTTTAGTTTGCTGTGCAGAGGGATTTTCATTTGTCAAGGTGTGGGTGTTAGCGCGAGTGTTAGGTGTTTTTGTGGTTGAATCATGTGTTGGTGTAGAATGGGTTGATTTTTTAGGGATATCTAGGGTCAATTTTTTCGCCTGTTGCCCCTCAGTGGGGTCACCATAGTAGAGACGTTTAGTGCTTTGCCCTGTTTTGGGTTTGTGGGGAATTTAGGAGGGGATTTGGAGCAGATTGGAAGTCTGTTGTGAAGGAGTAGATTGATGTCCCTGATAGTGGTTGCCTTTGCTTTGATTATGTCTAGTTTGGGTCCATTTATAGGCTTTGCCATCTTTAAAGGCATTTATATCCCGAGCGAGTTTCTGTCATTTCTTCATAAGTACCGTATTTATCGGCGTATAACACGCGCCAGCGTATAACACGCACCCCAAGTTTAGGAGAGAATTTTAAGGAAAAAACTTTTAGGAGGGAAGTTTAAGGAAAAAAAACTTACATTTAAATGCCCATCAATGCAGCCTCATCAGTGTTCATCTGCAGCCTTGTTAGTGTCATTGCAGCCTTGTCAGTGCAGCCTTGCCCCAGTGCAGCTTTGCCCCAGTGCAGCCTTGTCAGTGCAGCTTTGCCCCAGAGCAGTCTTGTCAGTGCAGCTTTGCCCCAGTGCAGTCTTGTCAGTGCAGCTTTGCCCCAATGGTCAGTGCAGCTTTGCCCCAGTGATCAGTGCAGCCTTGCCCCCAGTGTCCATGCTTGATCGCCGCCGACATACACATAGCTGCATGTTTTAAATATGGCGCCGCGGAGTTCAGAGGGACTCGGTGCCAGCGGAACTGAACGAACGCCGCCGAGACACACATAGTCGAGTGTATTCGGCTCTTCTCATTGCCGCTCACAGTCCCGCCCTATGATGGACATAACACAGGTCCAATGGCGGGACTGGGCGTGACTGTGAGCGGTGCCGGAAAGAGCCGAATACACTCGACTATGTGTATCTCAGCTCTGTGATTTCGGCGGCGCTCGTTCAGCTCCGTCGAGTCCCTCCGAACTCCGCGGCACCATATTTAAAACTACTCGCTATGTGAATGTCGGCGCCGATCGCCGCCGATAGCTCACAATTAGCGGGGATTGGCGTATAACACGCACCCACGATTTTCCCCTGATTTTAAGGGGAAAAAAAGTGCGTGTTATACGCCAATAAATACGGTATGTCTCTATTGAATGCTTCTAAGTGCATTTTCAGTCTGTCCTCTTTGTTTGTAATGGGTCTCTGGGTTTTAAATTGATGTAGCTTACTACAAAGATTTACAATGTCTATGTCCAACGTGTTAGATCTTTTACTATATTCATCTATTAAAATTTCCATTAAGCTTTGTGAACAATTACGTAGTACCTTTTCCCATTTTTCTTTGAATTCCGAGTCCAGACTGTAGTGATATATTGTATAGTGGGTAGATAATTAATTAGTAATTATTATAATGATGATGTAAGTACTCTTCTGCAGCAACCCAATTCTTCCAGAGAGATGCACTTGTAGGACTAGCTCTCGGTGGAGCTGCTAATTTAAGCGGGTCTGTTACCTTCACTCTGCTTCCCTCTGTGTTACCGGCACCAGGTCTAGGGTTCCGTTGAGTTTACCTCTGGACGATACATACTCCAACACTTGAATACGTTTTCAATGCTTTATTAAACAAATTACTTAGGAAGTAGCAGGAAAGGCGTAGAAAGGAAACTGCAGAAGAAACTCAAATATCTTCTTGTAGGGTTCTTTTGACAAATGTCCTGGTAGAATTCAGATATTATGATAGAATGCACTCCCCTCGTGGGACACACTCCTTGCTCGCCTGGATAGGCCTCTCTCACCAGCTTAGCAGCCAGTACACAGCACGAATCAAAGTCTCTGCCACAGACTTGTTTGGAAACAAACCTGTACGATCCTCTGCCATAGGATGTATCAGGTCTTCTGCAATGAACGTCAGTCACAGTGCCTGAACCTTTAAGCCAACCTGGCAACACTATGCTGTATAGTTACTTTCGGATACATCCTCCAACTGAGTCACCAGGCCCCTCTCTAGACCAGCACGCTGCGTGATCCCTCCAAGATGGGTCCTCCCCTGGGATCTCCTCTGTTGTCCAGCTTCTTCACACGGGATAGACAGCTCAGAACCATTCCTCGGCCGTGGTGGTAGACCCCAGACAAGCTTCTGGGTCCACCCCTGCGCCGCAGTATCTTGGGCCTCCAGAATGGAGGACCACGTGGTAGCTCCTTAATGCATACCTGTCAGCCAGGAGGGCCAGCAGGTGGCTGTAAAACAAACCCCAAAACATGGCATCTGTCCCATAAATACCCTCGCCCAGAATGCAACTCGGAGGAGCACCTCCACCGAGTTGTCTCCGGGACAGAAGAGCATCCATACGCTTCGGCACATTGCCTTTCCAACACTAACCAGTGATAACAGCGACACCTACTGGTCAGCATGGAAACACACACAACGTCAGCCAAGCTGAAACAGAAAACTTAACCTTCCTAACGAACAAGTTACTAAATTTACCTAACATGCGATAGATTGCAAATCTACCAGCGCTACATACTCCCCCCGCTAAAGAAGACGTTGTCCCCAACGTCTGTCCAAAAACAGTAACAATAACTCCCAAGCCTGAGAGTAAGTATTTGAGTTTCTCATCAACTTTGGATAGACAAAGAGAGAGGAAAAGACAGTGAAGATATTATAAGACTTACATCTATAAAACATTATGTTCACATCCGCAAACAAAACCATTATATGATTGTACATAACCTCACTATCTAACTAGCTGAAAAGCCTCCCAGCTTAATAGAAAATCCAATGATCCCTGAAAAGGAAAAACATATTCAAACACACACATGTATATCCTGTACAACATTAGGAGCAAAGCCTCATTTAAAAATGAGACTCTCTTCCTATAATCTATACCAAAATAATCTTTAGGAGTCCATCCCTATATGAAATATCTTCTTTTTTTTTCACATGAAAAAATAATCCGGCTATCAAAAAGAAGTCCTTGGTTTTAAACACTGAACAGAATATGTAGATCTTGACCACGCAGATCTCTTTACCCTGACACTAATGCCGCTTACACACGAACGGACTTTACGTCAGACTTTGCCCGGCGGATTGGATTTCGTCAGACAATTCGATGGTGTGTGGGCTCCAGCTGACTTTGTTTTCTCAAAAGTTGGACGGACTTAGATTTGAAACATGTTTTAAATCAATTCGTCGAAGTCGAGTCCAGTTGAAAAGTCTGCTCGTCTGTATGCTAGTTCGACGGACAAAAAGCCACGCTAGGGCAGTTATTGGCTACTGGCTATGAGCTTCCTTGTTTTAGTCTGGTCGTACGTCATCACGTACGAATTCGACAGACTTTGGTGGACTGTGTGTAGGCAAGTCCGTTCATTCAGAAAGTCCGTCGTAAAGTACGTCGAAAAGTCCGCCAAGCAAAGTCTGCCATAAAGTCTGACCGTGTGTACGCGGCATAACTAGCTAAATAACTTCAAAGTTCTTTTGTCCATAGTTACCAATAAAACCGGGGATCTGGCAATGTCAGTGTCTTTCCCGTTTTATCCACAGTGGTAATGAAATATACAACATTGTCCTTTCCAGGCCTGCAGATTACCACTTTGTCAGCATAGATGTGTCGACCGAAATTCCAATGTACAAAGCATCCGTTAAAACGTTCATCCATCTTAACAGAACATCCAGTCTTTCTGAAGGGCTTAGGTACAGACAAATAGTCCCAAACAGCTTCACTGTACCAAAGTTCCCGATTAGATTCAATCACCTGCATAATATCCTGGGGCACATAGGGGAACTCCAAACCATACTCTGCTTGTTCAACACTCTCTGTAAGCATGCAAGTTTTGGCAAAAATCTGTCTCTCCCCATACCAGGCGGTACACAGGAATCTAATGACTTGCTCACCATAGACCCAGCCGGTGTCTGTAGTGAACTAGCAACTTTTGGTAAAGTCCCAGCAATAGTACTGTGTGGCTCCACACAGGGTGACGTCTTCCCAGAACTCAGGGCTGTCCATTCAGGGAAAGTCATAGTGGAGGCAACATCCTCACTTTGTGACCACAACAGCTCTTGTGACATAGTCTCAAATAGGTCATCATCACCGGAAAGATCGGACATGGATTCTATTTCCGAATCTCCCAACTCTTCCGCTGGTAGATATTTATTTACAGTCCCGGATACATTCCCCAACAGTGGCTTACCCGTTCCTGACGTGGACTCTGGTAGCTCCGGTTCAGGTAACCTCTGGGGTAGGCCTCGACCACAGCCGCAGGAAGCCTTTACATTGCCCACCCTTCTTTGAGTAGGCACAACAGGAGTAGGCGTAGCGGACGCAGAAACCAAAGTAATGTCCCTTGACGAGACGACAGCAGCAGTGTCTTCCTCCGGAACACTATCAGCAACAACAGGCAAAGTGGCGGCCTGTCGCTCTCTCTCTGTAGCGGTAGCAGCTTCTACTGTGGAGATACCTGTTGCCCAATCCATCCGATAAGCACGGGGCGACGTGGTAGGTTGCTCCACCACAAACAAGTACTCTCCACATTTCGGACATTAGCCAAATGGATGAAGATGCACAGCCAATCCCTCGCACCGATGGCAGATCATGCCCAGTCCCTCAATCTCTCCTGAGGTATACAGAACAAACCTCCCTGGCGGCTTCAAACGAATTCCAGAATCCGTGAACAGGGTTCCAGATAGCACAGTATTCATCACGGTGCTTGCAGGGAACATTCTCGGTCCCACAACTGGTTGCATCGCCAGAAAAGACATGGCCACACCCTGATCTTCTCTGTACGATCACGAGGCTTCTCTTTTCTCCTGGCGCCAAACACATACACGCGTCCCACGCGGTAGCAAGTAGGGTAACTCCTCCCACTTGTTCTTCTAGTCCCGTAGCTCCCAGGCCTTCACTAGCGCCCGCCGTCTACGCACTCAGAAATAAAGTCCTGCAGTTTAACCTTTTCTCTTCCTGAAAGTTGTTTTTTTTTTTTCAAAGTCCAGCTCTCTCTGTAAACTCCCAGTAAAACACTCCACTGGGTTGCAAGAATTGACGGTCAACAAATCCCGGACGATGCCCCCACATGTAGCACTAACTCTCAGTGGAGCTGCTAATTTAAGCGGGTCTGTTAGCTTCACTCTGCTTCCCTCTGTTTCACCGACACCGGGTCTAGGGTTCCGTTGAGTTTACCTCTGGACGATACACACTCCAACACTTGAATACGTTTTCAATGCTTTATAAAACAAAATTACTTAGGAAGTAGCAGGTAAGAGGTAGAAAGGAAACTGCAGAAGAAACTCAAATATCTTCTTGTAGGGTTCTTTTGACAAATGTCCTGGTAGAATTCAGATATTACGATAGAATGCACTCCCCTCTTGGGACACACTCCTTGCTCGCCTGGATAGGCCTCTCTCAACAGCCTAGCAGCCAGTACGCAGCACGAATCAAAGTCTCTGCCACAGACTTGTTAGGGAACAAACCCGTACGATCCTCTGCCACAGGATGTATCATCTTCTGCAATGAACGTCAGTCACAGTGCCTGAACCTTTAAGCCAACCCAGCAACACTATCCTGTATAGTTACTTTCGGATACGTCCTCCAACTGAGTCACCAGGCCCCCTCTCTAGACCAGCACGCTGCGTGATCCCTCCAAGACGGGTCCTCCCCTGGGATCTCCTCGGTTGTCCAGCTTCTTCACACGGGGTAGACAGCTCAGGACCATTCCTTGGCAGCGGTGGTAGACCCCAGACAAGCTTCTGGGTCCACCCCTGCGCCGCAGTATCGTGGGCCTCCAGAGCGGAGGCCCACGAGGTAGCTCCTTAATGCATACCTGTAGGCCAGGAGGGCCAGCAGGTGGCTGTAAAACGAACCCCAAAATATGGCGTCTGTCCCATAAATACCCTCGCCCAGAATGCAACTCGGAGGACCACCTCCACCGAGTTGTCTCCGGGACAGAAGAGCATCCATACGCTTCGACACATTGCCTTTCCAACACTAACCAGTAATAACAGTGACACCCACTGGTCAGCACGGAAACACACACAACGTCAGCCAAGCTGAAACAGAGGCAAAGTTAACCTTCCTAACGAACAAGTTACTAAATTTACCTAACATGCGGTAGATTGCAAATCTACCAGCGCTACACACTTTATTGATTTCCAACACAGAACAAGGTCCAAAGTTCACAGATGACAAAAATCCAAGAGAGTATATAACTCAGAGTCCCATTTTCCCTAGGTCTGCGCCTTCATAGTCACACACAGACAAGACAAAACTATAGACTGAACGCCATGTTATATTCACTAGACACTGAATGGCTGAGCAATTTGATTGGCCGTTTCCATTTAGGCCTTTGATACGCTTTAGTCTTTCAGACAACAACCCCCAGCCACGAACAGCTGTAGTCATAAACCGCCCCAATCTGCTCTCCCGCATATCAACATCAACAAGTCCCCTTTGATATGTGTAATTAGATTAACAGATACCAGCTGAACACCCTTTTGAGTCCTGGAATGCCTACTGAATGACATTCCTAATCTGTATTCTTGCATATTAACATCAACAAGTCCCCCCTGATATACTAGCACCCCAGGAGGGAGCCTCCGCTAGGCCAACCCAAAACACTCCTTGATCCCATTGTTACCCCCTCAAGTCTAATTACCATCAATAAATACTTATTCTGTGGTCCTTTAAACAATTTACCCTTTAAAAGGTTCAATTAGGTTAACAGGCCATACCTCACACACCTAGGTAGACTTGCATAAGATCAACATATCAAAGGGTCATCAGCTGTTATATTAAAATTGAGTTGGCTCGGACAAATCAACCATTGTCAACTGAATTCTGGCCTGGTCAATATTGTACTGTATGTGTACATATATATAATAATATAATATCCCACATAAATTGGTGAACATATTACAACAATGGGTGGCACTGGTGGGCACTGATGGGTACTTATGGGTGGTACTTCTGGGCACTGATGGGCACTGATGGGCACTGATAGGCGGCACTGATACGTGGCACTGATGGGCACTGATATGCGGCACTGATAGATGGCATTGATAGGCATCACTGATGGCACTGGCACTGGCAGGCATTGGGGATGGGCACTGATTGGCAGCTGCCTGGGCACTGATTGGCATTTCCCTGGTGGTCTAGGGTGGCATACCTGGTGGTTCAGTGTGGTGGCAATCCCCTGGCAGCATCCTGGTGGTCACAGACCCCCCCTGTCAGGAGAACAGCCGATCGGCTCTCCTCTACTTGCGTCTGACAGACGTGGGTGAGGAAAAGCTGATCAACGGCTCTTCCTTTACATCGTGATCAGCCGTGATTGGACATGGCTGATCACGTGGTAAAGAGCCTCCGTCAGAGGCTCTTTAACCGAGATCAGTGTAGCAGTGTGGTGTAGCACCACCGATCGCCGAGATGCGCACCCCCACGGGAGCACGAGAGCGGTCGTTCTGGAGGGCCGTCATATGACGTCCACCCAGAACGAGAGCCGCACCACCCAGCCATCATTTGATGGCCGATGGGCGGAAAGTGGTTAAAGTCCCAATTTTATTTTTTTTTTATGATTCATACTGATCAATTATATCCATTAAAGTAAAACTAAGGCATTTTTTTTATTTTGAATAGAGTAAGGGAGGATTATAACCCCTCCTTCCCACAGCCAAAACAGGAAATGTGAGGAAATTCCTCCAAAATGAGTGAATCCCAGGGTGTCACCAGAACTAGTGTCCCCATTGGAAGAGATCCACACTATCCCTGTTCTGGTGTCAACCTAAAATTTTAGATTTTCTTTAAGTTTTGATGATGATGGTATATGGGAAAAATAGAGAGAGTAAATCTTCCTAACTGGCACACAGGCAGCAAAAAAAAAAACAAAAAAAAAACACAACAACAACAGGGGTTCTAATCTTGCTCCATTCTATTCAAAATGAAAAAAATATGTTGCCTTTAGGTACACGTGAACTACTTCCTTTCCATAATAGCTTTGACCCGAAATGGTGACGTCTGATGTTCAAATGCGGGACACATAATTGTAGGAAGGCTGCGTCACCCACAGAACATCTTCTGATAACACTCCGGTAAGTTTCTAATACTTTATACCTTATTTTTTTAATTTTGTAAAGCTGCCCCAACGAAAATCGTCTAGTTTGCTAAAGCTGGGTATACACTGATCCAAAATTGGCCAGTTCAGCATGGACCGGGTGAATTTTGATCTGTGTGTAGCCCTCCTGTTAGTTGGAAGTGGCTTCTTTAGTGTGGCTTCTGTTGAAAGGACCCACTGGAACAATTAAGTGAGAAAATGTACAAATAAAAAAAATATATGACAAACAACTGAGCAAGGCCAACAACTTCTTTATTTTCAACAAAAACTCATTTCAAATTCAATAAAGCCACTTTTCTCGCATAATTCCCTCTTGTTAATGTATTGCACCAAATTCATGAAGTACAGTGAGAGGAAAAAAGTATTTGATCCCCTACTGATTTTGCCCACTGACAAAGAAATGATCAATCTATAATTTTTTAACAGTGAGAGACAGAATAACAAAAAAAAAAAACAGAAAAATGCATTTAAAAATTGTTATAAATTGATTTGCATTTTCATGTGTGAAATAATTATTTGATCCTATCCTATCAATCAGCAAAATGTCTGACTCCCAGGTGTTTTCTATACAGGTAATGAGCTGAGATTAGGAGCACTCTCTTAAAGGGAGTGCTCCTAATCTCAGTTTGTTGCCTGTATAAAAAACACCTGTCCACAGAAACAATCAATCAGATTCCAATCTCTCCACCATGGCCAAGACCAAAGAGCTGTCCAAGGATGTCAGGGACAAGATTGTAAACCTACACAAGCCTGGAATGGGCTACAAGACCATTGCCAAACAGCTTGGTGAGAGGTTGACAACAGTTGGTGCGATTATTCAAAACACAAAATAACTGTCAATCTCCCTCGGTCTGCAGCTCCATGCAAGATCTCACCTCGTGGAGTTTTAATGACCATGAGAATGGTGAGGAATCAGCCCAGAACTACACGGGAGAATCTTGTCAATGATCTCAAGGCAGCTGGGACCAGTCACCATGAAAACAATTGGTAACACACTACACGGTGAAGGACTGAAATAATGCAGCGCCCACAAGGTCCCCTTGCTCAAGGAAGCACATGTACAGGCCCATCTGGTTTGCTAATGAAGATCTGAATGACTCACAGGAGAACTGGGTGAAAGTGTTGTGGTCAGATGAGACCAAACTTGAGCTCTTTGGCATCAACTCAACTTGCCGTGTTTGGAGGAGGAGGAATGCTGCCTATGACCCCAAGAACACCCATTCCATCATCAAACATGGAATCATTATGCTTTTGGGGTGTTTTTCTGCTGGGGGCACAGGACAACTTCACTGCATCAAAGGGATGATGGACGGAGCCATGTACTGTCAAATCTTGGGTGAGAACCTCCTTCCCTCAGCCAGGGCATTGAAAATGGGTCGTGGATGGGTATTCCAGCATGGCAATGACAAAAACACATGGCCAAGGCAACAAAGGAGTGGCTCAAAAAGAAGCATATTAAAGGTCCTGGAGTGGCCTAACCAGTCTTCAGACCTTAATCCCATAGAAAATATGTGGAGGGAGTTGAAGGTTCAAGTTACCAAACGTAAGCCTTGAAACCTTAAAGTGGTTGTAAACCCGTTACAACCACTTTTACCTACAGGTAAGCCTAGATTAAGGCTTACTTGCAGGTGCTCGAAATATCTGCCAAACCTCCACAGTTTAGGAGTTATTTACAAAAAAGTCGATCGCTGATGTCTACGGCGCATGCACCGTAGACAACGGCGCAGGCGCACTTTAGACTCCTTTAGAAACGGCGAGCGTGCCGTTTCTAAAGGAGATTGTGCCATGACCGGCAGGTCCGGCCAATCACAATGCCGGAGCCACGATACCTGGAAGGATGATGGACGCTTCGTGGAAGAGGGGACAGCAGTGACATTGCAGGCTTCGGTTTCAGGTAAGTGACACATAATGGGCTACTATGCGATGCATAGCAGCCCATTATTCTTTACCTTTGCAGGGAAGCAAAGAGGAAGTAAAACCCATCAGGGTTTACTTCCTCTTTAATGACTTGGAGATGATCTGCAAAGAGGAGTGGGACAAAATCCCTCCTGAGATGTGTGCAAACCTGACCGCCAAAAACAAGAAACGTCTGACCTCTGTGATTGCCAACAAGGGTTTTGCCTCCAAGTACCAAATCATGCTTTGTGAAGGGGTCAAATATTTTTTTCACTTGTTAAAATGCAAATCAATTTATAACTTTTTTAAATGTTTTTTTTTCTTGATAATTTTGTTGTTATTCTGTCTCTAGCTGTTAAAATAAACCTACCATTAAAATTATAGACTGATCATTTCTTTGTCAGTGGGCAAACGTACAAAATCAGCAGGGGATCAAATCATTTTTTCCCTCACTGTAATTGCAACACTTTTGGTTCTGACAGCGACTTGTGCACCAAACCACGGTAGTGCTAAAATGTGCCACTTTTACATTGTGTCACATTAAATGCACCAAATGTAAAAGTGAAGCTAATAAAGACCAAGTCTCTTCAGGCATACAGAGAGAAAACTGGCAGACAGATTTTGCAAGAGTGTCTCTTGTGCATTCTAAAAGTGGCCCAGCATGAGCCAAATTCAAGTACCAATTCTAGAAAGATGAATCGTGCACATTCCTCACCACTAGGGATGAGCTTCATGTTCAAGTCGAACCCATGTTCGAGTCTAACCCATGTTCGACTCGAACATCGTCTGTTCAGTCGTTCGCCGAATTGCGAACGATATGGGCCGTGACGCGCCACTCGAATTTGGCGCGAACGGCCCATATCGTTCGCAATTCGGCGAACGACTGAACAGACGATGTTCGAGTCGAACATGGGTTAGACTCGAACATGGGTTCGACTTGAACATGAAGCTCATCCCTAGTGGTGAGGAATGTGCACGATTCATCTTTCTAGAATTGGTACTTGAATTTGGCTCATGCTGGGCCACTTTTAGAATGCACAAGAGACACTCTTGCAAAATCTGTCTGCCAGTTTTCTCTCTGTATGCCTGAAGAGACTTGGTCTTTATTAGCTTCACTTTTACATTTGGTGCATCGCAGTGCATTGCTGGCTGATGATTGGCCAAGCATGCACTATGACCCGCATGCTTGGCCAATCACAGCGCCGTCTGTACAGAGAGCTGTAATTGGCCAAAGCCACGGTGGCTTTGGCCAATTATGGCTCAGGGGATTTAGTACACGCCCCACATTATATAAGGCCGCCTGCACGGCGGCCCTGTGTAGTGTGTTCTGGCATTGAAAGACAGAGAGACACTGTCATTTGATTTAAGTTAGATAGATTAGGCAGGACAGTCAGTCAGTTAGCTGCACTTACAGTGTATTTTGTATATATATATATATATATATATATATATATATATATATATATATACATATATATATATATATATATATATATATATATATATATATATATATATATATATATATATATATATATATATATATATATATATATATATACATATATATATATATATGCATCCCAGGTGTTGTATATGTATATATATATATATATATATATATACACACACATATATATATATATTTATGGTTGGAGCCCTATGTCCGATATGGACATAGATAACATTTATAATTAAGATAAGACTTACCATCGGAAATAGACCTGGAAGTGTGGACTTACCATATGAAATGGACCTGAAAGTGTGCCTTGGTCTAATGGCCGGTATGCCAAAATAAGGGGGCATACCCTGGTTTAAGAAATGATTATTCTGTAAAGAGAAATGAATAGCTGAGAAATGCTGTGAAATGGGGATGGAAGGGTGGGTATCGCGCACAGGAAACCGACAAGCACCACAGGTGAGCGGGCTGCTTAAATACCCCCCGGGCTCCTCCCATAAATTCAGGCCACCATACTGGCCTTCCTACTTATGGTTGGAACCCTATGTCCGATATGGACATAGATAACATTTATAATTAAGATAAGACTTACCATCGGAAATAGACCTGGAAGTGTGGACTTACCATATGAAATGGACCTGAAAGTGTGCCTTGGTCTAATGGCCGGTATGCCAAAATAAGGGGGCAAAAACATTCAGGTAGGGGTATAATATTTTATTGGTTTTCAGTTATTCATTGAGCCAATTTGGAGAATGCCTGTGCCATCTCTACTTGAGGATTGGGGATATACCGGGCGAAGCAGGCTGATTTCCACCTGCCTAGTCTTTTGATGACGTGGTCTGGAACCCCATGGCGGGATGCTGCGGAGGCTGCTCCGATGCGAAAGGAGTGTCCGGAGTACTACTGGGGTTAAGGTGAAGATTGCGGAGAAGTATTCTTATGTGTTTTACAAACTGACAGGCGCTTAAGGGTTTAACTGGGAATGGTAGAAGAGGACTGGTGTCCGGTTGTTCAGGCAGGAGTGACAGGAGACGGTTGAGTACGGTGACTGGACACCAGCTGTTATTGGTTTTGTACAGGTGAATGTCCACTCCAGAGCCTGTTTGCTGGGTTTTAGAGACCTCGAGGTGAAGGATGAAATGGTCTTGGTAGCGAAGCAAGTGCCGTCTGCATAGTACTTGGTCTGTGGGGTTGTTATAGGTGAATTCGCCAGGTCGCAAGAACCCGTAGTAAGCCAAATATATGGCTGCTTGTAGGACCGTGCTGGGGAGCAGACCGAATGGCGAAGTAGCCAGAATAGTCGACATATCCCTGAAGATGGGCCCCGTAATGGGTAAGCGCTTGGTGCTGGTCACTGGTTGTTGTTTCTGAATGCCCCTTAGGATGGCTCGTATGGCGTGTGATGAGAACAGTGAAGGTTTTGTGGGGTCTTGAAGCGTCAAGAAATGTTGTATGCCGGCTAGGTATAGCCGAATGGTATTGTAAGATAAGGCCAGCTGAGTGTGGCAGTATGAAGTGAAGGCCAGTACCTGTTTGACATCTGTTGGTCCTTTACGGCAGGATGTGAGAAATTTATTGAACGCCTTCCAAGCTGTCTGGTAGGCTTTGAGTGTGTTATGCGAGCGTGAGTGATTGATGAGCTGCGTTGCTCCTTGTAAATGTTGAACTAGTCCAGGGTCAGTTGTGACCAGACAGGGATAGGGGCCGACACTGGTTCGGCTCCGGGAACCTGTTTGAAAAAGGAGGTGTAGTTAAAACGTGACAGTGCGTCAGCAGCTAAATTGTATCTGCCTGGAATAAATGCACAGTGTATGTTAAACTGATGTTGTAAAGACAGTTGTACCAATCTGCGCAGGAAGGACATGACTGCTAGGGACTTGGATCTGCCTTTGTTAATGATGTCTGCCGTGGCCTGATTATCGGTGGTGAAGACTACGGTTTGCCCTGTCCAATGGTGACCCCAGAGTTGTGCAGCTGCCACTATGGGATAGAGTTCGAAGAGGGAAGATGTTCGAATAAAGCCGGAAATCAACAGTATCTGTTGAGGCCAGGGTCCTGAAAACCATTGGTGGCCAAAAATTGCCGCGAAACCTGTGGAGGCTGCAGCGTCTGTCACCACCTGGGGTGACTGGGCCGAAACCATGGGTATAAATAGGGATATGCCATTCCAGGCGGACAGGAATTCCTCCCACATAGATAGGTCCGCTATTGCTGCGGAGTCTAGATTTAGGATCTGGTCGGGGTCTTGTGTTTCTGACAGGAATCTCAGCAGGCGTGACACGAAGGTGCGGCCTTGTGGAATAATTCGCATGGCGAAATTAAGCATTCCCAGGAGAGATTGCAACTGCTTTTTGGTGCACCCCTTGGTGTGGGTGAATTTGTGAAGGACCGCCCTAATGTGGGTTCGTTTGTCGAGGGGGAGACTGGCTTGCATAGCGCAGGTGTCTAAGTTGACCCCGAGAAAGGTGATGTTGTGTGCTGGGCCATTGACTTTGTGCTCGGCGATGGGAACATTGAGATTTCCGAATATCACTCTGAGTTTGTCGAGGTCTTTTGGGGGCTTGCTGGGAGGTTCTACTAGTAGGAAGTCGTCCAGGTAATGGATGACTTCTTGGCACTGAGCCTTGTGTAACAGTATTCAAGCAAGGGCCTGAGCGAATGTGTCGAAGAGCCAAGGACTACTCTTCGAACCGAACGTCAGTTTTGTGGCAAAATAATATGCCTCCTTCCACTTGATGCCATGCCAGCACCAAAGGGATGGGTGGATAGGCAGGAGCTTGAAGGCATCCGAGGCATCCGAGAGCCAGGCACCTGTACCTGCTTTGATGATTGCTTGTATCGCCATGTCCACGGAGGAATATTTTAGGGAGAATTCTTCGGAGGGGATCAGGGAATTGAGACTGGGGATGTGGGAAGAATGAGGCGCAGACAGGTCGTACACCAAACGTAATTTATTTGTGAATTTGCCCTTGACAAGCCCAATAGGGCTGACTCTCCAAGTGCTGAAAGGGGGCTGAGTGAAAGGGCCTATAACGTACTCTCGGTCTACTTCTGCTTGTAAGAGCCGATCTATGGCTTGTTCGTCAATGGCTGCTGAACGAAGATTCCTACATTCGTAAGTACTGTGGGGTAGTGAAATGAGGCCGGTGTGAAAGCCTACTGTGAAGCCCTGGATAAGGTAGGTGGCCAGGGAGGGGGTGGGATGTGAGGTGAGGTAGAGTCCTAGCCATAAGACGTTGATCCGGCTTAGTCATGCCCTCTTCTGTTGTTTGACTTCGCACAAGTTTCTTGGGTGTGCTCTTTGGCATAAGGTGCAGATGTGGAGTAGGCGGCACTGACTGAAGTTGCAGGACCCGTAATTGTAATTATTGCAGATGGCTGCCCCTCCCACGGTTCGGACTGGGCGTCCGAATTTGTCCACCTGAGGCGTTTGTTCAGGGGCCGACTGACCCTGAAGAGCACCGGAGGTAGAGGGAAATTCGAAGGGACGTCTGGTTGTCGCATTGGCGCACCAGGTGGCAGTGTGGGTGGAGGACTGGCAAATCGCGCACAGGGGTGAGCGTAAGCCGGCAAAATGGCGGCAGAACAGCTCTGTGTCCATGAGACTCCAATTTGTTGTTGTTTGGAACTGTGTGAGTCTGGCAGCAGCCTTTGAGGAAAAGGAACGGTGGTAGTCGTAAAAGGAAAATCCTCCATACTTGTAGCCCAAGTCTACTACCGTATGGAGGTACAAGTCCAGCTCTTCCCTTCTGCTGGGGGCGGCATAGGACGTCTCTCAGCATGCCAAAGGCCAGGGTGAATTCTGGGACGAATAACTTGCGGTTCAGTCTGGGGTCTTTGGCTTTAAGGACTACCGATATGTCACCCCAGGAGTAGGCCTTATTTTCTGCCAGATCGTGCACAGAAATAAGGAGAGAGGCCAGGTTGACGTCCCTGCCGTCCAAAATGTCCTTCCTGATGCTGGTTGGAACCAAATGGGAGGGGTAGACAATGGGGCTCCAGCCTGAGGTACCTGCAGGAAGGGGTGTTAAGGTTTGGGTTGCGGTTGGGTCGGGGATAGCCGCGGCCGGTCGTGCCTCCAGGAGTGCCACCCTGGTTTGTACGTCTGTGACCGAGGTAGACAGGGACGACACCATCGTGTGAAGTTGTGAGATGGCTGAAGATATTGACTGGAGGGATGCCTGTTGGGTACTGGGTCCTGCTGCTGGTGGGGGAAAGAGGAGTTTGAACAGCTCGCCTTTCCTCGCTATGGTGGGGAAGGGCACACCTCTGCGTCTTAGCTCTGCCGTCAGTTTGGGGATAGTCCATCCCCTGAGGGACTGCACGCTGCCGCTCTCTGAGACCGGGGAAGGTGACAGAGGGGCCGTGAAGTCTTCGCTGCCGGCCTGAGACATGGTTGATCTGGTGAGAATATCCTGTCTTTGAGCTCTTATTTTTGGTTGACTGTAACCTATTGGGGGTGACATGAATTTCAAGTTTTTTCTTTGATTCCCTGAGTCATACTTACCCGACTTATTTTCTCCCACTTTTTCTTTTTTTTTTTTTTTTTTTACCTGAGGGGATATCGTCCAACCTGGTGCAGGGTGGACCTACTGAACTTTGACTGACCTGGAGGTTTTGTTGACTAACTTGAAGCAATGACTTGTATGGTGCTTACAATCTTGTGACAATGAAATGATTAGAAATGTTTGCCTTGATTATGAAATGAGTGAACTCCGTGACAGAGGTCCGGCTCGGTCGTGTCGTGACTGATCCGACCGTGAACCGGGCTCTGGAGCATGTACTGAAATGAGGCAACTGAAAATACATTGGTGCACACCGGGACGAATCGGTGCATGTTTGATGCATCTGGATTCGAATCGGAGCGCAGTATGAAACGAAATGAGAGAAATGTTTACCTTGACCGAGGTTCGAATTGGTTGTGCCGCATTTTGCGACTGGCAACGCACCGAGCCCTGGTATAGGTATGGATACGGCCGAAACAACGGAGGCATTCCGTGACGAATCGGTGCATCTCGGATGCGACTGGTTTCGAAACGGTGATGCGCTGTGGGAGTGAAATGGTAGCAATTCCATGACAGAGATGCGGATCGGTCGCCCGATATCTGCGACTAGCTATGATCCGGACTCCGGAGCATGTTTCAGAAATGAGGCCGAGCCCTGGGGCACGCCGTAACGAATCGGTGCATGGAGGATGCGACTGGATTCGAAGCGGAGCGCGGTAAGTGCAGGTGTAACATATTGTTTGCCATGACAGAGGCGCGAATCAGTCGTGCTGCTGTAGCGACTGACTACGAATCGGACTCTGGAGCATGTACTGAAATGTGGCTAATACCTGGGGCACGCCGAGACGAATCGGTGCATTTCCATGCGACTGAATTTGTATCGGAGCGTGATACGTGGCAATGAAATGATAACCATGACAGAGGTACGAAGCGACTGATAATGACGTGACTCTGGAGCATGTACTGAAATGAGGCCGTAATTACTGGGGCACACCGGAGCGAATCGGTGCATCTTTTAGGTGCGACTGGATTCGAATCGGAGCGCGGTACGTGACTGAAATGAGAAATGATTTGAAATGGTTTGAAATGTTAGAAATGTCTTTAGAAATGTTTCAGAAATGAGAAATGATTGGTATCGAACTGACGTGGTTCGAAAAGATTTATGCATTTACAAATCGCTATGGCTGTCTACTGACACATGTTTAACAATTTAGAGCTGTCTGAAATGAAGCGACGCTTGCGTCGCTGTGGTTTCCTCAGATAACGCGAAATGGTAACATGACGACAGAGCGAGTGATACACATGTGGTTACGTTCGTGAAATTTGCGAGTGATTCGTAATCCTAATATCACGGTTTAGTGACATGACATAAAAGTACGTAAAAACAAAAATCTGAGGGGACCCTACCTGCGACAGCCCAGCCAGATGCGTGGTGCGAACGAATCGGTAAACGCGGACTTCAAAAAACTCTCGGGCACGGAGATCACGAATGAGGGAACTTGTGAGCCAAGTATTTGCGAACGCTGAAATCGGAATAGTCGGCCTAGTGACGTATATCGCGCACAGGAAACCGACAAGCACCACAGGTGAGCGGGCTGCTTAAATACCCCCCGGGCTCCTCCCATAAATTCAGGCCACCATACTGGCCTTCCTACTTATATACATTGTATTCAGTTTAGCAAGATCTGTTCTTGTTATTCTCTTCCTACTGACAGGAAGGCAGGTGTTGTTACAGTATTTACAGCTACCTGAAGAAAATTGCTGGTGTTCTTCTGATCCTATTAGTACCACAGTCAGGCAGCTACAGTATTTACAGTTAGTGTAGTGCATCCTCTGCACAGTGTTCAGCTAAAGCTACCTGTAGAAGATTGGTGGTGTTTTTCTGATCCTTTCAGTAGCGCAGGCCGCTACATTATTTACAAGTTAGTGTAGTGTGACCTCTGCACAGTGTTCATCTAAAGCTACGAGTTAGTGTAGTGCGACCTCTGCACAGTGTTCAGCTAAAGCTACGAGTTAGTGTAGTGCGACCTCTGCACAGTGTTCAGCTAAAGCTACGAGTTAGTGTACTGCAACCTCTGCACAGTGTTCAGCTAAAGCTACAAGTTAGTGTAGTGTGACCTCTGCACAGTGTTCAGCTAAAGCTACCTGTAGAAGGTTGGTGGTGTTTTCCTGATCCTATCACTACCGCAGGCATCTACATTATTTAAACATTAGTGTAGTGCGTCCTCTGCACAGTGTACAGTGTTCAGCTAAAGCTACCTGTAGAAGGTTGGTGGTGTTTCCCTGATCCTATCACTACTGCAGGCATCTACATTATTTAACCATTAGTGTAGTGCGTCCTCTGTACAGTGTTCAGCTAATAAAGCTACCTGTAGAAGGTTGGTGGTGTTTTCCTGATCCTATCACTACCGCAGGCAGCTACAGTATTTAAACGTTAGTGTAGTGCGTCCTCTGCACAGTGTACAGTGTTCAGCTAAAGCTACCTGTAGAAGGTTGGTGGTGTTTTCCTGATCCTATCACTACCGCAGGCAGCTACATTATTTAAACGTTAGTGTAGTGCGTCCTCTGCACAGTGTTCAGCTAAAGCTACAAGTTAGTGTAGTGTGACCTCTGCACAGTGTTCAGCTAAAGCTACCTGTAGAAGGTTGGTGGTGTTTTCCTGATCCTATCACTACCGCAGGCATCTACATTATTTAAACATTAGTGTAGTGCGTCCTCTGCACAGTGTTCAGCTAAAGCTACCTGTAGAAGGTTGGTGGTGTTTTCCTGATCCTATCACTACCGCAGGCGGCTACAGTATTTAAACGTTAGTGTAGTGCGTCCTCTGCACAGTGTACAGTGTTCAGCTAAAGCTACCTGTAGAAGGTTGGTGGTGTTTTTCTGATCCTATCACTACCGCAGGCAGCTACATTATTTAAACATTAGTGTAGTGCGTCCTCTGCACAGTGTTCAGCTAAAGCTACCTGTAGAAGGTTGGTGGCGTTTTCCTGATCCTATCACTACCGCAGGCATCTACATTATTTAAACATTAGTGTAGTGCGTCCTCTGCACAGTGTTCAGCTAATAAAGCTACCTGTAGAAGGTTGGTGATGTTTTCCTGATCCTATCACTACCGCAGGCAGCTACAGTATTTAAACGTTAGTGTAGTGCGTTCTCTGCACAGTGTACAGTGTTCAGCTAAAGCTACCTGTAGAAGGTTGGTGGTGTTTTCCTGATCCTATCACTACCGCAGGCATCTACATTATTTAAACATTAGTGTAGTGCATCCTCTGCACAGTGTTCAGCTAAAGCTACCTGTAGAAGGTTGGTGGTGTTTTCCTGATCCTATCACTACCGCAGGCGGCTACAGTATTTAAACGTTAGTGTAGTGCGTCCTCTGCACAGTGTTCAGCTAAAGCTACAAGTTAGTGTAGTGCGACCTCTGCACAGTGTTCAGCTAAAGCTACCTGTACAAGATTGGTGGTGTTCTCATACTAATAATACTACAGGCAGGCAGTTTTTTTTTGCTAGCTGCAGTATCAATATATATATAAGGGATGAGCCGAACACCCCCCTGTTCGGTTCGCACCAGAACATGCGAACAGGAAAAAAGTTCGTTCGAACACGCGAACACCGTTAAAGTCTATGGGACACGAACATGAATAATCAAAAGTGCTAATTTTAAAGGCTTATATGCAAGTTATTGTCATAAAAAGTGTTTGGGGACCTGGGTCCTGCCCCAGGGGACATGGATCAATGCAAAAAAAAGTTTTAAAAACGGACGTTTTTTTCAGGAGCAGTGATTTTAATAATGCCAAACAATAGAAGTGTAATATCCCTTTAAATTTCGTAGCTGGGGGGTGTCTATAGTATGCCTGTAAAGGGGCGCATGTTTCCCGTGTTTAGAACAGTCTGACAGCAAAATGACATTTCAAAGGAAAAAAGTCATTTAAAACTACTCGCGGCTATTGCATTGCCGGTCCGACAATACACATAAAAGTTAATTGATAAAAACGGCATGGGAATTCCCCACAGGGAAACCCCGAACCAAAATTTAAAAAAAAAATGACGTGGGGGTCCCCCTAAATTCCATACCAGACCCTTGAGGTCTGGTATGGATTTTAAGGGGAACCCCACGCCAAAATGCCCCCCCGATAAGCCCCCCGCCCGCAGACCCCCACAACCACCGGCCAGGGTTGTGGGGATGAGGCCCTTGTCCTCATCAACATGGGGACAAGGTGTTTTGGGGGCTACCCCAAAACACCCTCCCAATGTTGAGGGCATGTGGCCTGGTACGGTTCAGGAGGGGGAGCGCTCTCTCGTTCCCCCCTCTTTTCCTGCGGCCTGCCAGGTTGTGTGCTCGGATAAGGGTCTGGTATGGAATTTAGGGGGACCCCCACATCATTTATTTTTTTTTAATTTTGGCCGGGGTTCCCTTTAATATCCATACCAGACCTGAAGGGCCTGGTATGGAATTTAGGGGGACCCCCACGTCATTTTTTTTTTTTAATTTTGGTTCGGGGTTTCCCTGTGGGGAATTCCCATGCTGTTTTTATCAATGAACTTTTATGTGTATTGTCGGACCGGCAATGCAATAGCCACGAGTAATTTTAAATGACTTTTTTCCTTTGAAATGTCATTTTGCTGTCAGACTGTTCTAAACACGGGAAACATGCGCCCCTTTACAGGCATACTATAGACACCCCCCCAGCTACGAAATTTAAAGGGATATTACACTTTTATTGTTTGATTTTAAGCATTATTAAAATCACTGCTCCTGAAAAAAGTTTTTAAAACTTTTTTTTGCATTGATCCATGTCCCCTGGGGCAGGACCCAGGTCCCCAAACACTTTTTATGACAATAACTTGCATATAAGCCTTTAAAATTAGCACTTTTGATTTCTCCCATAGACTTTTAAAGGGTGTTCCGCGGCATTCGAATTTGCCGCGAACACCCCAAATTGTTCGCTGTTCGGCAAACTTGCGAACAGCCAATGTTCGAGTCGAACATGAGTTCGACTCGAAGCTTATCCCTAATATATATATATCCCAGCTTAGTGCAGCTACATCTCACTACAGGCCATTAGTATGTCTGGAAGGCCAACAAGGAGAGGCAGACAGTCACAAGCCAATGAAAGAGGGCAAGCAGGCTCTGTGTCTAGAGGCAACAGTGCTGGTCATGGACATGGTGCATCCTCATCAGCACGTGGCCGTGGGACACGCTTGGCCTTTTTTCGTCAGCTGGCCGTGTTGAGCTGCAACATGCGGAAGACTTGCTCGAGTGGATGACCAAGCCGTGCTCATCCTCCTCATCCTCTCTCACCCATGCTCAGGGTACTTTGTCTGGCAAAGCAGCTGCCAACGCGGCCTCTTCCCTCGGCTCAATGACATCAGTGACTCCTTCCCTAGCCCCACCATGTCCTCCTGAGGAGTCCCTCGAACTGTTTGACCACAGTGTTGGGTACATGCTCCAGGAGGATGCCCAGTGTTTAGAAGGCTCTGATGATGATACTGAGCTTAGATGAAGGCAGTAACGTGAGCACGGACAGAGGGGGTGCCCAAGAAGGACAGCAATCTGGCAGTCATGCTCCCCCTGCTGCAGCATACTGCCAGGTTTGCTCCAGTGATGAGGAGGGAGGGGATGATGAGGTCACTGACTCAACGTGGGTGCCTGATAGGAGAGAGGAGGAGGAGGAGGAGGCACATCACCAACGAGGCAGGATGCCCTCCAGGGGCCAGCCTAAGGGCAGCACACTGACTGCATCACACCGCCAAGCTCCGCATGTGCAGGACGCTGCTGTCTCTGTGCGTTATTCCAAAAGTTCTTTGGTGTGGGCCTTTTTTGAGACGAGTGCATCAGATCGCACTGCTGCTATTTGCAACATATGTCTCAAGCGTATCTCGCGAGGCCAAAACATCTCCCGCTTGGGCACCACATGCTTGACCAGACATATGTTGACCTGCCATGCAGTTTGTTGGCAAGTGTATCTAAAAGACACACACCAAAGGACAAAGAGGACCTCTCCTTGCTCCTCATCAGCTGAGATCTCCAACCCCACTATACCTTCAGTCCTCTCTGAGACCTGCACTGAGAGGAATGAAGGTGTCGAATTAGGTGTGTCACAGCCAAGTACTTGTGGGCAAACTGCTTTCAGTACACCAGCCATCCACATGCCCAGCGGTTGAATGCTAGCTTGGCAAAATTGCTAGCACTTGAACTGCTACCTTTTCAGTTGGTAGACTCTGTCCCCTTCCGTGAGTTTGTGGAATGTGCGGTTCCTCAGTGGCAGGTACCCAAACGCCACTTTTTCTCACGGAAGGCGATTCCGGCTCTCTACCGGCATGTGGAACACAATGTCCATGCCTCGCTGGACATTATGGTCAGCGGTAAGGTGCATATTACCGCTGACTCACGGTCCAGCAGGCATGGACAGGGACGTTACCTAAGTTTCATGGCGCATTGGGTGACTCTGCTGGGAGCTGGGAAGGGTGCAGGACAAGGTGCAGTAGTATTGGAGGTTGTTCCGCCACCACGCCTCCAAAATGCTACTACTGGTGATTCTGCCACACCTCTCTCCTCCACCCCCTCCTCTTCTTCCTCCATGGCCTCTTCATGTGCTTTGTCCTCGGAACCAGCGGTGCTCCGTAGGCGTTCAAGGGGCTACGCAACTACACAGGCCAAAAGATGCCATGCGGTGCTTGAGCTGGTGTGCTTAGGGGACAGGAGCCACACTGGAGCAGAGGTTCTGTCAGCTCTGCAGGGGCAGGTTCAGAGGTGGTTGATGCCATGCCAACTTAAGGCAGGAATGGTGGTTTGCAACAATGGCACCAACCTCCTATTCACCCTCCAACAGGGACAAATGACCCATGTGCCCTGTTTGACTCACGTCCTTAACTTGGTGGTGCAGTGGTTCTTGGGCAGGTACCCAGGCTTACAGGATGTCCTGAGGCAGGCCAGGAAAGTCTGTGTGCATTTCTGCCAGTCATATAATGCCAAAGCTCAGCTGGCTGATCTCCAAAAGGAATTTAACCTGCCCAAGAACCGCCTAATCTGTGACATGCCCACCAGGTGGAACTCAACGTTGGCCATGCTGCAGCGGCTGCACGCGCAGCAGAGGGCCATCAATGAGTACCTGTGCGACTATGGCACCAGGGCAGGGTCAGGAGAGCTTGTTTTTTTTTCCCCACGCCAGTGGCCCATGATCAGGGATGCATGCACTGTCCTGTTACCATTTGAGGAGGCCACGTGGATGGTGAGCAGTGACAGTGCATGCATCAGTGACATTGTCCCCCTTGTCCACCTGTTGGAGCACACGCTGTGTGGAATAATGGACAGGGCACTTGAGGCAGAACAGAGGCAGGAAGAGGAGGACTTCCTTAGCTCTTAAGGCTCCCTTTATCCAGTGTTCCTGCATGCCCTCCGATCACACAGGAAGAGGAGGAGGAGGAGGAGGAGGAAGAGGAGGATTGTGTTAGCATGGAGGTGGAGCCTGGCACTCGGCATCAGCAGCAGTCTTTAAGGGATCATTTACAGTCCCAAGAAACCCATGGACTTGTACGTGGCTGGGAGGAGGTGGCTGCGGATCATGTCGTCCTTAGTGACCCAGAGGACTCCGGACCGAATGCCTCAGCAAACCTACGCTGCATGGCCTCCCTAATCCTGCAAAGCCTGAAGCATCCTCGTATTCGTGGTATCAAGGAGAGGGATCAATACTGGCTGGCAACCCTCCTTGATCCACATTACAAGGGTAAGGTTGCGGACCTTATCTTGCCGTTGCAGAGAGAGCAGAGGATGAAACATCTTCAGGAGGCCTTGCAGAAAGGTCTGTGCAATGCGTTCCCAGAGACTGGGAGGTTACAAACTCCTGTTCCTGAACAACGTGTTGCTGAGGCATCGGTCAGTCAAAGAAGGAGTGGTGTAGAAGGTGGCCATCTGACCGATGCGTTCAGACAATTTTTTAGCCCGCAGCCCCAAGGTATGATCGGTTCCAGCAACCATCGCCAGCGTCTGTTTTACATGGTGCAGGAATACCTAGGGGCAAGATCTGACTTGGACACCTTTCCCACCGAAAATCCTCTGCGTTACTGGGTCTTGAGGATGGATCACTGGCCAGAGCTTGCACAGTATGCAATTGAGCTACTGGCCTGTCCTGCATACAGCGTTCTTTCGGAACGCACATTCAGTGCTGCTGGAGGTTTTGTAACCGATCACAGGGTGCGCCTGTCCACCGACTCGGTCGATCGACTGACCTTCATAAAAATGAATCAGTCTTGGATCACCACCAGCTACCAAGCACCTGATGCTGATGTAACCGAATATTTTTTTTTGAAATGTCAGATCCCTTCAAGACTGCCTATGCTGATGCTGAGTGACTATCCTGTTATGCTGAGTGACTATCCTCTTCCTCCTCAATGATCACGCTGATAGCTTGTAAGAATATTTTTGGTTCTGGGCGCCGCCAGCAGTGGCTAAGGCCCAATTTTTCAGCCCCTGTTTTACAGGGGCGTGTAATTACAATTTTTGATGCAATATTTTACAGGAGGGCTCATTCCTGCGCTCCAACTAGAGTATCTGTGAGGGGTTGCAGTGTTGTGGCACCAGTGCCTAAGGCCCAATTTTTCTGTCCCTGTTCAACAGGGACATGTAATTACAATTCTTGATCTAATATTTCACAGCAGAGCCCGTTCCTGCGCCCACCAAGAGTAACTGTGAGGGCTTACAGTGTTGTGGCAACACCAACACCTAAGGCCCCAATTTTTGCAGAGTATATAGGGCAGGCCCCTACTTTCAAACATCCAACTTACAAACGACTCCTACTTGCAAACGGAAGGAGACAACAGGAAGTGAGATCAAATCTACCCCTAGGAAGGGAAATTCTCTCCTGTAAGAGTTAATATGGGAAAAACGTGTCTCCTTTCCACTGATGCTTTATCACCAATACTTGTTTCACTAAAAACCCCAAATTGTCAAAAAACATTTGTCATTGGGACAGAAAGTGAGGTAAAATCTTCTGAAGAGGTGCACAGACAGCAAAACAAATGTCACAGGGGTGATAACCCTTCCCTATGTTTTCCAAAAAGTTAAAAAATAGATTTTTTGGCTGGAGCTACATTTTAAAAATGTACCAGTTCAAAATTACAAACAGATTCTACTTAACAACAAATCTACAATCCCTGTCTTGTTTGCACCGCCTGTATATTGCTGTTCAGAGGGCCTGGGGCCCCACGCCTTTCCTTTTTTTAATTTGGGTGCGGGGTTCCCCTTAATATCCATACAAGACCCAAAGGGCCTGGTAATGGACTGGGGGGGGGGGTACCCATGCCATTTGTCTCACTGATTTTCATCCATATTACCGGGACCGGACATTACATTAAAGCAGTAAGCAGTTTTAAATGACTTTTATTCCTTTAAAAATGTCATTTTGTGCAGGAACAGTTCTAAGCACGGGAAACATGCGCCACTTTACAGGCATACTATAAACACCCCCCAGGTACGATATTTAAAGGAATATTTCACTTTTTTTTCACTTTAAGCATCATTAAAATCACTGCTCCTGAAAAAACGGCCGTTTTTGAAACTTTTTTTTGCATTGATACATGTCCCCTGGGGCAGGACCCAGGTCCCCAAACCCTTTTTAGGACAATACCATGCAAATTAGCCTTTAAAATTAGCACTTTTGATTTCAAACGTTCGAGTCCCATAGACTTCAATGGGGTTCTAAAGTTCGAGCAAATTTTCGGTCCGTTCGCAGGTTCTGGTGCGAACCGAACCGAGGGGTGTTCGGCTCATCCCTACTCACCACTATTAGAATGCATGACAGACACTTTTGCAAAATTTGTCTATGCCAGTCTTTAGGAATTCCAGGCATTGTGTCACAGGTCTTATGTTAAGTAGCCCTTTTTATTTTCCTTTTTTTTATGGTATTTTTATTCTTGCAAAAAAAATTCATACAAAATATGTGAACATAACCTTGATAAATAAAAGCAGCAGCAATAAATTAGTTTAGAATTAAAGATAAAAATAAGAAGGGAGTTGTTTTCCTGGGTCTGCTGCAAGCTACTTTCCACTCCATAGGCTTAGCTTCCCATTGATGACTGAGTTGGTGAGAGATTGCCAGAAAATGAGGTTGAAAACTGCGAATAGGCATGTGAGCAGGGTGGGAAGTTGTAGGTGGCGGCGGTGCTGGTGGGTGAGGACCAGACATGGACCTCCTGGACCTTGGTGGGGCATCCTGATTGTAAGACCAAAGTAGGTTCATTGTGTCTTCACACATCCACCAATCTGTGAATGGACACTTTGATCCCCTGCTGATTTTGTATGTTTGCCCTCTGACAAAGAAATGATCAGTCTATAGTTTTAATGGAAGGTTTATTTTAACAGTGAGAGACAGAATAACAACAAAAATACTTAAAGTTATAAATTGATTTGCATTTTAATGAGTAATGCAGCGTACACACGAGCCGACTTTACTGCAGACTATGTCCGGCGTACTTTGACGGACTTGACGACGGACTTTCCGAATGAACGGACTTGCCTACACACAATCAACCAAAGTTCGATGGATTCGTACGTGATGACGTACGACCGGACTAAAACAAGGAAGTTCATAGCCAGTAGCCAATAGCTGCCCTAGCGTCGTTTTTTGTCCGTCGGACTAGCATATAGACGAGCGGACTTTTCGACTAGACTTGAGTCTGTCGGACAAATTTGAAACATGTTTCAAATCTAAGTCCGTCAAACTTTTGAGAAAACAAAGTCTGCTGGAGCCCACACACTATCGAATTGACGACGAAATCCGGTACGCCGAACCAAGTATGCCGTAAAGTCCGATCGTGTGTACGCGGCATAAGAGGGATAAGGGTCATTACAAAGTGGAAATGTAACCTTACACTCATCTATGTCTATGACAAAATTGATTGATGTTCTCTTTATTCTAAAAATATGACAGACCATCTTTATACTTCTATATGCAACAGGTGCTCACATGGTGGCGAGATCCACAAGTGTTTACTGGACAATCTTCATCTTCTGTAATTATGAAAATAAAGAATATTTTACAATTTGCTATTGCTGGCTTGCAAAAAAAATTAAACATATTCGAATTATAATTTCTATGTATTGAATGCTAAAATAAACCACAACCTTTAAACCCGATTGCACATTCTTACAAATTAAGAATGTCTTTTTATACATGATCATAATGCATACATATGTGTTTCTCCACTGACCAGTTCAACTGTACACTTGTTAATATTTATTTAATACTGAAAACTTATTTTGGTCTTTTCTTGTGCTTACAATAGAACCAATTCAATGTTAATGCAACAGTGACATCTAGTGGCAAACAGTGGCAATTACACATTAAAAACGACTCATTTATGACCCCTGGTGGCTATTTGGTGTCTCTGCAGCCAGGAATACATTTTGATTAAATACTTGCCAAGCATATGCTGGGCGACACAAAAATACAGGATTTAGCCAAAGATCATGAGCTATTCCTTAAATATTTGGGAAAATCCCAACAGGGAGCCAAGCACAGAAAGTAAACCAAGGAGCCAAAAGTCACACTTGACCGCTGCTACCGCACTCAGATGACCAAACGAGAAACAGACCGAAAAAAAAAAAAAAAACAGAATTGGGAAGTGCAGATCCAGGAGGTGGCAAGGAATCAATGTGAAATTTAAAACAGTTTATGCTGATAAAACATGTAACCAATACACAGTACAAATGGGAAAAATCGTCAGAATGGCCAAACTCACTGTGATAGTGCCAGCAATGGAGCCAAAGGTGGAGAAATGACTGTCCCACTTCCGTGAGGGCTGTGGACAGAGGGGGCTGCAGACCAAAAATGGGAAGCCTGAAAACACTTTCAAACAGCTGGGAGCGGTGACCATAACCAAAGCCGGGATACATAAGGGAGGGAAAAGGCTGGGCACAGATCACTGTATGACCAGACTGGAAGATGGCAGAACGGCTGCAGTCACCGGTGAGACCAGAGATGGATGCTGGAGGGGAATCGGGAACGAGGCTGAGCTGCAAGGTGTCCAGACACCACAGGACTCCTCCCCAGCCGCATCACAAGCTCCTACCGCAGGCGGACATCGGCAAAGCCTGATGGATCAAATGAATCAGAGCAGGGGATGTGATGAGTATCACAGCAGGTGCCGGAGCTTGAGCAGTATATGATTACATGTTTCGGGGTTTAACCCTTTTCTCAGATAACACCTTATCTGAGGTGTTATCTGGGGAAGGGTTCAACCCTGAAACGTGTAATCATATACCGCTCAAGCTGCCCCTCCAGCATCCATCTCTGGTCTCACCGACCACTGCAGCGGCTCTGCCATCTTTCACTCTGGTGATCGTGCTTCCTGGATCTGTGCCCAGTCTTTCCCCTCACTGTGTATTGGGTACATGTTTTATCAGCAATAAACTGTTTTAAACGTCACATGGATTCCATCTCCATTTGATTCCTTGCCGCCTCCTGGATCTGCGCTTCCCAACTCCGTTTTTTTTTTCTTAAATGTTTGTGCACCATCAAGCATTCCTTCCACAGCATAGTGAGGCATATCCCTCTGATGCTTTTTTTTCAGGTTGAGGACCACTAGGGGGCCATCGCTACAGGTGCCAGAATGCTGCTCTTGGTGTCTGAATTCAAATCATTAGGTAAGGTTTGTTACAGTAAAATCACAAGTGGAAAAATGCACGTGCTCATGACCAATGAAACAGAGACGATGACACACCTCCTGGCAGTCATGCGGTTCTTTGCAGACTTTTACAAAAATTCCTCCCCAAGGTATTGAGGACCAAAGTGAGCTCTGAACACCCTAGCATCTCCGGCTTCATGTAAGCAATGCTTTGGGGCAGAGTCAGGACAGACAGTAAATCTATGAATGAATTGCCATCATCGGTCAAAGTCTTGCACATGACCAGAGATCTTTGGCCAAGGATGGTTATGAGCTAAGTTGCAGCCCACACACTATAAAAGACTGATCTTGGAGGAAGCTCTTTGTCAATGTGTGGGAGTTTAGTGAGAGTGAGGGACAATTGATATTGCTTTTAGGGAGAAAACTTTGGATAGTGTAGTGTGCTACTATTAATTTGTGCTTTACAGTATCAGTATTATATACAGTCCTATATGCTGTACAGCAGGGATATGCAATTAGCGGACCTCCAGCTGTTGCAAAACTACAAGTCCCACCCTGCCCCTGGGTGTCATGCCTGTGGCTGTCAGAGTCTTGCTATGCCTCATGGGACTTGTAGTTCTGCAACAGCTGGAGGTCCGCTAATTGCATATCCCTGCTGTACAGTATGAGTGCTAGATACAGTACTATATTCTGTACTGTATATTTGCTGATACTTTACAGTGAATTGCAGTTTGTGTGGCTAGGGAGAGTGAAGTTTAAGCCCACCTGCATTCATTGTGATTTTCTAGGACCTAACAGTCCTTTTGAGGGCCACTTTTTTTGTTTGTCAGCAGCAGATTTTTTTTGGTTATTCCCGCCCCCCAGTTTTTTTCTTTTGTAGTGCTTCGTTTTGCTTTTCTTTAATAGTAGTTATTTTAGTTTTCATTTTTCCCTTAAGGTGAATGTAAACCCACCACTCACCCAGTATAAACTAATGGCACAATATTAATCTGTGCACTTATTCAAGACTCCTTCATGTACCCTTACCTTTCCTCTGTAACCCCCTCCAGCTGCAGGAGCCCCTTAAAACTCCAGAATCAGTAGGCGGGTCTCTTTGCCAGTGTATGGTGGGCGGGGTCATGATGTCACAAGACTCCCTGCCCACCTCTACACTCTCCTACTTTTTCTGCTGATGTCCTGGGAGCTGACTGCACCATGAAAATCCTCCTCAGTCATGCTGATCTCCTGCTGACCTCATGGATCAAGCCCTATGATGAGTAACATCCAGTCAAAACTCAGGAAAGGCACCACATGACTTCAGCATGCCCAATCATGCTGAGGTGAGGAGCAGCCAATCCTGGGAGAGCTGGAGAAGAAAGGAGGAATGTGAATTGTAACACACTCTCTCTGCTCTCAAGCTGTGCATGATAAAGAAATCAGATGTCAGTGACAGTAGTAAATGTGTGTGAGTGCGCTACTCTTTTAACATACACCACTCATACTTATACATCTCTTTCCTATTACTGTGCAATTTTTTTGAAAAAAACTCCCAAAAATATTAAAATCCACTTGCAATATCATATATATAAATCACCAATCTATATATCAAAATAATAACATGCAAAATATTACCATGCAAAATATATATTACAAAGTCCTTGTGCAAAAAGTGCAATTTTCTCTATTAATTATTGTGATTTCGGCTCTTTCCGTGCTGCTGTGTATCATCTGTATTCATTTGTGACTTAGTGATACACCACCACCTTTTAGATCGGCCACTCATCAGATATTTCTTATGTGATACGCCTTTGGTTCATTAATGGGATAACCACTCCACCTTTTTACTGCTCCCCACCGGCTATGCTTGAGCTTTGGTTCTCCAGATATTTCTTATGTGATACGCCTTTGGTTCATTAATGGGATAACCACTCCACCTTTTTACTGCTCCCCACCGATGTATGAAGCTTCCTGATGACGCATATTATGATGTGAAATGCGTAGAGGCTGCTGGGAGATTTTGCATCACGTGAGCGGGTACGTCCATAGCTGGCGGAGATACGAATGGGATTGAGGGGTAAAGCGCAAGCCGGATGCGGGGATTACATACATCGCACACAGGCTGATCACGCTATTGAATGACACCCATCCCTAACTGCTGGAATAGCTTAGTGCCGGCTCGAGGGCACTTTTAAATGTGAGTGTACACTTTTGTATTTTATGATAATAAACAGTTTTAAACGCATTGCGCAATGATCATTGTCCATATACTTTACATGAGGAGAACTAAAGCTCAAGCATAGCCGGTGGGGAGCAGTAAAAAGTTGGAGTGGTTGTCCTATTAATGAACCAAAGGCGTATCACATAAGAAATATCTGGAGAACCAAAGCTCAAGCATAGCCGGTGGGGAGCAGTAAAAAGGTGGGTGAGTGGCCAATCTAAAAGGTGGTGGTGTGTCACTAAGTCACAAATGAATACAGATGATACACAGCAGCACGGAAAGAGCCAAAATCACAATAATTAATAGAGAAATTTGTACTTTTTGCACAAGGACTTTGTAATATATATTTTGCATGTTAATATTTTGCATGTTAGTATTTTGATATATAGATTGGTGATTTATATATATGATATTGCAAGTGGATTTTAATATTTTTGGGAGGTTTTTTCAAAAAATTGCACAGTAATAGGAAAAAGATGTATAATTATGAGTGGTGTATGTTAAAAGAGTAGCGCACTCACACACATTTACTACTATTTTTAGTCCATTTCACTGAATGGGTCTTTTTGAATGCAGCAACTCTAACAGGGTTTAAATGGGCAATTAAGGAAAAGGTTTTTTTGTGCCGGTGACACATACATATAGATGTCAGTGACAGTAGTGGGGGAAGTGGCAACACACATTTGTCTGTGTCATTTTTCATCTTAGCAAGAAAAGACAAGAGGATTGCTAATAGCTGGATTAACTCCTCATGGCAAGACTGGGCACAGATGACTTGACATCCTCAACTCTATCAGATAGAAGTCTTCATTACAAAAACATTTTTTCAGGTTTACATTCACTTTAAGTAAAAGAAAAAAAAAGTTTTGCTTGTAGTGTTTTCAGTTGGGTGTTTTTGGGTTATTTATTTTTCCTTACGGTCTTTGCATTTGAGCTTTTTTTATTTGGGTTTTATTTTATTATGATCTTCTATTTATTTTTTACAGAGTCTGCAGCAGCAACAGCATTGTGGATCTATTGGAGTCACCACAACAGTTGCTCTTTGTAGCAGTTTACAGTGCACCTAAGCACCATTCCCCCTATACAGCCCTTTAAACAGCTACAAATAAAAGCAGGGAATAATCCCAACATTATCAGCATTACCTCGTCTGGCAGGACTACAGGGAGAGGCAGAAATTGCCGTGAAGCTACAGTATAAGGGAATGAGCAACCTCTGTGTCCATGGGCCAAAGCGGTGGCCATGGACATGGTGCATCATCTGCAGGCAGGGCATTTTAGCCATTTCTTTCAAGTGCTGGGCATGCTTTATAGGCAGAGTAGGTGGTTGAGTGGCTAACCAAGCCTTCATCCTCCTTCTTCTCCTCCTCTATCACCCTGGTACACACTAGCTCAGTCACCAAAGCGCCCTATTCTGCCTCCTCATCCACAGATGTTTCTGCTCTTGTCCTGTCAACTGTGATGAAGGAGTCTGCTGAATTATTTGAGCATAGTGTGTGCTATTTGCTGCAAGAAGATGAACAGCAACTAATAGGCTCTGAGGTTGAGGAGGAGAGTAACAGGAACACAAGGATAGGAGAACCAATTGGCAGTGATGCTCCCACAGCCGCAGCATACTGCCAATTTGGCTCCAGTTATGCTGAGGGAGTGCATGATTATGAGGTCTCTGACTGTACCTAGGTGCCTGATAGAGTAGAGGAGGAAAGAGAGGCAGAAACACAACCCCAGTGAGGCAGGATAGTATCCAGGGGCAAAGCCACTGTAGTCCATCAGATGGCAGAGCTGCAAAGATGCAAGGTACTGTCATCACCGGTCAACTCCCCAGAGCTCACCTGTGTGGGCCTTTTTAACACATGTGCAGCAAACCACACCATTGTTATTTGCGGCCTCTGCCTCCTATGTATCAGTCATGGCAATACCCTCAGCCATTTGGCTACTACGTGTCTGAAGAGACATCTGACCTCTCACCGTGCAGCTCAGGAGGAACAGTACTTCATCATCATCATCCTCCTTCTCCTCCTTCCAGCAACTCCTTTTCCACCTCTACCCCCAGTATGCATGATTCTCTCTCAGCAGCCTCCAGCAAGAAAGATGGTGGTATAACAGTGGGTGTCAGAGATCTACCCTTTGGCTCCTCCAGCGGGGAAGAGCATCTGCATGGAGTCATGAACGATAGAGGCAAGCGTAGGCTGCAACCTTGCTCTAATTCTACCAACCCTACCAGCTGTAGCACTGAGCAGGTTTTGCCACCCTTGCTGCTAGAGCACAAAAAAATACATCCACCCCATGCCTTGTGCCTAAATGCCAGTTTAGCCAAACTGCTGACTTTATAACTCCTGTCTTTCCAGCTGATGGATTCTGCCCCTTTTGGTTTGCCTCTTTCAAGGATTTGGGGAATACATTTAATTTACATCATCACTTCTAGCATTTTGATCCACATGCACTCTAATTATCCATTGCTATGTCATGTGTGATTGCTGGGCTGGAGTGTGTCTGCTACCCGGGAGCTGCGATACCCTTTAGGCACCCCCCCATTCCCTCCCAACTTCCTTGGTTGGATGCGGTAGTTTTGGCAGGTGTGTCCTTCCGCGCATTGGCGCCACACCACCGCCCTGTGCATGTGATGTCCTTCTTGGGCATCACAATGCAGGCACGTGTTTCATTACCATTCTTGGCTGACATTGGGGAGGGCATGTCCAATCCCAGGTGAGCGGCAGCAGCTGCCCCGGCATGAGACTCCTTCCGTTCCACGGCATGCCAGCGTGATGTTGGCTGGGGCCTGTTGGATAGGCTGGGAGCCTGTAAACACCCTCAGTTGGTGTTAGGAAGTCCTTTGGGTTGCATGCCCTTGGACCATGCAGGGCTGAGTCAGTCGGCTCCAGCTCGGTGGCTCAGCTTAACCCATAGTCTCCTCTCCACAGTCCACACATGTCTGACTTCTCCCGTGACCCCCATCCCAACGGCGCTCCCATTCTTGACTCCTCTCTAGACTCTCCCTCAGAGACTGCAGACATGATAAAAGACAAGAGCTGGTCAGAGATTGCTGATATGATACAAGAGGTGGTTAGAGGCTGCGGACATGATACGGGAGGTGGTTAGAGGCTGCAAACATGTTACAGGAGGTGGTTCGAGGCTGCGGACATGATACAGGAGGTGGTTGGAGGCTGCGGACATGATACAAGAGGTGGTTGGAGGCTGCGGACATGATACAAGAGGTGGTTAGAGGCTGCGGACATGATACGGGAGGTGGTTAGAGGCTGCAAACATGTTACAGGAGGTGGTTAGAGGCTGCGGACATGATACAGGAGGTGGTTAGAGGCTGCGGACATGATACAGGAGGTGGTTAGAGGCTGCGGACATGATACAGGAGGTGGTTAGAGGCTGCGGACATGATACAGGAGGTGGTTAGAGGCTGCAGACATGATGCAGGAGGTGGTCAGAGGCTGCGCACATGGTGCAGGAGACGGTCAGAGCCTGCGGACATGGTGCAGGAGATGGTCCGAGGCTGCGCACATGGTGCAGGAGATGGTCCGAGGCTGCGCACATGGTGCAGGAGATGGTCCGAGGCTGCGTACATGGTGCAGGAGATGGTCAGAGGCTGCGGACATGGTACAGGAGATGGTAAGAAGCTGCGGACATTGTGCAGGAGATGGCCTGAGGCTGGGGACATTGTGCAGGAGATGGCCTGAGGCTGGGGACATTGTGCAGGAGATGGCCTGAGGCTGCGGACATGGTGCAGGAGATGGTCAGAGGCTGCGGACATGGTACATGAGATGGTCAGAGGCTACGAACATGGTACATGAGATGGTTAGAGGCTGCGGACATGGTACAGGAGATGAAGGGATGAAAAGGTGGGACTTTGAATGAGGATGGGGGGCCGACTACATCCCATCCTCCATCCCGTTAAGTATTATAGAAAGGTATTTGAAGGGGCGGGACTTTGAGTGAAGCACACGGATGCAGTAAAGAAATGAATTAAGAAGTGGTTTATTAAATGAGTCAATTTTTTTAGAACATAGATTGAAAATACATTGCATATAGTATGTCATTGTTTCAAGATGAATCATCACATATAGATACATTATCATATTATAAAACAGTATTTTACAGATACACAGGTCACGTAATAACATGATTAATTGTATTGTAGAAATACTCATAAAAGTATCTAGCGCATTAAAGCGTCATTAGAAATAATAGTGGAGATAAGATAAGTGGGAAAATAATTTTTAAAAAAACTTGCATCTGGACTCTAGTAGAAAATGTAAGGCAGTATTTTACAGTTGCACGGGTCACATAAGGACGTGATTAATTGCAGTGTAGGTAATACTGAAATGTGTAAAAGGATGCATTAAAGCATCACATTAGGAAAAAAGGAGAAATAATACTTGGTGGAGAAGAACGGCCGTAGTGAATTCATGAATGGGTGGTTGTAACGGTAGTTGTTAGCTCTACGCGTTTCGGGACCTTTAAGTCACTCGTCAGGGGCAAGACCGTAATAAACATCTGAGAAGATAAAAGTAATGGTAGGGACATTGTCATATTCAGAAAAGTGGGTGGGAAAATGCAGGGAATGTGCAACATCCCCTCACACATCCATGCATTTGTCCTTACTACTTACATGCGTGTGATTGCGCAGAGGGGGGAGC
Organism: Aquarana catesbeiana; assembly: GCF_042186555.1. NCBI lineage: Eukaryota > Metazoa > Chordata > Amphibia > Anura > Ranidae > Aquarana > Aquarana catesbeiana. Next base: position 89,236,775 of record NC_133335.1, read on the forward strand.
ACAGCCGTGCAAGTCAACCCGGCCACTAATGTCAGTCCCGGAGCTGAGGGGACCTGTCCAGGCAGCATAAACGCGCAGCGACAGCATCCCTATGGTACAAGTGGAGAAGTGAGGATGAAGAATGGGTGGAAGAGGGAAAAAGAAATAAACTAGCCCCAATGTAGGGACCTGCTAAAGGAGGGAGGGCTAGTGGATGTAGTGCACAGGGAATGAAGGAGGGTGTAAGTGAAACATAAGGTGGAGCAGGGAGTGAAAAGAGTGGGAACTAGGTGAGGTAAAGGGGTAAAGTGCTGAAGGGGAACAAAGAAATAAAGAATAATGAAAAGAAAAGAAAGAGAGGAAAATGAGAAAAAAGACAAGAGACGAGGGGGGGTGGAAGAGGAATGAGAGAAGGGGATGAAACTGGATGTGGTATGCCTAGTAGCATGAAGTTGGGGGCCAGTCTGGGTTGGCTATCCCTGCTAGGGCTTTCCCCCTTACTGCTACCTACACTTGCATCTTCCACTCTTCCCCTTATCACATCGTTTCCTTTGGCACATTGGCCCAATCTCACCTGCACCAGGTAATTCACCCTTTACCTTTTACTTCCATTTACCACATCCAGTTTCATCCCCCTCTCTCATTCCTCTTCCACCCCCCCCCCTCGTGTCTTGTCTTTTTTCTTCTTCTTCAAATACCTTTCTATGGTACAGGAGATGGTAAGAAGCTGCGGACATTGTGCAGGAGATGGCCTGAGGCTGCGGACATGGTGCAGGAGATGGTCAGAGGCTGCGGACATGGTACATGAGATGGTCAGAGGCTACGAACATGGTACATGAGATGGTTAGAGGCTGCGGACATGGTACAGGAGATGGTCAGAAGCTGCAGAAATCATACAGAAGGTGGTCAGATGCTGAGGACATGGTACAGGAGATGGTCAGAAGCTGCAAATATGGTATAGGAGATAGTTAGAGGCTGTGGACATGGTACAGGAGATGGTCAGAGGCTGCGGACATGGTACAGGAGATGGTCAGAGGCTGCAGACATGGTACAATAGATGGAAAGAGGCTGTGGGCAAGTGGTGATGATGCTAGATCTGTCAGCTACACCTCCTCTGGTGGCCTATTGTCAGGGCTGGGCCCAGCCCTTCCTTCTAATTGCCAGCTCCTATCTCTCCACATGAGGATAAGTAAATAGTAGTGACTGTGTTAAAAAGGTGAATAAAAAAGACTATGGCAAAGTCTCATAGAAAATCCAATAAGTAATAAATTATATATATATCTTAAAACATATATACCATGAAAAAAATAAATAAGTAACTCGTGAATGAAGTACACTAATAATGAAATAAAAACGAGGGATAAGATGATCCCACAAAGTAACAGTCCAAAAAGTGACCAAAAGAAAGCAATCATCCGTGAAGGTGCCAGGAAAACCGAAGGGTATCTTCTGTGTCTCTTCACACTCAAGATGAAAAATTAAATGCACTTACGAGATGGCGATGACTGCTATTACGGCAGTCTCGCCCAGCACAGGGAAATCGGTCCCCCCACAACCAAACACGCACAGCAGCATCTACGAGCAGATGAGTCTCAGGGATAAAAATGAAAAGAATCCATAGTGTAGCATGTACAAAAACGACTGATTTAATGAAAATAAAAACACACTTACAATGTTGCAGTAAGGAGCAATGGGATAAATCATGTATAATCATCCCGGTGTCTCCGTCTGTAAACCTCCACTTCCTAAGTTCGTATGTTAGCCCATCCAAGGAAGACGTGATGACGTTGCAGGCTCCTCCCTATGCGTTTCGTCACAATAGGACGTCGTCTGGGGATTGGCCAAGCTACAGCGTCATCACGTTTGGGCATTATATACACTATAGGCACCATCTTGACTGCTGGCAGCCCAGTTCACATAATGAAAGAGAAACAGTTCAGCCATCTTAGTTGCTGGCCGTCGATGGGCATTGGAAAACCTAAATAAATCTAGAAAATGAAGGAAAAAAGGAGGCGCCATCTTTTGGAGAAAAATTATTCTAACAAATATAAAAAAAAAAGGATGGCAAAAACAAACCAAGAAGGAAGGAAAAAACAGACGTCAGGCACTGCAACCTAATAAAAATTGGTACATTAGCCATACATAAAGGCTACATTTATAAGCACTAAACATAGTACAATAAATATAAAATACATATTTATGTAAAATTATTATCCGCATATGAAAAATTGAGAAATAAAACACTGATATAAAATACATTTTTTTTTACATTTTAAAATTATTTAGGCATTATTTATAAAACAATTAATGTCCCAATCAACATTTAATCCATATGGTACAAAAGATTTTATATTAAAGATCCATCTAGTTTTGAGTCTAGAAATGGATCTGACCATATTGGTGCCTCTCCAATGGGGACGTATTTTATCAAAAGCAAGGAAGAAAGTACCTTTTAATTTTTTGTTGTGGTATTTTGCGTAGTGTCTAGACAGATTATGTTTAGTGAACCCTCTCTTAATATTAGCCACATGTTCCTGATAAACGCACATGTAATTCACGTTTCGTTCATTCAATATATTGTTTGGAACATGGACACTGAATAAGATAGACAACATACTGAGTAGAGCATGTAATAAATGACTCAATGTTGTATATCCTATTCGTGACTGTAGATTGAACAGTCTCACATTTCTTCCCTGTAAAGGAGCTAATTTGGCATTTACGACAGGGAAAAAAAAACCTTTCATGTTATGAAAAAAAGAAATGGTTTTAGGGGGATTAACTACATTAGAAGCAACACTGTGTCGCAAAGAAGGAGCACCCCTTTAGATCACTACCGGTTTGTCTGGAATAACTGCCCCAAGTACTTTATCATTTTTAAGTATGTTCCAATACCTCTGAAATATTTTTTTGACAGAGAAGTGTTTGTTAGAATAACCAGTAATCATGGAACATCCAAATTTATTGTCAGGTACAGGATTACGTTCTTCTTTATGTAGCATGAGGGACCTATCCATATTGGCAACCTTGTTAATAGTAGTATCAATATCATTTTCAGAATAGCCTTTATCCAGAAAATGTTTTTTGAGTATCAAGGCCTGTTGATGGTATTCTGAAATATCAGTGCAGTTATGCCTGATACGCTGAAACTGGCCTTTGGGGACAGCATTTAGCCATGATGGATGATGACGACTAGAAAGTGGAATATAGGCATTCCTATCAGTTGCTTTGAAGTGTGTATTGGTAGTAAGGCGACCATTTTTGGCTATAATATTAAGGTCAAGAAAATGAATCTCGGAATGACTGACTCAAAACTGGAGGGATATGCCCCTATCGTTCTGATTCAGTTGTGAAAAGAAATTTTCAAGGGAGGCTTGGTCACCATCCCAAAGAAGGACATCATCTATGTACCTTCTCAATAGATGCAATTGTTTGGGGGGATTGCTATCAATGACCTCTTTCTCCCATCTGGCCATAAATAAATTGGCGAGACTGGGCGCAAATTTGGCGCCCATGGCCACGCCACAAATCTGTCACCTACCAAAAATAATCATGGCCTATGGCAAATCTAAGAAGTGCCAAAATAAATTCCTTTTGAAGCCGTGGTAAAGAAGAATCTTGATCAAGATAAAAATTCACTGCCTCAAACCCCTGCTGATGGGAAATAGCGTAGAGAAAGGCCACATCTGCCGTAGCAAGGATGTAGCCCTCTCTCCACTCACATCCCTCAAGCAGGTTGATGACCTGAGTTGTATCTCTCAAGTATGAAGGGGTTGCAGTCACCAAAGGCTGGAGAAAATTATCCGCATATCTGCCAATCCTAGCCATTACCGAGTCTATGCCACTAATGATAGGGCGACCCGGGGGTTTAGAAAGGTTTTTATGAACTTTTGGCAAATAATACATAACTGGAACCCTCGGAGCAGAGGGAACCAGGTATGTCTTTTCTTTCTTATTTAGAATGCCTTGCTCAAAACCCCTATCAATCAAGCCCTGAAGCTCTCTTTTGAATTTATTTGTGGGGTTTGAGGCCAAAGGCAGATATGTGTCACGATCGGATAGGAGTCTGTTCATTTCTTCCAAGTAACTAGTTTTCTCCAAAATGACAATCCCCCTTATCCGCAGGACGTATGACAATGTCATTCCGTTCGCAGATTTGTGTTAAGTAATGATAAAAATAACTTTTCTGGTTTCTAGGACATTTAAGTGCTATTAAGTCCTTAATGAACATTTCCTTAAAAACTTGTATGGAGGAAGCAACAGGACCCGGGGGATTGAATAATGAAGCATTAGACAGATTAGTATGTCTAATTGGGACATTAGCCACATAATCAGAAGCAACCTGGGGTGTGAAATTAGTCGTACTGCAAGTTGCAATGGAAGGCGTATTAACAGAAAGAATTTGACTTCGGTTACCAATAGGATTTAAAATAAAATGTCTTTTAATGTTCATCTTTCGTATGAACTTGTGTACATCAATAAATGTCTCAAATTTATTTAGTCCATGTGGGGGAGCAAACTTTAGGCCTTTACTAAGATCCTTTTGTTCACCCTCAAAAAGTTGAACTGTACTTAAAAAAAAGTACACCACTAATATTTACTGCTTTCTTCTCTTTGGACCGGATCCTCCTCCCCCCTCTGGTGCCTCTCTTTCTTCGTATCCTCTTTTTACTCTGTTGTTCCTGGGAAAAAAACGAGTCTGACTACCTTCCACATAGTTCTGAGGTGAGTCCTGATAATCATTCCTTGGATGACCAGGAAAATCATCATATTGATTAGGGTGTCTAACAATAACATGATTGTCCTCAATAAAAGCAACCTGATGATAAGAGAGGAGAGTGAATCTATTTTGTAAAGGAATCTCCCTCCCACCAGGGGTATGAACATGCGGGGAAGATGAATAATCTCTGAAATCTCCCCTATAATCCCAGGGCTTATGAAAGTTATCCTTAGGGTCACCTCTATAGTCCCACTGTCTCTGCTGTTGAAAATTTCTATTAGGGGGTCTGGGAGAATAATTTCCCCGAATATTGTCCTTATGGGGCAGACCTTTATAGTAGGTACCTTGAGAGGTCCTCTGAGAGGAACTTCCTTGGCGAGGTTGTTTGTCATTATTCCTAAAAGATTTAGGCCTAACACTAGGTTGACTACCTTGGCTAGTTTGAGCGAGAGCAATACCAGTCTTCACATTGGTTTGCGATGGTAGTGGTACAACTCTGTTGGAAAGAGGGACTGGGGGAGGCTGGGGTAAGGATGGCTGTTGAATAACCATCCTTTCACCTTCAGTGGGTTCATCTAAAGAAATCTGCCATTTGAAGACCACTTTGTTAGAGTAATCTGCAAAATTGCGATTATATTTTTTCTTTTTCTTGTTTCTCTGGTCAGTATCTTCTTTTTCAAGAAATTGTCGCAATTGATCAGATTTTTGTTTATAAACTTCTTGATCTTTAAACGGTATTAATTTATCTCGGACCAAAGAAATCTCCTCATTCAAAATTTTGAGTGTGTCCAGTTTTTTGTCCAATAAAAAGTCAAGAAATTTAATACCAGTATCATTAAAGTAGATAAACCAACCCTCTAAATCTGTTTCCCCCTTTTTGGGATTTACCCCCATCTTAGACTACGGGGTACCATTTTTTGAGCAACATACTGTTCTAGGTATGCCACATCCCAGCTAGTATGTAGCTCAGATGTCAAACGATTTTTTAGTCTAAGAAACAGCCCACTAACTTCATCTGTCTGTTCTACCTTACCATCAAAGACCCCCTCAGTGTTGATACTGTGCTGAGATCTAAATTCAAAAATGTCCATAAAGACCCTTCAGCTGCAACTTCCTGATAACTAATATGTAAAATGGAAAATCGAGAATAAAGCTGCGCTCAAAGGACAAATAATATATAAAATATTATATGTAAAAAAATAGATGTGAATAAAAAATATATGTGTATGAAACAAAGCTGCCAGCACCTAGAAGTCTAGTATCAAACCTCAAAGTAACAAATAAAACAAAAAAGATGCATATGGATTAAATGTTGATTGGGACATTAATTGTTTTATAATTAATGCCTAAATAATTTTAACCACTTTGCCTATTACCAAATGACGGCGGCAAAGTGGTTTGATATTCCTGACCGGACGTCATATGACGTGATCAGGATATTGAGCTGCTGCGCGCCCCTGGGGGCGCGCATCGCGGCGATCGTTGTTGCGGGGTGTCAGTCTGACACCCTGCAACACCGATCTAGGTAAAGAGTCTCTGACGGAGACTCTTTACCACGTGATCAGCCATGTCCAATCACGGCTGATCACAATGTAAATAGGAAGAGCTGACAGACGCGAGTAGAGGAGAACTGATCGGCTGCTCTCCTGACAGGGGGGATCTGTGCTGATTGTTTATCAGCACAGCCCCCCTCGGATCCCTCCCAGGACCACCAGGGAAGCTGCCCAGGACCACCAGGGAAGCCATCCACACTGGACCACTAGGTATGCCCCTAGACCCCCAGGGAAATACCACTATGTGCCCAGGCAGCTGCCAATCTGTGCCCAGGCAGCTGCCAATCAGTGCCCACTCCAATGCCTACCAATGCCACCAGGGATGCCTATCAGTGCCTCATATCAGTGACGCGTATCAGTGCCCATCAGTGCCACGTATCAGTGCCCATCAGTGCCGCCTATCAGTGCCCAGTGTCGCCTATCAGTGCCCAGTGTCGCCTATCAGTGCCCATCAGTGCCAACCAGTGCCACCCATGAGTGCCCATCATTGCCGCCTATCAATGCCCATCAGTGCTGCATATCAGTGCCACCCATCAGCGCCACCTACCAGTGCCCATCAGTGCCGCATATCAGTGCCCATCGTCAGTGCCCGCTCATTGGTGCCACCTCATCGGTGCCGCTGTATCAATGCCTGTCAGTGCCGCCTTATCAGTGCCCATCAGTGAAAGAGAAAACTTACTTATTTACAAATTTTTTTAACAGAAACAAAAGCAAAACTTATTTTTTTCAAAATTTTCAGTCTTTTTTAATTTATTTAGCAAAAAATAAAAACCGCAGAGGTGATAAAATACCACCAAAAGAAAGCTCTATTTGTGGGAACAAAATTATAAAAATTTAGTTTCGGTACAGTGTAATATGACCGTGCAATTGTCATTCAAACTGCGACAGCGCTGAAAGCTGAAAATTGGTCTGGGCAAGAAGGTGTATAAGTGCCCTGTATTGAAGTTGTTAAAATTTTTTAAAAAATGTTATTTTATATCAGTGTTTTAGTTCTCAATTTTTCATATGCGGATAATAATTTTACATAAATATGTATTTTATATTCATTGTACTACGTTTAGTGCTTATAAACGTAGCCTTTATGTATGGCTAATGTACCAATTTTTATTAGGTTGCGGTGCTTGACGTCTGTTTTTTCCTTCCTTCTTGGTTTGTTTTTGCCATCCTTTTTTATATTAGTTAGAATACTTTTTTGCCACAAGATGGTGCTTCCTTTTTTCCTTCACTTTCTAGATTTATTTAAGTTTCCAATGCCCATCGACGGCCAGCAATTAAGATGGCTGAACCATTTCTCTTTCATTATGTGGACTGGGCTGCCAGCAGTCAAGATGGCGCCTATAGTGCATATAATGCCCAAACGTTATGACGCTGTAGCTTGGCCAATCCCCAGACGACATCCTATCGTGATGAAACGCGTATGGGGAGCCTGCAACGTCATCACGTCTTCCTCGGATGGGCTAACATACGAACTTAGGAAGTGGAGGTTTACAGACGGAGACCCTGGGATGATTATACACGATTTATCCCACCGCTCCTTACTTACTGCAACATTGTGTGTTTTTATTTTCATTAAATCAATCGTTTTTGTACATGCTACACTATGGATTCTTTTCGTTTTTATCCCTGAGAATCATCTGCTGGTAGTTGCTGCTGTGTGTGTTTGGTTGTGGGGAGACCGATTTCCCTGTGCTGGGCGAGACTGCTGTAATAGCAGTCATCGCCATCTGGTAAGCGCATTTAATTTTTCATCTTGAGTGTGAAGAGATACAGAAGATACCCTTTGTTTTTCCTGGCACCTACACGGATGATTGCTTTCTTTTGGTCACTTTTTGGACTGTTACTTTGTGGGATCATCTTATCCCTCGTTTTTATTTCATTATTAGTGTACTTCATTCACGAGTTAATTATTTATTTTTTTCATGGTATATATGTTTAAAGGTATATATATATATATATATATATATATATTGGCTTTTCTATGAGACTTTGCCTTAGTCTTTTTATTCACCTTTTTAACACAGTCACTAGTATTTACTTATCCTCATTTCATGCATGTGATTTCTTCTTTATATGTATATCAATTATCACAAATTGACATCTATGAGACTACGTCTTAGTCTTTCTTAGTCACTTTCTTTTCACCACAGTTTACTTTTATTATTAAACAAGTGTTTCCCACGGACAGAAACAAAGTAGGTTTCGTGATATCTTTGCTTTCTGAGAGAGCCTTGGCCTGGGCAAACCCTCTATGGGAGACACAAAAACCTGTTGTCTTGAGTTAACCTGAGTTTGTGGCTTCTTTTAAAAGGGTATTTGACGTTCCTGCACGTTCCGCTTCTGCTGCCAAGTGCCTCATGTCCATCAAACAGAGTATGAGAACTGTTGCCAATTACGCCATTGAATTCCGTACTGTGGCAGCAGAGGTTGCTTGGAACAATGAGGCCCTCATGGCTGCTTTTTCTCATTGTCTCTCGGATACCATCAAGGATGAGATAGCCAGATGCCATCCTCATTGACTCCGGACTCAGAAAAAGACTCTCTTTTAAGGAGCGCTTGCGGAAGCCTCCTGTACATTTGTCTCCAAGCTTTGCAGTCCCACCCTTGCCTCCCTCACCTCCCATGCCTCCTGGTACCGAGTCAGTCAGTGAAGATGAACCCATGCACTTGGACTTCACTCGTCTCTCTGCGGATGATAGAACCCTTAGGAGAAGGGAGTGATTGTGTCTTTATTGTGGCCAGGCAGGTTACTTTTTGAAGTCTTGTCCTACCCGTCCAGGGAACGCCCAAAACTTGAGGTCCTGTCATGGACAGACCTTAGGTGGCATTGTTTCTCTCCAGTTATCCAGAAGCATAAGCCCATGGTTTTGGTTACCCTTTCTTGGGCTGAGTTGTCTGTCGAGATACAGGCTCTAATTGACTCTGGGGCTGCAGACCTGTTCATTGATGCTGCCTTTGTATTGAAGCACTCGATTCCGCTGCAGCTGTGTGACACTCCACTTGCCATTAAGGCTTTTGATGGGAGACCTCTACAGCCTGCCGATGTGATTCATGATACTGTTCCATTGTCCATGGCCATAGGGGCTCTTAACTTGGAATTGGATTATCTAATGATGATTTCCTCACCTAAGTTTCCGCTGGTTATTGGTTATCCTTGGTTACAGAGGCACAACCCCTCTTTTGATTGGCTCCAAGCTGAGGTTCTCTCCTGGTCGCCACAATGCAGCAAGGCATGCTTCCAGAAGGTAGCCAAGGGCCTGTGCACCTCTTCATTCTCCTCCCTGCCGGGGGAGTACTGCGATTTTAGCGATGTCTTTGACAAAGATCAAGCCAGTCGTTTGCCTCCATATCGGTCGTATGATTGTGCAATTGACCTTCAACCTGGTGCCATACCCCCTCGTGGCCGGGTTTACCCTTTGTCGGTCTTGGAGGATAAGGCCATGAAGGAGTATGTTGCAGATGCACTTTGAGGTTTCATCTGCAAATCCTCGTCGCCTGCTGGTGCTGATTTCTTCATTGTGAAGAAGAGTGGTGAACTGAGACCTTGTATTGATTATAGGGGTCTTAATCATTTCACGATTAACAATGCCTATCCGGTTACGTTGATTATGGAGTTATTTTACCGCCTCAAGGGAGCAACGGTTTTCAGGAAGCTTGATTTGAGAGGGGCATACAATCTCGTGAGGATTAAGGAGGGCGACGAGTGGAAAATTCAAGTTAGACTTACCGGTAACTTGTTTTCCATGAGTCTTTCAGGACAGCACATGAGAGAGAGGCTCCACCCACTAGGAAACACAAACTCCACCACACTTTAAAAGGAGGCTCCTCTCCACAGCTCGTCAGTTGTAGTAGAGTACCTCCGGCCCAAGCTGGAACACATAAGCATCATACGGTTAATTCACAGCATATATATATATACACACCCACACACTTCCATATACGTATAAATATGTATATATAAACATGAAGGGCGGGTTGCTGCTGTCCTGAAAGACTCATGGAAAACAAGTTACCGGTAAGTCTAACTTGAATTTTCCCTCATCGTCTTTCAGGACAGCACATGAGAGGATAATCGAGACTTACCAACTAGGGAGGGACAACAGCCTGCAGAACCTTTCTGCCAAATGTCTGATCACCAGCTGACAGAAGATCCAATCTGTAGTGACGGACAAACGTAAGATAACTTGACCACGTAGCCTTACAAATTTGGTCTGGGGTGGCACCAGCTTTTTCTGCCCATGTAGTGGCTAGAGCTCTGGTAGAATGTGCTCGTACTCCCTGAGGAGGAGACAACCCCGACTGGACATAAGCTTCTGAAATAGCCATTCTTAACCATCTGGCAATTGATCCCTTTGAAGCTTTCCTTCCTTTTCTGTTGCCGGAAAACAGAACAAATAAAGAGTCCGAAGACCTGAAGTCCCTTGTTTTCTCTAAGTAATGTAATAAGGTTCTTCTTACATCTAACTTATGAAATAATTCTTCCTTACTTCCTGAAGGATCTGAACAAAAAGTTGGCAGGATGATTTCCTGCGACCTATTATGGACTGATGCCACTTTTGGTAAAAACGCAGGATCTGTTCTAAGCACAATCCTGTCTGGGTAAATTGACATAAAGGGCTCCTTAACTGAAAGAGCCTGAAGTTCTCCAATTCTTCTCGCAGTCGTAACTGCAACTAAGAATATCGTCTTTAGAGTTAAATTCTTTAACAAGATTGACTGTAATGGTTCAAAAGGATCTTTTGTGAGTACTTGTAAAACCACTGTCAAGTCCCATTTTGGAAAGTGTCTATTGGGAACTGGTCTGGATCTAGTAAGTGACCTAAAGAACCTTGTGACCAACGGAACTGAGGAAATAGGTTGATCCATTTATACTCCTAGGGCAGCCACTTGTACTTTAAGAGTGCTGATTGCCAGCCCTTTGTCCACCCCCTTCTGCAGAAATTCCAGAACCGACACAATGTCTTCTAAATTTCGGTTTGCCGAGCGACACCAGGAGTTGTAGACTTTCCAAACCTTAGCGTAGATATCTCTAGTCACCTTCTTTCTACTAGCCAGTAAAGTAGATACTAGAGGCTCTGACAAACCCTTGTTTTTCAACAGCTGTTCCTCAGATACCAAGCAGTGAGACTTAGTCTTGCTATATCCGGATGATACACTGGACCTTGAAGTAGTAAGTCCTGTCTGAGGGGAAGCTGCCAGAAAGGTTTGACTGACATTAGTAGAATGGAGGAAAACCAGGCCCTTTTTGGCCAGTACGGGGTGATCAAGATTACCGACACCTTCTCCTTCTGTATCTTCCTCAATACTAAAGGAATTAGCTGAAAAGGGGGGAAGGCATAACCCAGCTTGAAATTCCAAGGATGTGCCAGGGCATCTATCCCTATCGATCCGTTGTCTCGGTGCAGGGAGAAGAACTGAGGGAGCTGAGCATTTTCTCTTGATGCGAATAGATCCACCTGCGGGCATCCCCACTTCTGGGTTATTAGAGTGAATATTTCTAGATTCAAACTCCACTCTGCCTCCTGAATCCTTTGTCTGCTCAAGAAATCTGCTGCTCCATTTAGCGTGCCCTTGAGATGTACAGCTGACAGGGAAAGTAGATGACTCTCTGCCCATTCTAGGATCTCTGAAGATAGCAATAGAAGAGTCCCGCTCCTTGTGCCCCCTTGTTTGTTCAGGTATGCCACCGTGGTGGCGTTGTCTGACAATATCTGCACATGGGACCCCCGAAGGTTTGGAGAGAAGGCAACCAAGGCTAAAGCGACTGCCTTTAACTCCCTCCAATTTGATGACCTTCCTGCTTCCACTGGGGACCAAACTCCCTGAGCTATGTCTTGACCCCAGTGTGCTCCCCATCCCCAACTGCTGGCGTCTGTCGTTATCCTTCTCTCTGTTGGGAAGGACCAGAGTAAACCCCTTGACAGCACTGCCTGATTTCTCCACCACCAAAGGGTCCTTTTTACCCTGGTGGGAAGCCTTACCTTTGAGTCTAAAGCTTCTGGACTGTGATCCCAGATCTTTAAGAGAAAACTCTGAAGGGGTCTGAAATGGAGTCTGGCCCATTGAATGGCCGGCATGGTTGAGGTCAAGGTTCCCAGTACTGACATAATCCTTCTGACTGATACCTCCAGGTTCGTCTGAAGGCTGGATACTGCCTGCAATACCTTCACTTTCTTCTCTTCTGGAAGAAAAATCTTTTAATCCACTGAGTCTATCAGATACCCCAGGAATTGGACTCTTTGTGCTGGATTGAAATTTGATTTTTGGATGTTTATAATCCAACCTAAGGCCTCCAGATGACTGCGAGCCTTGATCAGATCCTCCTGTAACCTTTCCCTGGAAGGGGCAAAGAAAAGGAGGTCATCCAGGTAAGGGATAACCGCAATCCCTTGTAGCCGGAGGGGAGCTAGGGCTTCCGCCATAATTTTGGTAAATATTCGAGGGGCGGAAGATAGACCAAACGGGAGGGCCCTAAATTGAAGGTGCTAAACCTCCTTCCCCATATTTACTGCCAGCCTCAGATATCTCTGGGACTGAACAGCTATAGGTACATGCAGGTACGCATCCCTTAAGTCGATTGATGCCATAAAGCATCCTCTGACTAAGAGATTTCTTACCGAAAAGATGGAGTCCATGCGGAATCGCCTGTATTGGACTGACCTGTTTAGCGGTTTTAAATTGAGGATGAGCCGAAAGCTTCCTGATGGTTTCTTTATCAGAAAAATATGGGAGTATAACCCTTGGCAATCTTCCTCCGGAGGCACCTGAACCACAACACCCTGTTTTATCAGATCCCCTAACAGGTTCTTCATGGCTAGGGCTTTTGTTGTGTCTTTTGGCAAATTTGTTACGCAGTACCTCTCTGGAGGAAGGTTCAACAGCTCTATCCTGTAACCCTGGGCTATTGAATCCAAAACAAACGGGTTTTTTGTTATGTTTGCCCAGAGAGGAAGGAATTTTTGAAGCCTTCCTCCCACAGGCACCACCAAGTCATTGTGTCTTATTGGCCTGCGTAGGAGGATTGAAAAGGACATTCCCTTTGCCTTTTCTTCTCTGCGCCGCCCAATTCCTTCTTTTTTCTTGGGGCCTATTACTCCTTTCCTGATTTTTTTGAGGTCGAAAAAAACGCCTAACTGGCTGCTTTTTCTTTTTAACCGGAAAGGATTTCTTTTTATCAGCTGTTCTATCCAAAATAGATTCTAGATCAGGACCAAAAAGCTGATCTCCCAAAAATGGCACTCCGCATAACTTATTTTTGGAAGTTGCGTCCCCAGGCCATGTCTTTAACCATAACGCTCTCCTGGCTGCAATGGTCAGGGCCCCTGACCTAGCTGACATTCTTATAGAATCTGCAGAGGCGTCAGAAATATATGCTACAGCTGCTATAAGGGTTGGGAAGGAATCCAGAATCTCCTGTTTGGGTGAATCAGCTATAATATGTGCTTTTAGCTGATTCAGCCAGAACTCCATGTTTCTGGAGACACAGGTCATAGCCATAGCAGGCTTGAGATTCCCTACAATGGACTGCCAGGCTTTTTTAAGCTGTTGGTCCGCCTTCTTATCCATAGGATCCTTCAAAGTACCCATGTCCTCGAATGCCAGATCTGTTGATCTAGATACTTGGGAAAAAGCTGCATCCAACTTCGGGACTTTATTCCAAAGTGACTCAGGATTATTATTAAATGGAAAACGCCTCTTGTGAGCTCTTGGGAAAAAGGGTTTTCTCTCTGGGTCAGCCCATTCTTTCTTAATGGTCTCCGAGATTACCGAATGTACAGGGAAAGTGCAACCTGATGCTTTACCAAGCCCTTCATACATTCTATCGTGCAGCGATAATTCTCTTTTTTCTTCCTCCATTCCCAATGTTGCATAAATTGCTTTCAACAGACTGTCTACTTGTTCCAAGGACAGTTTGTATCTAGAAGGTGCATCTGCCTCTTCCTCTTCCTCCTCCTCCTCTTCTCCAGAGTATGAGGGGGAATACCCCTTTTGGGTAGTCGGGCCAGCCTCAGCCTCTACCGTTGGGGTTAAGTGTGAGTCCTGAGAGGGGTCTGAGGTAGTTGCCTGACTTAATGCTGGTGTTACAAGAGAAGAGCGAAAAGCCTGTATAGTAGCATCTAGCTCTTTCTTAACTGATGCGATTATGTCGCTGCACGCAGAAGAAGCCTCTTCCTTGACTAAGGAGTCAATGCAAATTTGGCATAAAGTCTTCTTCCAACCCTCCAGTAACTTTGCTTTACATGAGGGGCATCTCTTTTTAATGGCTGGTTCAGAGCTCTTAGCCTGCCAGAAAAAAATGACAAAAGAGAAAAAACACCAGCATTCATTAAGCCACAGCTTCCTCCTAATGGACTCACCACAGGTGCACAGGAGGAACAACAGTTAACCCCATGTGCCCAGACAGGCCCCAGCCACCAAGGGGGAAAAAAACATTTGTGAGAGGGGCACCAAAGTAACCAGGATATTCACTATAGCCTCTTACCTGGGCCTTGCTGGTGCCTGTGCCTGTCCCACATGCAGCTGCCACAGAATCCATAGTGGTGCTGCACCGATCGGTGGCTCTTACGAACGTCAGTTCCGGAGTCAAAAAACGCCGTTGCGCCCGACCGGAACCGGAATATAGGCACCAGGACCGCTCCTCCCTTCTTCCTCTGCGCCACTTCCGATCGGAAATGATGCGCCCGTTCCTCGCGCCAAGCCCTCGTCGGATACCTCACTTCCGACCGGTCGAGTCTGTACTCTTCCAAGATGGCGGCGGCCAGTAACGCCGACACGCGGTTCCAAAAAAAGCCCGCGAACGGCTGCCGCCGCCTAAGGAGCGGCTCCATGAACGGTCCAGCTCATCATGAGCAAAGAAAGAGAAAAAAGGAGCCCACTTACCAGCAACCCTGTGGCGTGGTGTGGGAGGATCGGACTCTCTGGAGGAAAAAGATAGGTATGGTGGGGTAGGCAGCCTGGCCTCTCAGGATAGCACCATAAGAGACCCTGGCCCCTACTAGGTGTTCCCTTGCCGGAGGAAACACAAAAAACTGACGAGCTGTGGAGAGAAGCCTCCTTTTAAAGTGTGGTGGAGTTTGTGTTTCCTGTTTCCTAGTGGGTGGAGCCTCTCTCTCATGTGCTGTCCTGAAAGACGATAAGGGAAAACTGCATTTAATACCAGAACAGGCCATTATGAGTACCTCGTAATGCCTTTTGGCCTCTGTAACGCTCCAGCAGTTTTCCAGGAATTTATTAATGATGTCCTCCAAGATCTGTTGCAGTTATGTGTGGTGGTTTATTTCAACGATATCCTCATATTTTTCAAGTCCCTGGAGAGCCACCACACAGATGTCTGTTGTGTGCTTCAGAAACTAAGAACAATTTCTATTGTACATTGGAGAAGTGCGAATTCCATCATGAACAGGTTCAATTCCTGGGTTATGTCATTTCCACTGCTGGTTTTTCGATGGACCCAGAGAAACTTTAAGCAGTCCTACAGTGGCCCGACCCATGCGTTTACGTCCTCTGCAGCGTTTTCTTGGCTTTGCCAACTATTATCGGAAGTTTATTTGTAACTTCTCGTCTCTGGTCAAGCCCCTGACTGATATGACCAGAAAGGACGGTAACCCACAGAGTTGGTCTCCGGAGTCCATTAAGGCCTTTGAGATTCTCAAGGCTGCCTTTGTTTCTGCTCCTGTGTTGGCACATCCTGATCCTATGTTACCTTTAATCTTTGAGGTTGATGCTTCTGAGACTGGAGTTGGCGCCCTTCTGTCTCAACATCCTACCTCAGAGCGCCATGCGTCCTTTTGGCTACTTTTCCAAGAAAAACAAGACCTAAGGCCTGAATGGGACTTTAAATGAGGCAATACTAACATTTACCTCCATCCCCAATGCGTTTGAACAAAAAAAGAAAAATAATTGGTAGGACTTTATATGAAGCACATAACTAAGTCAGACGAGCCAATCCATGTAAAACATAATAATTTATTGCAAAGGGTATACATACACATAAAGGATAATAAAAGATATACAATCATATAATATAATATTGAATCTCATTGAATAAATAGCATTCCTAGATAATTCATGATAAAACAAATGTCTCAACATAATGTGCATGGTAATATAGTATTAGGTCTCAATATAAAAAACCCGAACAATACATAATATAAGGCACTTGTCTCGACATCTTAATACATGATAATAGACTTATGGTATGTAAACTGCAATTGTAATGGTAGCATGTAGGTATAGTAGCAAAGAAGAATTGGTTCGTACTAATAGACTTCAATATAGTAGAAATGGGGCCTAAAAACTGTGACGTAGCATCATAAAAAAGCTCTACGCGTTTCGTGGCTACATTACCACTCGTCAGGAGCAGATGCATGATTTTAGAGGTATCTATAATAAAAAATGCCAAAGGAAAAATATAAGAGATAATAATAAAAAATAAGGCAAAAAAGAAAGAAAGAGGGGGAACAAAAATGTCCCAAACACTCTCACCTATCTATAACATATGGGTACGACTGGTGATGATATTAATGGTAGATGGCACTGCAGGAGATGCTGTTCTTTTCCAAGAAATTGTTACCTGCGGAGTGCAATTACGAGATTGGTGACAGAGAGCTGTTAGCGATCATTTTAGCCCTGAAAGAATGGAGACATCTCCTCCAAGGTACCACTGTGCCGGCTGCTTTGTCCCTGAGTGTCTCCGTACTGCCGTGCTCCAGATTTACCATTCTCCCAAGGCTGCTGGCCACCCTGGGAAGAATCAACTCTTTTGGGCCATTTCCCAACAATTCTGGTGGCCTAGTCTACGTGCTGATGTAACCGCCTTCGTAGCTACCTGTTCCATGTGTGTCCAGAGTAAGACTCCACGACACCTTCCAGTGGGCCTCCTACAACCCATACCCAATGGAGAGAGGCCCTGGACCCACCTGTCTATGGATTTTATTGTGGAGTTACCCAACTCCCAGGGCAACACAGTTATCCTTATGGTGGTTGACCAGTTCTCCAAAATGTCTCACTGTATTTCACTTAAGAAGTTGCCCACTTCTAAGGAACTGGATTCCATTTTTACTCGGGAGATCTTTTGCTTACATGGGCTGCCCAAGGTGATTGTCTCGGACAGGGGTAGTCAGTTTGTGTCCCGGTTCTGGCGAGCTTTTTGTGCACAGTTGGGTATTCAGCTTGCTTTCTCCTCCGTGTATCACCCGCAGTCTTATGGGGCCGCAGAACAAGCCAAGCAGTCCTTGGAGCAATTCCTACGTTGCTATATTTCTGACCATCATAACAACTGGTCAGACCTCTTACCGTGGGCGGAGTTTGCTCACAATAGTGCATTAAATTCTCCTTCCCGATTGTCCCGTTTATGGTTTCCAACTTTCCATGACTATTCATGTCTCCTTATTAAAACCTTTGGTCTGCAACCGCTTTACCACCTCAGTGCCTTATCCTCACCCTGTACAGGTTGAGAACCATGAGGAGTATGAAGTACAGTCCATTATTGACTCCCGTAGGTTCCTTGGACGCATACAGTACCTGGTGCATTGGAAAGGGTACGGTCCGGAGGAACGCTCTTGGGTCTAATCCTGGGACGTACATGCCCCTGTCCTCCTTCGTGATTTCCATAGATGTTTTCCCCTCAAGCCTGGTGGTCCTCCAAGGGGGAGGAGTCATTGAGGAGGGGGTACTGTCAGGGCTGGGCTCAGTCCTTCCTTCTATGAGCTGGCTGCTCAGCTGTCAGCTAATTGCCAGCTCCTATCTCTCCACAGTGACTCACCTGTTGAGGATATCCTGCTCATCAGTCCTGCCTACTTAAGCCGTCCAGCCTAGATGATCTCTGTCTTCGGCTTGGTCAACATCACAGAGACTATCGCCTGCGTTCCTGTTAAAGACTTGCTTGGCTGACATTACTTCTGGCTCCAGATCCTGCTTGCAGTCACACTACCCTGTTCCCTGGCTTCCTGACTTGTCTGACTATCCGTTCTGGTTACTGAAATTTGGCTATATTTTTACTACGTTTGTTCTATTTACTTTTGTTATTAAACAAGTGTGATTTAACTGTAATTCTGTCTCAGTCTGATTAATTGCTTCTGACACCTATGAACCTCCAGTACCCCCTATAGGGCCACTCAACGAGTCAGGCTAAAAGATGCCATGAAGTGCTTCAGCTGGCCTGTCTAGAGGACAAAGGTCACACTGGAGCAGAGATTCTTTCAGCTCTGCATGGGCAGGCCCAGAGGTGTTTCACGCCATGGAAGCCTAAACCAGAAATGGTGTCATGTGATAATGGCACTAACCTTCTGTCCGCCCTTAGACAGGGAAAGTTGACATGTGTCATGCCAAACAGGTACGCAGGTTTGCAAGATCTTCTAAGTCAGGCCAGAATGGTCTGTAGCCATTTCAGGCGGTCATACACAGCCAGTGTTCAGTTGGCTGAAATTCAGCGGGAATTGCATCTCCCCGTAAACCGCCTGATTTGTGACATGCCCACCAGGTGGAACTTAACTTTGGCAATGCTGCAGCGGCTGTACATGCAGCAGAGGGCTGTCAATGAGTACCTGTGTGAATATGGCACAAGGACAGGCTCAGGGAACCTCTGCTTTTTTTCCCCACGACAATGGCTGCTGATGCTTTTGGGATCCTTTAGGATACATGCACTGTACTGTCACTATTTAAGGAGGAGACAAGGATAGTGAGCCATGACAATGCATGCATCAGTGAAACAATCCCTCTTGTGTTCCTCCTGGAGCAGACTCTGCATGGCATTATGGACAGGGCACTTGAGGCAGAGCAGCAGAAGGAAGAGGAGGACTTCCTTACCTCTGAAGGCCCGCTTTATGCAGAGAAAGAGGATTCTGGCAGTTTTGGAGGCATTAAAGCAAGGGAAGATACGTCAAACCTTAAGAGATGGTTTTCAGTCCCCAGAAACCTTGGGAGTAGTACATGCCTGGGAGGAGGCAGTTCCAGATACTGTGATTCTCAGTGACCCCCGAGGACTCTTCTTCTCATGCCCTCATAAATTTGCGGTGCATGGTCTCCCTTATTTTTCAACGCCTGCGAAAGGACACAAGAATTTGTGGCAATAAGGATCATTATTGGTTGGCAACCCTCCTTGAACTCCATTACAAGGGGAAAGTCTCAGAGCTCATCCCGTCCCCACAGAGGGAGCAGAGGATGAGATATCTTGAGGACACCTTAAAGAGGAACTGCAGTCCGCTCACATAATTTTTGTAATAAAAAGATCTTTGCCATTCTGAAGCTTCCCTCCAACCACTTTGCATATTATTTTATATAGACTGTGATTCTGTACTTGCCAAATATGCTGCAGAAATCTCCCTCCACTGAGTCTGGCTGCAACCATTTTAACTGTGGGCAGCTGAAGTTGCTGCCTGTTCACTTCCAGGATTTACACAGAAACACAAAAGGCACACCTCCGACTCTGCATTCCTGCAGCTTTCATTGACCCTCTTATGACCCATGAGCTGTGCATGATGTTATAAGCCTAGGTTAATGACCAGACAAGAAACAGGAAGTAAGCTGTATAAGGTATTTACTTGCAGAAAAATAAATGTTTTACTATCCAAAGTTAAAACAACAAGGGCAGAAGATTTAATAGATGGAAAGATAAAAAATGACTGAAGGTCTGCTTTAAAAAACAGTTTATGTAATGCCTTTCCAAACTGGTAGGTTACAGTCTCATGGAAAAGCTAGTTTTGAGGCTTTTGTTGGTCCAAGAAGGAGTGGTGGAGAAGGGGGCCACCTCAGTAATGCATTTCAAATTTTTCTTTAGTCCTCGGTGCCCAGGGCTGTCAGCTTCAACATTCAATCGGCAGCATCTGTATCAAATAGTGGAAGATTATCTAGGGGCAAAAACAGACATGGAGAGCTTTCCAGTAGATGATTCACTGGGTTTCTGGGTCATAAGAATAGACCACTTGCCAGAACTTGCTCAGTATGCAATTGAGATGCTGGGCTGCCCTGCATCCAGCGGGCTTTCCAAATGGGCATTAAGTGCTGCCGGAGGTTTTGTGACAGGTAAAAGAGCATCTGTCCACAGACTCCGTTGACCGGCTGACATTTGTAAAAATGAATCAGTCCTGGATTAGAAGCAGCTATTAAGCCCCTGATGCCGATGTCGCTGACTAAGTGTTATTGGGATCACAAATCTCTGCAAGACTGTCTAGGCTGCCTAGCTTTGTGGGTGTGGAGTTTATCTTGGAAGTAATTTTTTGGTATAGGTTTCATGGGCACAATTAACACCCAAAGACCAATTTTTTCCACACCTGTTTGACAGGTACATCAAATTTTCAATTTTTACAGCAAGGCCAATTCTTGCTTTCATCAAGAGTACCTCTAGAAGGCACCAACAACACCCAAGGACCAAATTTTCAACAAAGGTTTGACAGGGGCGTCAAATTAACCACTGGGCACTTAAACCCCCTTAATAACCAGACCAATTTTCAGCTTTTGGTGCTCTCGTATTTTGAATGACAATTACTCAATTACTCATACAACACTGTATCTATATGAAATTTTTGTCCTTTTTTTCACACAAATGGAGCTTTCTTTTGGTGGTATTTAATCACCGCTGGGTTCTTTATTTTTTGCGCTACAAAAGAAAAAAGACCGAAAAATCTGTAAAAAAAATGCATTTTTCTTCATTTCTGTTATAAAATTTTGCAAATTAGTAATTTTTCTTCATATATTTTGGCCAAAATTTATACCGCTACATATTTTTGGTAAAAATAACCCAAATCAGTGGATATTATTTGGTCTTTGTGAAAGTTATAGAGTCCAAAAGCTATGGTGCCAATATCTGAAAATTGATCACACCTGAAGTACTGACGGCCTATCTAATTCTTGAGACCCTAACATGCCAGAAAAGTACAAATACCCCCCAAAAGACCCCTTTTTGGAAAGAAGACATTCCAAGGTATTTAGAAAGATGCATGGTGAGTTTTTTGAAGTTTTCATTTTTTCCCACAATTCTTTGCAAAATCAAGTTTTTTTTTTTCACAAAATTGTCATATTAGCAGGTTATTTCTCACACACTGCATATGCATACCACAAATTACACCCCAAAACACATTCTGTTATTACTCCTGAGTATGGCGATACCACATGTGTGAGACTTTTACACAGCGTGGCCACATACAGAGGCCCAACATGCAGGGGAGCACCTTCAGGCGTTCTGGAGTGCCCAGGCCAATTCTGACATTTCTCTCCTACATGTAAAAATCATCATTATTAGCTAGAATATTACATAGAACCCCAAAACATTATATATGTTTTTTTAGCAAAGACCCTAGAGAATACAATGGTGGTCATTGCAACTTTTTATCTCGCACAGTATTTGCGCAGCAATTTTTTTTAACACTTTTTTTGGAAAAAAAAAAACAAAACAGTAAAGTTAGCCCAATGTTTTTGCATAATGTGAAAGATGAAGTTACATCGAGTAAATAGATACCCAACATGTCACCTTTCAAAATTGCACGAATGGTGGAATGGCACCAAACTTCGCTACTCAAAAATCCCCATAGGCGACGCTTTAAAATTTTTTACTGGTTACATGTTTTGAGATACAGAGGAGGTCTAGGACCAAAATTATTGCTCTCACTCTACCGATCGCAGCGATACCTCACATGTGTGGTTTGAACACCGTTTTCGTATGTGGGCGGGACTTACGTATGCGTTCGCTTCTGCATGCGAGCACACGGGACAGGGGCGCTTTAAAATTTTTTTTTTTCTTTATTGTTCATTTTACTTTATTTATTTTAGTTTGATGCTTTTTTGCAAAAAAAAATTTTTTGACCACTTTTATTCCTATTACAAGGAATGTAAACATCCCTTGTAATAGGAATATGGCATGACAGGTCCTCTTTACAGTGAGATATGGGGTCAATAACACCCCACATCTCACCTCTAGGCTGGGAAGCCTGAAATAAAAATAATTAAAAAAAAAAGATCCTGGCTTCAATCGTAGCAGTGAGTCGGTAGAAGCACCGGAGGGCGGTGGGAGGGGGGAAATCCCCTCTCGCCTCCCGTAAGAATGATCAAGCAGTGGAACAACCGCTATGATCATTATTATAGTGTAGTGAATCGCCGGCTGAAAAAGTTGATATCTGAATGATGCCTGTAGCTGCACCCATCATTCAGATATCCCCGCACAAAGTCAAGGACGTCGTATGACAGCAGGCGGGCAGTGGTTAAAACGCATTTTTTTTAACACAAAGTTGTCCATTTATACAATGTTTCTAACACACAGCATGTACATACTAAAAACGACACCCCGAAATAGATTCTCCTAATCCTCCTGAGTACGGCGATACCACATGTGTGAGACTTCCACAGCCTGGCCACATACAGAGGCTGAGTACAGCTGAGTATGGCCGAGCATGGCTGGGTATGGCTGAGTATGGCTGGGTATGGCTGAGTATGGCTGAGTATGGCTGGGTATGGCAGGGTATGGCAGAGTATTGCAGGGTGATGTGGCATATTGCAGAGTATGGCGGGGTATTGCAGAGTATGGCGGGGTATTGCAGGGTATCGCCGAGTATGACTGGGTATGGCTGGGTATCACCGAGTATTGCAGAGTATGGCTGGGTATGGCAGAGTATTGTGGGGTATTGCAGAGTACTGCGGGGAAGTGCATAGTATTGCCGGGTATTGCAGGGTATTGCACAGTATTGCGGGGTATTGCAGAGTATTGCGGGGTGTTGCAGAGTATTGTGGGGCATTGCAGAGTATTGCACAATGTTGTGGGGTATTGCAGAGTATTGCACAATGTTGTGGGGTTTTGCAGTGTATTGCACAGTGTTGTGGGGTATTGCAGAGTATTGCATAGTATTGTGGGGTATTGCAGACTATTGCACAGTGTTGTGGGGTATTGCAGAGTATTGCACAGTATTGTGGGGTATTGCAGAGTATTGCATAGTATTGTGGGGTATTGCAGAGTATTGCACAGTATTGTGGGGTAGTGCAGAGTATTGCACAGTATTGTAGAGTATTGCACAGTATTGTGGGGGTATTGCAGAGTATTGCACAGTATTCTGGGGCATTGCAGAGTAGTGCAGGGCATTGCAGAGCATTAAGGATGGCTGAGCTTGGATGGCTGGATGTCACTGAGCAGCGCTGTGGGCACTACACATCCAGCCCACAGCGCTACTGCCATTCATCCATCCCCCTCTCCGCTCACAGTGTACCGATCAGTACACAGAGGGGAGGAGAGGAACCAGCGTCATCAGATGACGCCGGTTTGTTTACATGTGATCGCTCCGTTATTTCACGGAGCGATCACATGGTAAACGGCCGCGATGAGCGGCCATTTACTGGGATCCGTGATGCGCCGGGTCCTCTGGACCCGGCAGTCATGGATGTGTTTGGGGGCGCGCCCCAGGGGACGCGTGAGAGGGGAATTCTGGGAGGACGTCATGGTACGCACTCCCAGAGTTAAGCAACCACCCTGCAGCCTTCATTCGGCTATGGGCCGGTTGTTAAGTGGTTAATCAAGAGTACCTCTAGAAGGTTACGGTGTGAAGGCACCACTAACACCCAAAGCCCAATTTTTCCACACCCTTCTTCTATCCAAAGTCTGTGAAAGAGACACCCCACTTCATCTAAAAAAAAAAAATTGTTACCCTTGGCCTGAGGGTACTATAATTTGGCTTCTTCACATAAGGCTTGATCACTGTGGTGCAAAACTTTACAGTGGAACCTCGGATTGCGAGTAACGCGGTTAACGAGCGTTTTGCAATACGAGCTATTATTTTAAAAAAAATCCTGACTCCATTTGAGAATGTTGTCTCGCAAAACGAGCAAAATTTAAGCCTCTGCGGTGTGCAGTACCGCATTTGGCCAGAGGTGCAGAGGCGCTGGTGACACGGAGCCATTCGGAGCCGCTCAGAAACACTCAGAAATACTCCATTCCCGAATGTTTCTGAGCCTTTCCGAGTGCATCCGAGCGGTGTTCGAGTATTTCATAGTCTCTCCGGCGCCCCCCACCTCTGGCCACATGCGGTATTGCATGCAATAGAAGTCAACGTGGAACTAAATTATCTTCATTTCCATTGACTTCTATGGGGAAACTCGCTTTGATATGCGAGTGCTTTGGATTACAAGCATTCTCCTGGAACGGATTATGCTTGTAATACAAGGTTCCACTGTATTTCCATCCAAAGGGGGTAGAACAGTGGTGTAGTGGTTAGCACTTTTGCCTAGCAGCAAAAGGGTCACTGGTTTGAATCCCAACCATGACACTACCTGCCTGGAAATTGCATGTTCTCCCTTTGCCACGTGGGTTTCCTCTGGGTACTCTGGTTTCCTCCCACTCTCCAAAGACATGCTGTTAGGTTAATTGGATCCTGTCTAAATTGACCCTAGTATGTGTATGTATGATTTTGAGTTAGGGAGCTTAGATTGTAAGCTCCTTGAGGGCAGGGACTGATGCGAATGTACAATGTATATGTAAAACGCTGAGTAAATTGACGGTGCTATAAAAGTACCTGAAATAAATAGATAATAAAATAAATAAAAGTCTGCCAAAGAGAAACCAAAATATATCCAAAAAATCTCTAATCTTATTCTGAGTGCACTAAAATGTAGCCTCATCATGCAAACTGGCTCCCCAAGCCGATGTTTACTAAATAAAGAAAGCTTGCAGGAAATATCAATTTAAAGTAATTTTTACTTTAGAAATGTCAGTTTTTCTGCAGGAGGTTCTATACACAGTACAGATATGCCACTTTACAGGCAAACTAAGGGGACCCCTCCCCCCAGACACTACATTTAAAAAAATATATATATTTTTATGGTTTTACTTTAAGCCGAACTTTTGAGATGTTCAAAAGTTGTGGTACCAACCTGAAAAGGAGGTCGTTCGGCCCATCTCTATTAGTGACACTGTACCAGTCATGTTCCTGCTAGAGCACACACTAAGTGGCATCATGGACAGGGCACTAGAGGCAGAGAGCAGCAGGAGGAACAGGAGGAATTCCTTGAATCTCAGGAACCGCTATATTCAGAAACTGTCTGTGTGAGGCCACAGCAGGAACAGAAGGAGAAGTATGATTCCTGTGGGGACATTAAACAGGCTACAAACAGGGATACTTTGTTGTTAAAGCTGAAGGCATCTGGGGTCCCCCATTTCTGATAGAGGAGTTTAAGGATGTGGGGATAAAGGACCCATTCCTTTGGTCCCGGCAATGATGGCTAAGGTGATCCATCTTCTAATTGTCTACTACTGGGATGTGAAAAGCAGAGAGGGCTGGACAGTGTTTTTTTACACCCGTGAGATGATCAGACTTACTTCTGCTAAGACTGCCTGGTGGTATTCTAGATTGTACTTGATCAGGTGACCATGAAGAAAGGCGGGTTCAGTGATTCAGAACTAGTTTACTTGCTCTGAGCTCCAGGATGTTGTTTGGCCTCTCTGGGTGTTCATGATCCCTTAACTGTGAGAGGTTTGAATACTCCTCTCCAGCCCATATTAAATATGGTTGTGGTAGAAACTTCCAGACCAACAAGATTTTTCATTGGGGAAACAGTGGTGCAGTGGTTAGCACTCTCGCCTAGCAGTAAAAAGGGTCGCTGGTTCGAATCCCAACCACGACACTACCTGCCTGGAGTTTGCATGTTCTCCCTGTGCCTGCGTGGGTTTCCTCCGGGTACTCCGGTTTCCTCCCACACTCCAAAGACATGCTGGTAGGTTAATTGGCTTCTGTCCAAAAATTGGCCCTAGTATATGAATGGGGACCTTTGATTGAGGGTAGGGACTGATGTGAGTGTGCGATGTACAGGGTTAGGAACAAGGGTCAGGGTTGTAGACACACACTCACTCAGGTTGAACTGGATGGACTGGTGTCTTTATTCAACCTTACTAACTATGTAACTATGTAACCTTGAATGTAATTGAGTGAAGTGGATGGCCTTGAATGGGGCTACCATGAGACCCAGAACTCTCATAGAGAATCTCACTGGTGCGGCCGCGGCGGTAGTGGAGCCTCCAGAAACGATCGCCAGTACCTGGCATCATCCCCAGGAAATAGCAGCAGATCCTCACCAGGTACAACCGTTGTGCACAGCCCACAGAAGGCAACACAGAAACGGTCAGCACAAATATCCAGGCGGGCTGGGGGGACATGACACTTCACAGGACAGTACAAAAGAGTACATTGATCAAATGCATGACTTCCCCACCCTGGACCAGCCACTAACAGACACTTTGATGAAAGATATGCTGGTTACTTTAAGGGGCTCACTGCACAGGGACCTGATGGAATGCACAACTCAATTGAAAGCTGAAGTTGCTGCTATTGGGGACCGAGTCTCACACACTGAGGACAAAATGGGGGAATTCACTGCAGCCCACAATAAGCTCGTTGATGCCTATAATGGTGCAGAGGATGAGATACTAGCGATTAAAAACAAAATGGCGGACTTAGAAGACCGTTCGAGGAGGAACAATGTTAAGCTAAGAGGGGTGACTGAATCTGTAGTGCCAGCAGACCTCAGGAATTATGTCCAGCAATTCATTTCTGCATTGCTGCCAGATACACCAGAGGGGGAGGTGATTGTAGATTGCGCACATCGCCTGCCTAAACCCAAGCATTTGCCAGACAAGGTACCAAGAGATGTCATAGCACACATTTACTTCTTTCATGTAAAGGAGGAATTAATGAGATTTACCAGAAAGAACTCTCCTCTACCTGACCCATATGCGGACATTTCTGTGTAGTCCGACATCTCACAACACACCATGCTGGCTCGCAAGAACCTCGCCACACTGACAAAGCTATTTCAAAACCATAAAATACCCTACACATGGGGATTTCCAACAAAAATTATCATAACAAGAGAAAACAAAACCTATGCCATTACCAATCTTGAAAGTGGTTTGAAGTTGGCCAGGCAGTGGCAGCTTATACCAGAAGAAGAAGAAGTCCCCATTGCTTCTCCCACTCACAAGATTTCATCTGAGTGGCAAAAAGTCAAACCAGGGTGGTCAGCATTTGCACTATGCAATACCTCACACTTCTCTGTAACCTAATCTAGATAAGCCTCTGGATCTCAGGGAGTAAAGACCCCCACCGTGCAGAAGCGAATGTTTTTGCACATGGTGATATGTTTCACTTTTTTTATTTGTGCTCTTGTTTTTTTTCTCTCTATTTTCTTATGTTTTACATGTACCTGCAAACTATGATGAACTTCTACATTGGAACTTACCTATGACTTCAGAACTGCACAGATTCTTCAACTTCCAGCAATGCAACTCCTATCCTTTTCTGCCATCTTCAGGTAAAAGCAGGAAACTGCATTATTTCATCAATTGTACTGGATGACATTTAGCACTGACTCCACAAAATAACTATGACCATTAAAGTAATCTCGCTTAACGCGCATGGCCTTAACAGCCCATTTAAAGAATGTGGCAAGAGGCAAGGAAACTTAAAGGGGAACTAAAAAACATGGCACGATGATTCCAATCAACAAATCAGTGGCTTTCAAACTCCATGCAGCTGTAACTCAAAAGACAGGTACATCATTTTAGTTTGCTTACTGAACAATCTGATGTACACTATAGTCAATTTGTATGCACCAAATACAGGCCAAGCATCTTTTTTAAAAGCACGTCATCATAGGATAAATTAGCACAAACAGGGATCTCTACTTATATGTGGGGACTTTAACTGTGTAGTGGACAAAGCCATGGACTGCTCATCCTACCAAAGCGCACACAGATATGAGATGAAACCATTTCTCGCAGAGACCAGTCTCTAGGATACGTGGAGATGCTCCAACTCTTACGAATGGGACTACGCATATTTTTCATCCACTCACAACTCCTACTCGAGGATTGACTTGATTTTATCTGAGCTTACCCTAGTACAAAGAGCTATAGATGTGAAAATACATACGATAACTTGGTCAGACCATGCCCCAGTGACTATTACCATACAGGAACAGCACTCCTGTAACCCTTCCTACCTATGGAGGAACAATATTTCTATACTTTCCAATCCGCTACAACAAGGGAAAATTTCTAAGCTACTAGAAGAATATTTTAAGTTTAATGATAATGCGGAAATGAATGTAATGTCACTATGGTGTGCACACAAGGCTTATAGCAGAGGCTTGTTAATCCAAGCTGCGGCTAAGGAAAAGAGGCAGAAGACTACAAATCTTACCACTCTTAACAAATTTAAACACACTGCAGTCACAAAACAAAGTTCCTCCCCTATTACCCAAAAGGTACTCTTATGCCCTGTACACAAAATGTGTGATAGGACCTTGTTGTCGGAAATTCCGACAGTGTGTAGGCTCCATCACACATTTTCCATCGGAATTTCCAACACACAAAGTTTGAGAGCTATAAAATTGCTATAAAATTTTCCGACAACAAAATCCATTGTCGGAAATTCTGATCGTGTGTACACAAATCTGATGCACAAAGTGCCACGCATGCTCAGAATAAATTCAGAGACAAAAGCTATGGGCTACTGCCCCGTTTATAGTCCCGACGTACGTGTTTTACGTCACCGCGTTCAGAACGATCGGTTTTTCTGACAACTTTGTGTGACCGTGTGTATGCAAGACAAGTTTGAGCCAACATCCGTCGGAAAAAATCCATGGATTTTGTTGTCGGAATTTCCGATCAATGTCCAACCGTGTGTACAGGGCATTAGAGTGTAGACAAAGGCTCCGTTTAGCCCTATTAGCAGAACATACAACATCTCTAAAACGCTTTAAAGCCACCTATTATGGACATGGAAATAAAGCAGGTAAACTTTTAGCTAATTACATACGGAAGAGGCAACAAAATTCTAAACTAAATTCTATCACCGGCCCTCATACGAGGCAAATAGTTTACCACCCAACTAAAATTGCCAACGCATTCATGAACTATTACAGTGACTTGTATAATTAAAAAAACGAGCCCAAAACCCCACAACCAAACGACCTTAATATAAACTCCTTCCTAAATTCAGTAAATCTGCCCAAATTAAGTGAGGAAACCTTAGCTTCTCTTAACTCACCGATACTAGAAAAAGAAATTTTAGACACAATTAAATCACTTCCAGCATATAAATCCCCTAGTAGTGATGGGTTCTCTGCAGAATACTACCAGACCTTCGCAACAATTCTATCACCACATTTACAAAACTGTTCAATTATGCGGCCTCAACTGCCTCTTTTCCCGAAGAGATGCCACAAGCCACTATTATAGCTTTGCCTAAACCAGGGAAGAAGCCGGATTGTCCTTAATATTTTAGACCGATCGTTGCTTAAAACCGATTTAAAAATCTATGCAAAAATTATTGCAAATCACCTAGCTGTAGTAACCCCACAATTAGTCAAAGCAGACCAGGTAGGTTTTGTGAAGGGTCATCAAGCTCCTGATGGTACCTGTAGACTCTTTAATCTTGTACATATAAAAGAAACTCGCGGAACCCCCACTGTAGTTCTGACACTCAATGCCGAAAAGGCATTTGACAGGGTGCATTGGGGGTTCTTGAGTGCGACTTTGATTAAATTTGGCCTTTACGGCTTCATGTACTCTACAATCATGGCACTCTACATGAAGCCCTCAGCTAAGGTTGTCAAG
This sequence comes from Aquarana catesbeiana, assembly GCF_042186555.1. NCBI lineage: Eukaryota > Metazoa > Chordata > Amphibia > Anura > Ranidae > Aquarana > Aquarana catesbeiana. Next base: position 89,266,611 of record NC_133335.1, read on the forward strand.
TTCTAGGTGTGAGGCTGGATTGCTGAGAGGGTGCCCCTTGCAACTAAGTGCAGCGTAACCCTGGGAGTGAGACAGGGAGTACGGTGCCCAAAGGTGCACGGGTTGCCGGATGTTGACGGTTGGATAGCTAAGAGCCGTTTGGGTGCGTTGGGCAACCGTGCGTGGAAGTATTCCAGTGGAGAAACCAGGAATGGGGTCAAGGCAGGCCAGGGGTTGTGAACCATAGGAGCAGTCCGGAAGAGGCACAATAGGTTTAATCAGGAACAAGGTCAGTAGCCAGGCCAGGGGTCAAGACCGATCAGACAAGCAAAGGTGCAGGGGTACAGACAGGAGCATAGTCAAGTCCAAGCCTGAGGTCGATGCAGGCAGAGATCAGGGTGAGTCAGGCAAGCCCAGTAGTAAACAGGAACCAGGAAGTCAGATGCAGGAAGCATGTACTGGGAACACAGGAAGCTGATGATAATCCAGCAACTTGCATACAACTGCAGCAGGCTTAAATAGGCCAGAGGGCGCCAAACACTGTAACTGTGTGCGCATGCGCCTGGGGATGCGCCCAGCGTGGTGATGACGGTTACTGGCAGGATCACCAGTCCTAATACTATGTCCCTGACAGTGCCCCCCCCAAGTGGCAGCCTCCGGATGCCCAATCGGGCCCATTTCTCAGGATGGCGGCCTCAGAACAACTGCAACAGTCTGGGAGCATGGATATTTCTTGCTGGTTCCCAAGAATTTTCTTCCATAGCATAACCTTTCCATTTAATAAGAAATTGAATTGTCCTACCTCTCCGTCGACAGTCCAGAATGGCTTCCACTTCATATTCAGTTTCATCTCCCACTGAGACTGGAGGAGGAGGAACTTCTCTTCCTGGAAAGGGACTAGAGACGATAGTTTTAAGCAAAGACACATGAAATACTGGATGTATTTTATAGGACCCTAGTAATACTAGTTCAAATGCCACTGGATTGATTTCTCGTTTAATTGCAAAAGGCCCCGATAAACCTAGGACCCAACTTCCGGGAGGGACAAGGAAGTTTCAGATTTGCTGAAGAGAGCCATACGCTATCTCCCACCTTAAACACAGGATTCTTCCTCCTTTTGTCATACTGCTTCTTGTAGTCCTCCTGGGCCTTCTGCATGGTCATCTGGAGGGTCTGATAATTAGCCTGGATAGCATTAATTCTGTCCTGAACTGGTCTCCGGAATGATATTGGGCAGAAATGAGGGATGGAACCCATAGTTGGCCCAGAAGGGAGATTGATTGGTAGTTGCATGAACTGAATTGTTATATGCGATCTCCGCACACGGGATGAAGGTGATCCAATCGTCCTGGGAAAAAAGAGCAGAAGCAGCGTAGATATTGTTCTAAGGTTTGGTTTGTTCTTTCGGTTTGACCGTTGCTCTGGGGATGATAAGCAGAAGATAGATGTATTTTGATTGACAGCATTTTGCAGAGCTCTTTCCAGAATCTGGAGGTAAATTGTACCCCTCTATCGGAAACAATACTGTTAGGTAAGCCGTGTAGTCTGACTATTTCCTTTATGAAAGTCCTTGCCGTATCTGTGGCAGATGGTGTACCCTGCATGGGCAGAAAGTGAGCCATTTTGGACAGACGATCCACGACTACCAGAATAGTCGTGAATTCTTCTGAGGGAGGTAACTCTACGATAAAGTCCATTGAAATTTCTTTCTATGGCTGTTCTGGCACAGGCAGTGGATGTAACAGACCCCAAGATTTGATGTTGGACCCCTTATTCCGCTGGCAGATGGTACAGGAATCAACATACCTTTTACAATCAGACTTTAGGGACGGCCACCAGAAAGATCGCTGGACCAGCTCCATCGTTTTTCGCACCCCGAAATGGCTAGCGAGTTGATGGTCTTGCGGAGTCCTTAGGACCTGGATTCTGGTTTGCTGTGGGACAAAGATTTTGTCCTGGTAACGAAGAAACCCATCCAAGTTTCTTAGGGAAGAGGCTTCTGGTTCTGAGCAATGGGTGGAAGCCTGTCTGAGTGAGGAGCTTAGGTCAGGTTAAATCATAAGAAAGTTCTGTGGTGACAGGATGGTGCTGGGAGCCACCTCCTCGGGAGTATCAGAGAACATTCTGGACAGAGCATCCACCTTCCCATTCTTAGATCCAGGGCGGACGGTTATGTGGAAGTTGAATCTGGCAAAGAACAGAGCCCACTGGGCCTGTCGAGGTCTTAACCACTTAGCAGTGCGGAGGTACTCTAGGTTTCAGTGGTCCGTAAATAGCATTATGGGATGAGAGGCACCTTCAAGGAGATATCTCCACTCCTCCAGAGCAGTCTTAATGGCCAAGAGTTCTCTATCACCCACATCATAGTTTCTCTCGGACTGGCACACCTTGCGTGAAGAGAAGGCCACGGGATGCAGTAACAACTTGGGCCCCTGGCGTTGAGACAGAACTGCCCCTCGTGGCTACTTCAGAGGTGTCAACCTCCAGGGTATATGGCAGAGCGGGGTCAGGGTGTTGTAAGATTGGAGCCGAGGTAAACAAAGACTTCAGCTTATCGAAGGCAGATTGCGCTTCTGGAGACCACAGGAACCGAGCATGCAGACGGGTTACTTGGGTTATAGGTGAGATAATGGAAGAAAAGTTCTTAATGAACCTTCTATAAAAATTTGCGAAGCCCACAAATCTTTGCACCCCCTTCTTGTCTGATGGAGTTGGCCAATCCAGGATTGCCTGTATTTTTTGTGGATCCATGGCTACACCACCTGTGGAGATGATCAACCCCAGAAATTGTATGGATGCTTTTTCGAAATCACACTTCTCCGCTTTCACGTAGAGTCTGTGTTTCCTCAGTGTGCGTAATACTGTCTTTACATGTGTCTGGTGAAGCTCCAGAGTAGTTGAGAAGATGAGGATATCATCAAGATAGATGATTACGAAGAGATCCAGGTATTCACGGAAGATATCATTTACAAAATGTTGAAATGTGGCAGGGGAGTTGCATAGCCCAAAGGTCATCACCAAGTAGAAATGTCCAAAGCGTGCTCTGAATGCTGTCTTCCATTCACCACCCTCCCGGATGCGAACGAGATTGTAGGCCCCCCGTAGGTCAAGTTTAGTGAACACCCGAGCAGTACGGAATCTCTGGAAAAGTTCAGGAACAAGGGGGAGAGGATAGCGTTTTTTTACGGTAATTTTATTGAGTTCCCTGTAATCCACACAAGGTCTTAGGGACTTGTCTTTTTTTTCAACGAAAAAGATTCCGGCACCAGCAGGAGAGGAAGAAGACCGGATAAAGCCTTTTTCTAAGTTTTCGTCAATATACTGACGCAGGGTTCCTAGTTCCACTTCGGAGAGTGGAAAAATACGTCCAAAAGGAATTTCGGCTCCAGGGAGTAATTCAATCGGACAGTCATATGGTCTTTGTGGTGGTAGAATATCAGCTTTCTTCTTATCGAAGACATCCGAAAATTCATGATAGATTGATGGTACGTTGGGATAACTGACAGATACAGGCTGAACTGACAAACAACTGGTAGTGTCCATGTGGCTAGGGGCCAGGCAATGCTGCAAACTGTAGGGAGAGGTGAACACAATTTCTCTTTTAGCCCAATTGATCTAAGGGTTGTGTGTTTGGGGCCAGGGAGTACCCAGGATGACTGGAAACATAGGTGAGCTCAGAACGTCAAAATGTATGAACTCCTGATGGCCATCAGGAGTAGTGACAAACAGAGGAACAGTCCCTTGGGTAACAGGACCAGAACTAGGCAGGGTACCATCGGCCAGGAGAACTTCCAGTCTATGTTTCTTGGGTAGCAAAGATATGCCAAGTCTTTTGGCCAGGTTCAGGTCCAGGAAGCAGCTGCATGCCCCGGAATGGACTATGGCTTGCAGCTGAACGCTTCCTTCCGCTAACTGCAACATAATAGAGAGGACAAGGTGGGAAGTGGAACTTCCGGAGACCTGGAAATATACTGGGGTGTACTTGAGTGGCTTGCAGGGCCTAATGGGACAGTGGCAGAGGAAGTGTCCATTCTCTCCACAATAAAGATATAAGTTGGCTTGTCGCCGACGTTGTTTCTCCCCAGGAGTCAATGCAGCTCTCCTCCTACTAGCGGGCCTTGCCCCAGTCTCTGGAGTGGATATGCAGAGAGTTTGTGATCGTTCGGCCTGGCGCTCCCGTAGACGTCTGTCCAACTGGATGGCCCTTTGGATGAGATCCTCTAGATGAGCAGGAATACCACTTCTGGCCAATTCATCCTTGAGGGATTCAGAAAAAAAAAAAAAATAAAAATAAATATAAAATTAAAATAAAAAATGAGATTGAAAAGCACTGGGATACACATTATGAGGATGAGCTCAGGGGGACATGAGGGAAGGGGGTGGGGGGAAAGGGGGTGAAGTTGTTATATAGAACGATGGAGTTGCTATCTGGGTCCATGAGGGGACAGCGGTCCCTCAGGTGACTGGATGATACGACAGCAAAGGACCATGGGGGTATTTTTATGTTGTAAGAAACTTCTACATGGTTTATATAGTGATGGGCAAGGTGTATATATATATAATAAGAAAGTGAAGAATGAATGTATGATTGGAGAGGGGAAGGGGGGGGGAAGTAAACTACAACAAAGAATGTGTTTCTAATTCTTCATTGAGTCCCCCTGGCGAGAGAGTACCCAATGAATATATCCAGTAGGCCTCCTGCTGACACAGGCGTTTAAAACGTTCTGCAGCAGGAAGACCTCTGGGGCATGGCCTCGATGACCCAGACTCTGAGGCCCATGGTAGATTTTTGGTGTTCCTTCAAAAAATGAAGAGGGACACTGTGTTTGTCCCAGCCCTTTTCTATGAAACGTCTGTGTTCGCCAAAACATTGGCGTAGGGGGCGTATGGTCCTGCCCACATAAAAGAGACCACATGGGCAGGTCAGGCAGTACACCACGTATTCACTGGAGCAATTATAAAAGTCTTTTATGGTGTATGTTTTGTCTTTAACAGTGAAGTTTTTTTGTCCATGGTCAACAAATTTGCACGTTAGGCATAATTTTTTCTGGCATTGGTACATTCCCACTAATGGAATTAGGGGGATGTGTGAGGCTGGAGTGAGTGGGACTTTACGGATTTTACTGGGTGCTATCCTACTTTTAATATTTTTTGCTCTACGATATGAAACCTTGGGTAGTTGGGTGAGGGAAGAACCTAGAAAGGGGTCTCCAAGCAAGATGCACCAATGTTTGGCTAAGATGTTCTCCATCTTCTTGTGACAATCATGAAACTGGGTAGTGAAACGTGTTGGGCTTTTGTATCTGAATTCTGTACAGAAAAATGGATAAAAATTATTATTGCACAAAGAAAAAGGAAATATGAAACCTTGGTAGCTGAAATTAGGGAAACCTGCAGCAGCATCACACAACACATTGCGCAACTTCCATACACCTGGCTCAGGACACTAAAAAGGAACACCATCAGACAAGAAAATGACCTTATCCAAAACAAATTAGGAAAATTCAGGAGGGGCATTGGTGATTATACTAACAACAGGGTTTTCTGCTGGAAGAAAAAGCTGGTTGCTCCACCACCCTGGAGACCTGCACCTAGGTCACTCTCAACAAGTCCCTCACCGACAACAACCACCCAGCACTCCTACCATAACCCTTCACCTATCCCCGTTCCCCAACCTCTTCTCCAACTCATTCCCAAACCACAGTGAGTGGCAAAAACCAACAAAAGCAAAAAAACTCATAACCCCCAGTCAAAAACAATGCTCACACCAGTCAACAATGCTCACACCAGTCAACAATGCTCATGCGGATCCAGATCCATCACCAGATACACCTTCAAACCCAGCGGTTGAACCAAATTCCACTACACTTTGCCCAAGTACTCCTTCTTTCAACACCAGGGTTATAACAAATACACAGTCCAACCTAGTCACCCCCCTTTTTCCTACTTCATCCTATAGCCCCACAGTGACCAACAACACAGAAACAACCAAGGATGATGATTTTTTAGGGTCAGCCCCCCCACTCGGCACCTTCAAAAGAAAGTACGCAAGAGAGGAGGAAGGGGGGGCAGAGGAAAACTTAAAAGGAAAAATACGGAAAGTATAAAGATTTTCAACTTATCCACCCATATATTATTTATGGAAGAGACCTCACTCTTGAGCAAAGGTCTCACCTTTGCACCTACCATCCGCCCAAACCCATTCATGTTATTCAAAGACCTTAATAAATTTATACGAGACTTGACAGTGAAAAGATTCTACAATATCCAATCCTCTCCGAAACCCCCACCCTCGCAAGAACCCATTGAAACCATTAACCATGATGTCCTCCCAATAGATACAGACACAGATTCCTCCCTCATCTTGGACCCAGATGAACTCCATACAGAATATCCCTTTGCAGATATGGAATTGCACACTCAACACTACCAAACATCCCCTCCCATTCAACATACAAAATTCAAACCCAAGTCCATCTTCAACTCAGTACATAAAAAAGGCCCCTATCTACAGACATTCTATCAAGTCATGTATACCGACCTTGTCCAAATGTGTAAATCGGCTCCCAAGAAAAGAGCTAACCTCTCTAAAGCAGAACAGAAGGCCCTGGATGAGTTAACCAACAACCATAATATCATCATAAAGGCAGCAGACAAGGGAGGCAAAATTGTAATACAGAACAGTTCAGACTACATGGCGGAATCACTCAGACTATTATCCGACACCAACACTTATTCCAAACTCACTCATGATCCCTTACCAGAATTCACCCAGAAAGCCACAAAATTAGCCCACAGAGCCCTAGAAGATGGTATTATTTCCAAAGCTGAACTGTCATTTCTCATCAAAGGTTTTCGTAAAACTCCCTATTTTTACCATTTACCAAAAATCCATAAAGACCAGTCCAACCCACCAGGCCGTCCAATAGTAGCTGCTATGGAGAGCATCACCAGCGGGTTTTCTATGTACATAGACCATTTCCTTCAACCCCTTGCGCAACACCTCCCATCTTATATTAGAGATAGTACCCACCTATTGGAGATGCTTTCCTTCTACACCTGGGAACCCACCTACCAGTGGGTATCCTTGGACGTTACATCTCTATACACTTCCATCCCCCATGCAGTAGGCCTCAGAGCAGTAGAATATTTTCTCTCTGAGGACCCCCTCATCAATCCCAGACAGGCACAGTACATCCTGGAGGCTACACAATTCTGTCTAGAACACAACTACTTTGAGTTTGACCACACCTTCTATCTACAAACTCAAGGCACTGCCATGGGTGCCAATTTTGCCCCAAGCTACGCCAACCTGACTATGGGCTACTGGGAACTACAATACGTCTCACATAACAACCCTTTTGCCGCCCATATCATATATTATGGGCGCTACATCGATGATATCATTCTGATCTGGGAGGGCACATCAGAGAGTATAGAGTCCTTTGTCAAGCATTGCAACTGCAACTCCCTAGGGCTATCCTTCACCCATGTCATAGACCCTGAAAAACTAATCTTCTTGGACTTAGAACTTTTTCATAGTGAATCTGAAATACATGCTACAAACTTTGTCAAACCCACCGCTGGAAATTCCTATATTCACTACCAGAGCTGTCACCATCCAACATGGATCAACAACATATCGAAGAGTCAATTCCATAGAATTCGGCGGAATTGCACCAAGGACGAATATTAAAAGTAGGATAGCACCCAGTAAAATCCGTAAAGTCCCACTCACTCCAGCCTCACACATCCCCCTAATTCCATTAGTGGGAATGTACCAATGCCGGAAAAAATTATGCCTAACGTGCAAATTTGTTGACCATGGACAAAAAAACTTCACTGTTAAAAGACAAAACATACACCATAAAAGACTTTTATAATTGCTCCAGTGAATACGTGGTGTACTGCCTGACCTGCCCATGTGGTCTCTTTTATGTGGGCAGGACCATACGCCCCCTACGCCAACGTTTTGGCGAACACAGACGTTTCATAGAAAAGGCCTGGGACAAACACAGTGTCCCTCTTCATTTTTTGAAGGAACACCAAAAATCTACCATGGGCCTCAGAGTCTGGGTCATCGAGGCCATGCCCAGAGGTCTTCCTGCTGCAGAACGTTTTAAACGCCTGTGTCAGCAGGAGGCCTACTGGATATATTCATTGGGTACTCTCTCGCCAGGGGGACTCAATGAAGAATTAGAAACACATTCTTTGTTGTAGTTTACTTCCCCCCCCTTCCCCTCTCCAATCATACATTCATTCTTCACTTTCTTATTATATATATATATACACCTTGCCCATCACTATACAAACCATGTAGAAGTTTCTTACAACATAAAAATACCCCCATGGTCCTTTGCTGTCGTATCATCCAGTCACCTGAGGGACCGCTGTCCCCTCATGGACCCAGATAGCAACTCCATCGTTCTATATAACAACTTCACCCCCTTTCCCCCCACCCCCTTCCCTTATGTCCCCCTGAGCTCATCCTCATAATGTGTATCCCAGTGCTTTTCAATCTCATTTTTTATTTTTTATTTTAATTTTATATTTATTTTTATTTTTATTTTTTTACTTATTTTATTTATTTATTTTATTTCTATTTTTCATTGTTTTTTTCCCATTTTTATTTTTATTTTTCATTTTATTTTTTAGTTTATACTTATTTTTATTTCATTTTTTTTTTCACATTTATTCATCTTCTAAATAAATGTTTTAACTCTAATTCCACTTACTATTATTATCCTTATATTTATTAAACTTACCCCCAATTCATCATATTTTTAATTCTTCATACTTTACTTTCAACTTTTTTGTGCTTTTTGGAAGATTGTGGGTTTGCTGGCTGTTGTGGTTCCACAGCCACAGACCTCCAGCCCATACACCTTAACCTAATTAACCTAATTGCCTCCACTATATATTCAAGCTGCTCTCCTCCAGGGAGCAAAAAGGCCAGTAGAAGGAGCTGTGAGCCCCGAGCATGTAGCCTGTACTATCCCTGCATTATCCCCAACACCAGCCTGGATGTTTGCCATGCATCAGTGACGTAATATCCTCTTCTGCACTCCAGAGTGGTCAGCGTGGAGCTTTCCATGCACTGGATGCAGTGGTTCAGCCTGTGTACAGACTCCACACCCAGACGCCTGAAGGAATGAAATCCGAGCCGGAAACAAGATCACAGCACATCCCAGGACACTTTTAAATCTCAAAGAAACACCTCCACCCTGCGAACCAGTAAGTGTAATTGGTACACTAACTTTTATTTTTGCATAAACAAGCTACCACAGTTGGCGCCTCCACACCCCTCCTTTTTTCAACATTGATTATCAACAGAGGTAATGGACACCCTCTGAGGATGGCTGCCTCCTCATTCTAGAATTTACCTGCCTAATTTTAATGTGCTATTATAGCTACCATTGTACTATTTACCTTAGACATCACATGTTGCGGAGCACCGGAAAACCCCCCCCTTTTGTTTCTCTGCTGATTAGGTGGTGATATACTGCTGAGGAAGTGATGGAGCTGTGATGCTCTCAAAAAGTCCAAACGGAACTGTCCTTCTGGGTCGGACAGCTCTGTGATAGTCTTCCACCTACCCCTATTGCTGAAGTGTGAGGCTTGGAATAGTCCCTCCTCCCTCAGTTCCCGAAACCTCCCATCACCCATTCCTGGTTCGAATAAAGGGTTACCTAGTATGGGCTTAAGTGGTGAATTACGAGAGAAGAGAGAAGATGAGTCAATCAAATGAGCACAGACACGTGCTGTGTTACCTATTAACGGGTGACGCCTGAGGTCTGTTGGGAGGACAGTGTAACACCAGGGGATTCTGTGTATAGGAGTCGCGCTTTGTGCTTGTTCAAGTTGCGTCCATAGTTTGGTGGATGTTAGTCGGCACCAGTCGATGAGCCTACTTAGATGTGTTGCTCTGTAGTAAGTCTGAAGTTCAGGCATTGCCAGACCTCCGTATCGTTTATGCAACGAAAGGATCTTCCTGTGAAGTCGCGTTTTTTTCCCTGCCCAAAGAAATTTAGTGAATATTGATCTTATTTGGTTAAAGTAGTCTGTGGTTTAGGAGAACAAGAGAGTATAGGTGGGCTCAAGACTTTATAGGCACAATAATGAAGATAATATATAGTTAAAATATTATTTTTATTTCGAAATTATTATTTTAAAAAAAGAGAGATGAAGGATAAAAGACAGGGTAGGACATACAAAGTTTACAAATTATGCACTCCATACACATTTGGTAGGTTGGTATAGAAAAACAGCGAAACTATAGAACCAACAAGAGACATACAACTTATTGATCTATATAGTTACAGTACATTTCGTTGAACCAAACGCTATGTGATGGTGGCAATCAGATTCTGTATAAGCTCGACATGTTGCGCGCCGTATGCGCTTCTTCAGGAGCACAGAGTTAGGATACTGTAATGAATGGTATAATTTGTAAAAGTTCAACATAAATTTGTGTGTATATATAAACTTACATCTAAACAATATAGAATAATAAAAAGAGGCTGTTTTAAAAACATCAGAGGGGTATCCGTACTGCAATGGTCAGGCGGGGCAGAGGCAATGTGGGGACGAATGTAACATGGTGCGGATCAATAGTAGAAGGGTAGGGTAGGTGGGGGAGTGTAATGTAGGCTGTATAGTCAGGTAAGATAGAGGTAGGGAACAAGAAAGTGGGAGAGGGGAGGGGGTGGGGGGAAAAGGGGGGGGGCCTGGGAAAGGGAAGGGAGGTAGGGAGGAAAAATAGAAAGGGGGGGAGGGGGGGGGGGGGAAGGAAAGGGAAACGAAAGGGGGAGATGGGAAAAGGAAATGGGGAAGGGAAAGAGACTGGGGAAGGGGAAGAGGGGGGAAGGGGGAACAATGCGGGAGAGGCAAAGGGGGGAAAAAAAGGGGGGGAAAGAAAAAAGAGAGGGGGGGGAGGGGGAGGGAGGAAGGGGGAGGGGCAGGAAAAAATATATATGTAACTGTCTATAATTATAAAGGAATATATATCTTTTTATATATAATAAAAATGTGTATAATAGGAATGACTAATATTGAAGACCTAAAGGGAGATTATGATGTTGAATGGTAAATTAAGTAGCAGGTGATACATGATGTAATTCCTGATATTGTATATTGAAAATAGCATTAATATTGGAAGGTATCTTAATAGGGTTAAATTGCACTTACCCTGATCAATGTAATGACTATGCTTGGGAGGAAGGGGAGGTAAAAGCAAAACCACAGCAGTCTCCTTAGTAGATATTGGTAATTCCCAGCACTTTCAGCGGTAATTGTTAGATGGCGGGGGAGAAAATGCTAACAGTCAGAGACAGACTTGGAATTTTCATCAATATGTATAGACGCTCTTATTCCTTGGGAAGCTATTCGGTCTAACCCCCAATCATGCTGAGTCTGTTAAATCGATGAAGATTATAGTATAAGAAGGAGCCATAACTGAGCTGTGATAGAGGGGGATGGTAGGGGTGTAAGGCTTACCTGGATATAAAACATGTAAATCCTGAATGGAGGAGTTGGTGGTGGAACGCCACACAGCCGTCTCGCCACGGGTAACTTGTTGTGTGGATAGTACAAGGAGAGACGCCATGCAGGCGTCTCTTGTACATCCGCCCCGCCTGTAGTCACCAATCGGCGTAGCCGACGTGACGTCATTCAGGCCGGCCGCTGGCGCGTACTGCGCATGTCTCGATCCCCGGCGCGCTCCGAACAGCTGACGGAGCGTCGGGGAAAGAGGAGGCAGTCGCGTCCTGGTATCCAGGCAACCGGGCGGACCCGGATCCATCGCGCAAACTCCCCATCTCGACCGTGAGCTAGACGGCCGACGATGCAAGGAGGGGGAGAGGGCGGTGCCGTCCCAGCATCCTGGCAGGGCAGAGATACAGAGGGGTTCCTCGCCAATAACTCACCCCTCGATGCAGACAGACAGACGTCTGCCCACAGTGGGGAATAGGGGAGAGATGAAGCGCAGCCGTATCCACGTCAACGCGGTCGTCCACGGATACCAATCGCGCCGACCATCTACATAGTAGATGTGGCGCTGGGCGGCCGCACATTGCCCATAGAGGCCCCGCTGATGTCACGCAGGTGAGGGACACACTCGTGATGATAATACAGCCTCTAGAAGAAAAATATAAAAATCAAAATAGGACAAATTTTGTTCACATTGGTATAACATATAATAAAGTAAAGAGCGGCATGAAGGGATCATGACAACAATCGAGTTGGAGGGGGAGGGGGGAAGAAGGGCAATAAAGGGGTATGGGGAATCTGCGACTAGATTGTACTTATATTGGTTTTGTTGAAAGTGTATTGATTAATTTACATTGTCTGAATATGCGTAAGGGAACATGTGAAGAGTTCTGAATTAGCCAAAAGTAATGGCCAAGACTCTCTAACAGTCTCATTTCAATTAGTGAACAGCAACAGCTTGATGTACATATATGTTTAAAATAGTACAAAAGCCCAACATAATTAGGCTAAGTATATTTAAAGAAACGGTTTGTAAGATTGAGCTTCGTTAATCCCGGGGGGGAGAGTGGCCCCTAAGCGTTGGCATAACATTAAGTATACCACTCCTTTTGTATCGCAATCTGCATAAAATTTAGGCATGAATTTTTCTCCATTTGGTAGTGTGAAGGAGTTTCCTTCTTTGATCAATGTGGCGCATTCTATATAGGGAAGACTATTAGACACCTACGCTGCAGAATTAGGGACCATGTTTATTATTCTGGTGAAGGGAAAATGGTGACAGCAGTCAGCAGGCACCTTGACCTCTATCATAAATTTAATACCTCTCTTATTTCATTTATTGCATTAGCAGTTATCCCATTAGACCCCAGGGGTGGAGAGTGGGATAAAAAAGTATGCCAACAAGAAACCCTTTGGATAGAACGCTTAGGGGCCACTCTCCCCCCCGGGATTAACGAAGCTCAATCTTACAAACCGTTTCTTTAAATATACTTAGCCTAATTATGTTGGGCTTTTGTACTATTTTAAACATATATGTACATCAAGCTGTTGCTGTTCACTAATTGAAATGAGACTGTTAGAGAGTCTTGGCCATTACTTTTGGCTAATTCAGAACTCTTCACATGTTCCCTTACGCATATTCAGACAATGTAAATTAATCAATACACTTTCAACAAAACCAATATAAGTACAATCTAGTCGCAGATTCCCCATACCCCTTTATTGCCCTTCTTCCCCCCTCCCCCTCCAACTCGATTGTTGTCATGATCCCTTCATGCCGCTCTTTACTTTATTATATGTTATACCAATGTGAACAAAATTTGTCCTATTTTGATTTTTATATTTTTCTTCTAGAGGCTGTATTATCATCACGAGTGTGTCCCTCACCTGCGTGACATTAGCGGGGCCTCTATGGGCAATGTGCGGCCGCCCAGCGCCACATCTACTATGTAGATGGTCGGCGCGATTGGTATCCGTGGACGACCGCGTTGACGTGGATACGGCTGCGCTTCATCTCTCCCCTATTCCCCACTGTGGGCGGACGTCTGTCTGTCTGCATCGAGGGGTGAGTTATTGGCGAGGAACCCCTCTGTATCTCTGCCCTGCCAGGATGCTGGGACGGCACCGCCCTCTCCCCCTCCTTGCATCGTCGGCCGTCTAGCTCACGGTCGAGATGGGGAGTTTGCGCGATGGATCCGGGTCCGCCCGGTTGCCTGGATACCAGGACGCGACTGCCTCCTCTTTCCCCGACGCTCCGTCAGCTGTTCGGAGCGCGCCGGGGATCGAGACATGCGCAATACGCGCCAGCGGCTGGCCTGAATGACGTCACGTCGGCTACGCCGATTGGTGACTACAGGCGGGGCGGATGTACAAGAGACGCCTGCATGGCGTCTCTCCTTGTACTATCCACACAACAAGTTACCCGTGGCGAGACGGCTGTGTGGCGTTCCACCACCAACTCCTCCATTCAGGATTTACATGTTTTATATCCAGGTAAGCCTTACACCCCTACCATCCCCCTCTATCACAGCTCAGTTATGGCTCCTTCTTATACTATAATCTTCATCGTTTTAACAGACTCAGCATGATTGGGGGTTAGACCGAATAGCTTCCCAAGGAATAAGAGCGTCTATACATATTGATGAAAATTCCAAGTCTGTCTCTGACTGTTAGCATTTTCTCCCCCGCCATCTAACAATTACCGCTGAAAGTGCTGGGAATTACCAATATCTACTAAGGAGACTGCTGTGGTTTTGCTTTTACCTCCCCTTCCTCCCAAGCATAGTCATTACATTGATCAGGGTAAGTACAATTTAACCCTATTAAGATACCTTCCAATATTAATGCTATTTTCAATATACAATATCAGGAATTACATCATGTATCACCTGCTACTTAATTTACCATTCAACATCATAATCTCCCTTTAGGTCTTCAATATTAGTCATTCCTATTATACACATTTTTATTATATATAAAAAGATATATATTCCTTTATAATTATAGACAGTTACATATATATTTTTTCCTGCCCCTCCCCCTTCCTCCCTCCCCCCCCTCTTTCTTTTCTTTCCCCCCCTTTTTTTCCCCCCTTTGCCTCTCCCGCATTCTTCCCCCTTCCCCCCTCTTCCCCTTCCCCAGTCTCTTTCCCTTCCCCGTTCCCTTTTCCCATCTCCCCCTTTCGTTTCCCTTCCCCCCCCCCCCCCCTCCCCCCCTTTCTATTTTTCCTCCCTACCTCCCTCCCCCCCCCCCCCTTTTCCCCCCACCCCCTCCCCTCTCCCACTTTCTTGTTCCCTACCTCTATCTTACCTGACTATACAGCCTACATTACACTCCCCCACCTACCCTACCCTTCTACTATTGATCCGCACCATGTTACATTCGTCCCCACATTGCCTCTGCCCCGCCTGACCATTGCAGTACGGATACCCCTCTGATGTTTTTAAAACAGCCTCTTTTTATTATTCTATATTGTTTAGATGTAAGTTTATATATACACACAAATTTATGTTGAACTTTTACAAATTATACCATTCATTACAGTATCCTAACTCTGTGCTCCTGAAGAAGCGCATACGCCGCGCAACATGTCGAGCTTATACAGAATCTGATTGCCACCATCACATAGCGTTTGGTTCAACGAAATGTACTGTAACTATATAGATCAGTAAGTTGTATGTCTCTTGTTGGTTCTATAGTTTCGCTGTTTTTCTATACCAACCTACCAAATGTGTATGGAGTGCATAATTTGTAAACTTTGTATGTCCTACCCTGTCTTTTATCCTTCATCTCTCTTTTTTTAAAATAATAATTTCGAAATAAAAATAATATTTTAACTATATATTATCTTCATTATTGTGCCTATAAAGTCTTGAGCCCACCTATACTCTCTTGTTCTCCTAAACTACTTCATATAAGACGTGGCACCTGTAACTTATCTCGTATCCGCATGACCACTATGCGATGATACGCTCTTAATCCATTCAAAGTAGTCTGTGGGTATGTGTATTGGGATAGTCTGTAGAAGATACAAGAATTTGGGTAGGATTGTCATTTTGAGGATGTTGCAACGTCCAAACCAGGAATGGAGCCCCCCATTCCATTTGTCTAGCATTTGTTGGACTTTTTTTAGTAGGGGTGGGAAATTAAGCTTGAACAATTGGGAAAATGTCGGAGGTATGTATGTACCCAGGTATTTCAGGGCTGTAGTAGTCCATTTCAGGTGGAAACTATTTTGAAGTTGTGTGAGTAGTGGTTGTGGAATTCCCAGACCCATCGCTTCAGACTTACTAAAATTAATTCTTAGATTGGCCAATTGACCATAGATGTGAAATTCTTTCATAAGATTGTGAAGAGAGATGGTTGGGTTTGTGAGGGAGAACATCAAGTCGTCAGCATATGCAGAAACTTTATATTGTTTTTTATCTACTTCTACTCCTGTGATATCTGGATTCAATCTGATATGGCATAGGAAAGGTTCCAGGGATAGCGCGAAGAGCAGAGGTGATAAGGGGCAGCCTTGACGGGTCCCATTTTTAATTGGGAAAGCTTCCGAAATTAGCCGGTTCGCTCTTACTCTGGCTGTTGGGTCTGAATAAATTGCGGAGATCCATTGCAACATTTTGTCTCCTAGTCCTATGTGTTTCAGCGTTGCAAACATGAACCTCCAGCTGACCCGGTCGAATGCCTTTTCGGCGTGTGTTCCGAGTAAGATGCATGGGGATTTGGTACTATTAGCTATATGTAGTAGGTTAAGGACTTTAATCGTGTTGTCCCTAGCCTCCCTAGTCGGGACAAAGCCTACTTGGTCTAGGTGTATGAGTGAGGTGTTGTAATCTGGTGGCGATGATCTTTGTAAAAAGTTTTAGATCCGTGTTCAAAAGGGAAATCGGGCGATAGGACCCGCATTGGCCTGGATCTTTACCTTCTTTTGGTATGACGGAGATTTGTGCCTGTAACGTGGATTTATGAAACTTCCCCCCTGAGCCTAGCTGGTTATAAAGTCTGACCAGATGTTGACCTAGAGAAGGGAGTAGGGTCTTATAATAAGGAATTGTAAGTCCATCTGGGCCTGGTGCTTTACCCAATTTCGTATTTTTTAATGCAATTTGTAGTTCGTTCAACGTGATGGGATCTTCTAATATTGATTTTGCATCATCTGGGAGGGTCGGCATTAGGGAGGATGATATGTAATCCATTGTGTTTTCGGGGAGGGTTTGCATTTCCTTTAAATTGTATAGAGAGGAGTAGAAGGAACTAAACTCCTGTACTATGTGTTGGGGTAGGGAGGCCTTCCGACCCGTAGGGGACATAATGTGGGGTATATATGAGGCCAGTCTTTGTTCTCATAACGATTGGGCTAAAAGCCTCCCGCATTTGTTACCTGATTCGTAATTTTTCTTTTTGCTAATTTGTATTGCCGCTTTTGCCTTATATCGTAGAAGATCAGTAATCTGCGTTCGGACTGAGTCTAGTTCTATTTCCAGTTGTTTGGTGGGTGTCTGTTTATGACGCTCTTCTAATGTTTCTAATTTCTTTAGCAGAGTATTCAATTGTGCAATCCTTTGCTTTTTGAGTCGTGAACCGTGCTTGATAAGTATCCCCCTAATAACGGTTTTGTGCGCTTCCCACACTAGCCCGATGTCGCAGTCAGGGGTGGTATTAGAGGTAAAATAGTGACCTATTTCCTTGGTTACCTCAGCTAAGATTTCAGGGTCCTTCAAAAGTCCCTTGTTTAACCGCCACGGTGGTCTCTGTGTTGACCTCAGATCTGGGAGAACGTACCGCAGTGTGATCGGGGCATGGTCCGACCATATAATTGAGCCTATAGTGGCTTCTTTAATCGCTTGCAAGTCTCTGTGAGGAATCAGGAAATAATCGATTCTGGAGTACGTCTGGTGTGGTTTGGAAAAAAAGTAAAGTCCTTCTCCCCCGGATGAAAAAGACGCCAAGCGTCTATCAGTTGTGAGTTGTGTAACGTCTTACCGATACATTTGCGCAAATCACGCGAGGTTGAGGATGTTCCAGAGGAAGTATCCTCCGTAGGGGAAAGGGGAACGTTCAGGTCACCTCCCAAGATCAACTGTCCTTCCAAGAATTGCGATAGTAGGTCTAGGTGTTGTTTGAGGAATATGTCTTGGTGTGTGTTGGGAAAGTACAGATTAGCTAGGGTTACTTTTGTGTCCCCGATCTTTCCCTTTAGGAAGAGGAATCTACCGTCTTTGTCGTATTTCACTTCTGTAAGTGACCATGGGACTTTAGACGAAATTAGGATAGAAACCCCTCTAGACTTAGCCTCTGTGTACTTTGAGTGATAGACCACCGGGAAAAATCTGTTCTGAAGCGTCGGCAAAGAGCCTTCTCTAAAGTGGGTCTCCTGCAAAAAAACAATATCAGCGCCCATGCGTCTCATGTCATTAGTCAGCATGCGTCTTTTCTCCGGTGTATTTAGGCCCTTCACATTTAGTGATACTATGTTTATGGAGGCCATGATCGTGGGTGTTGGGTATGTTGATGTTCACAGGGTAGATAATAAGGAGGGGGTGGGGGAGAAGGTAAGGGGCGGGGAGAGTAAGGGGGAGTAAGGGGGGTGTAGATCAGGTTCAGTAGTAGAAAGTGAAAAAACTCAGGAAGGAGTAAAAGAGAAAATTTAGAAGCTAACACTAGAGTGTAGCTTAGTGCAATTACTAAATTAGCCAAATAGGCTATTACGCTCCCCAGGCGTTACACTGGGAATGGAGCGCTGTCCTATGTGGGACGGTGAATAGACAGGGCCGGGAGGTGAGCCCCCGAGCCTCCCCTTCCACCCCCGGCTATCTATGGTGTTTATTTGTGCATGCGGTATGCGGTTATCAGCTAAAAATGAGCTTAACATAACTAAACACAAAAGCAGTGTTGTAGAACAAATGACTTCAACAAGTTAAACAGTGAGAGTTAACTATTCCATCCCTGTCCGGCGTTACATATCATTGAAACAACATCGTCTACTTTACAGCATGGTGAAATGTACTTGGTGTGGAGTTCAATGAAATGTACCTCAATTATAAAAAAAAATTAGATAGCATGAAACAAAATATAATAACATAAAATAAGATACGAGTATACCCCATGGAAGTACAGGTTCCGTGTGCGGGACTAGGTTTGGAGTTTGTGGGCAGTTTACCATCTCCCAAGCCGCATCAAAGGGATCTCCAACTGTCGCGGAACCTGGAGCACATTCTTAGCAGTTAGGTTTCTCCCCCCACCCCCATAAGGAAAGGCAGTTTTGGATCACTTGTAGTGGTCACATTCCTTCACGTCAGTTCTGTATAGATGGTGGGTTGTAGCGTAAATGACGCTTCCTGTTCCTGTGAGAGTGGAGCAATGTTCCTCTGTCCGTGAGGGTCTGTTTTAATAAGTTCCGGGGGGATTCCACCTCTGTAAGCTGTATATGTCATTAGCTCTGCGACATTTAGGACAAATAGTGTCGCAGGTGGAGACAGATCTAAGAGCCTCTTGTCTTGCTGCACCTCTCATGGGAGTCTGTCTTGGGGGTTCTGCTCTGGCCGGCTCTGGGACTGGCGTGTCTGATAGTAAAATAAGAGATAAAAGTTTGCGCCTAGTGTGCCGCCTTTTGCCTGGTCTCCCCTCTAGGAAACAGGGATGAGTGCCTAGGAAACTTTGGCTACCCTCATGGACTAGGGGTCACCCGTATAACTATGAGAAGTTGTGGCTGGACAGGGATGAACGGCCATAGGCCTACTCACGTAGTTCTCCACCCGATGCCGACCGGTGTCTGCGCCTGTTCCTTTGCTGGCGTGGTGGCAGAGGGTCACGAGGCCTCAAAGGACCCGATCTTCCGGATGGACGAGGGAGGAACTGAAGCCAGTCCAGGAACCTGGATAGGCTCCACTTCTATAAATCTGAAAAGAGCTGGAAGATCCTCGGTTCGTTGGAGAGAGAAGGAGCCCGTGTCTTTGCGAAACAACACTGATAGTGGGTAACCCCATCTATACGTAAGGCCCTTTTGTTTTGCAAGGTCCAGAAGCGGGCGGAGGAGGGCTCTGCGTTTCAGGGTTGCTCTTGATAAGTCCGGCAGGATCCTAGTTTGCATGCCCTCTACCTCCACGTCACCATGCTCCCAGGCCCGACGTAGTATAGACTCCTTCTGAGTATAGCGATGCAGTCGGCAGACCACATCGCGGGGTCTGCTTGGGTCATCAGGCCTGGGTCCAAGAGCTCTATGTACTCTATCGAGTTCAATCTCGAGGTTAGGGTCCTCCAGTACCGTTCGGAAAATTCCACATACTGTCTCCCCCCGAGGCTCGCCGGCGGAGTCGTCTCCGGAATCCCCCGGAGCCGCAAGTTGTTCCTGCGGCTCCGGTCCTCCACGTGCAGTTGTAGGGCTATGGCGGCATCTCTCTGAGAATCTCTAGCCTGTTCTAGGGCTGCCACTCTGTCTGCTAATAGGGATACCGAGGTTTCTCCAGTGGACACCCGCTCCGCAAGAGTCGAGACTTCCCCTCTGACCTCCTGTATATCACGGCAGTGTGTTTCTTCTAGTTTTAGGATAAGCGCCTCAATGTCTGTTCTGGTTGGAAGAGCCTGAAGCAGACTCCGGATGTCCTGGTCCAATAAAGTGGGTTCAGATGGTTGTGGTGATGCCATCGTGCCTCGATGTGGGTCTCCGCATTTATTGGTGGAGCGGTGGAGCGTTCGGGTTCAGCCCGGGAACAGGGAGAGGCGCTGGCTGCAATCTGCTTTGAGGCCCTCTGCTTCTCGCCGGGTGGGAGGCCTCGGGGTGCTGTTACTGTGGCACCGGGTGATTGGCCTTGTATTTGCAGGAAATAGCGGCGGATCTGGGCTTTTGCAAACAGGCGTCCCCCGTGTGGATGCTCTTGTTCTGTGTCTTTTGGCAGATTGCATACCTCTGGCGAGGTAATATTAGCCGAGGTTTTCTGGACGAGGCCGGGAGCTCAAAAGAAAAGCAGCCTCACTCAGCCATGTCCAGGCCACGCCCCAGGCTGGCGCAAATTTACTCAGACTCACCTCCCAATTGCTGGAGGGAGTGTGGAGAAAGGGCGGCATCCTACATATATTATGGAAGTGTAAGGGAGTAACAAGTTTTTGGAAAACAGTATTCTCACTAATCACTATGGTCACAGGCCTAATTATTTCACCAACACCAGAGATGGCTATACTCAGCATAGGAATACATTCAGTACCTATTCAATTTAGGCCTATAGTTACACATGTACTAATAGCGGCAAAGTTAACGATTACCTCTAAATGGAAATCTTTAGAAGCTCCTAATGTCTCTGAAGTCATTTATAGAATAAAATTATAGTATGCATATGAAAAATATTTTGTTGTACGGAACAAAAACCTACCCAAATTTAATTATTGCTGGGATTCATGGATTGCGAATTATCCAAGTGCTGACTAGTTGCATATTAGAAGTCTCTCATATATTTGTTTGGTACATGTTATTTGTTATTCTTTTTGTTTGATTTATGTTCTAGTCTATGAGTAATACAGAAAAATTGATTACACAGTTTAAAATAGTCACATAGTCAAGATCAATGCACTATAAAAAGGTGCGGCCTGTACTCCATGGCACAGCTAGCTCCTGTTAAGGGGTGTCGGGACTGCTATGGCGGCACCAGCACCAAGAAAGAGCCTATGGCTCAAGCAATTACTTGACTTAGAGTATGGATGATACCTTTATGATGTATATTTACCTACCTGTACTAATGCATTTTCTAATGACTATTCAGATGTCTATTACATCTTTGTTGTGTAACTTTTCATGTTACTGATAAAACTTAATAAAAATAATTGAAAAGAGATCTCAGAGAAAGATACAGTTTTCTGGAAGAAAAGTTTTGCTTGGGCTGTGTCCACAGTGATAGATCAAAGATTTTGCCAAGCTCCAACATTGGATGGAACTGTGGGAGTTTAACCGCTTGCCGCCCGCTGTCTGTCATATGACGGCGAGGCGGCGTGGCTCTCGTTCTGGGAGGGCGTCATATGACGCCCTGACCTTTAAACAGGGAATGCGCGCGATCGTGCGCGCGCATCCCTGTACCCTCGGTGGCGGTGTGTCACGGAGACACCGCTCGCCACCGAGGGGGGTAAACAGCCATTGGGCATGGCTGTTTACTACGTGATCAGCCGTGATGAAGTCACGGCCGATGACAGCTGGTACCGCCCCATTGTGCACAGCACAGGTGCACGAGCGGGAGCGCGCATCACGTGCACGTCGGTGGGGGTGTGTTCCCGGGAACACTGCTGTCACCGACGATGGTAAACAGCCATTGGCCGGCGGCTGTTTACCACGTGATCGGCTGTAATCCATTCACAGCCGATCACTAAATGTAAACACAGAGCGGTTACTAGCTGTTACCAGCTCTTCTCTCCTCACACACCGTTTCCAGTGTGAGGAGAGAAGAGCTAGGAGCAGTGAGTTACCGATCTGTGTCTGTATTGTACTGCACAAGCACAACACTTGTCCCATCGCCCCCCAATTGTCATCTGTCACCCAACAGTCACCACAGTCACCCCATAAAGTGCACCTGTCACATAAGACTGCCATCAGTGACTGTCAGTGGTGCACCTGTCAGCCATCACCCGTCACCCATCAGTGACGTCAGCCGTCACCTGTCAGCCATCACCCGTCACCCATCAGTGACGTCAGCCGTCACCTGTCAGCCATCACCCGTCACCCATCAGTGACTGTCAGCCGTCACCTGTCAGCCATCACCCATCACCCATCAGTGACCGTCAGCCGTCACCTGTCAGCCATCACCCGTCACCCATCAGTGACCGTCAGCCGTCACCTGTCAGCCATCACCCGTCAGCTATCAGTGACCGTCAGCTTTCACCTGTCAGCCATCACCAGTCAGCTATCAGTGACCGTCAGCTTTCACCTGTCAGCCATCACCCGTCACCCATCAGTGACATCAGCGATTACCCGTCACCCATCAGTGACATCAGCCATTACCTGTCACCCGTCAGTGACCATCACCCGTCACCGTCCGTGGCCTGTCACCCATCAGTGACCATCGCCTGTCACTCCTCATCACCTATCAGTGAACGTCACCTGCCACCCATCTCACAGCCCATCAGTGACCGTCACCTGTCACACAGCCATCAGCGTCATGTCCAAAAGATTATACACCAGTGAGGAGGCGTTCCAGATCCTCTCCATGACTGATGAGAGCAACGGGGAGTTCTCATCAGATTCCAATTCTGATTCCGAATCAAATTCGGCATTTGAACCGAATAGTGAATCGGCAAATGATTCGGAGGAAGAATGAGTCCCTCCTAAAAGGGCACGGCACTCTGGAAACCAGGATTACATTCTCAGGCCCAGTACCAGCGCTGCCGCCAGCAATAGGCCCCAAGAACAAATTCCCAGGCCCAGTACCAGCGATGCCACCAGTGATAGGCCCCAGGAACAAATGCCCAGACCCAGTACCAGTATTGCCACATCACGCCTGAGTACCAGCACAGGAAATTCAATTCCCCCAACTACTGGAGTGTCATGTCCACCAAGAGCCAGGGCCTCTACATATATGCCAGATGGTCTTGCCAACCCAACATGGCTGCCATCCGACTCCAGATCACCAATTATTCCCCCATTCACAGCTCAGCCAGGTTTGCAGGCCAACACCCAAAATTTCACAGTGATTGATTTTTTTAATCTGTTTTTGCCCGACACTTTGCTGTAATTCATTGTGGACCAGACAAATTTATATGCCCAGCAATATATTGCCAACAACCCCCAATCATCCTATGCCCATCCATTTGAGTGGAGAGATCTAAATTTGGAGGAGTTCAAATTGTTTATGGGCCTCACCCTAAACATGGGGCTTACAAAGAAAAATGAAGGACATGCCTATTGGTCCACCAACCCTATCCACAACATGCCCATTTATTCTGCCATAATGGCCAGATCCTGATACGAAATGATAATGCGCTTTCTGCATTTTAGCGACAACACCCAGTGCCCTCCCCGCAATCATCCAAATTACGACAAACTATATAAACTTCGCCCACTGATAAATTTCTTTTGCCAACAATTTGCAGAACTCTATGTCCCCGATAAGAATATATGTGTCGATGAGTCCCTGGTACCCTTTTCAGGCCGGCTAGGAATAAAGCAATATATTCCTAGCAAAAGGGCCAGATACGGAGTAAAATTATACAAGCTATGTGACAGAGCCACGGGATATTTGTATGCGTTCCGCATATATGAAGGAAAAGATTCCCAGCTCCAGCCCCCTGAGTGCCCGGCCTACATGGGCACAACTGGAAAGATTGTATGGGACTTGGCATACCCACTTCTGAACAAAGGATATCACATATACCTCGACAATTTCTATACTGGCCTGCCCCTTTTCAAACACCTATACATTGCAAAAACCCTAGCCTGCGGAACCTCCAGAAAAAATAGGAAGGGCTTCCCACAATCTCTTGCAAACGAAAAGCTGCGAAGGGGGGAAAGAGCAGCATTGAGATGCAATGAAGTGCTGGCCTTGAGGTGGAAGGATAAAAGGGACGTGCACATGATGTCCACTATCCATGACGACACTACAATTGAGGTTCAAAGAAGAAGAGGTCCCATTGAAAAGCCAGTATAATCTCTACATGGGGGGGTGGATTTCAATGATCAAATGATTCAGCCCTATTTGTCGATAAGGAGGTCCCGATTCTGGTACAAGAAGGTAGCAATTTATCTCATACATTTGGCCGTTTATAATTCCTATGTAGTCTATACCAAATCCACAGAAAGCCCCCCCTTCCTACAATTCATAGAAGAAGTCGTTACGTCCCTCATCTATCAACAAAGACCCCCCCCTGAAGACCTTCACTCTGAGGCTGTTTGCCGACTTCATGAGCGCCACTTCCCCTTCAACATTCCACCATCTGAAGCAGGTCGAAGACGGCAAAAAAAAAATCAAAAGAGGATTTCGAAAAGATACCAGCTACCATTGTCCCCAGTGTCCCTCCCAACCTGGCCTTTGCATTGGTGAATGCTTCCAACTTTATCATACATCCCTAAAATATTAGCCCATATTTTTAACCATTTCCCCATTTTCATTATCTGTGCTGACCATTTTCCATGCTTCCCCAAATAACCATGCCACTGTCTTCCACGTTAACTGACCCTGGCTTGTTTTTTGACTATGCCTCTGCCTACCGTTTGGACTGCTTCCACGTAAACTGACCCTGGCCTGTTTTTTGACTATGCCTCTGCCTACCGTTTGGACTGCTGCCACGTGAACTGACCCTGGCCTGTTTTGTGACTATGCCTCTGCCTACCGTTTGGACTGCCTTCACGTGAACTGACCCTGGCCTGTTTTATCAACTACTCTACTGCCAACCACTTGGACTGCTTGCACGTGAACTGACCCTGGCCTGTTTTATGGACTATGCTTTTGCCTGCCGCTTGGACTGATCTGTTGCCCTGCTACTGTAGTACACAGGGGTCTCACATATGTGAGGGCTCCAGAATTGTTTTTCCGGATGGAGAAAACAATTTTTTTTGTTTTCTCCAGGTTTCAGAATTTCCAGATTAGGGTCTGGAGTCTGGAGGCTTCATAGAGATTTGGGTGGGTCGAAGCCTCTACCCCTGTGCCCCTGTGCACAGGTCTTACCTGATTGCGGCCCTCAGCCTGATGCTGACTTACTGCCATCATGCCTCTGCCTGCCGCATGAACGGACCACACCGCTACATGGACTATGCAAATAATTAGCTGTAGCAAGAGGCAGTATGTTTATGAAGGGCTGGAGAGCGGTACAATGAGTGTCTGCAGGTAACAGTGTACCAGGACCAATATTATGGCTGTGCTGGCTGTCTCTGCCTGGACAATTTCTATGGACTGTGCTGTGCTGACAATATTCTTATGCTGACTATAGACAATATTCCTGCCTGCTGCCTGGATAATTACTATTGCTGTCGCTAAGCATATCCCTGCCTGCTGCCTGGACCAGTGCTCTCCTCTGCGGATACTACTAAAAGCACAGGTAATGCTTTTTTTTTACCCTTTCCGCAATATAATTTATTTTGGATTGTAATTCTTGGTATGTACATGCTACTGTATGTGTTAGAAATATGAACGGCCTTCAAAAACGATAGGTTGCCAGGAAAGTATATATGTCATTTATGCTCCTAGAATGCCTGATGGTGCTACTTGGATGTCGGGCCTCTGTATGTGGCCAGGCTGTGTAAAAGGCTCACACATGTGGTATCGCCATACTCAGGAGGAGTAGCAGAATGTATTTTGGGGTGTCATCTTTGCTATGTACATGATATGTGTTGGAAATATCTGCTAAATGGACAACTTTGTGTAAAAAAAAATGCGTTTTCATTTTTTTTCCACATTTTCCAAAAACTTCTGGAAAAAAATGAACCGTTCAAAAGACTCACTGTGCCTCATAGATTATACATTGGGGTGTTTTATTTCCAAAATGGGGCCATTTGGGGGCAATTCCATTGTCCTGGTGCTCCAGGGCCTTTAAAAGTGTAATAGTTGGTTGAGAAATGAGATGTGTCATTTATGCTCGTAGAACGCTTGAAGATGCTACTTCAATATGGGGCCTTTGTATGTGGCCAGGCTGTGTAAAAGTCTCACACATGTGGTATCGCCATACTCGGGGAGAGTAGCAGAATGTATTTTGGGGTGTAATTTGTTGTATGCATATAGCCGGTTAATATGACAATTTTGTAAAAAAAAAAAAAAAAAATAAATCTTAATTTTGCAAAGAATTGTGGGAAAAAAGTACAAACTAAAAAAACTCACCATGCTACTTACTTAAAGTGTTGTTCCGGCCGAAATTATACTTTTTACATAAAAATACCCCTATAATACACAAGCTTAATGTATTCTAGTAAAGTTAGTCTGTAAACTAAGGTCTGTTTTGTTAGTTTGTTATTTTATAAACTTACAGCAGGCCGTTGCCATCTCAAGTGTGGGCATCTGAAGCCAGACTGTATTTCTTCCTGGATCTCATCCTTGCAGATCTCGCACATGCTCAGTGCACCACAAGCAGTGTAATAGGTTTCAGGTCAGGTTTCCATAGCAACGGCAGTTTCAGAGGAAGTTGCCGTCCCTTCCCAGAAGGCATTGCAAACAGGAAATGATGCGATGGGCCGCGGCCAATGAGGAGGAAGTGAAAAATGAATACAGCAGATATACAGTAGGTGCTGAGAAAAAAATAAAAAAAATATCCAATTTGTTTACAGTGCACAGTTTAGTGAGGGATGCTGAAAAGTTGTAAAAGTGGGTGGAACTCCACTTTAATACCTTGCAATGTCTACTTTCTAAAAAGGGGTCATTTGGGGGGTATTTGTACTTTCCTGACTTGTTAGTATCTCAAAAAATGAGATAGGCCTTCAGTACATCTGGTGTGTTCAGATGTGATCAATTTTCAGTGATTGGCACCATAGTTTGTAGACTCTATAACTTTCACAAAGACCAAATAATTTACACTTATTTGGGTTATTTTTACCGAAGATATGTAGTAGTATAAATTTTGTCCAAAATTTATGAAGAAAAATTACTAATTTGCAAAATTTTATGACAGAAACAAAGAAAAAGGCATTTTTTTCACAAAATTTACGGACTTTTTTATTTATAGCACAAAAAATAAAAAACCCACTAGTGATTAAATATCACCAAAAGAAAGCTCTATTTGTGTGAAAAAAAGGACGCAAATTTCATATGGGTACAATGTTGCATGACTGAGTAATTGTCATTCAAAGTGTGAGAGTGCTGAAAGCTGAAAATTGGTCTGGGCAGGAAGGGGGTGTAAGTGCACTGTATTGAGGTGGTTAAGGCTATGTTTCCACTAGTGCGTCCCCAAAGTCGCGCGATTTTGCCGCGATTTTTTACCGCGATTTTACCGCGACTTTTTACCGCGATTTGAAGCAATGCCTGTATCTATGGACCTCAAGTCGCATCAAAGTGGGACCAAAGTAGTGCAGGGACTACTTTGAAGTCGCTGCGACTTGAAGTCGCACAGATATGAACGGTACTCATTGGAAATCATGGGAAACAATTTGTCATGCGACTTTTCAGTCCCAAGTCGCATGAAAAGTCGCACTAGTGGAAACAGAGCCTAAAGTAGCGCAGTGCCACATCCTAAACATCAATAGTTAAATAGAAAAAATGGACTTTCCAGGCACCAATTATAGAAAAAAAAAAAAAATTATATATATATATATATATATATATATATATATATATATATATATATATATATATATATATATATATATATATATATATATATATATATATATATAAAAAAAACTTTATTAAACACATAATACAAGAAAAAACATTTAAAATATTGCAAATAAAATGCAAAAAATAGCTAAACCTCTCCAATATGGATTATGAAAATCAGAACCATATCAATACAGATATGTGTCACTGTATTGAATTATGACATACAAAAAATCTCTACATGTCAAACGAAAATCGCTTCTTCAGGAGCTTGATAAATATTCTAGAGGAGAGGAAAAAAGGCAATCAATAACAGTTATAATCTTTTGTAGTAGTGGTATGAAGTCTCAAGAGTTTGCAGGGAATACCAAAAAGGCAATTAGAGGACTGAAACCAGGGCATGCAGAGAGTGTGGCGGATCACATGTGGGGGCGTGTCTAGTAGACTAGTCAGAGCGTGTAAGATAAAAAAGCACCAGAAATAAGGTAAGTGTCCGCAGCCTAATATGAAATAGGCAAGAGACCCAAAACGACTTAGATAAAATATATAAGATAGCTCACACCGTAAGGGGAATGAGAGGGTGCAGTCAGGTGTTAGAATCCTGACCAGCCTACCTTAATAGAGAAACATAATTGGCATTAGCCTGAATGAATGTTGTATAACTGTAAGCTTAATGCTTGGAAGTGGGACTGTGTTTGGCAGCAAAAACCACCACCTGTAGGAGTATATATAAATGGTAATAAATAAGAATAATTGCAATCAATCTGTCTAAAAGATTGATAAATGGTGTTAACTGGATAGTGCCACCTAAAGTATCATATATATATATACACAATATATCAAGGTAAAAGGGGGTTGTGTCTATAATAGACCACCAACGATCAATAACATAATTTAGACTTGTAGTGATACAGCGCAATGAGCCTGCAGGTTTCAGTTCCACATAATCTAAAAGGGAGAGTGGTACAGTACTGGTAAATAGTTTAAGAGTCCTAACAACAGAAGCATATAGTCAGTGGAGAGTATGAGAGTGCCTTACCAGGATAGATGCAGTAATAATGGATGGATAGATCCACAGACAGACGAATGTCTGGAGAGGTTGCAGTGATATAAGGCTGGGTGTCCAGCCTTATATGCACGTCCCAATCAGGTGTGCAGCAGGGTTTCCGCATCATCTGATTCGGCCGGGAAGAGGTGAGCGCGCACCCCCGCCACAGCAGTGCATCCACAGTCCGCAAAGCGGCTACAATAGACACGATCGTGCGGGAGGAGCGTCACCCTATGGGCCTCAGGGCTGAGATCTCCCCCCAAGTGTGCACTCCGAGATGGCAGTGTTAAAAAAACATTGCATGGGGCAGACGGATAAGGCCTAGACAGTGGATGGTATGACGGCCATATAAAGGGAGCGAGAAACAACAGGAAGGAGAATATCAAACCTGGACCACAATGCCGCATTGGTCGTTCCCAAAAGGGGACGGACTGCGGTTGTCAAGCCGCACATATAACCCGCAGCAACAACATGCCACATAAGCCAACCAGGTGATGCCATTAAAAATTCAGCTGCAGGCTTGAGACAAAAAAGCCTTGATCAAAAAATGGTTGAAACAGGTAGAGCCCACAAAAAGTAATAACAAAACGTAAGAAAAATACAATACATTATTAGAAGTAACATTTGTTAAAACATATGAAATATAATTTTGGGTAGTGAATAGAAATATATGGACAGACAAAGAATATCAAGAGACAAAAACATGATTAAATTACTGGGCACACAGGCCTAAACAGTAACAAGCATATATCTCTCTAATTGGGGGAGGGGAAAAGGACCCAGAGACACAACAGCAAAAAACAGGATAGAAGAAGCAATGGGTCCTGAGACAGGTCTGGCCTGTTTGAAAGAGAGGTAATCTCTTAGAAGTATGTCTGTTTACCAGGTTCTTCTGGACCAATTTGGTGCAATGAGGATCACTAGTTTCTGTGAGCTGTATTTTACAGATCAGTCAAGGCAGAATTTGCTTTGGGGGAAAGGCATATATGAATTGGAACAGAGTCCAGTAAATTACCAGAGCATCTGTTGCCAGTGGTAATGTAGGATTCTTGGCTCTGGCTACAAACAAGGATACTTTGTTGTTTAAGCTGAAGGCTAGGATGTCCACATCTGGAGTCCCCCATTTCTGATAGAGGAGTTTAAGGATGTGGGGATAAAGGGCCCATTACCTTTGGTCCCAGCAGTGATGGCTGAGGTGATCCATCTTCTAATTGTCAACTACTGGGATGTGAAAAGCAGAGAGGGCTGGACAGTGTTTTTACACCCATGAGATGATCAGACTTACTTCTGCTAAGACTGCCTGGTGGTATTCTGATTGTACTTGATCAGGTGACCATGAAGAAGGGCGGGTCCAGTGATTCAGAGCTAGTTTAATTGCTCTGAGCTCCAGCATGTTGTTGGGATTCCCTGGGTGTTCATGATCCCTTAACTGTGAGAGGTTTGAACACTCCTCCCCAGCCTTGTCTACCATTACCCTCAATGGTTGTGGTAGAAACTTCCAGGCCAACAAGATTTTTCATTGGGGAGACCTTGAATGTAATTAAGTGAAGTGGATGGCCTTGAATGGGGCTACCATGAGGTCCAGAACTCTCATAGAGGTCCAGAACTCTCAGAGAATCTCACTGAGGGATGTCTCTTTGCTTAAAATTCAAGCATGAGATCTTAGAGAAAGATACAGCTTTCTGGAGGACCTGGTCTGTGTCCACAGTGAGTCTTGAGTATTCTAGGCCAAGGTATGGTTGGAGAGCAGAGTTATGAAAGTTAATTACCCAACCAAAAGCCTAAAGCTTCTGAATAGTCCTTGGATGTTTGCAAATAGTTACAAAAGGAGACAAGTCTTTCTGAAGAAGGCCTTGTAGACACCCAGTTATCTAAATGCCCCGAGTTCCTAAGATGGCAAGAAGGGATGCAAGAAATTTTGTGAATACATTGTGTGCAAAAGGATAGCCCAAATGGCAGTTTGAGAAATTTGAAGTGTTTGTCCTACTGCGAAGTGCAAATGAGGTTGGTCAATTGGAATATGCAGATAAGTATCTTAAATGTCTACTGCTGCTGAAGTATTCCCTTGTGTCAGAGAGGCAATAACCGACCTTGTGCATTACAATACTAAACTTTGGAACATGAAGGTACTGGCTCTAGGTCCAGCCATTGATATATGTCTGTCCTTTGACGTTAAATAACATTGTTATAGCAGCAGACAGCTGCCATAACCTCAGTATTTTCTTCAACGGCGGGCGGTCCGCTTTAAGATAAAGGTGGTCTCTGCGGTGGATTCACTGCAAGATCACTTTTAACAGCGGCTGGAAACAAGACTACCCCCCTCCCCCGACATCCCGGTTGTCTCTGCCACTTTCCGGATCCGTCGGTAGCTGCGGAGACGATCCGATCCTTTCCCCTTCTTAGCACTAAGTCGAGGGAATGATGGCCCCCAATTGACGCTATGCCATTGGATGATGGCAGCAACGTCAAATGTCACTCCTGCCCAACAGCCTAAAGGGACGATTTTTTTAATGGAAAAAAAGACTTTTTATTGCTTTTCAGTGTACATGTGAGATCTGAGGTCTTGGACCCCAGATCTCACATTAACCACTTCAGCCCTGGAAGAATTTGCCCCTTAATGACGTGGCCATTTTTTGTGCTACGGCACTGCATCGCTTTAACTGACAACTGCGCGGTCGTATACCCAATACCCAAAAAATTGATGTCCATTTTTACCCACAAATAGAGCTTTCTTTTGGTGGTATTTGATCACCTCTGAGCTTTTTACGCTAAACAATAAAAGACCGTCAATTTTGAAAAAAAAAATTTTTTTTTACTTTCTGCTAGAATACATATAAAAAAATGTGTGTATATATATATATACACACACACACACACACACACACACACACATACATACACACACATACACACAAGTCATCGCATCTACAAACTACGGGATAGATTTAGGGATTTTTATTTTTTATTGTTTTTACTAGTAATGGCAGCAATCTGAGATTTTTAGCGGGACTGCGACATTGCGGAGGTCAAATCTGACCCCAAATTACACTTTTTGGGGACCAGTGACATTATTACTTTGATCAGTGCTATAAAAATTTAAAAATGACACTGGCAGGGAAGGGGTTAACATTAGGGGGCGATCAAGGGGTTAAGTGTGTTCCCTGCGTGTGTTCTAACTGTAGGGGGGGATGGGCTCACTGGGACATGACAGAGATCACTGTTCCTGATCACTGGAAACAGAAGATCTCTGACATGTCATTAGGCAGAACGGGGAATCGCCTTGTTTACATAGGTAGTTCCCATTCTGCTTCTGTACACAGCAATCGCGGGTCGCCGGCAGACATCATGTCTGCTATTCTCCTTGTATGTTGGTCCTGGCAGAAGAGCCGACCTGCCGCAGTAAATGTACGTGAGCAGGTCGGCAAGTGTTTAAAGAGGTCCTGTCATGCTTTTTTTTCTATTACAAGAGATATTTAGTCCGAGGAATAAAAGTGATCCATTTTTTTTTAAAAAGGACAGTGTAAAAAAAAAAAAAATCAAGTAAAATAAATAAGAAAAAAATAATCTAAACTAAGCTCACGCGCAGAAGCATACGAAAGTCGTGCCCACATATGTAAACGTTGTTCAAACCACACATGTGAGGTATCACCACTATTCTTATGCCCCGTACACACGGTCGGACATTGATCGGACATTCCGACAAAAAAATCCTAGGATTTTTTCCGACGGATTTTGGCTCAAACTTGTCTTGCATACACACGGTCACACAAAGTTGTTGGAAAATCCGATCATTCTGAACGCAGTGACGTAAAACACGTACGATGGGACTATAAAGGGGGCAGTAGCCAATAGCTTTCATCTCTATTTATTCTGAGCATGCATGGAACTTTGTGCGTCAGATTTGTGTACACACGATCGGAATTTCCGACAACGGATTTTGTTGTCGGAAAATTTTATAGCCTGCTCTCAAACTTTGTGTGTCAGAAAATCAGATGGAAAATGTGTGATGGAGCCCACACACGGTAGGAATTTCCGACAACAAGGTCCTATCACACATTTTCTGTTGGAAAATCCGACCGTGTGTACAGGGCATTAGAGTGAGAGCAATAATTCTAGCACAGGACCTTCTCCAACTCAAAACTAGTAACCTGTAGAAATTATTAAACGTAGCCTATGGAGATTTTTAAGTGCCAAAGTTTGTCACCATTCCATGAGCGGGCGCAATTTTGAATCAGGACATGTTGGGTATCAATTTACTCGGTGTAACATCATCTTTCACAATATAGAAAAAAATTGCGCTAACTTTACCGTGTTATTATTTTTCAATTCAAAAAAGTATTTTTTCCCAAAAAAATTTGTTTGTAAGACCGCTGCGCAAATACGGTGTAACAAAGTATTGCAACGACCGCCATTTTATTTTCTAGGGTGTCTGAAAAATAAATATATAATATTTGGGGGTTCTAAGTCCTTTTCTAGCAAACAAAAATTATTTTACCTTGTAAACAATAGATGTCAAAAAAAGGCCTGGTCCTTAAGTGGTTAAATGCCATAGCCTCTCTTGAGTATTGTTGCTGACCATGTCCATCCCTTTAGGACTACAGTGTACCCATCTTCTGATAGCTACTTCCAGCAGGATAATGCACCATGTCACAGCTCAAATCATCTCAAAATGGTTGCTTGAACATGACAAGTTCACTGTACTCCAATGGCCTCCACAATCGCCAGAACTCAATTCAATAGAGCACTTTTGAGATGTGGTGGAATGGGAGATTCACATCATGGGTGTGCAGCTGACAAATCTGCAGCAACTGCATGATGTTATCACGTCAATATGAAGCAAAATCTCTCAGGAATGTTTCCAACAGCTTGTTGAATCTATGCCACAAAGAATTAAGTTAGTTCTGAAGGCAAAAGAGGTTCCAACCTGGTACTAGTAAGGTGTACCTAATAAAGTGGCCGGTGAGTGTACATTGTCCATTCTGTTCGTGAATAGCAAATATCTTTTTAAGATATTGATACCCCAGTTGGGCATGAGGAGAAAGAGTAGAATCAAGTGCAACTATGCCAAGGTTTTTGTGCACAGTAGAAGTGAGCATATATGCATTAGCAAGCATAGTGTGCAAATTAATAGCATCAGGTGTATGAGAGCCTGGGGGGAGAAATCTTCCACGGCCTCTTGTAACACCAGGTCCTTTTCATTCCCCTTCAGCCCAAGTTCACACATGTGGTGCCGATCGCATGCGATGTCTGTACAGTGCGAGTACAGTTGCATGGCTGAACTCGCATTGGATTCGCAGGAAATAGTGCAGGGTCTTTTTTTTCTCCTGCACTGGAATCAGATCGCATGGGTATTCTCACCCATGCGATCTGATTCCTGTGCGAGTTCACAGTTTGCACTGCGATCTGTGAACCGATCTGGGGGTGTCATTAACATTGTATTGACACCCACAGCAGTTTGCAGAGGGCAGTGTTATTGCACTGGTTCCCAAATCGCATGTGTGAACCTAGGCTTAATGTCTGCATCTTCTGGAGGGGGAATTTCACTTTGCAACTCTTGTAGAGATGGTGGGGGTGGAGATCAAGCTTGACGCTTTTGAGCTCTGGCTAGTGTTAGGCCCCTTTTACACAACCAAGTTGGTGAAGCCACCGGATTCCTGTGGCAAAAATTTGTGGATTCTTGCTGCTTGAAAGACTGGATTATGAGATCAGCAGCAGCTGCTCAGCCCATTTAAATTAATGGCAGGCTGATAGTGGCCACACACAGAGCAGTTAGGGACAGAAGTCCAGGCCTAAACGCAGCTGACTGCGTCCAGGCTCAGATATCTGTCCATATCTCCAGCTAGCCGCTCTGTGTCTGGCTACATGCGAACAGCTGCAGCCCTTGTCAGCCCGCCATTCGTTTAAAGGGGCTGAGTGACCACTGCTGATTGCATAACCCAGTCATTCCAGCAGTGAGATTCTGCAGATTCTTGCCGCAGGAATCCCAAGGCTGTACCAACTTGGCTGTGTGAAAGGGGCCTTAAATTTGTTAGTTGTCCAAGAATCTCTGACATAGTTGCAGAACATTCGTTTTTTGCAGCATGGTAGTCATGTCGAAAGTGAAGAGGTTACTCGCAATACCAACATTTTTGGATATAATACAATGTCAGAAGTGACGTAATGTGTTGAATAGTTTTGTATGTATTCTTTCGTTTCTGAGCATGCGTAGTCTTGCTCTTGCGATTTTTTTCGTACGAAAACCGTACTAATAAAATGAAAATCGGATGTTGAGTTCACATCAGACAAAAATTTTATAGTCTGCACATCCAGCTTTTGTCTGATGAAAAAGTGAAAATCGGGTGTCGAAAGCGCTGTACTAACAATCCGAAAATCATCAGACAGCTCGCCATACAAATTTTTCTATCCGATTTTCATATTGTGTGTACGGGCCTTTAGACAGAGCTAAAATCAGATGCAGAAACCAGTGTTAAAATTGGGTCCTGCCTGGTGAAAGAGAAGCACCATCACTCCAAGGCATTTGAGTGTTTTGCACTCTGTGCTGTAGCACTTATTTCTGTGATGTGATCTTTCAATAAAAGAAACCTTTGGATGGAAGTGTAGATCCATGGTGTGCTGGCAAATATGTACACTTGCTTGATGTTTCCAGGACCTAACTGGTAATCGCTACAGCACCCACAATTTTAAGAGCCATACTTTCCAGAAACGTGTGAGATAGGAATATTGACAAAACTCTGGTATAATGCAACACCTAGTCATCCACTTGAGACCAAGCTCTGAATTATGGATTTATTTACCGCCAAGTTTGAATAGTTTAAGCAATCCATAAGTGAAACATTTTCAAACACAGTTCCTACTTTCCTGACAGATTTTACACAGAAACTATAACAATTCAAAAAATATGTAATAAATGGGGCTACAGTAAAAGTCAAGAGATACAGGTTGACACTGTCTTACCTGTGGATGTTGCTGGTCCTCATTGAAGATCCAAGCTTCACCCATCACAGTGTGTATTCCCCCCGTAGGCCTCTTCAGGGTCTGGCTTCCAAAGGGGTGGACCACGACTCTGGAATTTATACTGTAGCACCCTGCACCTAACTACATGCGTTACAGGTGGTGAGGTGAGTGCCCAAGCAGGATCCATTGTGCAGAGCAACATTACAGAGCGTCCCTGCCGTGTGGGGTACAGCTCCCAAGGATTTACTGATCTTACATGGATTCAGAGGTCATGCTTGCATTGTTGTATTAGAAGACAGTGAGTGAAAAATCCAAAGTAAAATAAACCAGTGAAGCAAAGAATGATTTCTCCATGAGGGAGAAGAGGTCCATTACCTAAAGGAGACTAGCGAAAAAACTGAGGTCTCACAGAGCTGGGTAGGGTTATAGGAGTGCGTTTGCCACTGTCCAATTGCATTAAGGTAGCAGCCTATAACCCATGGTCTATGAATATTCAGGCTGTGTCCTATACTGTACCATTAAGAGTATTACATTATTTGTATGGATTATACTTTTAAGGAATTTGCCACACAGGTAATCTCCTTGCCGTGTATTTGTACATCAAATAATTTCCCCTATACTCCAGCAAATGTTATATGAAGTAGGAGTTTATGTGAATAGCTGTTTAGCCACAGGGACCTTACTTAGTAATTTGCAATATGAATTAACCCCTTCCCAACCAGCCGCCGCAGTTGTACTGCGGCAGGTTGGCTCCCCTGAGCGAAAGAACATAATTGTACGTCGGTTCGCTTTCTGACCACTAGGGGGCACAGATCCCATTCTCTCAGGGGAGAGGAGACAGATCGTGTGTTCATACCAAGTATGAACACCTATCTCTCTCTTCGCCTAGTCAGTCCCATCCTCCCCACAGTTAGAACACACACTAGGGAACACAGTTAACCCCTTCCCTGCCAGTGACATTTATACAGTAACCAGTGCATTTTTATAGCACTGATGGCTGTATAATTGTCAATACTTCCAAAAATGTGTCAAAAGTGTCCAATTTGTCCATCGCAATCCCAATAAAAATCGCAGATTGCCATTACTACCAAAAAAAAAAAAATAATAATAATAAAAATGCCATAAATCTATTCTCTATTTTGTAGACGCTATAACTTTTGCGCAAACCAAATCCATATACGCTTATTGCAAATTTTTTTACCAAAAATATGTAGAAGAATACATATCCGCCTAAACTGAGGAAAAAAATTTTTTTTTTTTAAATTGGGATATTTATTATAGCAAAAAGTAAAAGATATTGGGGGGTTATTTACGAAAGGCCAATCCACTTTGCACTTGGAAGTGCAGTCACTGTAGATCTGAGGAGGACATGCAAGGAAAATAAAAAAAATAGGATTTTTATAACAGCTTACCTGTAAAATCCTTTTCTTGGAGTACATCACGGGACACAGAGCAGCCATAGTAATTACTATGTGGGTTATAGGCCACCTTCAGGTGATGGACACTGACACACCCAAGACAGGAAGTCCCCCTCTATATAACTTCTCCCATACAGGGAGTACCTCAGTTTTTGTAGCAAAGCAATAAGTATCCCAACAAGAGGGGAGGGAGCTGTTATAAAAATCCTATTTTCTTTATCGTACATCACGGGAGACAGAGCAGCCATAGTAATTACTATGTGGGATGTCCCAAAGCAATGCCATCTGAGGGGAAGGAGACACAGAAAAAAGCAGGCCGCCATCACACGTGAGAATCTATACTGCTGCCCGCAGCACACTGCACCCAAAAGCGGCATGCTCAAGCCTTCTCACATCCACCTGATAGAATGTGGTGAACGTATGGACCAAAGACCAATTTGCAGCCTTGCAAATCTGAGTCATGGAGGCTTGGTGATGCACTGACCAAGAAGCACTTACTGCTCTGGTAGAGTGCGCTCTAACTTGAAAAGGTGGAACCCTCCTTTTCAAACCATAAGCCTGGATAATAACTTGCCGAATCCACTTAGAAATAGTAGACTTCGACTCTGCCTGCCCCTTCCTGGGGCCTTCTGGCAGCACAAACAAAACGTCAGTTTTCTGTATCTGAGCTGTCACTTTCAGATAGACTTTAACTGCTCACACTACATCAAGTGCATGCAATGACCTTTCCCCTGCAGAACTAGGTTCTGGAAAAAATGAAGGCAGGGCCACATCTTGGTTCAGATGAAACCCTGACACTACCTTAGGCAGAAAGGACGGGTGAGGACACAACACCACCCTATCTCTGTGAATAATTAGATATTACAAGAAAAGGCAGCCAACTCCGATACTCTTCTAGCAGAAGAAATAGCAACCAGAAAAACCAACTTCCTTGTCAAAAGGACCAATAGAATATGGCGTATTGGCTGAAAAAACTAAAGTCAAGTCCCATGGGCACAAGGGCGATCTAACTGGCAGATTTATACGCATTAGCCCTTGTATGAAGGCCCGGATTAAGGAATGCGAAGCAAGCGGTCTTTGAAACACCGATAAGGCCGAGATCTGACCCTTGATAGTACTCAAGGCCAGCTTCATTTCTACTCCCAACTGTAGAAAGGCAAGAATTCTACCTATGACCTACTTCCGAGGATGCCATCTCTTGGATTCACACAAGAGACATAAGTCCTCCAGACTCTATAGTAAATGATTCTGGAGGCCGGTTTCCTAGCATTAATCAGGGTAGTTACCATTGAACCTGAAAGCCCCCGACGCTTGTGGGAATGTGGGCTTCAATAGCCAAACCGTTAAATTTAGCGTTTGTAAGGAAAAATGGAACACTGGTCCCTGCAAGAGCAGGTCTGGACGCAGTGGAAGGGTCCATGGGTCCCCTACTGCCATCTTTATGATCTCTGCACACCAGGATCTTCTGGGCCATGCTGGGGCTACAAGAACTACCGGCTTTCCCTCCTGGGGGGAACCCATAAATCAGTGAAAACTGATCCCACGGGGTCACTAAGGCATTTGATGTCTATTTTTTTTCTTTTTTCGCCGCCTCCCGCGTCCCCCAGCTGACCTGGTCGTCGGGCCCCTGCGAGCGCCCCAGCTGTGCACTGGCAGGCAACCAACGGAGGAGCGACCCTCAGACAGGCACGGCCCCAGGAGGAGCCCGGGCCGCAAGGTGCGTTTGAAGTGTTGATGATAAATGTGTCCTGCAATTCACACTAATTCTCGCAGCTAGTTGCATTCTTCATCAACGCGCGAGCCGAGTGATCCACCGCTAAGAGTCTTGCTCTTTGTTCTCTTTCAAGGTTTTTCATTTCTGGCGCAAAGGGGAGACTCCACGGTTTTTCTCGCTCCGAAGGGGCCCTTCCCGGCGGACCGGGGCGGGCCCCCTCCTCAGCCGTGAGTGTCCAGCTGCTCGGCCGGACGCCCCCCCCCCGCAAGGGGTGCCCGGACTCGAGGCCGGGTAAAGGGCGGCGGTGCCCTGCGGAACCCGGCTCAGTCTGCTGGCGGGTTCCCCCTCGGGGTCAGAAGGGAGGGCCGCCCGAAGAGGTCTCTCCCCACGCGACTTCCCCCTCTAGCCAACGCATTCCTCTGGGTTCCGCAGGCCTCGGGAGGGGAGCCAGGCAGCCGCGAGCTACGCGGCCCGGCGCCTCCATCTCCCCTCCCGCCCACGATGGCTTAGTTTTCATCCCTTCTCGATGGGCCGAAGACACGCGCCTCCTCCCTTCGCGGTCTCGGTAATGAGCCTTCCGCAGGTTCACCTATGGAAACCTTGTTACGACTTTTACTTCCTCTAGATAGTCAAGTTTGATCATCTTCTCGGCGCTCCACCAGGGCAGTCGCGGGGCCGATCCGAGGACCTCACTAAACCATCCAATCAGTAGCGACGGGGTGTGTGTACAAAGGGCAGGGACTTGCGTTAATTATGACCCGCGCTTACTGGAAATTCCTCATTTATGGGAAATAATTGCAATCCCCGATCCCCATCACGAAAGCGGTTCAGCGGGTTACCCGTACCTGTCGGCGAAGGGTAGACACGCAGTGGTCCATTCAATGTAGCGCGCGTGCAGCCCCGGACATCTAAGGGCATCACAGACCTTTTATTGCTCGATCTCGTGTGGCTGAACGCTACTTGTCCCTCTAAGAAGTTGGACGCGGACCACCGGGGTTGCGTAACTAGTTAGCATGGAGGAGTCTCGTTCATTATCGGAATTAACCAGACAAATCGCTCCACCAACTAAGAACGGCCATGCACCACCACCCACAGAATCGAGAAAGAGCTATCAATCTGTCAATCCTTTCCATGTCCGGGCGAGCTTTTCCGTGTTGAGTCAAATTAAGCCGCAGGCTCCGCTCCTGATGGTGCCCTTCTGTCAATTGCTTTAAGTTGCAATTTTGCAACCATACCCCCCTGGAACCCAAAGACTTTGATTTCCCGGAAGCTGCTCAGCGGGTCATGGGAATAACGCCGCTGGATCGCCAGTCGGCATTGTTTATGGTCGGAACTAAGATCTGATCGTCTTCGAACCTTCGACTTTCGTTCTTGATTAATGAAAACATTCTTGGCAAATGCTTTCGCTTTGGTTCGTCTTGCGCCGGTCCAAGAATTTCACCTCTAGGGGCACAATATGAATGCCCCCGGCCGTCCCTCTTAGTCATGGCCCTAGTTCCGAAAACCAACAAAGTACAACAGGAGTCCGATTTGCATTATTTCTAACTGAAGTATTCAGGCGACCAGCCTGCTTTGAACACTAATTTTTTCAAAGTAAACCT
This sequence comes from Aquarana catesbeiana, assembly GCF_042186555.1. Classification (NCBI taxonomy): domain Eukaryota; kingdom Metazoa; phylum Chordata; class Amphibia; order Anura; family Ranidae; genus Aquarana; species Aquarana catesbeiana. The sequence goes on from NC_133335.1 coordinate 89,307,026, forward strand.
TTGGGCCCCCAGGACACTCAGTCAAGAGCATTGGGGAGGTGCCGAAAGACAGGGGCTGGGACAGGCAGTAGCTCACCTCGCGGCGGACCGCCTGCTCGATCCCAAGATCCAACTACAAGCTTTTTAACTGCAGCAACTTAAATATATTCTATTGCAGCTGGAAATTTTTTATTTAAAGAACTGCTGCCATACATAACAAAAAGGGAAATAAACAAAGGAAGAACAAACCACTTACAGATTGGGCTGTAACTTAACTAGCCCACATTATGTAAAACAGAAAACAAAGAACGGTTCACTAATGCTGGTTCATAGTTTAGGTGCTTTTTCAAAGAACGCAGTTCCTCACTTACACTGAACCACTGTATTAGGTCAAGACCGGAAATTTTACAGCTTTTTCCATGGAACATTAACAGGCACCTTCCTCCCAGTCATTGCCAGAGACCCTGATTTGGGCACATATGCACCCTAACAGGTTACTGGCTACTGGAGGAACATCAGCCAGTCATAGTCCCTAATTTGGGACTTCTATTATCTTTAGAACTAACTATGCAAATTACAACTAAACTATACACTAAATATTAGAACACACAACAAAGCCTTACTATGGACGAGAACGTACAGATCTTAAATGACTGCAACCTTACTTCAAAACAAGAATAGAACAAAATCTAAAAGGAGGAGTGGAAAAGATAGTACACCCCACCACCATATCAAGAAACAGGGCAGCAGGCTTCAAGGAGGCTGGAAGAGGAAGCCCCTCAATAAACGGAACTCCTTTCTGGCCCAACCCGGTCTCCAGATTCCTCACCTTCACCGATTCCTGAAAAATATCACCCACCACCTCATGCACGGGCAGGATTTTGTCCCTAGAGGACACCAAACACCGAGCATGCCAAGTGTAATACAGCACTACCGTACTAATTAGAAAAAGTGACGACAACTCAAAACCTCTGCGAACTCTGAAGTTGCCATACACCTCTCAGCAAGGGACAAGGCAGGGAGGCGCGGATAGCCAATGGCATCCCCTACCCCCCCAAGAACCTCCATGTTGAAAGGGCACTGGACCAAGAAAGGGTCCATGGTCTCCAGTGCCCCCTACATTCCTGGCGAGGACAGCCTCTCTCTTCTATGTTCCTGTATTTGAGATTTGCGCGGACAGTCGTCCATGGAACGACCTCCATGCAAGATCCCAAAACTTGTTTGGAATTCAAGAGGGCTAGCCCCTCCCAGAGGACTCTCTCAGTGCAGTCCCTCAAAGACAGTGGCTTCAAAATGTCCGAGGCCATGACCCTTAGGTACAGCTCATGCTGACCCAACGAGCCCACCTCCAGGGCAGTTATCCGCCACTGCCTCGGCACCTTAATGCTTGTGGGACATAAGACGGGAGGAACCCGTGCAATCTCCTCACCCCCCATCCTCCCACTTATGAACAGCAAGAGCTCCTTGCATGAACGTTCCCACAGAGAAGGCAGGTCCACAAAGATGGTCTGCAAATTAAACTTTAAGAAAATGGTTGTGTAACACTACCGGGTTGACCATGTCCAACCCTCCATGCCTTCTCTGTTGATACGTGACCTCCCTCTTAATCAGGTTCAGTCTGTTTCCCCATAACAGCAGGAAAAACAGACCACAGACCCGTGCATAGAGGGATGCTGGCAACAGACATACGTAACTGACGTAGAGGAACTCTAGCAGCAAGTATGTTTTGACCAAGCTTACCCTCTCCCTCAACGTCAGCTTCCAGCCCTTCCAGGCATTCACCTACTGAGTGGCTCCCACCAGCCTACACTCCCAATTTCGCTTGCGATAATCACTGGGCCGAATAGGATGCCTAAAACTTTAATCTCTGGCTGGGGCCAGGGGAACACGTCCGGGAGGGGAAACTGCTCACCCTCCTTCCCAATCCAGAAAACTTTGCTCTTATTCCAATTGACCAAAAAACCAGATGCCTCAGCGTAGCCCCCCCGATCTGTGTTTCCACAAAAAGGGCCTCCTCTCGAGTAGACACCACCACCAAGACATCGCCCACGTAGGCCACCACCCTCACTGCCCAAACTGGTCCACTGCCAGGCTCCACCAAGACCCAAGACAAACGCTTACAGTCAAGCCTCCTTACGAAGGGATCTACAGCAAAGACGTAAAGAAGAGGGCTCAGGGGGCAACCCTGCCTGACACCAGAGTCCACAGAGAAAGAGGGACCCACCCAACCATTTAAAAGAGGGAAGCTCTCAGCCCTCCTATACAAAACTTCCAGCCAATTGACAAATTGATCAGGTAGGCCGTACTTCCTCAAAAGAAGCCAGAGGTACTCATGGCTTACTCGGTCAGAAGCCTTTGCCTGGTCTAACACCAGTAGATACTACCCATCACCCCCAGCCCTGCACCTCTCCACAACCTCCCGGATGGCACTAAAGGTACTCTGGCCGGAAATTGCGCAGTGCTGGGACACAGACAGCACCCTGTCCACGACTGCAGACAGACGTGTAAACAAAATCTTCGCCAGTATCTTTCTATCCGTAGTGAGAAGTGCGATTGGACACCAATTCTCCACCACGGATGGGTCTTTCCCCTTCGACAAAAGGATCAAGGCCGACCTTCTCATCGAGGGAGGCAACAAGCCCACAGCCAAACATTCTTTGAAAACCTCCCTCAAATGAGGAGCTAATAAGCTCTTAAAAGGTTTTATAAAATTCTGCCGTGAGTCCATCGGACCCAGGCGACTTTTTTGGCCTGTTCTATTTCAGCCATCGAAATCTCATCTGTCAAAGAGGCAGGGAAATCAGGCTCCACCTGAAGCGGAGTCTCATCAAGGAAATTCCTGACTCTCCATATCCAAAGGTTTCTTTTTCAGGATGCCTGAAAAGTGGTTCCTGACTATACCCAGGATCCCCGATCTGGACCGGACCAGACACCCCGTGGAATCCTTCAGGCCATACATGACCTTCAAACTCACTGCCTCACCCCAGCTCTTGAAAGGGATTACGGGAAGTTTTCCTCCCCGGATCCCTACAAGGACCAGGGAGGCGAGACGATTGTACTGGCACTCCTCCTTCATTTGAAGCTATAGATCAGATATCTGCTGTTGAGAGCCTCCAGCAGAAACCAAGCGGTCCAACCGCCTGCGTAACCTCTGGTAGGCCTGGTACTTGGAAGCTGCCCTGTACCTAGAGACCCCATGGAAAAAGCCTTCCGATCTCTTCTTCACTGCTTTCCACCATTCCTGGCGAGAGCAGCCGTTCGAGGAGTGAGGCTTGATCCATGAGGAAGGTCTCATAGGCCTCCCTCACCTCAGAGTCCTCAAGTAGCAACCCATTCAGGTACCACAAACCCTGCCCTTTCTAAGTGGTTTCAGCCACATTCAAAGCAACAGAAACCATACAGTGATCGGAGAACTCCGTCTGCAGCACAGGGGCTGCAAAGACATAGTCCCCCTTCAAAAAACAAAACAAAAAACTATCTACTTTTACAACTGCCTCTGGCATACGTGTACCCAGTGTGGTTGGGGAAGTGACAAATGTGCACCTCAATCACTCGTCAGCAAGCCACCAGACCAGTCTTAAAAAGAACTGCTACTCCACTACAGGGCTCGGCCGCAAGAGACCAGAGGGAGGGCCCGTACCTCCACTCCCTCTTTGCTAGATGCATCTCTGCCACAGATGCCAGCCAGGTCTCCTGCAAAAACAAAATGTCAGCATCAATACGGCTGAGAAAATCAAAGGCCACAAAACGAGCCGCCGTAGAACGAACACTTGCAACATTAATGGTCGCAAGGCATATTGGAGAGGGCGCTGCCATCCTTAGTGATTAGGAGGTTTATGCTCTCTTCCAGAAATACACACTAAACCTACATATCGTCCTTCTCCTCTAACTCAGAGGAGGAAAAGATACCATACCTGTTACCTAGCAAAGCAGGTCCACCAACGCCACCCTTACCATTTGCCCCAGGCAAAGGAGCCACTCCCTCCCCTTACCCTTCCTCTTTCTTTTCTTCCCCTACAAACCCACCCTACTAACACCTCCTCACCACCATCTTCATCTGTCCTACCGCTAGAGGCAGCTTTTGGCCGTTTCTGCAAACCCCTCACAGATTCGGTCACCTCCATTTCTTCCTGGGCTCAACTGGAAGAGATTCCAGGAAGAGGAGGGGAAGGGAAGGGAGAAGAGGGAGGAGGAGGAGGAGGAGGAGGAGGAGGAGGAGGAGGAGGAGGAAAAGGTCTCTTGGGGGGGGACTTTAGAAGAGGAGCCACCTGACTCCCCTGGATTACCAGAATCCCTAGATCTTCCTGGGACTGGTTCTGGGGTCCCCGGGACATCCCGCTGATTTTCCTCTGGACTACCTTGGTTAGCTCTCCTTGCCTCAGTTGTCCCCTGCCTCCGCCTCTTCGATCTCCTTTGGGGAAGCGGGGCGGCCTGCCCCCGAGAACCAGCCTTGGGACCACGGGCATCCGAGTCCACAGGCCTCTCATCAGCCAACGGGGCCTCATCAGCCCGTGTCCGAGCCTGAACTTAAATTTCTTCCCCACCTCCAGAGGCATACCCCCTGAAGGCCTTTGGGCATCTGCTAAAAGAATGCCCCATCACCCCACACAAATTACAGCAAATCAGGCTGCATGTTTCAGCCGCATGCCCAAATTTGTAAGACGTGCACTCTGCACTAACGTGAGTCAGGGTCCCACACTTAAAACAGCGCCGGGGCTGGCCAGGATAGAAACCAAGATCCTATCACGCCCAATAAAGGCGCTACCAGGGACATGGGACATGCTGTTCCCCTGCGTCCTAATCCTGATCCTGGCTGTCCAAGCCACAGTACAGACCCCGCGCTCATCCAGGCACTTCTTTAATGGACCCAGCAGTTGACCATATCTCCCCAGCCACGTAGCAATGTCCTCCGGAGGGAGGGACTCATTCCTGACCAACACCGTCACATTCTTTACCTCCTCCTGCCTGGACAGAGCAATGACCCGAAAGCTCTTTCAGGGGTCTAGACGTTTCAAAAGTTCATAGTTGGTCAGGAACAACTCCATCTTAACTGTCAATTCAAAGATAATGTTGAACTCGTGGGAATTGCTGGGATGTATAAACAGCAAAAAGGTCCGACACACTCTAAAACCCATGGAGAGCACAAGGTCGACCACAGCACCCCGGGTAGGGCACTGCCCTGAACCCGCGAACTTCAATTGAACCACATTCCTCTGCTTTCTCTTTGGACCACCTATACCCCTTGACCACGGACTTGCCCCCTGGAGCTGCTCCGCCGAGGAAGCCTGGAAGTTTTGGGTGCCAAACCGGCTGTATAGGTGGTCCAGAGGAACTCGGAAACCCGCCACCTGAGCGAAGGAACGTCCCTCCCTCAGGGCCGTTAGCAGACTGGCCTCCTGCGTGCCCCCTAGGACATGGCCTGGAAGGGGAGCCTCCACAGAGGGCCCCACCAAAAGGGTGAGCCACTGAAGGAGAAACCCCAGCTGCCTCAGCCCCAGTCACCCGGGACCGTACCTCCTTCCTTCTCACCACTGGCTGATCACCAGAAGAGCTCGCCACAGGGTCTCCCAGCAGGGAGTCAGCTTGGGTTCCCAGCAAGGTGCCCCATTTCTCCGGCCACCCAGAGCCCTCGGCCGTGGCACAAGCCCCACAAGAGTTCACCACCACCTCAGGCCGAGCTTCCCCCAACAGGGGCTCCTCCAGCTGGCGGATGAACTCTAGTGCGGGGCAATCATCCCACCTTACATTCCCCCCAACTTGCAGCCTGAGCCGCCTGCAGCCCACTGGACTCACCCCCGGATGCTTCCATGCTCTTGACCCCTCCACGACGATCCCCTGGGTGATCGAAGGACCGGAAGTGACTTCATCCGCAGACCGGAAGTGGTCCGGGCGGCCGGCCAACAGGTTATCTGCTTCACTGGAGATACCCAGACCTGCCTGCACACCTGCCCCTCTCACAGACTGGGGTCTGGCAGGCTCCCGGGGATCCTCCACAGAAACGCCTCCCGTAGCTACTGCTGACACCTGGGGACCTACAGCCTCAGCACTCATCACTGGCTGCCTCTCCTTCCCGGCTCACGCCTGGCTCTGGAGCCGCCACCTTCTCCTGCCACTGGGATTGCGCTTGTCCCCTCCTCCTCGCCTGGCTACCTTCCTCACTGGTTCTGTGGAGCGCCTTCCGCGTTTCAAGCAGGAAGCCTTGTTCCTCCAACCACCGCTTGTACAGGCTTCCCAGAAGGTCCCATAACTCCCGGCATTGATCCTTGAGGGAATCAATAGCCTCTTTAAAATTTAAAAATATTACTGCTAACTCGATCCCTTCTGTTCCTCAGGTTTGTTAGAACCGACATCCTAGAACAGAAGGCCAGCGTTGCCTTCTTCATGAGGGCCTTAATTCTCACCCTCCTCTTCTGGGCCTTACTAGCATCCTCCCTGGGTTGGAGCTTGGTCCAATCGAGGATCTCTACCTGGGTACCCATGAACAGTCTCTCCTCCCTGGTTAGGTCCTTGAAGACCAGGAAGCTTTGCGGTCCTCCAGGCCGGGAAACATGCCCTCGGCCTGGGCTCGAGGAGGCCATTGCTCCCCTCCTCTCCAAGGCTTCTGGTTCCTATCGGGAACACATGAACACACGTCCTCACTCAACAAATTACCGCCGCTTCTGGCACCAGACTTACCCTCCAATAGATCCTCGATAAAGGATTTAAAAAGTGTACTCATTCCAATTACAGGACTTCGAAAGAGTCCTGTATTGTTATTTTACATCACTACCTCCCCGAGTCTGGAGTGGGTAAATTGCACGCCTGCTGCCTTCCTTGGATGTGGTAGCCATTTTTCAGGCTCCCGCTCTGGAATCAAACCCTGATTCCCCATTACCCGAAGTCACCATGGTAGGCACAGAAAAGAGCATCAAAGTTGATAGAGCAGACATCCAAATGTATCGTCGCCATCACGGAGCCGTGCGATTGGCCCGAGGTTATCTAGAGTCACCAAAGTGGCCGGGGAAGGGGCCGGAGCCCCCAGAGTGGTTTTGGTCTGATAAATGCACGCATCCCCGGGGGTTAGCGCTCATTGGCATGTATTAGCTCTAGAATTACCACTGTTATCCACGTAGCCGATGGAGCCAAAGGAACCATAACTGATTTAATGAGCCATTCTCTGTTTCACTGTACCGGCCACGTGTACTTACACGTACATGGCTTAATCTTTGAGACAAGCATATGCTACTGGCAGGATCAACCAGGTAGACTGTCGTCAGAAACAGCCTCCGGGGGGAGGGAGGGCTGCGTGCCGTGGGCGGAGGGGGGCGCCGTCCGCCTTATTGAAGGTGGCTGTGGGGGGCGCTTGAGAGGCGGGCGGGCAGGAGGCTCGGCCAAAGCCTCCCCTCCCGTCGGCCTCAACGTTGTGCTCTCCTGCAGCTGGTCTGTGGGAGGGTGCCTTGCAGAGGTATCGGGGCTGTCGGGGAAAATCTGCTTGGGCACTGGTGCTGGTGGCCGGCCGGGCGAGGGGACATGGGGGTGCGGCCGGTTAAAACCACTCGGCTCGTGCCCTCACCCGGCTCCGCCACCATCGGCGTCCGTCTGGCCGGCCTGATTCTCCTTTGGGTCCTGGCAGACTCACCGTCAGGGACCGTGGGGGGAGGGAGGCCCACCCCAGGTGGGGTGGAGGCTCCCGGGTGGCCCGCGACCTCCGGGGCGCACCCTCCCCGCCAGGCAGCAGCATCGGTCCGAGCAAGCATCAGATGTCTATTACATTAGATGATCTCCTCCCCGTAGGGTGGAGACCACTGACCGGATTGACTCCATGTGAAAAGAGCGGATGCTTAGGAACTGGTTTAGGTCCTTGAGGTCTCTCTTAACCTGACGGTGGAGACGTCGCGACTGCCTGGAGGCTGTCGCCCCTTGTCCTGGAGAGGACACACGTTTAAAGAAAGGGACGCCTACTTTTCCTTTTAACTGGTAAAAGGGTACTTTTACCACTTGAAATTTTCTATATGTATTTGTCCAAATCATCCCAGAACAGCCGCTCCCCATGACAGGGGAACCCCAACAGTTTCTTGCATGGCGATTCGGCTGACCAGTGCTTTGGCCACAGACTTTTTCACATCTGCACTAGCAAGAGAGCAAGGCATGACGCCTGATGAATGGAATCCTTAATAGCATCAACCGCAAAACTTAAGGCAAGTCAGCCAAGTTCTGGGCCTGTTGAGCAGGTACAAGTTTAAGGACCTGCTTCACTTGGTCTTTTAGGGATTGACAAATGCCAATTGCTGCTACTGCAGGTTGAGTCACTGCACCAGCCATAGCAAAAGAGGTCTTAAGCAAGGATTCCAGCTTTTTATCTACTGGATCCCTAAACACCTGGACATTGTCCACTGGACTAGTTAGACTCTTATTCACGCAAGAAATAGCGGCATCAACTGCCGGTTCTGAAACTGACTCTTCAGAGGAAGAACCATCAGTCTGTCCCTCTTCCTGGCCCCCTGATGGTAATTCATCATCTGCCCACTGCTATTCCCCTGCTTGAGGGTCCGGGTTGGGGGAAGGGGACCTAACATGCTTTTTCCCACTCCAGGAAGAAGTTGCGATTAGAGCAGCTAACCTTTCCTCTAAGCCAACAGAAGCCGAAGAAAAAAAACTTCCTCAGTGACGTATGCAGGGGCTGAAATGTTGGCTGGCTTCTTCAGGTCTTGCAGGAGGGGAAGGTACTGCGGACACATGACCAGGATCCTCAGAAGCGGAAGGCAACGCCTTTGCGTTACAGCCCCTCTGCAGGAACGCATAGTCCTAAGCACAAAAGCAGAGGTGTGTATAATATATATATATATATATATATATATATATATATATATTCTCTCAATTTCTATGCAAAGAATTCTCTCTGCTCCTCTGAAGCCACAGCCCTCAAAAGAGAAGTAAGAGAAAAACTGGGCAGTCTGCCAAGAATCAAAACATTCTTTATCAGTTGAACTTAAGTATTAACATTGTAACAATTTGTCAATGGAATAGACTGTGTGTGTAAGTGAAAAAAGTTTAACCACTTAAACACTAAACCATTTGCTGACATTTGTTGGTTTCAAGTTAAAATCATTTTTTTTTGCTAGAAAATTACTTAGAACCCCCAAACATTATATATTTTTTTAGAAGACACCCTAGAGAATAAAATGGTGGTTGTTGCAATATTTTATGTCACTGTATTTGCGCAGCGGTCTTTGAAAAAATTAAGTTAATGAATTAAAAACAAAAAAAAAAAAAAAACCCAACAAGTAAAGTTAGCCCATTTTTTTTTTGTATAATGTAAAAGATTTTACGTCGCGAGAATCATGAGAGAATCATGATCTTTTTACTCTAAGCAAAAAAAAAAAAAAAAAAAAAAAAAAAAAAAAAAAATCGAGATTCTTATTTTGGCCAGAATCGTGCAGCTCCAATATATAAATACATATATATATACTGCTATTACTGCTCAGCCTGATGCTGAGTAGACGTGTCTTAGGAATGCCTGAATCCACACAGCTTACGTGCCCAGGAATGCTCCTGTGTCCCTCCAAATGCTCAGATCTCTTATAGTGAGGCTTTCTTAAAAAGTTAGCCCGCTCTGCGTCGTTATGCACGCTAAAACCCACGCGCACGTCGGCCGCGCTAACCATGCCCCCCTTCCCTGCTGTCAGAATGTTCCATTTAAAATGTTCGATTCCCACGCACGTGTGCGCGAGACAGCCGCTGGGGTAAAGAGAAGAGGAAATGGGTCTGCTTAGGGGAACTGCCAGCGCCGCACAGAAGACGGACGATCCCCTCCTTTTCCTCCTGGAGACTGAGGCTGGAGGAAAGCAAACTGATCCTTTCAAGACCTGCTGCACTGAGCATAATCACTGGGAAGCAGCATGGTAAGTAAACACCAGGTATGTTTAAACTTTCACACCCTCTAGTGGCGAAAGACAGGCAAGACAGCATCTACCCAAATAGGAAGAAACCCATAAGTGAACCATGTGTTTCTTAGGATTATCTTCACTTACCTTTTCCGCCGCAGGATACTGCTGGAGACCAGACAGACCCAATCTTCACCCATCACGATGGGCCAAGTCATGACGGACCTTCAGGGACTGGGTCCCCTTTTATGGGGTCCTCTTTCCTGGACCTGTATAGCACCCTGCCAGAAGACTTTTGGTATTCAGTTGAAAGACCAAAGTGCTGGATTCCAGGGTCCAGCTCTCTAAAAGAAGCATTACAGGCAAAACTTTGTTCTTCCACGAGGCCCGGGTACCATCCATCTTGGCTTTTTCTTGGCACCTTGAATGGATCCGGTTGCATAGCTCCATGACCCAGTAAGGATCCTGCAGCGGAGCTTTCTTTAGCACATCTTTACCCGTGACCAACACCTTAGACACTGGTGAAAAAACTGAGGTACTCCCTGTATGGGAGGGGTTATATAGAGGGGGACTTCCTGTCTTGGGTGTGCCAGTGTCCATCACCTGAAGGTGGCCTACAACCCACATAGTAATTACTATGGCTGCTCTGTGTCCCGTGATGTACGATAAAGAAACATAATTTTAGCTTGCACATGACTGGATAATAAAATCAGCAGAACTTCACCTCATTTCAGATCTTTCCCTCAGATCTACAGTGACTGCACTTCCAAGTGTGCTTTCAGTGCACTTTCAAGTGCAATTGCAGTGCACTTGTAGTGCAAAGTGGATTTGCCTTTCGTAAATAACCCCCCATTGTGTTTTTTTCAAAATTGTCGCTCTTTTGTTTATAGCACAAGAAATTAAAACCACAGAGGTGATCAAATAAAACCAAAAGAAATCTCCATTTGTGGGAAAAAAAGGACGTAAATTTTGTTTGGGTACGTCGCACAACCACGCAATTGTCAGTTAAAGCGACGCAGTGCCGTATCGCAAAAAAAATGGCCTGGTCATTGAGCAGCCAAATCTTCCGGGGCTGAAGTGGTTAATTAGTAATTGGGACACTGCAAAGTCACACATGGCTCTGTGACCTAAGTAGCACATCACAGTAACTTAAAGAGATGGTCACCCACCAGCAATGTATACTCGCCAATATATGTTCCTTCCTGCAAGACTCCATATTGAGTAAGCTTGAGTGTTAGATCTTACATGAGTAAATTACTTTACTGCCAACACCCCGTGGCCACTTAGGCTCATTTACATACTCTTCCATACCCAGAAGCCCTGTTCTTCTTAAGCAAAGACTTGAAAGACTGCAAGGAGGAACTTGGTCGGTGACTCTAACTGAATGAGAGACAGTAGAGACAATTCTCATCCTATACTTGTGGGAAATTGCTTGTGCAGCAAAACATTCAATATAAAAACAAGAACAATGCATCAAACTATTTTTACAGCAAAATTTCCTAAGATGTGCTTTAGGCAGTATTTTGTATTGAAAAATTAGAACAAGTGCATTAACAGATGGTAGACTTATGAAAAAGGCAAAACACAATACGGTACAATACCACAATAAATTTTAACGCAAACCATAGCAAATCAAAAAAGGGGAAGTTACTACATATATTTGAAACATGGCATTGTACAACATTCAAAAACATGAAATTAGGAGTTTAAAAATGACATTTCAAAAATGACAAATAAAGTTAAATATCTAAAACACCAAAAATAAAAGTGATAAATTAAAGTACCTGTGATTTGAATGAGAAAACAGTTGAGACTGTTGCCTATCATGCAAAAGGCCCTTTATAGTGTGTGTGTTCCCATTTTTTCATTTTTTAACACTGATATTTTATTTAAGACTGACTGACTGACTGACTGTCAGATAATTTCATGCAATGTGGCAGGTTTTACAAATACAAGGAAAGTAAAGAAACTTTTAAAAGCTCAAATGCTGTCCTGAAAAAATTAGTGTTAAAAAAAGCAAACATACACACACACACACACACACACACACACATATATATGTAGTGCTTATAAAAAGGATTCATCTATTTGGAAGTTTTCATATTTTATTGCAGAACATGAAATCAAAATGGGAATGTTTTTCTCTTTTAATTAATCAAGAGAAATAGACTTTTGTGTGTCAAAGTAAAACCAGATTGCTGCAGATGGACTAGATTTTTTTAAAAAAGCGTTGATTACACTTACAGCCACGAATGTGGATGGGGCTCCATCAGCTCTACACATCTAGACGTTTCCCTATTCCCTTTACAAAACTGCTCCAGCTCTGTTAGGTTGTGTGGGGATGGTGAGCCTTCAGTGAGGTACACACTAAGAAAATTGGAAGAAAATTTTCATACCAGGAACGATCAGTTGATTATCCGATCATTAGTATAATGTTTTCAACAGCCGATTCCGACTGTTCGAAAAAAAAAAAAAAAATGAAAAATGAAGTAAGAAAAATCTTATCGTACATGAACATGTTTGATTTTCACTCAATGTGTACAGTTATCGTAAGAAAACTATTGAATAGAGAAAAACACGCATGATCAGAAGCAAAGAACAATCCAGAAGAAGGCGGCAACAAACATAGAAATCACACACAAGAACAAACATTTGCCTTTGTCGTTCGAGAATTTTCATAAGTTAATACCATTGTCGGTTACATCACGATACATGCCTTTGTGGAAAATTGGACGACTGTCGTCCGATTTTCTCATAGTGTGTACCCCACTTTATGCACATCCAGCCACAGATTCTTGATAGATAGAGATATAAACTCAGACTTGGCCATTCTGAGCCATAAGTAGATAGATCTTTATGATTAAGGTCATTGCCTTACTGGAATCTTCTTCCTAGGCTCAGGTTTCTTGTAGACTGTACAAGGTTTCCTTTCAGGGCTTTCCTGTATTCAGTTTAACTTTACAAGCCTTGCATGGCCTGATGCAGAGAGGCATCCTCACAGGATCATATTGCCACCGCTATGCTTAAAGAGTTTGGATGGTGTGTTTAGGATTATGCGTGGTGTTTGGTTTATGCCAAACAGTGTTTATTCCTATTGTCTAAAAGCTAAATTTTCATCTCATCAGACCATAGAAACTTTTCATCTCATTAGACCATAGAAACGTCTTCCAACTACCTTTAGAGCTTCTAGGTGCCTTCTGGCAAGCTGTTGGTGAAATGTCATAAGAATTTTACTGAACAGTGACTTTTTCCCACTTTCCATATACAGTCATGGCCACAAATATTGGCACCCCTGCATTTCTGTCAGACAATGCACCACTTCGCCCAGAAAATTGTTGTAATTACAAATGTTTAGGCATTCCCATGTTTATTTCTTTGGTTTGTATTGGTAGGACACAAAAAAGTGAAGAAACAAAAAGCCAAATCTGACACATTCCATACAAAACTACAAAAATGGACTGGACAAAATTATTGGCACCCTCAATTTAATATTTGGTAGCACACCCCTTGGCAGAAAAATAACTGAAATCAATTGCTTCCTGTAACCATCAAAGAGTTTCTTACACCTCTCTACTAGAATTTTGGACCACTCTTTCACCAACTGCTGCAGGTCTCTCAGATTGGAAGGGTTCCTTTTCCCAACTGTTTTGAGATCTCTCCACAGGTGCTCTATGGGATTTTGGTCTGGACTGATGGCTGGCCAGTTCAGTACTCTCCAGCGCTTTGTCTTAAACCATTTCTAGCTGCTTATTGACATGTGCTTTGGGTCATTGTCCTGCTGGAAGACCCATGAGCTCTGATAGAGACTCAACTTTGCTGACAGTGGGCCCTACATTGCACCCCAGAATTCTTTTGTAGTCCTCAAATTTCATAATGCAATGCACACAGTCAAGATATCCAGTGCCTAAAGCAGCAAAGCGACCCCAAAACATCAGTAAACCTCCACCATGTTTGACTGTGGAGACTGCATTCTTTTCTTTAAAGTCCGCATTTCTTTTTCTGAAAACAGTACAACTGATGGTCTTTACCAAAAAGCTGTAATTTTGTTTTGTCTATCCACAGCACATTCTCCCAAAAGGATTTTGGCTTCCTCAGGTAAGTTTAGGCAAACTCCAATCTGGCTTTTTTATGTTTGTGTCAGCAGTGGTGTCCTCCTGGGTCTCCTAACAGAGTCCCTTTTCATTCAGATGGTGATGTGCAGTGCGAGTTGACACAGTTGTACCCTGTACCTTAAGGTCAGCTTGAATTTGTCTGGGAGTTGATCAAGGTTCTTTATCCACCATTCCAACAATCCTTTGTTGCAATCTTTGATCAATTTTTCTCTTTTGTCCACGTCCAGAGAGATTAGCTACAGTGCCATGGGCTGTAAACTTCTTGACAATGTTATGCACAATAGACACAGAAACATTAAGATCTTTGGAGCTGGACATGTTACCTTGAGACTGTCCATGCATTTCTGCTATTTTCGTTCTCAAATCCTTAGACAATTCCTTGCAGATCCTTCTCTTCTCCATACTCTATGTGGCACACAGACACACAACAGAAAGGTTGAGTCAATTTTTCATCATTTTAACTGGTTGCTGGTGTGATTTCTATATTGTCAGCACCAGATAATTGATAAAGGTGAGTTTAAATATGACTTACAAGAGCATCACAAACTTAAATTGCAATTATTTCATACAATTTTGAAAAAGATGCCAATAATTTTGTCCAGTCCATTTTTGAGTTTTGCATGTCAGATTTGGCTTTTTGTTTCTCCACCTTTTTGTGTCATACCAATACAAACAAAAGAAATAAACATGAGACTGGCTGAACATTTGTAATTGCAACAACTTTCTGAGTGAAGTTTTCTGACAGAAATGTATGGGTGCCAATATTTTTGGCCATGACTATAGCTGCAACCAGTAAAGCCCCCAGGCAACAGTTGTATTCATAGTATCTAAAATCTCAGCTGTCAGCTTTTAACTTAAGCCAGAGGGTTGAAAGAAAAAAAAATAGATTCCTCCATCTACACAGAAAATGGATGAAAGGACTCCCCAACCCCACAATATCAACCCCTGGAAAGCGCATTCTGACAGCAGCACTGGCTGCTATCAGAATACATTGATCAGTGGCTGCAAATCAAGGAAATGTTTCCAATATGTTTCTTCTATAGAAAATGTTCAAAAGATTGACTTCTGTTGGGAGGAGGTTGCCACACACTGATCAAAATCTGGCCGGTTCAGCAGGGACAGCTTAACTCCTTTAGAGTTGTTAGAGTTGTAATACTTGCGTGCTTCTCTCACCAACTACTCTCTTGCACAAGCTCTCACTTTTGGTGGTCAGCCTGTAGCCGATTACAACTGTGACAAACTCGTTCCATTTCTTAATATTTGTTATAACTGTACTCCAAGGGATTTTCAGTCACCATCCATTCCCTGAAGTGGTTTCACAGTTGCTTAGAGCCTTCTGTTATCTTCATAATGTAGGTTATACCATGATACGGACTTATCAGAATTTTGACCTTTCAGATACATGTGCATTTATACTAGTCACTTCACACCCTTAATTACATACAGGTGATCTCCATTGTTGTATTTAATTTAAATCTCTTTGCAGAGAACTGTTTTCACTTTGACAGGAGTCTATTTATGAACAGTGTCGTAAAAAAGCAAAATGTATCCACCATGATACACTGTTTTATAGGTATGTATTATATAGGTTTGTGTGTATTCAATATTGCAAAATATGCTGTGTGTTTATATAGGTGATTGAACTCCAAATATATGGTATATATTTTTTTTCTTGGTACAGCATCGCTGTTCTCTTTATATAAGGAATTATTTAATTATTTTACAATATATTTTACAAAGGTTTATGTACTTGTGAAAAATGTATGGGTATATAATATTTACACATACATATAAAATACTACAGCACCTAACTCTGTGAATGCTACATATACAAATATATTAAATATGATCATCTTTTATCTTTAAAAAATCCTTCATCTGTGTTGCTTTCCTTTATTGTCACTGTCAGAAAGTTTGAAGTCACATCTGTCACTATTACTTTCTCCAAGTTATCTGCTGAGGGTCTCCAAGTCTCATCTTCTGGTTCCCCAAGTATTCTGGCCACAGGAATACGAGCAATAAGAGAGGGCTTTCCGCCATGTGTTACCAAAGCATCCTTGTAGAAATCAGATACCTGCTGATGGTATCCAGAGTTGTGCCTGTTTTTTGGGATGATTGTCTCTTGGGATGTGGAACTTTTAGTACCACTTCTAAAATTTGTCTTATGTGTATGTCCATCATAACTCGATTTTTGATTGTGTCTTGTGTGTGCATCTCCAAGTTCCTTAGGTGAGAAACAAAGATCGGTCTGGCTTGTTGACCCTAGATCTGAGTTCTGCCGTCTTGCAAGCTGTATGACACTGTATGTTGAGTTATATTTTAGTGCTCCTGCTTCATGTACCCTGGTAGAACCAGGCACATGCCCAACCTGACTACTAGGGTTAGTAGGAGACATTCTTATGGATTGAGCATCTTCCTTATGTAGTCCCTTTCCACGGTGGTGTTTCTTTTTCTTAAAGTGTAAGGTAAATCGCTCCCCTTCATTATCTGGCCTGCTTAATATCTCTTTAAAGACATCATCATTTGTCCCGGTGCTCTCTTGTGGAGAGTTTGGGGCACTCCTTAGCCCTTCCCTTGACCTAGATGATGGTACTTGCTGAGAAGGACGACCAGGGTAAGGAATTCTTACACCACGAGTAGAATCCTTTCGGAATTCATAGGTCTTTGCATTTGCCTTAGCTTGAGCCTGTAAAGGAAGAAAATGTATTACTTGGTGCAAGTATCTAGTAATCACAAACTATTTACCATTTAACAATAAAAATAGTTTCAGTGATCCAGTACAAACATTATGTGTTTTCCAACAGTATATTCCTATACAGTGTATTCTGCAATGCAACCATGGCACATGCCAGAACAATAATGTGGCCAAGATTACTCTTTAGTGCTTACAGAATACACTTCGGCCTTGTTCACACGGGCCGTACCAATGCGTACTATGCATCCACAGGTGGCACCGCTCATTGCAGCATTCTCCTATGAGCCCCCAGGAGGTTGGCCTTTGATGTACTAGACTCATTGATCCCTTCATTGATCCCTTCAGTAGACCCCCGATCCCTTCATAAAGAGTACCTGTCACTGCCTACTACTGTCACATGGGATGTTTACATTCCTTGTGACAGCAATAAAAGTGATCCAATTTTTTTTTTTTAATTTAAAAGGGACAAGGTTAAATAAAAAAGAAACAAAAAAAAAAAAAATAAAGCACCACCTTTTCGCGAGCTCGCACACCAAACGCATATGTAAGTCGCACCCACAAATGAAATCGTGTTCAAATCACACATGTGAGGTATCACCACGATCGTTCGAGCAAGAGCAATAAGTCTACCAAAAGACCTCCTCTGTAAGGCCTGGTTCACACCTATGTATTTTTTAGTGCGTTTTCAGTTTTGCAGAAACACACTACAGTCTATTTAATATGGTTTCCTAAGGATGTAGTTCACATCTGTAAATTTTATGGAAAGGGCCAGGGTTTTTTTTCTGGTTCCATAGACTTCAATGGTTTAAAGATGTGTATTGAAAAAACGTAAAATGCACCTGCAATATGCAAACTGCACAAGTGTGAATCATGCCCAAAGTCTAAACAGGACCGGTAAAAAATTTTAAATGTCGCCTGTGGAGATTTTTTAAGTACCGTAGTTTGTCGCCATTCCACAAGTGCATGCAATTTAAAAGCTTAACATGTTGGGTATCCATTTACTCGGCGTAACAACATCTTTCACAATATGCAAAACAAATTGGGCTAACTTTACTGGTTTATAATTTTTTTATTCAAAAATGTGTATTTCCCCCCCAAAAAAAATTGCGTTTGAAAGACTGATGCACAAATACCGTGTGACATAAAATATAGCAACAACCGCCATGTTATATAAATGTTTGGGGGTTCCAAGTAATTTTCTAGCAAAAAATAATGATTTTAACTTGTAAGAAACAAGTGTCAGAAATGGGCTTGGTCCAGAAGTGTTTAAAACTGATCCTTTACTCTGCTGCCCTCGACAGAAACACATGCTTTATTATACAGTAAAAATCCCTTAAAGCAGACCTTCAGTCATTTTTTCATCTTGCCATCTATTAAAGCTTCTGCCCTTGTTGTTTTAACTTTGGATAGTAAAACATTTTTTTTTTCTGCCAGTAAATGCCTTATACAGCCCACTTCCTGTTTCTTGTCTGGTAAAAAGCCTAGGCTAATGACATCCTGCACAACTCTCTCTCTCTCTCACTCTTGTGAGAGTTTGCTAGGAAGGAAGAGGGGATGAGTCATAAGAGGGCCAATGAGAGCTGCAGAGCTGGAGGTGTGCCTCTGTGTAAATTCAGGAAGTGAACAGGCAGCAGCTTCAGCTGTCCACAGTTAAAATGGACTTAGTGGAGGGAGATTTCTGCAGCATATTTGGCAAGTACAGAATCACAGTATATATAAAATAATATGCAAAGTGGTTGGAGGGAAGCTATAGAATGGCAAAGATGTTTTTATTACAAATTATGTCAGCAGACTGCAATTCCTCTTTAAAATGTGAAGTTGATTGATTTAGCTCACCTTTAGAAGGAATGTTTTCGGTTTTGGGCCCCTTTTTTTTGGTCCATACATTTCCCTCTCTCTCTCCCTAGAATAAAAGATAAAATATTGTAAAAGTTAAAGTGATTGTAAAGTTTCATTAAAAAAAAAAACAAACGTGTCATACTTCACTCCTCTATGCAGTTCGTTTTGCACAGAGCAGCCCAGATCCTCCTCTTCTTATGTCCCTCTTTGCTGCTCCTGGCCTCTCCCTCCTGTCGAGTGCCCTCAAAGCAAGCAGATTGCTACGAGGGCACCGGAGCCGAGTCACAGCTCCCTGTGTCCATTCAGACACAGAGCTGCCGTGCGGCACCGCCCCCTCTCTCTCCAAATTGGCTAAGTGACTTTGCTTGACAGTTGTGGGAGCCAATGGTGCTGCAATCAGGATGGAGAGTCCCGGATGGCGGAGGGACTCATGGACATTGCTGGACAGAGATGGGCTCAGGCAAGTATTAGGGAGTGCTGGGGAGGCTGCTGCACACTGAAGGTTTTTCATCTTAAAGTGGTTGTAAATCCTTACAATCCACTTTTTACTACAGGTAAGCCGATAACGAGGCTTACCTGTAGCTACCGTGGATATCTCCTAAATCGTGCAGGCACATGCGCACTGAAGCAACAGCTCATTCATGCCGTTGTGTCAGCTGACGTGCCATTACCGGCAGCTCCTGCTCACATGTGCGGGAGTGACATCATCGCGGCTCCGGCCAATCACGGCGCCAGATCCCCACGATACCAGGAAATAACTAAGGGAGCAATAACGCCGGCCGGCGCAGTGTACGGGGACTGCTGCAAGGGCTTCGATCTAAGGTGAGTATTTCATAATGAGCTAGTATGCTATGCATACTAGCTCATTATGCCTTTGTCTTGCAGGTTTTTTTGGGGTTTTTTTGTGGGCGTTTACAACCACTTTAAGGCTAGAATGCTTTAAAGGGGTGGGCCAGCTGAAAAAAAAAAAAAAATTAAAAAAGTCAGCAGCTACAAACACTGTAGCTTCTGACTTTTAATAAGCAGACTTACCTGTCCCTGGTGCCCGCGATGTCGGCTGCCCGAGGCCGACCCGTCCCTCGGCTCTTGGGTCCTGGAGCTACCATTCGAATTAAGGGAAACAGGCAGTGGAGCCTTGTGGCTTCACTGCCCGTTTCCTACTGCGCATGCACGAGTCACGCAACGCTTTGTGAATGGAGCGCGCTGTGTTGTGGGACACACACAGTTCCCAGAACACAGTGCGCCCCATCCCCCAGAAGACAACGCGAGGAGGAGAAGACTGAAGATCACTGCGGTGTAGGAAGTGGCAGATTAGGACGATCTGCCTAGCAACAGCCATTTCTGGTAAGTTAAAAAAAAAAATTTCTTTCATTTTTTTTTCTTCAGATTTTTTAGGAACATTTTGACGCAATTTTTTTTTTTTTAGGGTGGCCCTCCACTTTAAGATAAAAACCTTCTGCCTTTACAACTCCTTGGGTATTCATGGATTGCAGCTTTACAAGTGGGAGTGAGTGTGCAATCATCATAGGGATTTAAATGATGCACATTATAAAAGGTATCCTGTGACCTGTAGGAGTAAAGCCTAATACACATGGGCTAAATTATCAGGCGGCATCAGCTGGTTCAATAGAAACTGGCTGACATTAGGCTCGTGTGTACGGCAGCTGGTCCGGGTCATGACTGAAAAATGTCTGTCGACTGGCTTCTGTTCAGCGCTTCAATCCAATGGCTGAGAGCGCTGACCGGAATTGTTCTGGCCCCAGGGCGGGCGATCCCCTGATAGAACACAATAGTAGCTCCAACCTGAGCTGTCAGGCTTTTTTTTTCCATTCAACCCAGCTAGTATTGTGTACAAGGCTTAACTTCCACATGCTGCAGAGCCTGCAATTAATCAAAATTTTTTGTATCAATATAACCTAAATCACAATTTTTTTTTTTTTTTAGAGCTACAGACCTGTCCTCAAATGCGGACACCAATCTCGCATCCAAAATGTTCTCCTCTGGTTCCCAAGTGCTGTACCTGAAAAGAAACAGAACTGTAATTGTGTAGCAATACGTTGCCACCTTTAAAGTTGGTAAATTGGAGTAAGCAACGTTACACACTAATGCCGAGTACACACGATCAAAAAAAATCAGACAAAAAATACTGCTTTCCAATCGGTCTTATAATAATCTGATCATCAGTACATACAGCTTTCAATAGCTGATTACGGCAATTTATGCAAAATTATCCAAAAGGGATAAAATAAAAATTCTCGCATACCAGAACGTACGATTTTAATTTAACCAGTTCCGGACCAGCCGTCGCAGTTATAGTGTGGCAAGTTGGTCCGGCTGCGCAAAACCACGTAGGTATACGGAACTGATCAATCCCCAGGTCCAGGCCAATGATATCTGGCCTAGACCTGGTGATTGGTCCTGATGAGTAAGATCCTTCCCCTGTCTGTGTAACTGTAAACACTGACAGGGGAAGTGATGTCATCTCTCCTCGTGTCGGTCTTTTCCGTTCCAGACCGAGAGGAGAGAGCATCTAACAGCGAGTTGCACCAACACTACACTGACACCAGGTCACGTAGGCACACAATTCACCCCCCGATCAAGCCCCCAGTTAACCCCTTCACCACCTGTCAGTACAGCAATCAGATTTTTTTTGATCGCTGTACTGGTGTCATTAGTGACAAAAATCAGTATTAGGTTAATCAGTCTTAGGCCCAGACAGGTCTAGGGACCCCCCCAATACCCCCCAATAAAGGCTTAACCTCTTGATTACCCCGTCACCTGTGATCACAGTATCACACGGCGGGTGATATAAGTTAGGATTTAGCGTCTGCGTCGCCCCAGGCAGCGTCAGATTAGTGCCAGTAGCGCTGACACCCACGCACCATACGCCCCCCTTAGTAGTATAGTGTCTGAACGGATCGATATCTGATCAGCTCTACATTAGCGTCCCCAGCAGTTTAGGGTTCCCAAAAAGGCAGTGTTAGCAGAATCAGCCCAGATACCTGCTAGCACCTGCATTTAGCCCCTCCGTCCAGCCCAGCCAAGTGCAGTATCAATCGATCACTGTCACTTACAAAACACTAAACACATATCTGCAGTGTTCGCAGAGTCAGGCCTGATCCCTGCGAACGCTAACAGTTTTTTTGGTAGCGTTTGAATCAGTCGCCAACAGTCAGGAGCTTTTTTACCTGTGAGTCTCACTACTGTACCAGTAAATTTAGAGACCAAAATGTCAAATCAAAAGATACAGTAGTGAAGAGGCCTACACGTTTCTGAGCATGACAGATAGTGAAGAGGAAGTCACTCATCTGTCAGATTCAGGCTCAGAATATGAACCTGTAGACAGCAGCAGCACCCTGACAGATAGCTCTGACGATGGAGTTGTGGTCCCTGCTAAGGTCAGGCATACCAGACCCCGATCTTCTTCTGCTGTCGTTGAGGTGCAAGAACCGCAGATCCCTCGTATGGAGCAGAGAGCCAGTACTAGCGTTGCTCATCCTTCTGGTGAACTGGCAAGCACCTGGTCGTACATCCTGGTCATACATCCAGCACTGCAGTAAAACTTGGTGACGTGGCGAGTCCCATAAAAGCAGTTCAAGCTGGCGAGGTGGCAAGCATAAGTGGTGTCCCGCTGGAATTCAGGTGGAAACAGTTGATTTTACGTCACTTGATTTTTATTTGCTGTTTTTCACAGAAGATCTCTATAGATCTATTGTGGACCAAAGCAATTTATATACTGGTCAATTCATCGCCACTAATCCCCAGCTGACCCTTGCCAGAGAGACTGGAGACCTATTACGGTCTCCGAATTTAAGATCTTCCTGGGCCTATCCCCCTCATGGGCGTAACTAAAAAGAGTGAGTTGCGGTCATATTGGTCCACTGACCCAATTCACCATACGCCCGTGTTCTCTGCCTCCATGACCAGGACACGATACGAGCAGATCTTGCGGTTCATGCACTTCAATGACAATGAACTCTGTCGTCCTCGGGGTAACCCTGGATTTGATCGGCTACAAAATTCTGCCCATCGTAAACCACTTGAACCAACGTTTTGCGGCCTTGTTTACTCCCGATCAAGTTGTCTGCGTTGATGAGTCTCTGATTAAGTTTTCTGGCCGCTTGGCTATCAAACAGTATCTTCCCAGCAAGCGTGCCCGATACGGGGTCAAGATATATAAGCTCTGTGACAGGGCCACAGGCTTTACATATAGTTTTATGGTTTACGAGGGAAAAGATAGTCATGTAGAGCTACCCAGGCTACATAGGGAGCGCTGGTAAGATAGTGTGGAACTTGGTGTCACCCTTATTCGGAAAGGTATACCACTTGTACGTGGACAATTATTACACGAGCGTGCCACTTTTTAGTCACCTTTTTGATTATGGAATTGGCGCACGTGGCACCGTGCGACCTAATCGCCAGGGCTTCCCACAACGGCTTGTAGAATCTCGACTTAGACGGGGGAGAGAGCCTGCTTGAAGTGTAATAATTTGTTAGCAGTGAAGTGGAGGGATTCACGGAATGTTTTCTTTCTGTCCTCGCTTCACGCAGACACGGCATTCCAAATTCCTACGGTGACTGGTGTGGAGAAACCCCTCTGTGTCCACGAATACAACCTTAAAATGGGAGGGGTGGACCTCAACAACCAGTTAGTGGCGCCATACCCAAATGCCCGTAAGGCCAGACGTTGGTACAAAAAAGTGTCTGTTTATTTATTTCAATTGGCTTTGCTGAATGCTTTTGTGCTATACAAAGCTTCAGGACGGACTGGATCCTTCCTTAAATTCCAGGAAGGGGTCGTCAGAGCTCTTCTGTTTCCAGACAGCGCTCTTGCCCAACTTCCCAACGCAAATGCAGTGAGCCGGCTGCATGAGAGGCATTTTCCTCATGTCCTCCCTGGTACCCCTACCCAAAGAACATCCCGAAAGAAGATGTTGTGTCTGCAGCAAACACGGATTTAGGCGTGACACCCGCTTTTATTGTCCTCTCCTGTCCTGACCAACCTGGTCTTTACATTGGTGAATGTTTAAATGCTACCACACACTAGTTGGGTATTAGCGTGGGGTACAGCACCACACAGTCCTAGGCACACTAACACAGGGTCATGGCCATCACATTTTGAGAGACCCCAATCTGTAACGTTCAGTTTACAGTTTTTTACAGTTTTTATAAAAGTGAAAAAAAATATACAAAATAAAAAATCCAAAAATAGTTGTGGTTGTATTTTTCTTCTCTCCCTCTATTGTTCTCTCTCTTCTGTCCACTCACTATTCTATATCTACCGTTCTCTCTCGGTTTTATTGTATTTGCTATAGCAGGTACGCCATTCAGCTGCAGCACGGGTTTATTTATCTTGACAGCAACAGCGTTTGCTCCCTCAATACATAAAGCCGTGACTCTAGAGCTGTTGGAGGTGATTTCACCACCACAGTTAAAAAAAAAAGAGCATATTTGCCGAAGCTTGGGGGCAGGGGTGGAGGAGCAATTTGCTCCTAACATTAGGGGCAGATAGCCCCCCCATGCTTTGGCTTATATTTTTTTAGGCACAGATTGCAGATTTCAATGTTTTATTTTTACTATGTTTTATTGTATTTGCTTTGTAGGTATGGCAAGTCTTATTGTTATACTGTAATGTTACTTTGTTTTATTGTTAACCATCATTTCCTTAGCAGGTACACCATTCAGCTGCAGCACGGGTTTATTTATCTTGACAGCAACAGCGTTTGCTCCCACGATACGTAAAGCCGTGACTCCAGCGCTGTCGGAGGTGATTTCACCACCACACTTAAAAATAATGGTGCATGTATGCCCATTATTAGAAGTGGGTGGATGAAGGGCGGTATTCTAATGGTGGGCATACCCACCGATCAATCTCCTTTTGTTCAGCCCACAGGCTGCATGAAAAAAAGAACATTACAATGTATGCCCAACAAGGACCAGCAACGTACTGGTATGTTGCTGACTTGAGTGGTTATACCAGAATGATGCCTGCAGGTTTAGGTATCATCTTGGTATCATTCTTTTCAGCCAGCGGTCGGCTTTCATATAAAAGCAAACCTAGTGGCTAATTAGCCTCTTTTATAAGCAGTTGAGAGGGAATGCCCCCCCCCCCCCCACACCGTCTTCCATGGTTTTCTCGGGCTCTCCTGTCCCAACAGGGAACCCAAGAATGCAGCAGGTGGTTCAGCCAGCTGACCATAGAGCTGATCAGAGACCAGAATGGCTCCAATCATCTCTATGGCCTAAGAAACCGGAAACTACGAGTATTTTGTGACTTTTGGTTTCGTCGGATATAAACAGCGCCATTGGGAAACTGGCAAAGCATTTTATCACACCGATCTTAGTGTGGTCAGATGCTTTGAGGGCAGAGGAGAGATCTAGGGTCTAATAGACCCCAATTTTTTCAAAAAAAAAAAAGGAGTACCTGTCACTACCTATTGCTATCATAGGGGATATTTACACTCCCTGAGATAACAAAAAAAAAAAAAAAAAAAAAAAAAAAAAATGAAAAAAACAGTTAAACAATATAATAAAAAAGCAAAAAAACAAAAAACACCCCTGTCCCCCCCGTGCTCACGCGCAAAGGCGACGCAAGCATCGGTCTGGTATCATATGTGAGCAGCAACTGCACCATGCATGTGAGGCATCACCGCGAAGGTCAGATCGAGGGCAGTAATTTTAGCAGTAGACCGCCTCTGTAAATCTAAAATAGTAACCTGTAAAGGCTTTTAAATGCTTTTAAAAATGTATGTAGTTTGTCGCCATTTGGTATCCATGTTCTCGGCATAAGAACATCTTTATTTCATCAAACATTTGGGCAATATAGTGTGTTTTAGTGCATTACAATAAAAAAAAGTGCTTTTTCCAAAAAAATTGCGTTTGAAAAATCGCTATGCAAATACTGTGTGAAAAAAAAATTGCAACACTCACCATTTTAATCTGTAGGGCCTTTGCTTTAAAAAAATATATAATGTTTGGGGGTTCAAAATAATTTTCTTGCAAAAAAAAAAAAGTTTTCATGTAAACAAAAAGTGTCAGAAATGGCTTTGTCTTCAAGTGGTTAGAGGAGTGGGTGATGTGTGACATAAGCTTCTGAATGTTGTGCATAAATGCCAGGACCCCCCCAAAATGACCCTTTTTGGAAAGTAGACACCCCAAGCTATTTGCTGATAGGCATGTTGAGTCCATGGAATATTTTGTCACAAGTTTTGGGAAAATTACACTTTTTTTTTTTTTTTTTTTTGCACAAAGTTGTCACTAAATGATATATTGTTCAAACATGGCATGGTTATATGTGGAATTACACCCCAAAATATATTCTGCTGCTTCTCCTGTGTACAGGGATACCTCATGTGTGAGACTTTTTGGGAGCCTAGCCAAGTACAGGACCCCAAAAACCAAGCACCGCCTTCAGGCTTTCTAAAAGGCATAAAAAATTGTGATTTTACTCCTCACTACCTATCACAGTTATGGAGGCCCTGAAATGTCCAGATAGCACAAAACCCCCCCAAATGACCTCATTGTACGCGGTTAGATTGCTAAAAAGTTCCACACATGTGGTATCCCCGTACTCAGGAGAAGCAGAATGTATTTGGGGGTGTAATTCCACATATAACCATGCCATGTGTGAGCAATATATCAATTAGTGACAATATTGTGTAAAAAAAAAATAAATAGTAATTTTCCTGAAAACTTGTGGCAAAATATAAAATATTCCAGGGACTCCACATGCCTCTCAGCAAATAGCTTGAAGTGTCTTCTTTCCAAAATGGGGTCATGGGGGGGGGGGGGGGGGGGGATTGTGCTATCTTGTCATTTCATGGCCTCCGAAACTGTAATAGGTAGCGAGGAATTGAAAATCACCATTTTATGCCCTTAGAATGCCTATAGGCGGTGATTGGTTTTTGGGGTTAGGCTCCCAAAAAGTCTCACACATGTTGTATCCCCGTACTCAGGAGAAGCAGCAGAATGTATTTTGGGGTGTAATGCCCATTGCATGTTTGAGCAATAGATCATTTAGTGATAACTTTGTGCAAAAAAAAAATTTTTTTTTCATTTTCCCGCAACTTGTGGCAAAATATAAAATATTCCAAGGACTCAACATGCCTCTCATCAAATAGCTTGGGGTGTCTACTTTCCAAAATGGGGTCATTTGGGGGAATTCTGTGCTATCTTGGCATTTTATGGCCTTCAAAACTGTGATAAGTAGTAAGGAGTGAACCCTTAGAAATCTTCAAGGCAGCGATTGGTTTTCGTGGTCCTGTACACGGCTAGGCTCTCAAAAAGTCTCACACATGAGCTATCCCTATACTCAGGAGAAGCAGCAGAATGTATTTTGGGGTGCAATTCCACATATAACTATGCCATGTGTGAGCAATATATCATTTAGTGACAACTTCGTGTGGGGGGGGGGTTGTACTGCCCTGCCATTTTAGCACCTCAAGAAATGAGATAGGCAGTCAAACTAAAAGCTGCATAAATTCCTGAAAATGTACCCTAGTTTGTAGACACTATAACTTTTGCGCAAACCAATAAATATACGCTTATTGACTTTTTTTTTTTTACCAAAGACATGTGGCCGAATACATTTTGGCCTAAATGTATGACTAAAATTTAAATGTGAAAAAGAGGGGCTAGGTATGGCGTTGCTCTAATTAGGAGGTGACCCTACAGCCTCTAAAAACTTGAGGGGTGTGCGTCACAGGTGCATTTAGTGCAAAAAGTGACAGTAAAAGTGCAGAAAAAAAATATTTGTATATTCACAAAAAATCCTGTTGTGTAAACTTCCTAACCGCTTATATATAAAATATATATTGTTATGTTCAAACGAAAATAAAATAAACACAATCCTGTGCAAAACCTGCAATTCAAAGTGACATTTCTGTGCAAAAAAAAAATCCAACATATATGACTGGTGTATATTGTTGCTGTGAAACTGGGTTCAGAAATATGCATATACTATCCTTAAACCCTGGTGTAAAAAAAAAAAAAAAAAAAAAAAAAAAAGTCCAGGTTTTGCACAGGATTGTGTTTATTTTATTTTCGTTTAAACATAATATATATTATATATAAGCGGTTAGGAAGTTTACACAGTAGGATTTTTTTGTGAATATACAAATATTTATTTTCTGCACTTTTATTGTCACTTTTTGCACTAAACGCACCTGTGACACACACCCCTCAAGTATTTAGAGGTTGTAGGTCATCTCTTAATAAGAGCAAAAAAAAAGAGCAAAAAAAAAAAAAAAAAAATTATATATATATATATATATATTTTACAACTTGGGAAGTGATGTAAATGTTTTTATTGTAATGTATTCGTTTCTGAGCATGCAGTGTCTTACTCTTCCGAAAAAAATCAGACGGACCCGGTTCTCTGGAGGGCCTGCCGAAACAGACCCACCCAAGTACTAGGTGAGGCTCCCCCGAAGGGAGACCCCATGAGAGAGAGGGTGAACCAAGCCAAAAGGCCTATTATCCACTCCCTCCCAAGACTTTCAGGGCTGGCCCGAGGACTTGCAACCCTACTCATCACACAGTGCAACAAACCGTGTACAAACATAAAAATACAAAAAGTGACAAACATAGGCTTAATAAATAAAATAAAGTGGGGAAGGAATAAGTGAAGAGGAGAGTGAAAAAGTGACCATTGTGTAAAACAATGACCAGGCCCTCCGGCCAGGAATAAAAAATTCCTCTGGTCCTAGCCAAAAGGCCCGGCCCAAGAGGCAGGTGCTAAAAATGCGTGTTCTATGGTGCAGTGACCGTGGTGCCTCAAACCAAAGTGACTCTCACTCACATTGATTTTTTGGCACCCCTGGACTGCCACTCCAGGGGCACATACTCCATAGGCTTTCAGGACCAACCGTGACCAACAACCCAGACCACACCCGCTCCCACTTCAGGCAGAAAGGCATGAAGTTCAGGGAGCTTGGTGAGAGCCCTTTACCATCACGCTCCACCGTCGCTCCCATCACTCCTTCCTAATTACATTTGGGAAATACTAACCACTCCCCCCCTCAAAAAGGGGAGTAAGTGTTCTCTCCCGAATAACTGTCCGTAGCTAGAGCTACCACAATCTAGGCCAGAAGGCCAGGGACCTGACCCTCCGGCCAGTCCCAGATGCAGCACCCATCCTCACCAGGAGCACCCTTCCAGATGGCTCAGACTCAACCATCGGCCAGCCCCCAGTATCTGTCGGGCAGCTTGGCATAGTCCCTGCTGAAACCGCCTTTCCAGGCACTATAACACCATTGGAATTGCTGGCCCTCCCCAACGAGAGTAGCACAGCGCCTCCTCTGGAAACTGATAAGAACAGATACTACACTTGATCTTAGCCAAAAGGCTGAGAAGTATGCGCCTGCCCCGATGTGGTAGCCAGGCACTATAACATTGTGTATAAGACCTGGGGGCAACCAAGTACTGGTAGGCATGCTTGCCTTATAGGAAAGGGCACCGCTATAGGTGATTAAAAAAAAAAACAATAGGAAATTGCCTGGGTTGAGGTGAATGCGGTTAGCCAACAATTGACAGTAAATGCAGTCTCAAAATTTATTAAAATTGTCAAGCAAACAACATGAATCATAGCCAAGCCACTGAAATGATACATACAGTAAAAATTGTCATTACACGTATCATAGTATAAAATGTAGATGGCAAAGTACACAGGCATGAAAAGTATCCCAACGCGTTTCGCAAGACCATAATCACGCTATCAGGGGTGGTTCGTGTGTAATACTTCTGTAGGGGGTATAATGAACCAAATAAGTATCAACACAGAGATGGTATAGTGACAATTATGCAATTCCCTTATAATGATCACTGCCCCCCCCAACTGTATACTTCCCACTGCCATCACCATATACTGCTCACTGCCCCCCCACTGTATAGTGCCCACTGCCATTCCCTTACACTGCTTACTGTCCCCCCCCCCACTGTATACTACCCACTGCCATCCCCTTACACTGCTCACTGCCCCCCCACTGTATACTACCCACTGCCATCCCCTTATACTGCTCACTGCCCCCCCCACCCTAATATATATACTGCCCACTGCCACCCCCTTATACTGCCCAATGCCATCCCCTTATACTGCCCAAAGATCCCCCCACTGTATACTGCCCACTGCCATCCCCATATACTTGCTCACTGCCCCCCCACTGTATACTGCCCACTGCCATCCCCATATACTGCCCAATGCTCCCCCCCACTGTATACTGCCCACTGCCATCCCCATATACTGCCCACTGCCACCCCCATATACTGATTACTGCTCCTGCACCACTGTATACTGCCCACTGTCATGCCCATATACTGCTCACCCCCCAACTGTATACTGCCCAATGCCCCCCCCACTGTATACTGCCCACTGCCACCCCCATATACTGATCAATGCTCCCCACTGCCATCCCCATATACTGCTCCCCCTCCCCCACTGTATACTGCCACTGCCATCTCCATATAATGCTCACTGCTCCTCCCCCACTGTATACTGCCCACTGACAGCCCCATATAATGCTCACTGCTCCTCCCACTGTATACTGCCCACTGCTATCCCAATATACTGCTCACTGTTCTCCCCTGTATACTGCTCTGCCCCACTGAATACTGATTCCATTTAATTTGATCATCCTCTAATTGTGTTAAATTGGTGTGTGTGTGTGTGTGTGTGTGTGTGTGTGCGTGCGTGTGCGTGTGCGCGCGTGCGTGTGTGTGGTCGCGCGTGGAGCACAAAGCTTTTTTTGTAACAGCAAAGCTTTTTTCATTCATGGTTAGTGTTTGGCTGAAGCCATTTATTATCAATCAACTGTGTTTACCCTTTAAATCATAATGACAACAGAAACTACCCAAAATTACCCTGATCAAAAGTTTACATACCCCAGTTCTTAATACTGTGTATTGCCCCCTTTAACATCAATGACAGCTTGAAGTCTTTTGTGGTATTTGTGGATGAGGCTCTATCTTCTCAGATGGTAAAGCTGCCCATCACTCTTGGAAAAAAGCCTCCAGTTCCTGTAAATTCTTGGGCTGTCTTGCATGAACTGCAGGTTTGAGATCTCCCCAGAGTGGCTCAATGATATTGTAGGGCAGGAGACTGAGGTGGCCACTCCAGAACCTTCACTTTATTCTGCTGTAGCCAATGAGAGGTCGACTTGGCCTTGTGTTTTGGATCATTGTCACATTGGAATTAGGGATGGGCCGAACAGACCCCTGTACAGTTCGCACCAGAACTTTCAAACACCACGAAAGTTCGGACCTGAATAAGGAACCTCATTAAAGTCAATGGGACCCGAACGTCAAAAATCAAAAGTGCCCATTTTGAAGGCTTATATGCAAGTAATTGGGCATACAATGGTTATAGGGGTCCAGGTCCTGTCCTGGGGGACATGTATTAATAAAAAAAAAAAAAAAGTGTGTGAAAAACGTCATTTTTAACCTCTTGCCGACCAGTGCAAGCCGATTTACATTGGCAGAATGGCACTGGTGGGCAAAAGGGCATACAGGTACGTCCCCTTTAAGAAGCGATGTCCGCCGGGTGCCCGTGATCGTGTCAGGAAGAGGTAGAACGGGGAGATGCTTTTGTAAACAAGCATTTCCCCCTTCTGCCTAGTGACAGGACAGAGATGAAGCAAAAGAAAGAGGAGGCGCCTCTAGGTGTAGACTTAAAACAATTTATTCATAAAAACTTGTATCAATCACACTCACATTTGGGAAGTCATCAAAGGGCATGTGAATGTGAAATATCCATCATAGGAAGTACCATCAGGTCAGTCATGAGGTCCTGTCAGCTAGCTAGACGCTCTGCCTGCGTGTGGAGAGGCACGGCTATGATGTTATGCTGGCCGCGGTGACAACGGGAACTAGAACGAGGCTCGGAGCACAGGTGGATAGCGGGCGAGGAGAGATGACGTCACTGGTAAGCGACACGTTTCCTGGGCGTATGGGCTGCGGTGACGTGACAGCCGCACCCCTTCATCAAGCTGTGGATGGATAGGACTTAGGGCCATAAGAATCGAATGTGAGGGGATGGGCTAAAACAGGAAAAGCTGTACTTGGTCTGGACAATAAAAACTGGTGACAAACAGGCTAGGGGAGTGGCCACAGCAACAGTGCCAGAGTCAGTGGAAGTTTATGTATTACCAGAAGTGTCAGCAATGGGATATAGGGTCATGAATAATGGTCAATAGCACAAGTGGAACGAATGTAAATGTAAATCTAAAAATCAAAAATAATGAGGGAAAAATGGATGAAAAATAATAATTAAATTATAATTATACTATGTAATGGAATAAATACCCGAACATGTGATGTAATATGTAGACAATAAATAACAAGTGATGGAACACATCTGCTAGAACTCCTGTCCCCCTACAGATGGGAGCCTTCTTACGTTTGGCTTTTACTTGATGTCTGTTCCCTCTATACCTCTATCACACACAAATTTGGACTTATGGCATTGGAGCAATTTCTATCTATGGACCCTTTGATGAATATACGTCAGGCCAGATTCATTGCAGAAGCCACAGAGTTCTGCCTGACACATAATTACTTCATTTTTGACAGAGAATTCTACCAGCAAATACAAGGTACGGCGATAGGAGCTAATTTTGCTCCCTCTTACGCCAATTTGGCTATGGGTTTTTGGAAAAATGAATATATCCATAATCACAATACCTTTGCAGCCAATATAGTCTTTTTTTGGCAGGTATATCGATGATTTGATCATCATCTGGGATGGCGATTTTGAGCTTATCGCTTCCTTTGTCAAACATTGTAATGATAACCCCTATGGGCTCTCCTTTACATCAGTTACAGATTCTGCCACCATAGCTTTTCTAGACTTGGAGTTGGGACATGATGGTCCAGTCATTACCTCCAAGAACTATACAAAACCTACAGCGGGCAATTCGTATTTGCATTTTAAGAGTTGCCATTTTCCAAAATGGATTACTAATATCCCCAAAGGACAATTTTGCCGCCTTCGACAGAATTGTACGAAAGATTCTGACTACACCGAACTTAGTACTAATTTAAAAAGAAAATTTCTCGATAAACAATATCCTGAACCTCTGGTCGAAGAATCTTATGAATATTATTTTCATGGCAAACCTCCCAAAAACAGTCAACCTTTAAAGGACTGCCCCAGTAGGTTTGTAACCACCTTCCACAATAAACATAAGAATATGGAGAAAATTCTGCTAAAACATTG
The DNA here is from genome assembly GCF_042186555.1 of Aquarana catesbeiana. Classification (NCBI taxonomy): domain Eukaryota; kingdom Metazoa; phylum Chordata; class Amphibia; order Anura; family Ranidae; genus Aquarana; species Aquarana catesbeiana. Next base: position 89,339,723 of record NC_133335.1, read on the forward strand.
GGACATTTTACAGCAGGATCCCCATCTCTCAGCCGTACTCCCTTCTCAACCCGAAAGTTACGTACCGTAGGGCTCCCAATTTGAAGAGCAAAATTGCACCGAGTAAGCTCAAATCCATTGTAGCTTCTCCTGCTGTACCCATATTATCCACTTCAGCCCCGGAAGGTTTTACCCCCTTCCTGACCAGAGCACTTTTTACAATTCGGCACTGCGTCGCTTTAACTGCTAATTGCGCGGTCATGCAATGCTGTACCCAAACGAAATTTGCGTCCTTTTCTTCCCACAAATAGAGCTTTCTTTTGATGGTATTTGATCACCTCTGCCGTTTTTATTTTTTTGCGCTATACACGGAAAAAGACCGAAAATTTTGAAAAAAAATGATATTTTCTACTTTTTGTTCTAAAAAAAATCCAATAAACTCAATTTTAGTCATACATTTAGGCCAAAATGTATTCGGCCACATGTCTTTGGTAGAAAAAATGTCAATAAGTGTATATTTATTGGTTTGCGCAAAAGTTATAGCGCCTACAAACTAGGGTACATTTTCTGGAATTTACACAGCCTTTAATTTATGACTGCCCATGTCGTTTCTTGAGGTGCTAAAATGGCAGGGCAGTACAAAACCCCCACAAATGACCCCATTTTGGAAAGTAGACACCCCAAGGAATTTGCTGAGAGGCATGTGGAGCCCATTGAATATTCAATTTTTTTTGTCCCAAGTGATTGAATAATGACAAAAAAAAAAAAAAAAATACAAAAAGTTGTCACTAAATGATATATTGCTCACACAGGCCATGGGCATATGTGGAATTGCACCCCAAAATACATTTAGCTGCTTCTCCCGAGTATGGGGATACCACATGTGTGGGACTTTTTGGGAGCCTAGCCGCGTACGGGGCCCCGAAAACCAATCATTGCCTTCAGGATTTCTAAGGGCGTACATTTTTGATTTTACTCCTCACTACCTATCACAGTTTTGAAGGCCATAAAATGCCCAGATGGCATAAAACCCCCCCAAATGACCCCATTTTGGAAAGTAGACACCCCAAGCTATTTGCTTTGAGGCATGTTGAGTCCATGGAATGTTTTATATTTTGACACAAGTTGCGGGAAAGTGACAATTTTTTTTTTTGCACAAAGTTGTCACTAAATGATATATTGCTCACACAGGCCATGGGCATATGTGGAATTGCACCCCAAAATACATTTAGCTGCTTCTCCTGAGTACGGAGTACGGGGATACCACATGTGTGGGACTTTTTGAGAGCCTAGCCGCGTACGGGGCCCCGAAAACCAATCACTGCCTTCAGGATTTCTAAGGGCGTACATTTTTGATTTTACTCCTCACTACCTATCACAGTTTCGGAGGCCATGGAATGCCCAGGTGGCACAAACCCCACCAAATGACCCCATTTTGCAAAGTAGACACCCCAAGCTATTTGCTGAGAGGCATGGTGAGTATTTTGCAGCTCTCATTTGTTTTTGAAAATAAAGAAAGACGAGAAAAAAAAATTTTTTTTTTCTTTTTTCAATTTTCAAAACTTTGTGACAAAAAGTGAGGTCTGCAAAATACTCACTATACCTCTCATCAAATAGCTTGGGGTGTCTACTTTCCAAAATGGGGTCATTTGGGGGGGGGGTTTTGCCACCTGGGCATTCCATGGCCTCCGAAACTGTGATAGGCAGTGAAGAGTGAAATCAAAAATTTACGGCCTTAGAAAGCCTGAAGGCGGTGCTTGGTTTTCGGGGTCCCGTGCGCGGCTAGGCTCCCAAAAAGTCTCACACATGTGGTATCCCCGTACTCAGGAGAAGCAACAGAATGTATTTTGGGGTGTAATTTCACATATTCCCATGGCATGTTTGAGCAATATATCATTTAGTGACAACTTTGCGCAAAAAAAAATAAAAAAAATAAAAAATTGTCTCTTTCCCGCAACTTGTGTCACAATATAAAATATTCCATGGACTCGACATGCCTCTCAGCAAATAGCTTGGGGTGTCTACTTTCCAAAATGGGGTCATTTGGGGGGGGGGTTTTGAACTGTCCTGGCATTTTATGCACAACATCTAGAAGCTTATGTCACACATCACCCACTCTTCTAACCACTTGAAGACAAAGCCCTTTCTGACACTTTTTGATTACATAAAAAAAATAATTTTTTTTTGCAAGAAAATTACTTTGAACCCCCAAACATTATATATTTTTTTAAAGCAAATGCCCTACAGATCAAAATGGTGGGTGTTTCATTTTTTTTTTTCACACAGTATTTGCGCAGCGATTTTTCAAACGCATTTTTTGGGGAAAAAACACACTTTTTTAAATTTTAATGCACTAAAACACACTATATTGCCCAAATGTTTGATGAAATAAAAAAGATGATCTTAGGCCGAGTACATGGATACCAAACATGACATGCTTTAAAATTGCGCACAAACGTGCAGTGGCGACAAACTAAATACATTTTTAAAAGCCTTTAAAAGCCTTTACAGGTTACCACTTTAGATTTACAGAGGAGGTCTACTGCTAAAATTACTGCCCTCGATCTGACGTTCGCGGTGATACCTCACATGCATGGTGCAATTGCTGTTTACATTTGACGCCAGACCGACGCTTGCGTTCGCCTTAGCGCGAGAGCAGGGGGGACAGGGGTGCTTTTTATTTATTTTTTTTTTTTTTTCTTTATTATTATTATTTTTTTATCTTGTTTTTAAACTGTTCCTTTCATTTTTTTTTTTTTTTTTAAATCATTTTTATTGTTATCTCAGGGAATGTAAATATCCCCTATCATAGCAATTGGTAGTGACAGGTACTCTTTTTTGCAAAAATTGGGGTCTATTAGACCCTAGATTTCTCCTCTGCCCTCAAAGCATCTGACCACACCAAGATCGGTGTGATAAAATGCTTTCCCAATTTCCCAATGGCGCGGTTTACATCCGGCGAAATCTAAGTCATAAAATGCTCGTAGCTTCCGGTTTCTTAGGCCATAGAGATGTTTGGAGCCACTCTGGTCTCTGATCAGCTCTATGGTCAGCTGGCTGAATCACCGGCTGCATTCTCAGGTTCCCTGTTGAGACAGGAGAGCCAGAGAAAAACACGGAAGACGTTGGGGGGGAGGGGGGGCATTCCCTCCCACTGCTTGTAAAAGCAGTCTAGAGGCTAATTAGCTGCTAGGACTGCTTTTACATGAAAGCCGATCGCTGGCTGAAAAGAATGATACCAAGATGATACCTAAACCTGCAGGCATCATTCTGGTATAACCACTCAAAGTCGTGAATGGCGTACCTGAAGACAAAAAAATGGTTAATAATAAAGCACAGTAAATGGTAAGGTATAAAAAATTGCATACCTGAAAAACAAACATGATAAAACATAATAACAATAAAACATTGCAGAATAGAATACAGTAAAAAAGAGCAGAACAAGAGAGAGAGAATAGAGAGAGAGAGAACAATAAAACGACAACTATTTTTTTTTTATTTTATATTTTTGTATGTGTTTTTTTTTTTTTTTTTACACTTTTTTTTGTAACTAACTTTTATAACTGTAACCGGTTCCAGGTTCGGGTCTCTCAAAATGCGATGGCATCTTGGGAGACCCTGTGAAAGTGTGCCTAGTCTGTGCAATGCTGTACCCTACGCTAATACTCAACTAGTGAATGGTAGCGTTCAAAACATTCACCAATGCAAAGACCAGGATTGTCAGGACAGGAGGGACAATAATAGCGGGTGTCACGCCTATATCAGCGCTTGCTACAGACACAACATCTTTTTTGGGGGGGGTTCGCTGGGTAGGGGTACTCGGGAGGACATAAAGAAAATGCCTCTCATGCAGCCGACTGCATTTGGTTGGGGATGTGAATGGGGAAGTACGGGCGCTGCAGAAGCGGTGGGTTCCCAATTAGGATTGGCGAATGCAGCAGGAAGGGCACTATGGGCACGACGGGCCTGTGTTTGTCTTTTTGGTGGCAGCGGGACACTACTTGTGCTTGCCACCTCACCAGCTTGAACTGCACTTATGGGACTCGCCACGTCACCAAGTGTTACTGCAGTGCTGGTTTGACTACGACCGGGGTGTACTAGGCCGCTGGTGCTTGCCAGTTCACCAAAACGCTACAAAAAAAAAACTGTTAGCGATCGCAGGGATCAGGCCTGACTCTGCGAACGCTGCAGTTATGCGTTTAGTGTTTTGTAAGTGTCAGTGATCGATCGATACTGCACTTGGGTGGGCTGGGCTGGGCCGGGCGGAGGGGCAAAAACGCAGGTGCTAGCAGGTATCTGGGCTGATCCCGCTAACACTGCGTTTGTGGGAACCCTAAACTGCTGGGGACGCTAGTATAGATCTGATCGGATCAGATATTGATCCGTTCAGATACTATACCACTAAGGGAGGTGTACGCTGCGTGCGTGGGTGTTAGCGGTACTGGCGCTAACCTGACGCTGCCTGGGGCTGGTGCTTGCTAGTTCACCAAAACGCTACCAAGAAAACTGTTAGCGATCGCAGGGATCAGGCCTGACTCTGTGAACGCTGCAGTTATGCGTTTAGTGTTTTGTAAGTGACAGTGATCGATCGATACTGCACTTGGGTGGGCTGGGCCGGGCAGAGGGGAAAAACGCAGGTGCTAGCGGGTATCTGGGCTGATCCCGCTAACACTGCGTTTTTGGGAACCCTAAACTGCTGGGGACGCTAGTATAGATCTGATCGGATCAGATATTGATCCGTTCAGATACTATACCACTAAGGGAGGCGTATGCTGCGTGCGTGGGTGTTAGCGGTACTGGCGCTAATCTGACGCTGCCTGGGGCGACGCATATCACCGCCGGGCGATCAGGGGGCTAAACCTTTATTCGGTAATAAACGGCGGGTGCCCTGACACTATAAAAAATAAACGAACTAACCAGCGTCACCCGTAACGGTTATACGGTGATCAGTGGTGAAAGGGTTAACTAGGGGGCAATCAAGGGGTTAAAACATTTATTAGATAGTATATGGGGGTCCCTGTCGCTATAAAGCGCTGACGGCGAACCTAAATATTTACCTCCCTAACTAGCGTCACCAGCGACACTAATACAGCGATCAGAAAAATGATCGCTTCGTGACACTGGTGACAGGGGGTGATCAAGGGGTTAAAACTTTATTAGGGGGGGTTAGGGGGGTATCCTAGACCTAAAGGGGGGTAATACTCACTGCCCTAACACTGTAACTGTCACAAACTGACACCATGCAGTAATCAGAAAAAAAAAAAAAAATACTGCTTGCTGTCAGGTTGTGACGGGGGGGGGGGGGGGTGATTGGGGGGGGATCAGGAGTGTAAAGTATGCCTGGCATGTTCTACTGTGTGTGTGTGTGTTGTGCACTTACATGTCTTCTCTCCTCGGCGCTGGAACGGAAACTGCCGAGCCGAGGAGAGATGACATCACATCCTCTGCCTGTGTGAAACTACACACAGGCAGGGGAGGATTCCGATTGGCTGGGAGCGATCGCGAGGGGGGGGCCACGATCGGATGGCCTCCCCCTCGCCTCCCGACGCTCCCAGTCAAATGCCGACCGCCGCTGGCACCGGGGGGGGGGTCCGATCGGACCCCCCCGCCCGCGGGAGGCAGATCACGTACGGGTACGTGATTCTGCCTGCCCGTGCCATTCTGCCGCCGTATATGTGCGTTAGGCGGTCGGCAAGTGGTTAATACCTTTGGTAGGCATGTACCAGTGCCGAAAGGCCTTGTGTAAAACTTGCCATTTTGTCCATCATGGACAAAAGTTCTTCACCACCATAGGCAAAACCTATATGTTAAAGGACTTTTTCAATTGCTCGTCAGACTTTGTTGTCTATGGCCTTGGTTGCCCTTGTGGGCTGATTTATGTAGGCCGGACCATCAGGGCTCTTAGACAGAGGTTTGGCGAACACAGAAGGCTTATTGAGGGCGGCACTGATCCTCACAGTGTCCCGAGACACTTTGCTGTGGCTCACCAGAGCTCCATGGTAGACCTTAAGTTATGGGTGAACGAACAGATTCCCAAGTCCCTTCCTCCTGCTGAAAGGTTCAAGAAGCTTTGCGCTCGCAAAACTTTTTGGATATATACCCTGGATGCCCTGTCGCCAGGAGGAATTAATGAGAGCATTGAGATTTCCCCCATCTTGTAATAAACTGTCTCAGCCCCATACTGATACTCAGCCCCATACTGATGGCACGGCTGGGCAAAACGACGTTATGTCGCTTCCCCTGTGGCCACTAGGGGTGCCCACTGCTCGACCCCGGAGCAGATGCGGGTGCCCGATGGGCACGATGACCGCTGGGCTCTCACGATCGCTCGTGACACAGCGAGAATCGAGATCTGTGTGTGTAAACACACAGATCTCGTTTCTCTGAGGGGAGGACAGATCGCGTGTTCATACAAACATCCCCCTACAGTTAGGACACAGAGAGGGAACACAGTTAACCCCTCGATTGCCCCCCAGTGTTGTATAATTGTCAATGGTCCCAAAAATGTGTCAAGTGTCCAATTTTTCACCGCAATATCGCCGTCCCGATAAAAATCGCAGACCGCCGCCACCATTACTAGTAGAAAAATAATAATAAAAATGCTATAAATCTATTCCCTATTTTGTAGACGCTATAAAACTTTTGCCCAAACCAATCAATATACGCTTATTGCAATTTTTTCTCACCAAACATATGTAGAAGAATACATCAGCCTAAACTGAGGGAAAAAAATCGTTTTTTTGAAAAATTAAATGTGGGATATTTATTATAGCAAAAAGTAAAAGATAGCATTTTTTTTTCAAAATTGTCGCAGTTCTTTTGTTTATAGCGCAAAAAATAAAAACCGCAGGAGGTGATCAAATACCACCAAAAGAAAGCTCTATTTGTGGGAAAAAAAAGGACGCAAATTTAGTTTGGGTATAGCGTTGCACGACCGCGCAATTGTCAGTTAAATCGACGCAGTGCCAAAAATTGGAAAAAGTGCTCTGGTCAGGAAGGGGGTAAAATCTTCTGGAGCTGAAGCGGTTAAATGAGCAGTGATTTTTTTTTTTTTTTTAAAGTAAAAGCATAAAAATGACAAATTCCTTCCAATATAGTGCTTTGAGGGGGGGTCCCTTTAGTCTACCTGTAAAGTGGCAGATCTGTACCAAGTCTAGAATCTGCTGCAGCAATAATTGCATTTATAAAGCCAAAAGAAAATTAGATTTTCCCTGCAAGCTGCCTTTATTTTGCTCAGCAACAGCTGGGGAGCCAGTGTGTATGATGAGGCCACAATGTAGTGCACTGGGAACATTATTAGAGATTTTTTTGGATACATTCTGGTGTCACTTTGACTTTGGATAGAAGTAATGGGTGCGTCTGGGGGTATGATCTAAACACGGCTGAGTAGAGACACACGCTCACAGAGCTCCAACCATTCCTCCGGCTATCCAGTTATCAATGCAGCTATACTACCCGGGATAAAGAGGAAAGAAAAGTGAATGCAAACACTACCAGCGCAACCCGAGATTCAACAGTACTTTCCGCGCACACGGGCAGGAGTATCCCGGGGTCAAGTTGCAGAGATACGAGGTGCAGTGGCTTGTGTGGAGCCCACAGGGTCAGCACACCCCGCCCCACTTACCACCCTTTTAGCTATGCCGGGAATCTCTGCGGGATCACAGGGCTGCGTAGACGATCAGCAGCTGAGACTTCCAGAGCAGTGAGATGCCCCGCCTACCGTAATGGGGGAATTGGACCTCAGAGCACTCCTGCAGGCTCTGCCGATGCGAGCAGACATGGAGGCAATGGTCTCCCATCTGGAAGAGGTACACTGCAGAGATCTGAAGCTGGTCTGGACGGAGGTACAGCAGCTATCAGACAGACTTACGACAGATGAAACATCTCTGGCTTCCCTGGAAGACCGGGTCTCCCAACTGGAACAGGTACAGACCTTACAAGCCTTCCATGCCTCTTCCTTGCAACTCCACTTGGAGGAGCTCGAGGACCGGAGTCGCCACAATAATTTACGGTTTAGGGGTATCCCTGAGGCAACAGGACGAGAAGCATTACAGCCTACAGTTCTGGCAATAAGCCAGTAGCTGGCTATTCCTGTTCCCTCCTATGACTTGGAGTTTGAGAGATTGCATAGATCCCTGGGACCTCGCTCAGTAAACCTGACTAGACCCAGAGATGTTATATGCCGTTTCCACTACTATGCTCACAAAGAGTTAATAAGTCACAAGGCATGGGAGGCAGGAGAAATTGACCATGAGGGGGCCACAGTGAAAATACTACCAGATCTATCTCGGGCTACTTTACAACAAAGGGCGATGTTGAGCCCACTTTTAGACAAGATCAGGAAGTCATACCGGGTACATACTGGTGGAGTTTCCCCATCTCATTAACTAAAGAAAGATTCATTTTCATTTGTTCTGCTGCATCCTGTCGACCTCCCAGAATTGTTTATCTTCTTGGGGATAGAGGCTTTTTCAATCCCAAATTGGATGCAGCCTAAAATGAGACCACTACAACGTGCAGCAACCCCTTCCATAGCAGCTGATTTTTTACCCCAGACACTGAGGGGAAGCCGGGAATCTTGTACAACCTCCCAATCTGGAGGACATGAGACTTAACTTGGCTGAGGCTTTTTTTTATCCTTTTCTCCTTTTTTCTCCTATTTTTTTGTAGCGAGAACCCTTTTTAGGGAACATGTCTTTTCAGCTTGTCCGCTGAGATCTCGCAGATAGGGTGGACTTTATATGCACTATTGATAGTATAGTTATACATTTATTTTTTTTGTATGTAATTAGATGTTGTACAAGCACTTATGTTAGAGGTGCACTCTATAAAAGGTGCCATAAATTGGATAGGCACCCTTAAAGTAATATATATAATGAAATATTATATATATATATATATATATATATATATATATATATATATATATATATATATATATATATATATATATATATATATAATAAATTGTTATGGGATATAGGAATAAGGGTAGGAGAGAGGGTGTATGGGTAGATGTGTATAATAATTATAATTGTATAATTATATATTAATTCTCCCCCCCCCCCCCCTTTTTTTACTTACATCGTTCACGGGGTCTGTGAAGGGAGTGGACTATCGCCCTGAGACAAACATACTTGTTTTTGTTTTGTTTTGGGGGGAGAGATAGATAGAGATGAGAGATGAGAGATGAGAGAGAATTTTTCAGCTCACTATCCCACTATATTAAATATAAATCTCTCCCCTATGATAACCAGCCAATCAGTAGATTGTTAGACCCTGGTTTCACTCATGCGGTGGTTCACCCCCCACATCAGTCTATCCCCGAAGTGGGTGCAGACATATGTTGGCTTTCAGCTGCGGTTGGGAGGTTCCACAGCTGTCTCCTTGTAAATCACATGTGGAGTGACTGCCTGGGCCAGGGACAGACGAACGGCCTTGGGCTGCTCGCCACAGGGGCCCTGGCTGCAGGTAGCTGTCACGTGGACAACATCAGTGGGTCACCAATTTGTGCAAGTTTGGCAGCTGTGGCTTACCACCTGGCTGTACCATCTGGAGTGATGTGTTGACCCTAGTGATGTGTGGTCCTGGACGGCTATATGAGTGAGCCTTCTGCTGGGTAAATATGTATGAAAAAGTTAATATAAAATTTATGTTCCCACAAATCTTTAAATCTTTTAATATTTTTTCCTAATAAAAAGGTTAAGAAATTGATATATCCTAATCTGTTTTTATAAAAGAGCCCTATATTAGTACCCTACCTCTGGAAACTCCTTCAATATTTAGATCAGTAGGCACTCCCCTTATGGGTGAATGCCCTTTCAGCCTGCCAGCCCAAGGACCACAGTTTACGTAGACCTAATATGACTATTCACGTAGTAATGTCACTATGTAAACCATTATGGTGTACATATAGGATATGCACTTTATAGGAAAGACAAAAGAAAAAAAAAAAAAAAAAGGAAAAATTTGCACTTTTTATGTTTCATAGGAAATTAGGAGGGACACAAGTGTGGATTTTGGTTGTGAGTTTTGGGGGAGAAAGAGGAAAGGGGAAGAAGGTTCCCCCCAAAGAGGAGAAGGAAAAGGGGGTGGAGGGAGAAAAAGAAGAAAAAAAAAAAAAAAAAAAAAAAGGAGAGGAAAGAGTTTCTGCTAGTTTTTTTTTTTTTTTTGTATGTGTGTTGGTTAGAGAGATGATTAGTATACTAATAGTATACTGTGGGGGGTAGACCATGGAATTGGAAGGAGAGTCACGGAGCCTGAGAAAATTAGCTTGGACTAAGTGGACGATTTTTTATATCTGGGGTATTGTCTTGATCCCCCCTCCTCCCATACCCCCACTAGAGTGTACTAATACGAATGAGGTTGAAGGAAAATGGCATATATTGTGTGTGTGTGTTGGGGGGATGATTAGGGTAGTGGAGAGATGAGAGGGAGATACCCTCGGCAGGAGATTTGGAAAGAATAGCATTTAGACCTGAGACAGGATAGTAATAAGATGTTGTGGAAACCCCTTGGAAAGCCTGTAGTTGTGTGATCATGGAACAGGCCTGAGGGAAGTAGGATGTAAGATGCTAGATACCAGCAGAAGCTCAAACAAGGTTAAATAAGCAGGGGGAGAGGGGGCAAGCCCCCCATTTATTTATTTTTTTCTCTGGTTATATATAAAGAAGGATTGATATATGCTGCTTTCTTTCGCTTTATATGAATGCATAAAAATATGTTGGGTTTGTATAGTTGTACTATATTATGTGATTATATAAATAGCTGGGGGAATAGGGCCGAGGAGCTAAGCTCCGGACCAATTCAAACCATCTCCCCATATAGGCCTGCACCCACGTGAACCTGCACATTCAGGAGATGGACGGGGTGTGTGTGACCTCTTTAAATGCCAAAGGACTTAATGTCCCGGAAAAACGGAGGATGCTTCTTAATGATTTGAAGCGTTCTTATACAGATGTGGCATTTGTGCAAAATAACTCGTTTTAAGGCGGGCGGACTTCCATTTCTCCAGAATAGTTTTTTTCCCTGTGTATACCATGCTTCTAACCAAGAAGCAAAATCTAAAAAGGTGTTTCTATTTTGATCTCTAGATCCTTTGATCCCGGTCTCTTATGGATAGACGTTTGGATATAAATGGCCGTTATCTCTTTCTTAAAGGCAACATTGGCAGCATTCATGTGACATTGGCTACTATGTATGCACCAAATATGGGGGGGGGGGGGGATTTTAATGTTCCTTTGGACCTTAGAGTAGACACCTCCCTCTGGGACTTCTTCTGTCCCAGGTGGTACCAGGAAACTTATTTTACGGAAGTTACATGAACTGCAGCTGGTAGACGCCTGGCGTACTTTGCATGCAGGGGAAAGATTATACATTTTTTTCCAACCCTCAGCAATTATACTCTTGTATAGATTTATTCTTGGTCCCACATCAACCACCCGCCTCAGTAGTAGATGTCTCCATATGACACATAATGTGGTCGGACCATGCTCCAGTCACACTCAGTCTCTCCCTGTCTGGCTCGACTTACTCCCCGGAATGGCGCTGGCGGTTGAATGAAAGACTACTGCAAACTCCTGAAATTTGGGACGACATGGCTAAAGAGCTTACAGCGTACTTTCAGATAAACTACACTCCGGGGAGTGACCCGGCCATGGTGTGGGAAGCACACAAGGCAGTAATTCAGGGGATCGTGATCAAACATGGATCTCGATTGAAGAAGGCACGAGAAGTACAACTAACAAAACTGCTAGAGGATATCCAGGCCCTTGAATTGCAACATAAGAAGACACCGATGCCTTCCTGGGGGAATGATCTGGCCTATTTGAGGTGACAGGTAACAGATCTTCACTTCAAAGCTAAAGCAGCAATACAATCAGACAGGAAGGCATCATACGAAATAAATGTAGCAAACTGCTGGCTGGGAAGCTCAGGAAACGGGGTACAGCTTCATACATACCCCACATAAAAGAAAGGGATGGACAACTACTCATTGCCAAAAGATATTGCTCAGACGTTTGGGGAATATTATTCCTCTCTATATAATATGGCACAGTCTCCTTTACTCCCTTCTTTCCTGGAGGAATCTCTCCTCACCTTTCTCGTCTACCCTCCCCGGTCTGTGGTAATCTAAAAGCCCCTATTACCATTGAAGAATTAAATACGGTGATAAAGACGGTTAAACCTGGGAAGGCACTAGGCCCTTAAGGATTTACCATACAGTATTATAAGAACATCCTCCCACTGCTAGGTCCGCATATGATTAAAGTGTATAATGCCTTTAGGTCAAACGACCTCATTTCCCCCGGATGCACTCTTGGCACATATTTCAGTTATCCCAAAAAGTAAAGACCCGACGGCATGCGGTAGTTACCGGCCAATTTCGTTACTTAATGTGGATTTAAAGCTTTTCACTAAATTACTTGCCTCTCGTCTTCAATCACAGCTTTCCCAGTTGGTTCACTTAGATCAAGTGGGTTTTAATCCCTCTCGTGAAGTGAAAAACAATACCATTTAAAAAAAAAAAAAAAAAAAAAAAAAAAAAAAAAGGTACTCAACTTGGTCCACTATGCAAACAAAAGGAACACCCCTGCATCTTTTTGAGTACTGACGCAGAAAAAGCTTTTGATAGAGTAAACTGTTACTTTATGTTTGCGGTCCTAAGGCATATGGGCTTGGAAGACCATATGCTTTAGTGGATTGCCAAGGTGTACTCCACAGGCCTTGGTAAAGTAAAGTAAATGGCGCGTTTTCAAAACCTTTTAATATCTCAAATGGTACCCGCCAGAGCTGCCCTCTTTCACCTTTGTTATTTGCTCTTTCGTTAGAGCCATTATTGAATAAAATCAGGCAAAATCCTGATATCTTGGGCTACAAGTAGGAGATCACAACTATAAAGTTTCAGCTTATGCAGACAACCTGCTTTTCTCAATGCCTAATCCACACGTCTCATTGCCTCACCTCATGAAGGAGATTAAAGGATACGGAGTCTTATCAAATCTAAAAATAAATTGCACTAAATCTGAAGCTATGGGAGTCGCACTGCCTCTGTCAGTGCATCGCACTATGCAACTTAACTTTTAATTATTCTTTATTAAATGTTTCCATTGTTACAAAAATGTAATAAAAATGTGGAAAGGAAGTTATAACACATTACAAATCAAAAAATGTTTTCCAATACTTTATCTTTCCTTCATTCCCACAGTCCATTATTTACCATCCACTTTTTTCCCCTCCCCTCCCTCCTCACCCCATCCCTTCAACACAGTAACTTAGGTATGTCTTACTTCTTTATTTCCATGGTTATTTTGTACCTACCCGTATCCACTTTATTTATTTATTTTTTTATTAAAACCAAGTGACGTGTCATATAATAACATTTTCCAACACTTTAGACACCTTATCCAAAATAAGTTTCCAAACCGGTCTTATTTCCTGGCTTTAAATAATGATATTTGAAGCGCTTCACAATGTGCATGAAAATGAATAAATATAAATAGTAAAATAAATCCAGCGGTGAGTAAAAATTCCTAAAAAATCTAGCAATCAAAATAGTGTAAAATTATAAAAAATTAGTGACACCAAATGTGTAAAAAAATTCACATAAAAAATCCACATAAAAATAAATATATAGGGATGTATTCAGAAGGTTCAATTATACAGGTGTAGAATCCTGATTGGTATAGAGCTTTTGATCACTAGCAAAGCTGTTTAAAAACACTTGCTTAATCAAGGTGCTCATTGACCTTCATAGTAACAATGTGCTTTTTGCTTCTATTCACAACCAATGTGAGAATCATAAACAGGCAGATAAGAGAAAAAAAACAATCATTGTGCAATAGTTAGGATACCAAGGTACACAGGCAAACTTCAATCCACTCACGTGTGCCTTATAATGATAAGGCATATTCAGGTTTTACTATAGCAGTCAGCCACCTTTAGACAGGAGCAGATACAGTGCAGTACACTGTGTGATACTGCTGATCTGCACAGAGCGTCCTTGGCTCCTCCCACGCGTTACATCACAGTCACGTCACGTCAATGTGATACTTTATGTGAAGGGGAGACTGATACCAATGGTCCCAGGTCCAATATCCTCTTCCACTGTTCCTGTGTTATTTCCCCTATATCCTCTTTCTATCTCCTCCTCCCATTAAGGGGCTCTGAGCCTATACTGGTTTTATTGTGTATCTGTCTGTATAATGCGGAAATGAGTCCACTGGTCTTATCCGCTGCAATTATCCTTTGGAGAAGGGGGGTTTTATTACATTCTGGTAGGTGTGTCCTAAACTGAGCTGCTAATGCATGTCTAATCCGTAGATAGCTATAGAATGAATTACATGGTATATCATATTCTTTTCTTAGATCCAGGAATGTTTTCATGCTTCCATCATAGAGTTGAATCAACCTGTTTCCCACTCTTTAACCTTTTCTATTGGTAGCAATTCCTGCAAATTCTTGATATTCCAGAGAGGGGTACACTCCAATATCCCTGTATATCCCATCAGTATTTTAACTGTTTTCCAAATCTTTATGACCATCTTTATTGTAGAATTCCTATGGATAAAAGATTCTGCTTCGAACACATCTGCTATGGTATTACGCGGAGCTCCTGCCAGCATTATTCTCTCACGTGCCCACACCCTCTATACCACATTCCATTAGGTGTTGCAGCTGTGCCGCTAAATAGTAACTTCTAGGGTGAGGAACTGCTAAAACCCCCTCCTCCGTCGCCAGCTGCAGCACCTGCAGCCTAATCCTTGCCTGGCCCTTTTTCCAAATCAACTCTAAAAGAGTTTCAATTTTTTTTTTAAACCATTTTTTGCAAATCCACACTGGGGAGTTATGTAGAAGATACAGCAGTTGTGGCATCCATATCATTTTGATCAGGCTGCATTGGAAGGTGGCTCCAAATTTTGCATTTTTGTTTAAATTTGGTCAATAAACGGTATTATGTTCTTACTGATATATTGATTAGGATCTCTTGTCATATATATATATGACAAGATACTGGCAACAGTTCTGTCTTCTCCCAATTTATTGCCAGTCCCGTAAATCTTCCGAAATTTTCCACTAATTTTATTGCTGATCTTAAGGATTGGCCAGTATCCCCCAAGAAGAGAAGAACATCTGCATATAATGCGATTCTTTCCTCTCCCAAATTCCTTTGGAATCCTTACAACTTGCAATTGCCAAGGGTTCCATCGCAAGGGCAAAAAGCAGGGGCAACAATGGGCACCCCTGTCTTGTCCCCCTGCTCATTTCAACTCTTCCCGAATATTCACTATTAATTCTAACTTTGGCACTTGGGTCATTATACATTTTTATCCATCCAAAAAAGAAGGTCCAAACCCAAATTTCTCCAGAACACACCAGATGTATTCCCACTCTAGGCTATCAAAAGCCTTAGTGACGTCCAATGACAGAATAGCTCTCGATCCCACACTTTCTGATGGGGTCTGGATATTCAGGAATGCCCTTCTAATATTCATACTAGTGGACCTGTTGACAATAAATCCCGTTTGATCTGGATGTACAAGTTTTGAGGCGATTTTATTTAGCTTATCTGAAAGTAGCCTAGCTAATATTTTCACATCTGAGCATAACAGGGATATCGTTCTATATGATACTACATCTAACGGATCCTTCCCTTCGTTATGAACCACTATAATTGCGTCCTACATTGAGGTTGGTAGTTTCCCCTCCAACTCCGCTCCCTCCATGTCCTAAGCAACTCAGAAAGTAATATTTGCCCGTCTCCACAGGGAATCCATCCGGCCCAGGAGATTTTTAATTGGCCATCCCGGCCACAGCTTGTTGTAACTCTCTCAGAGATATTGGGGCTTCTAAATCTTCTCTGTCCTCTTGGATAATGGTTGGAATCTCCACATTCTCTAAAATATTTTGCATTTCTCCTTCCTCTGCCGTCCTCTGAAATGTATACAATTTCTTATAATGGTCACTAAATGTGTCTACCATCTCTATCGTAAGAGAGGAAGTCTTTGTTTTGCATGTTTTTTATTTTTCCAGGGTTGGGTCTTTTATATAATTATTTTCTGCTTCTATCACCTCTTACCTAATACTTTCCTCCCATTCCCTGGATTCTCTTTTAATTTTTGCCACCTGTTGAATCAGAATATCTCTGAGAAATGCCTTTAAGGTATCCCAGAGTACTCCAGTTGACACTGTTCCTATATTTAACTCTACAAACTCTTTCAGCTTTAAAAAGACCTCATCTGTATTCTTCATCAATTCAAACCAAAATGGACTTATTTTCCAAACCCCCACAGCGCTTTTTCCCCCTAAGCACAGTGATAGCACCATTGGCGAGTGGTCCGAGATCCCCCTAGGCAGGTATTGTATATTTTTCAAGTACTGCATCGCTTCCCCGTTTCCCAGGGCCATATCTATCCGAGAGAGTGTGGAATAAGAGCTTGAAAAGCACGAATACTGCTGAACACTCGGATTCCGTACTCTCCACATGTCCATCAGCCCTGCTTCCTCCAAAAAAATGACACAACCGACCCTGCCCCATATCTTCCAAAGGCTTCCCAGGAGGAAATCTGTCTATACTTTTATCAAGGACCTCATTGAAATCCCCCATTATTATAACCGGCACATCTTCCTTATCCACCATAAACTCCATCAGTCTATACATAACCTCCATCTTAAAGGGCGGAGGGATGTATAGATTTGCCAAAACATATTGCCTATTCTCCAACAAACAATAAAGGAAAATATAACGGCCCATTTCATCTACACTGGCCTGTCTGCAGGAAAAAGCCACCCCAGTTCTCACCATTATACTCACCCCCCCCCCCCCCCCAGAAAAGGAGGAGTATACAGAGTGATATTGATATTTCCTATTCTTTAATTGTGACATTGTATGTTTTGTTAAATGTGTTTCCTGCAAACAGGCCAGTCCTATTCCATGTCTCTCCAACATGGAGAAGACTGCAGCTGGTAACCACTTACCCAACCCCCTAACATTCCAAGAACCTATATTAAGTGTTTTAGCCTGCATATACCATCAATAAAAAAAATGTATACAAAACACAAAGAAAAAACACACATATAAAAATAAATCCAAATGAAAATCACCCATTTTCTGTTTACTAATGTCCTTATTTCTTTTTGTGTCGTAATGTGTCCATAGTGCACTTTCTTTTGTTATAGTGCTTTTTAATAACTGTTGTGTTATCTTTCTAATAACCCATCGCCATTTCTCCTCCACCATTGCATGAAATATTCATTTATTTTTTCCCCCACTCCCTTTCCCAACCCTCCACACCTCCCTCCGCCCTAACCCTCTTTACCTACCATCTATCCCGGTATACCCCAAGGGAGTTTTACCTTGGCCTCCTTCCACACCTCATATTCTCCCCTCCCTCTCAGGGTTACATTCATTCTTACTTCTTTGCCTTCCCACCTTATCTCTCCCGCCCACTGTCCCCTTTATTAGTGAAAAAGAGAGGAGAGGTAGGGAGAGAACTCAAACATACTCTCACACATCTCCACATCTCACGTCTGGCCACACTCCCCACCATACAACTTAACTTTAAAATGGGCGTCTTCTGCGTTAAAGTACTTGGGTACATAAAATACCATCAAATTTAGGCAGTACTTTTGTGGCAAATTTTCCATCTCTATACAATTCAGTAAGAGCCTTATTAGATAAATGGCCCCAAGGTTTACATTCTTGGTTTGGCAGATGTAACATCATTAAAATGAGTATTCTGCCAAAATTTCTGTACCATTTCCAGGCACTACCTATCGCCATTTCTGCAGCCTTTTTCTGTCAAATCTGTGCCCTTTTTACTAAATTTATATTGGCGAATAAACGACCAAGGTTTGATAGATGCCTCCTGACGATACCCAAAAGCTTTGGCGGAGTAACTGTCCCAGATGCATTTAAATACTATCAAGCTGTTACCTTGGCAGAATGATTGATTTCTGATACAGAATTTAAACTCTGGACGGATATAGAACAACAATTTAGCCCTGTACCCCTGCGAAGAGCGTCTTGGTGCTATGCAGCCCTAATGGCCCCTCTTAAAAACGCACCCTATTATAGGTCCTACACTGCGAATTGGCTCTAAGATTTGCCGGAACTCTAAGTTTTCTTCGATACAATCACCACTGTTTCCCATGCTGGGAAACCCTAGTTTTCTCCCAGGTATAGAACCAGGCGTGTTTAATAGTCCCTTAGAGAAGCGTTGCTTTCAGGCCTCACATCTTTTGAACTCTGAGACCTGGCCCACAGTGGCCTAATTGACGCAACCGGGGGGGGGGGGGCTTGTGGTATGAAATACGTTTCTGGCAGATGTTGCAGTTACGCCATTTTTTCGTATCTTTAGGATCACCGACGAATTAACAACAAACATTTGAATCATATTGTGATGAAAAGGAACCTCTTTCTGGGACGATTTCCAAGAAATATGCTCCCTCAGATGATTTTGTGATGCCGGGCCTTAGTAAATGGGAAAGAAATCTCAATAAGACCGTTACACCAGCTCAGTGTCAGAATATATCATCTCTCATTGAACTCATCTATCTGTATGTGAATCCAGGAATCTAACTATAAACTATTGATGCAATGGTATTATACCCAGTCAAGGCTTTGCACATTTTTTCCCAGAGGCCTTGGATCGCTGTTGGCGATGCAGAGAGGAACAGGGGACTTTATTTCACAACTTCTGGTCTTGTCCAAAGATTAGACAGTATTGGCTGGAGGTACAGAGGATCTCTCAAAAACGTAGTTTCTCCAATACCAGAAGATCCTGCTTTTTTTTTGCTTCACTGTTCGCAAATTCCACCACAGATATACAAAAAAATCTGTGCTAGGTCACCTGGTTAATGCCGCCAAAGCCTGTATTACGCTCTTAACAGGGTTAGAAGTATCGTTGCCATCGAGGACCTAGTGCTCTCGGCTCAAGATAGAAAAAAATCAATACACTAAAAATGGTCAGCTTTGGATCTATTTGTATCCTCAGAAGAGGGGAAGAGATTGTTGGAGAGTAGCTCGGGGGAGTGAGGCCCCCTGCCTTAGTTTTCATTAATACATGGGAGTCGTCCATCTCCTCTGAGAATAGGTGTTCGTTTCCGCCCCCTCCTTTTTTTTTGTTTTTATTTGCTTAAAAAATAAAAAATGAAAAGGTGAACTGAAGAGTCCATTGGGGTAAAACCTGAGGTAGTGGTGGAAGTTACTTTCTAAATGATGAAGAAAGGAGGGAGTTTTGTTGAGGATGGATAGAGATTATAGAGTTGTGGAATATTAAGCTACCCTAAAATGTATTGATGCTAAAAGATTGTGTATGTATTCTGTGGAATTTGATGTTTTAATGGACGCTCATCCCCTTTTTTTTATTCTAGTCTGCATCTCCCCAAGGTAATACATAAATCTGGCCTGTTAGTGGGCCCTGAGTACAGGGTTGATGACCACTGCTACAGAGGTAATCTTGATGAAAGCAAGAATTGGCCTTGCTGTAAAAAATTGCAATGATATGCACCTGTCAAACAGGTGCTGAAAAATTGGTCTTTGGGTGTTAATTGTGCCCATGAAACCTATACCAAAAACATTTTTCCAAATGAAATGTTTGAACACCCTCAAAGCTAGGCAGCCTCGAAGATTCCACATCCCACAAAGACTTAATCGGTGACATCGGCATCAGGGGCTTCATAGCTGGTAATCCAGGACTGATTCATTTTTATAAAAGTCAAACAGTCCACGGAGTCTGAACAGGCGTATTCTATGATCAGTAACGAAACCTCCTGCAGCACTGAATGCCCGTTCTGAAAGCACGCTGGATGCAGGGCAGCCCAACAACTCAATAACATACTGGGCAAGTTCTGGCCAGTGGTCTATTCTCATGAACCAGTAAGTTAGTGGATCGTCAGCTGGAAAGCTCTCCATCTCTGTTTTGGGCCTGAGGTATTCGTCCACCATGTGATGCAGACGCTGCCGATGGCATATGGAAGCTGACAGCCCTGGGCGACGAGGACTAAAATAAATTCTGAAAATGCCTCACTTAGGCGGACACCTTCTCCAATGCTCCTCTCTTGACCAACAGAAGACTCAAAACTACTATTTCCACAACACTGTAACCTACTGGAGTCAGGAAAAACGTTCAATAAAATCCTCTTTAACGTGTCCTCAAGAGATTTTATCTTCTGTACTCTCTGTGGGACAGGATGAATTCTGAGACCGTCCCCTTACAAAGGTGGTCAAGGAGGGTTGCCAACCAGCAATCATCCTCCTCCTTTATGCCACGTATTCTTGGGTCCTTTCGCAGGCTTTGAAGCATGAGGTTGCTCATGCGACTCAAAATTTGCCGAGGCTTGAGAAGCAGACTGCTCAGGGTCACTCAGGTGACAGCATCTGGAACTTCCTCCTCCCAGCCACATACTGGTCCCAAGAGTCCTGGGGTTGGAAAGACATTGCTTAGAGATTGACGCATGCCTTCCTCTTCTTCGAAGCCTATGAAAGTGCCAGAATCCTCCTCCTCCCCTCTCTCCTCCTGTGTGTTCTGTGACATAGGAATGATGGTGTCTGGATAAAGTGGGCCTTGGGGGTAAAGGAAGTTGTCCTCTTCCTTCTGCTACTCTGCCTCCAGTGCCCTGTCCATAATGCCACGCAGTCTGCTCCAGCAGGAACATAACAGGGATTGTGTCACTGATGCATGCACTGTCATTGCTTACCATCCTTGTGGCCTCCTCAAATGGTGACAGTATAGTGCATGAATCCTTAATGATCAGCCATTGGCGTGGGGAAAAAAAGCCGAGGCGGCCTGAGCCTGTTGTGCCGCACTTGCATAGGTACTCGTTGACGGCCCTCTGCTGCATGTATAGTCGCTGCAGTATTGCCATAGTAGAGTTCCACCTGGTGGGCATGTCACAAATCAGACGGTTTACGGCCAGGTGGAATTCCCGCTGAATTTCAGCCAACCGAGCACTGGTTGTGTATGACCGTATGAAATGGCTCTTCTGGCCAGCTTTAGCACATCTTCCAACCCTGTGTACGTACTTAGGAAACGCTGCACCACTAAATTGAGGACATGTGCCAGGCATGGCACATGTGTCAACTTTCCCTGTCTAAGGGCGGACAGGGGGTTTGAGCAATTATCGCACACCACCATTCCTGGCTCCAGCTGGCGTGGCGTGAACTGGTGTGGTCTGGGCCTGTCCCTGCAGAGCTGCAAGATTCTCTGCTCCGGTGTGGTTCCTGTCCCCTAAACACACCAGCTGAAGCACTGCATGGCACCTTTTAGCCTAAGTCATGGAATAGCCCTTTGAATGCTTAGGGGGTACCTGATGTTCATAGGACAATTCCGCAGAGGAGGGAGGGAGGGAGGAGGGCGAGGAGGAGGGAGGAGGTAGGAGGTAGAGCTCACAGGTCTGGCATCATCACCACCAGCTGTATGAAGACATGGGGGCATAACAAGCTGTAGCACCGAGCCCTGCCCTGCCTCCTTTCGAGTTGCAAGCAGCGTTACCCTGTGTGCTGTGAACTAAATATATCATCCCTGCCCATGCTTGCTGGACCACGTGTCAGCAGTAAGGTAAATTTTACGGCTGACTGCCTTGCCAAACGATGCCAGAACATTCCCTTCCACGTGATGGTAGAGAGATGGAACGGCCTTACGTGAAAAGTAGTAGCAACTGGGAACCTGCCATTGTGCACATTCACGGAAGGGGGCAGAATCCACCAGGCTGAAAGGCAGAAGTTGGAGAGCCAACAGCTTTGACAAGCTTGCATTTAGGCGCTGGGCATGTGAGTGTCAGGGACTATTTTTTTTTTCCGCTGCAGCAGATGGGGCAGTGAAATTTGCCAGCTACAGTCTACAGCTGGTGGTGTGCTGCTGGCAGATGTGCTGCTAGGACCTGGGTCACTCTGTGCTATACCCTCATCCCTGTCAGTGTAGGCTGCTGAGAGGTAATGACTCGGTATAGCAGGGGCAGACTGAAGTGGAGGAGGAAGAGGCGGGACAGATTCGTGCCCCTTTTGTGTGGCTTTCAGGTGCTCTTGCCAACTGGCTCAGTGGTTGAACATTAAATGCCTTGTGTTTATGCCACGTTTGATGTGCCCGAGACACAGTTTGCAGATAGCAACAGTGCGATCTGCTGCAGATGTGCTGAAAAAGGCCCAGACAGCCGAGCTTTGGGGAGTGGGCCGGGAGATAACAGCTGCAAAATGTGATGGAATAGGGTGGCTGCTCTCTACTCCTACTTGAGGACGGCCTCCTTTTCCTTCTCTGCTCTGGCACCCAAGTCGCATCAGTGACATCATCATCATGACCACTGGAGACAACTTGCCAATTTGTCTACCAGTGTTCTCTCCTCTCTAGGCTCATGTTCCTGTCATCCTCAACCTCAGACCCAACATCTGAATCCAGTAATGGCTGGGCATCATCAAGGAGCAAGTGGCTGATGCTGTGGTCAAATAACTCAGCCGACTCCTCCATGGCTGATGTTGGGGCTCTGGCAGGAATAGATGTGGACAGGACAGGGAGGCAGGTTTATCCACTCTGGCAACTACAGGGGACTGCACACTTGTCTCTGATTGCGTGACAGAGGAGGAGGATGAGGAAGGTTTAGTAAGCCAGTCAACCACCTTCTCTGCATGCTGGATAATACAGGCAAACTCACTAAACAGAGGAAATGATGGCCTGCCTGAGGACTGACCACCACGTTCACCTTTGCCTGTGGACACATTTGTTGCTGGCCCCCTTACAGTGCCAAGGGAACGTCTGCCTCTACTTGTTGTCCTCCCAGACATTAATGGGAGGGAGGGGGCGGTTCTTATAAGGAAATGGAAAGAAGTGGAAATCTGTACGTAGATGCACTTTAATCAATGTAAAGTGGTGTTTGGTGCACTTTAAATTTGCGTACTCACACTACACAGACACACTCCACGGATACATTAGAACATACTGCAATATAATGCGCCAAACATACAGTGATGCACAGAACTATATGGCATTAAATTTGCAGTAACGCACACAGAAGTAAATGGCGTTAAACTGGCAGTAACACAATCAAATAGACGGTGTTCAACCGTCACTACACTGACGCTATCTGAACTGTACCTACTCTAGCTATACACTAATGTAAAGATTACTGACACTGTTTCACTACACTACACTGAAACTATATGAGCTGTCCCAACTCTACACGTACGTATGTATGTATGTATGTATGTATGTATGTATGTATGTATGAATGAATGACATGGTCTCACTGCACTACAGTGAAACTATCTGCGCTATCCCTACTCTAGCTGCACACTATGCAAAGCTGAATGATGGTCCTCCTCTCCTTACACTCACATCATCCCTAGACTGACACTAAACTAATTGAAGCAAAATAGCACAGTATAGCGCATTATAGCACTAAACAGAGCCCTATTCTATCTCTCTCCATGCCAAAATCACAATGAAAATGGCTGCCATCGAAAGAATACTTTTATACTGTGGGGCAGGAATGAGCCATGATTGGATAAAGTCATGATGACAGTGTCCAATCATGACTCTGACAGTGCTCCGTTGCCAGACTGGCAGAAGCTTTCACTGCTTCAGCCAAGCAGGGCTTGCAATGCACTGTTCAGCGGTGCAATGCATTGTGGTCGGTTCGGGAGCCGAACAAACAGTCGAAATGTTCCTCCAGTATTTTTTGAGAACATACTGCATTCATCTAGCCATACATTTTGACCAAATTCCCTGTGCCTTTGTAAATCACACCCCCCCAAAACATCAGCGAGCCACCTCAGTGTTTCCCAGTAGGAATGGTGTGCCTTTCATCATAGGCCTTGTTGACTCCTTTCCAAATGTAGTGTTTATGGTTGTGGCCAAAAAGCTCAACTGTGGTCTAATCACTCCAAATGACTTTGTGCCAGATGGTTTGAGGCTTGCCTCTATGCTGTTTAGCGTATTGTAAGTGGAATACTTTGTGGAATTTGAATAGTAATGGCTTTCTTCTGGCGGCTCAACCATGCAGCCCATCTTTCTTCAAGTGCCTCCTTATTGTGCATCTTGAAACTGCCACACATGTTTTCAGAGAGTCCTGTATTTCACCTGAAGTTATTTGTGGGTTTTTCTTTCCAGAACAAATTTCCTGGCAGTTGTAGCTGAAATTTTAGTTGGTCTACCTGACCGTGGTTTGGTTTCAACAGAACCCCTCATTTTCCAATTCTTGATTATAGAGTTTGAACATTGCTGATTGGTATTCTCAACTCCTTGGATATCTTTTTATATTCCTTTCCTGTTTTATACAGTTCAACTAACTTTTCCCGCAGATCCTTTGACAATTCTTTTGCTTTTCCCCAGGACTCAGAATCCAGAAGTGTCAGTGCAGCACTGGATGAAAGATGCAAGGGTCTGTCAGGACACACACACACACACACACTAATTACAAGCAAACAGATCACAGCTGAGAATGGTTACCTTTAATAGCCTTTCAAACCCCTTTGTGTCAACTTGTGTGCATATTATCAGGCCAAAATCACCAGGGTATGTAAGAGTTTGTGTCATCATTCATATTCTCTGAAAAAATGGCCAAGAAATCGAAATTCTGCCAGGGTATGTAAACTTATGAGCACATACACATATATATATATATATATATATATATATATATATATATATATATATATATATATATATATATATATATATATATATATATATATATATATATATATATATATATATATATATATATATACACACACACACATATACACACACACACACACAGGGCTTTTTTTCTCAGAATAGGTGCAGGAACTCAACCATGCCCGCCACACTCACATACCTGCCAAATGGCATAAAATAGTAGCTCTTCCCTCTGCATACAACCCCCTCCCACCACTGCCCTCATTTTCTCCCCCCTCCTTAAAAGCTCCACTATCTGTCATATATCTTACCTTTGTTGCAATATTAAGCTGAAACATCTATCCGGCTGTAGTACCTCCCAGCATACTATACTATACTACAGTCACTTGCAAGGGAGATTATGCAGTAGGAGCATCAACAACTGGTCACCAGGGAAAAAAATGGAGACCACAGAGGGTGCAGCCTACCACGCACCCTATCCTGCCCATGACTGCACTGAACCCTGGGCACCTGTTCTGTATCTCCCTTGTCCCTGTCCGGCACTCAGTGGAATCTGCGCAGGAGTTCTGACCTGTGGGAGCTACTGGGAGATAAGCTATCACTTATAAATGCAGAAGCTGGACTTCAGTGTTACCAAGTGATAGTGGTGAGCAGGGAGCAGAAGACCTGGGTCAGAGGTGGTGGAACTGAGTTCCCCCTAGTTCCTGCCAAAAAAAAGCCCTGCATACACACATACTTTAAATGGCATCATAGTCTTCGTCTGTAGGGTGCAATATTGAGTTGGCCAACCCTTTGCAGCTAGAACAGCTTTAACTCTTCTGGGAAGGCTGTCCGCAAGGTTTAGGAGTGTGTCTAAGGGAATGTATGACCATTCTTCCAGAAGCACATTTGTGAGGTTAGGCACTAATGTTGGAGAGAAGGCCTGGCTCGCAGTCTGTGCTAATTCATCCTAAAGGTGTTCTATCGTGTTGAAGTCAGGGCTCTGTGCAGGCCAGTCAAGTTTCTCCACCCCAAACTCGCTCATCCATGTCTTTATGGACTTTGCTTTGTGCACTGGTCCAAATAATTGGGGGGGGGGGGGGGGTAAGCTTGGCCCCTTAGTTTCAGTCAAGGGAACTCTTAAGGCACAATTTCATGCTCCCAACTTTGTGGGAACAGTTTGGGTTTGGCCCTTCTTGTGTCAACATGACTGCACACCAGTGCACAAAGCAAGGTCAGTAAAGACATGGATGAGCGAGTTTGGGGTGGTGGAACTTGACTAGCCTGCACAGAGTCCTGGCCTCAACCTGAGAGAACACCTTTCGGAGGAATTAGAGCACAGTGAGCCAGGCCTTCTCTCCAATATCAGTGTCTAACCTCACAAATGTGCTTCTGGAAGAATGGTCAAACATTCCCATAGACACTCTTAAACATTGTGGACAGCCTTCGCAGAAGAGTTGAAGCGGTTATAGCTGCAAAGGGTGGGACAACTCAATATTGAACCCTATAGACTAAGAATGGGATGCCATTAAAAGTTCATGTGGGTGTAAAGGCAGGCGTCCCAATATTTTTGGTAATATAGTGTATTTGGACACAGGCACAATTTTCATACTTTTAGCTCTGTATGTCATCAGAATAAAATTAAAACAAAACAATCCAAATGAATCTGAAGTGCAGACTTTCAGCATTAATTCAAGGGTTTGAACATAAAATATCAAGTACACATTTTGGGAGCTGCAACCATTTTTATACATCGTCCCCCCATTTTCAGTGGCTCAAATTTAATTGGAAAAATTTATATAATCATAAATAAAATGTTAATTTTTAATATTTTAAAATTATCCTTTATTGGCAATGATTGCCTGAAGTCTGGAACCTATGGACATTACCAAAGTCTTTCTGCCTTTAGTTTTGCCTTCAGCAAGTGAAATGCATGCTCAATTGGGTTGAGATCAGGCAATTGACTCGGCCACTGCAGAATATGCCACTTCTTTTCCTTCAAAAGCTCCTGGGTTGCGTTTGCGATGTGTTTTGGATCATTGTTCATCTGTGCTGTGAAGTGCCGTCCAATCAACTTTGCTGCATTTGGCTGAATCTGGGCTGACAGTATCTCTAAACACTGCAGAATTCATCCGGCTGCTTCTGTCACATCAATAATAAACACCAATGACCCAGTGCCACTGGAAGCCATGCATACCCATGCCATCACACTGCCACCACCATGTTTTACAGATGATGTTGTGTGCTTTGGATCATGAACTTTTCCAAGCCTTAGCCACACTTTCTTCCCGTCATTCTGGTACAGATTAAACTTCATTTCATCCGCCCAAAGAATGGTTTTCCAGAACTGGTCTGGCTTTTTTAGATGTTTTTTGGCAAAGTCTAATCTGGCTTTTCTATTCTTCAGGCTTATGAATTGTTTGTACCTTGTGGTAAACCCTCTGTATTTGCTCTTGTGAAGTCTTTTCTTGATTGTAGACTTTGACAATGATACGCCCACCTCCTGGAGAGTGTCCTTCACTTGTCTGGATGTTGTAATTGGGGTTTTCCTTTACCATAGAGAGGATTCTGCGATCATCCACCAGTGAGCTCACCAGTGTGTTCTTCTTTCCTTAGAATTTACGAAACTGTTGATTTGGCCACTCCTAATGTTGCTGTTATCTCTGATGGAATGGTTTCATTTTTGTAGCCTTACAATGGCCTGTTTCCCTTGCATGGACAGCTCCTTTGACCGCATGATGTAGGTTCACAGCAATAGATTCCAAAAGCAAATACCACACTTAGAATCAACTCCAGACCTTTTACCTGCTTGTTGGTAAAGCAATAATGAAGGAGTAGCCCACACCTGGCAATGAAACAGCTTTTGATTCAATTGTCCAATTACTTTTGGTCCCTTGAAAAAAAAAAAAAAAAGGGGGGGGGGGGGGGGGGAGTGGTTATTCTGAAGAGCTGTCATTTCTAAACCCTTCCTCCAATTTGCATGTACAAACCCTGAAATTAAATCAGAGTGTACACTTTCCACCCATATCCATTATGTAACTATAGCTTGAATATGTTTTGGTAAAAAAACTAAAAAACTATGCCCGTTTTCAAATATATATGGACCAAACTGTAAATTGTCTACTTGGCTGCATTCAAGTACGAAAAGGAAAGTACCGTAAATAGGATGGTTTGGCTCCCAGAAATACTGAAATACCTTCAATTTGGAAATTCAGTAGAAGCTTCGGTTATTTCTGGGAACAACTTTATTTTACTACCTAGGGCAACCCTAGGTTACAGAAAGGGCTGATGTAGAACATATACAAACCATGTATGGGCAGGCTGAACGCACCCAAGTTGATCAATTGAACATTTTACTTACGATTATCGCTAGAGGCTGGTATAGCCACTAGCAAGATTTACTGTCTTCTCCTCGTGTTGACAGCTTCCCCCACTGGAAAAATACAATAGCTCGGGCCGGACAGATTCCTCTGTCAACACCAGGTGTTGATGGGGGAAATGCAACCCTGTGTATGACCTGCCTTAGGCTGTGATGCGGGTGTGTGCAGGCACAGCAGAGTTGGTGTAGGGCTTAACATTATGGGTTAAAGAATGGGGGTCAAGCATTATGGTGAAGTGATGAAGTAGGAGGGTGTAGGAGGGTATAGTGTTAAGAATGATGCGTGCAGGTACAGTGGTGGGGGGAGATGCAGATGGGGTAGCAAGGAAAGGGGACATGTGGATGCAGGAGTTGTGTTGAGAGCAATGGTGGGAAGGGGGTCAAGTATCATGTTGACCTGGCAGTGCACAGCTTTGGTAATGTGCTTTATTACTTTTTTTTTTGCTTCTGTTAACAGTCAAGAAAACACCAATTTTACTGTTCCTCTTCTCAAGAAAACAGAAACAAAACTGTAAAAAGGTGCATTTTTTAGCAACCTTAGTTTACTAAGCTCTGCCCCATTTATTTTTTTACACTGCACCATCTTATGCATCTCACTCTAGCACTGACTGGGGACGAGGTGCATGAACCTGCCTTGTCACTTCAAAAACCTTCCATTGCCTCCCTTCACAAGTAGCCCTGGAGAATTCAGCACTAACCTTGCATCTTACTAAATAAGATCTACTGTGCATGCCCAGTACCTTAAACTGGCAAGCATTAACGTCAGGTGTAGTGGAGCATCAAAACCCACAGGAAAACAATACAACTTTTGGTTGTGCTAAAGCAGCTGCTGCACATGCTTGGTAGCTACCCCATACTATTAGACCAACTGCTAGTGTGCATAGGTGGAATCGCTGTTTTGGAGGGGACCTGAAGTAGAGATCGAGATCGAGATCGAGATCCATACACACACATATACATACACATACTTACACACACACATAATATTTTATGATATCTTTTCATGTGACAACACTGAAGAAATTATACTTTGCTACAATGTAAAGTATTGAGTGCAGAGCTTGTATAACAGTGTAAATTTGCTGTCCCCTCAAAAAAACACACAGCCATTAATGTCTAAACGGCTGGCAACAAAAGTGAGTACACCCCTAAGTGAAAATGTCCAAATTGGGCCCAATAAGCCATTTTCCCTCCCCG
This sequence comes from Aquarana catesbeiana, assembly GCF_042186555.1. NCBI lineage: Eukaryota > Metazoa > Chordata > Amphibia > Anura > Ranidae > Aquarana > Aquarana catesbeiana. Next base: position 89,368,868 of record NC_133335.1, read on the forward strand.
ATGTCATGTGACTCGTTAGTGTTACAAGGTCTCGGGTATGAATGGGGAGCAGGTGTGTTAAATTTGGTATTATCGCTCTCACTCTCCCATACTGGTCACTTGAAGTTCAACATGGCACCTCATGGCAAAGAACTCTCTGAGGATCTGAAAAAAAAGAATTGTTGCTTTACATGAAGATGGCCTAGGCTATAAGAAGATTGCCAAGACCCTGAAACTGAGCTGCAGTATGGTGGCCAAGTCCATACAGCAGTTTAACAGGACAGGTTCCACTCAGAACAGGCCTCACCATGGTCGACCAAAGAAGTTGAGTGCACATGCGCAGCTTTATATCCAGAGGTTTTCTTTGGAAAATAGATGTATGAGTCCTGCCAGCATTGCTGCAGAGGTTGAAGGGATGGGGGGTCAGCCTGTCAGTGCTCAGACCATACGTCGCACACTGTATCAAATTGGTCTGCCTGGCTGTCGTCCCAGAAGGAAGCCTCTTCTAAAGATGATGCAGAAGAAAGCCCACAAACAGTTTGCTGAAGATAAGCAGACTAAGGATGTGGATTATTGGAACCATGTCCTGTGGTCTGATGAGACCAAGATAAACTTATTTGGTTCAGATAGTGCCAAGCGTGTGTGGCAGCAACCAGGTGAGGAGTACAAAGACAAGCGTGTCTTGCCTACAGTCAAGCATGGTGGTGGGAGTATCATGGTCTGGGGCTACATGAGTGCTGCCGCCACTGGAGAACTACAGTTCATTGAGGGAACCATGAATCCCAACATATACTGTCACATACTGAGGCAGAGAATGATCCCCTCCCTTCAGAGACTGGGCCGCAGAGCAGTATTCCAACATGATAACAACCTCAAACACACCTTCAAGACGACCACTGCCTTGCTAAAGAAGCTGAGGGTAAAGGTGATGGACTAGCCAAATATGTCTCCAGACCTAAACCCAATTGAGCATCTGTGGGGCATCCTCAAACAGAAGGTGCAGGAGCCAAAAGGTCATCCACCAGCTCCATGATGTCATCATGGAGGAGTGGAAGAGGACACCAGTGGCAACCTGGGAAGCTCTGGAGAGCTCCATGCCCAAGAGGGTTAAGGCAGTGCTGGAAAATAATGGTGGCCACACAAAATATTGACACTTTGGGCCCAATTTGGACATTTTCACTTAGGGGTGTACTCACTTTTGTTGCAAGTGGTTTAGACATTAATAGTTATGTGTTGAGTTATTTTGAGGGGACAGCAAATTTACACCATTATACAAGCTGTACACTCACTACTTTACATTGTAGCAAAGTGTCATTTCTTCAGTGTTGTCACATGAAAAGATATAATAAAATATTTACAAAAATGTGAGGGGAGCAGGTGTGGTAAATGTGGTGTTATCGCTCTCACTCTCTCATACTGGTCACTGGAAGTTCCACATGGCACCTCATGGCAAAGAGCTCTGAGGATCTGAAAAAAAGAATGGTTGGTCTACATTAAAATGGCCTAGGCTATAAGAAGATTGCCAAGACCCTGAAACGGAGCTGCAGCACAGTGACAAAGACCATACAGCAGTTTAACAGCACAGGTTCCACTCAGAACAGGCCTCGCCATTGTCGACCAAAGAAGTTGAGTTTCACGTGCTCAGTGTCATACCCAGAGGTGGTTCTTTGGGCCATCTGGCTAAACTGAGTGATTGGTTAGAACGGCTGTAGTCAGGGAGGTGACCAGCGTTTCTCTGTGGAGAGAGGAGAACCTTTCAGAACAATCATTTCTGAAACACTCCACCAATTAGGCCTGTATGGTAGAGTGGCCAGACGGAAGCCACTCCTCAGTAAAAAGGCACATGATAGCCTGCCTGGAGTTTGCCAAAAGGCACCTGAAGGACTCTCAGACCATAAGAAAAAGTCTCTGGTCTGATGAAACAAAGATTGAACTCTTTGGCCTGAATGGCAAGCACCATAGCTGGAGAAAACCAGGCACCGCTCATCACCTGGCCAATACCATCCCTACAGTGAAGCATGGTGGTGGCAGCATCATGCTGTGGGGATGTTTTCCAGCGGAAGGAACTGGGAGACAAGTCAGGATTGAGGGAAAGATGAATGCAGCAATGTACAGAGACATCCTTAATGAAAACCTGCTCTAGAGTGCTCTGGACCTCAGACAGGGGGGAAGGTTCATCTTCCAACAGGACAATGACCCTAAGCACACAACCAAGATAACCAAGGAGTGGCTACGGGACAACTATTTGTGAATGTCCTTGAGTGGCGCAGTCAGAGCCCAGACTTGAACCAGATTGAACATCTCTAAAGAGATCTGAAAATGGCTGTGCACCGACGCTCCTCATCCAACCTGATGGCGCTTGAGAGGTCCTGCAAAGAAGAATGGGAAAAACTGCCCAAAAATAGGTATGCCAAGCTTGTAGCATTATACGTAAAAATACCTGAGGCTGTAATTGGTGCCAAAGGTGCTTCAACAAAAGTATTGAGCAAAGACTGAATACTTATGTACAGCCGTGGCCAAAAGATTTGAAAATGACACAAATATAAATTTTCACAAAGTCTGCTGCTTCAGTGTTTTTAGATCTTTTTGTCAGATGTCACCATTCTATACTGAAGTATAATTACAAGCATTTCATACATGTCAAAAGGCTTTTGACAATTCCATTAAGTTTATGCAAAGAGTCAATATTTTACAGTGTTGACCCTTCTTTTTGGAAAACCTCTGCAATCCGCCCTGGCATGCTGTCAATCAACTTCTGGGCCACATCCTTGTATAATCAATGCTTGGAGTTTGTCAGAATTTGTTTTTGTTTTTTTTGTGTTAACCCACCTCGAGGATTGACCACAAGTTCTCAATGTGAATAAGATCTGGGGAGTTTCCTGGCCGTGGACCCAAAATGTCAATGTTTTGTTCCGCAAGCCACTTTATCATTTTTGTCTTATGGCAAGATGCTACATCATGCTGGAAAAGGCATTGTTCCTCACCAAACTGTTCTTGGATGGTTGGGAGAAGTTGCTTTCGGAGGATGTTTTTGTACCATTCTTTATTCATAGCTGTGTTCTTAAGTAAAATTGTGAGCGAGCCCACTCCCTTGGCTGAGAAGCAACCACACACATGAATGGTTTCAGGATGCTTTATGCCCCGTACACACGGTCGGATTTTCCGATGGAAAATGTACGATCGGAGTGTGTTGTCGGAAATTCCGACCGTGTGTGGGCTCCATCGGACATTTTCCATCGGATTTTCCGACACACAAAGTTGGAGAGCAGGAGATAAAATTTTCCGACAACAAAATCCGTTGTCGGAAATTCCGATCGTGTGTACACAAATCCGACGCACAAAGTGCCACGCATGCTCAGAATAAATAAAGAGATGAAAGCTATTGGCCACTGCCCCGTTAATAGTCCCGACGTACGTGTTTTACGTCACCGCGTTTAGAATGATCAGATTTTCCGACAACTTTGTGTGACCGTGTGTATGCAAGACAAGTTTGAGCCAACATCCGTCAGAAAAAATCCTAGGATTTTGTTGTCAGAATGTCCGAACAAAGTCCGACCGTGTGTACGGGGCATTACTGTTGGCATGACACAGGACTGATGGTAGCGTTCACCTTTTCTTCTCTGGACAAGGTTATTTCCGGATGCCCCAAACTATTAGAAAGGGGATTCATTAGAGAAAATTACTTTACACCAGTCCTCAGCAGTCCAATCCCTGTACCCTTTGACAGAATATCAGTATGTCCCTGATGTTTTTCCTGGAGAGAAGTGGCTTCTTTGCGGCCCTTCTTGACACCAGGCCATCCTCCAAAAGACTTCTCCTCACTGTGCATGCAGATGCACTCACACCTGCCTGCTGCCTTTCCTGAGCAAGCTCTGCACTGGTGGTGTCCTGATCCCACAGCTGAATCAACCGTGGGAGAGGCTCCTAGCACTGGACTCTTGGTCTCCCTGAAGCCTTTTTCACAAATGCAGTGGAAATGTTTTTTATGGGATTAAGTTCATTTTCATGGCAAAGAGGGACTTTGCAATTCATCTGATCACTCTTCATAACATTCTGGAGTATATGCAAATTGCCATCATAAAAGCTGAGGAAGCAGTTTGTGAAAATTAATATTTGTGTCATTCTCAAAACTTTTGGCCACAGCTGTACATGTGATTTTTTTTGTTTATATTTAAAAGAGAAGTATGTTTTTTTTTTTTTACCATCATATTTACCTAGGTAGATGCAGCATCTGTCCCCCGCAGCCTCTGCGCTGAGAACCAAGCCATCAAACACCTCCGATGGCTCGGTTCTCTCAGCTCCTCGAGCGGGAGCTGCTGCCTGTCAGTCAGCAGCCCTCCGCTCTGCCCCCCCCCCCCCCTGCACTCACTGGAGCGCTGAGCTGTGGAGGGGCAGGGAGCAACAGTCTTAGTCTCTCAGCGGCTCACCGAGAGGCTGAGACAGGCATCAGTCCAGGCACCTGGCGGATCCAGACTTTGTCGTGATGATGTGGTGTCTGGACTGATTCCGGTGACGTCAGCAGAGAGCGGACTTCAGACTGCTCTCTGCTGAAAACGGGTCACAGGAGTGCAAAACTAATTGCACTCCTGTGACCCATAGGAGAAGCCCAGCCAAACAAGCTCAGGCTGGACTTCTCCTTTAATATATTTGCAAATATTTTAAACAAACTTCTTTCACATTGTCATTATGAGGTATTGACTGTAGAAATTAAGCACCATGAATACTTTCCAGATGCGCTGTAGGCATGGATTTTGAACAAGGGAGAGCTTAGAAAACCTCTGACTTTCGTCTAATTACAATTGACACTAGGCACTAAATAAAGAACATTTGAAGTCAGAATTATCACCTAAAGGGATATTAAACCCCAATTTTTTTCCCACTTTCAGCAACAGATTTAGCCATCTACTGAGTATGTAGTTTCTTTATCTTTTTATTCTTGTTGATCTTCCAGTTTGAGTTAGCCCCAGGCATCCCAATTCAGGGTGGTTCCTTTCGCTTGCAGCATCCACCCATGCATGCAGTTACTAGAGTTGCATCTCCCTACACGGTTTGCATCAATAGAAACACAAGTTATTATTATGATTATTATTATTATACAGGATTTATATAGCGACAATAGTTTGCACAGGGCTTTACAATGTAGAGGGGGACAGTAAAACTACAATACAGAAGGAATGTGAGGGCCCTGCTCGTGGAGCTTACAATCCCCATAACCTCTGATGACAAGGCACTCCCTTGCCTGACCTTCTCCAAACTAAAATATGGTACAGCTCCTCATCTGACAGAAGCCGGCCTCAACCAGCAGCCGATGACGGGGCGTTCTGGTGGGGGGGCAGTCCGGCTGTCAGAACACAATAGCACAGTGGGGGAGATCACCGCACTAAAGTCAGATGTGTTAGTACGGCGACCTGTTTTTTTTTTTTTTCGTTCAGCTTGTTGGATTGAACAAAAAAAAAAAATTTTTTTTTAATTCCTGTGTGTACTTAGCTTAACAGACTGACTGCAGACAGCACGGTCCACTGTTAACTCTTTCCAGGAAATCCACACTAAGCATTGGAGCTGTAAATTGCAATTGCTTGGGTAAGAATTTTTTTTTAACGGAGAAATGTTTGTTTTGTTGTGCTCAATGTGCTAATGTGGTTGTAAACCCTCTCATATACCCAGTGAAGTGATTGACCTTAGGTAATGCACAAAGATTAAACAAATCTTCCTATATAAGGTTTACTTGTTTATCTGAAGTCTTCTCCCTACGCCCCTTCAAAAATGGCAGAATTGTGTTAAAATTCTTATCTGTACGCATCAGAGGAGGGGGTGGAGAGCTGCAGTTACACACACACACACACACACACGAGTGAAGGAAGAATACAGAGCTGTGTTGTGAATAGACAAGCTCTGTGCTGAGCTCCCTCCCCTTTACAAACTTGTCAGGGAAAACTTCTCAGAAGTGATACTTAGAGCTTTGGAGAGAAATAAGTAAACACTACAGATATACAGTGGGTGCTGTGTTCAGATTTCATGACTGAGGTTTACCCTTCAATATAGGGCATTTTTAGCCCCTTCCTGCCATGGCCAATTTTCAGTGATGTTGCACTTTGAAAGACAATTGTGCGGCCATGAAACATTGTGCCCAAACGAAATTTTTATCATTTTGTTCACACAAATAGAGCTTTCTTTTGGTGGTATTTAACCACTTAGACACCTTCCTGCCCAAGCCAATTTTCAGCTTTCAGCGCTGTAGCAATTTGAATGACAATTGCGCGGTCATACAACACTGTACCCAAACAAGTTTTTTATCATTTTGTACCCACAAATAGAGCTTTCTTTTGGTGGTATTTGATCACCTCTGCAATTTTTATTTTTTGCACAACAAATAAAATAATACCGAAAATTTTGAAAAATAAAACACGTTTTTCTCGGTTTCTGTTAAAATTTTTTGTAAATAAGTTTTCTTCTTCAATGACGGGCACCGATATGGCTGCACTGACAGGCACCGATGAGGTGGCACCAATGAGGTGGCACTAATGATGGGCACTGATAGGTGGCACTGATAAGTGGCATTACTGATGTAATTTGTTACATAATGGTGCCAGTCAGTGCCCATTTGTGGGCACTGATTGGCACAGATAGGGCATTCATTTGTACATGTGGATGGCCATGGGGTACATATCTGGCCATCCACATGTTGCCCCCTTCTCTGGTGGTCCTGGCGGCTTCCCTGGTGGTCCAGTGTGGGCATCCGAGGTGGGGCTGACCCCTCTCTGTCAGGAGAGCCGCCGATCGGCTCTCCTCTACTCGCGTCTGTTAGATGCAAGTGAGGAAAAGCCGATCACCGTGATTGGACACGGCTGATCATGTGGTAAACAGCCTCCATCGGAGGCTCTTTACCGGTATCAGTGTAGCGGCGTGTCAGACTGACACACCTCACCACCGATGGCCGCGATGCGCGCCCCCGTGGGCGCGCAGCGGCTGTTATCCTGCAGGGCGTCATATGACGCCCAGTCAGGATAACTGAGCCACCGCCCGGCTGTCATTTTGCTATAGGCATAGGCCGGACGGGAAGTGGTTAATCACTACTGGGGTTTTTTTTTTTTTTTTGCTAAACAGAAAAAAAAAAAAAAAAAAGACGAAAAATTTTGAAATAAAAAAAAAGTGTGTAATATATTCTTCATAAATTTTGCCCAAAATGTATTCTGCTACATTTCCGTGGCAGTGATGAGGAACACTGACTGGTGACAGTACAAAAAAAAAAAAAAAAAAAAGTTACACTTTTTTTACGGTTTTTCTGTGACAAGAGCAATATAATGTTACCATAGCAACATTGTACTGGCTCTGAGGAAGTAATCGGGATTTTTTTTTTTACTACACATTATGTTTGCTGATGGCATATTACATTGCTATAAGCGAGCATTTTACTGAATTAAACGGAATCAGTCTGTTTTGTTGTGATTAGCTCTGTCTGTACCATGTGATCAAATTGACCAATCACAGTTAGCAATACATTTGTACACATTGGATGGCTTGAGGGGAAGCAATCCATTGTGTACAACTGTCAGGTGACCTGCTGTGATTGGTCACGGCGGTCACATGGTACCAGCAGCAAACTTCTACCCTAAAATCGGTCATCGGCTGCCCTGTGGACACAGCCAGTGACAGCTCATGTGGCCACATGATTGGCGCATCCTGAAAGGATGTCATATGACATGCAGTCAGGATGGGAAAGCCACCGCCTGCCCGTCATTTGTCTATAGGCTGTGCGTGAAGTGGTTAAGCTAAAAAGCACAGAGGGTTGAATACCATTTTAAAAGAGACTAACTGGGGAATGGGAAAACTGCTGCAGGTGCCAAGTGCAAACACCTAGAACACCTTGCAGCTGCTTGCAAAACCTTCCTGTAATGTTTGAATCTCGTGTTGTTCTAATAGGCAATGCTTTAGCACTTACTGAGAGTGTCAAAGCTTGCCTGCCCCTTCCTACTTCCTGTAGATTCCTATTGGCAAGTGAGGCTGCCCATCATAGGTTTGAAGATGCCTTTAGGATAATGATGGACCAATAGGAATGTGGGGATAGGGATTAGTGGAAAGCTCTAGCACAGTGTTGGAGCTTTGGTTGGCCTGTGATGCAGCTGCAACAGACATCTTGGTTCCTTACTCCCATTACCATTACAAAGCGTCTTAAAATTAGAGATGTATTAGTGGAGAAAACTGTTGCATTTACAAAGAATTATTGCAGGAAACAGGCCACTTACTTCTGAGACCAGCCCTTCCATTTCACAAGATATTCCATACGACCCTGAGGGAAAGAAAGTAAAATTATACATGCGCTTTATAAAAGACAGCTAAAATAATGTTCAGCAAGCTTCAAGGGCAACTCCACCCAGGGTTTCTTCTCCACAAAAGTGGAGTTACTCTTTCAGCACTCCGGAGGCAAAAAAAAAAACAAACAAAGAAACAAAAACACACTACAGTATCTCATGGCACCCAGAAGCAAAGTCACAACATGAACTGAATTTGCTTCAAGTCATTCTCTCAGGCAGGTCAGCTCAACCTCTACCCCTCCTAGTGCCGCTACTGCGTTTTCATTAGAGATTAGGCGGCTGCAAGTCTGATGAATCACTGCTGGGAGGGGGTGCTGAGCTGCTTGAGAGAATGGCTTTAGCACTACTGCTGTCAAATTTGAGTTTTTCACTGCTGGTTAAAAATATGGAAATACTTGAATATCCGCAGCCTGCTCACCATTTCACTTTAAAACAAAACTTGTCAGGAATTGGCATTCACAAGAATCTCCACACTTAAAAACCCTCAGCTTGTCAAACAACCCATACAATTTAAATTTAAAATGAATGGTAAAAACAAAAAACACCACACCACCAACACACACACACACTATAAACCCCCCCCCCCCAATTTTTTTTAAAAGAAGAGTAATCACATTTCCTCTGTTCTCAGCTGCATAGAGAGGTGATGATGGAGAAACAGCAGCACACTGGTCTTCCCAGTAAATGGATGTGCAGGGAAAGGGGGGGTGCCAGGATAAGTCTGATCATTGGAGGAGAGCAGGCTGAGTTCCCAGCACGGCTAGAGAATTGACCACGCTGTACTCTCATGCCTAGCATGGTCAGTTTTTAATAGGAATGCAGAGGGACTATTTTGTTTTTTGAATATTGTGAACACATATACACACACACACACACACGTTCTTCCCCATTTGTCTGATATTTCTTAATTTTCTTCACAGGCTGCCTCTCCAAAATTAAATATTATAACTATTATATGCCAATATTGGCATTAATCAAGTAGGCCCTCATTCGTTTGTATTCCTGTCCTTTCAGTTTTTGGCTCACACGGACGCCAGGGGCAATGAATTGTGCGAGTAATCAATCGCCTTTCACAGGGAGCCCTAGAGGTGTCAGTCCCATGGGGGGCTTTTTTTATGTGGATATTATACATATTTATTCTTTCATCTTAGGTTCATATCTTCTTATCTTTTATCTAAATTACCTTTTTTGTTATTTACCTAGATTGTTTCCCTTTTTCAAGATGGCGCTGTTGACCCTTGCTGTCAGCGGATGACTTGTCCAGCTTTTTCTAGCTTGTCTGGTTATTTTCCCTTTCCCAAGATGGCGCAGCCGGCCTCTACTGTGATGAATGACACGCTCTGTGGCTCCTGTCACTCGGCGCATGCGCACTGCAAACATTGACGCGGTTAGCGTCATGTCATTAAGCCTCCTTTTTGATTATCCACATGCCCCCCTGGGCTTCCTCATTACACGTCCGCATCCGGTTGTGACGTCAGACGCCACCGGGATGGAAGGACTATAAGAATGTGGTTATACACCGCAATCCTCTGTTGTAGGCTCCCCGTCCAGGGGAGAGGTTGTTTCTCTCCCACCCCATGCCTGTCTTAACCATCTTTATAGGTAAGGGCTCCATAGGTGACTCGGTTTGATCTCTGAGTGGTTTACACATAAGGACCTCATTTGACCAGTATGTATTTTGTCTTTTTTTAGCTGTACCCTTATACATTTACCTTTTTGGATACCATTCAAGTTTTTTGATCCTTTAATTGCTGGCTGGGAATTTCAATATTTAAGGTGACTCTAATCTGCCGTTTGTGCTTGCAGTGAGGTTTTCTGGCCTCCAGCAAAAGAGTTTTGATTATACTTAAGGTAACCCCCGATGTCAATATGGTGCTCAGATTTGATGTCTTTTTCACATCATTTGCTTGATATCTTATTTTATCCCTCCTATTTTTCCATTAAGGATATACCAATTCTTTGTCCTTCTGTGGCCATAGTGGACGGAAATTTTTGTTTGAGTGACCTACTTGATGCCTTGTGTCTCTGATGTTATTCATCGGCAATATTCTTTTACCAATCTAATTCGTATTTAATCTCTGGCAGCCTGGTAAGATTATGGATTTTGATAGATTGATTCTTTGATTGTTGTTTGATATTTTCTGATTCTTTCAACTATCCATAGTCTCATATGACATGCTATCCATATATGCACCTATATATTCTATATTGTAGATTTTATGATGTAATATGATGTCTTATTCGTGTCTTTCTTATCGTTTCTAGTATACCACAATCTATACCAAAACTCCTGAGGAAGCTCCAAATGAGTGAAACATGTTGAGTGGTATCTATTAAGTGGGATTTTTTCCACTGTCTGCCTAATATTGGATGTGAAATTAAGACACAATTTTTAATCATGTTGAATAATTTGTACTTATTGTAATAAAAATCTTTTTTTTTTTTTTTTCTTTTTTTATGGATAAGTTGTACATGTTTATCTATGCTACCTACCTTAAAGTTTAAGCACCTTAAAAGTCCCGGGTTGTTGAACCCCATTTCCCCCTTTTTTGTTCATCTACAAGGCTGGTTGAGACCCAGGATCTACCACCATTATCTGTATTGGACCAGGATGAACACAAACCCAGTCCAGTCCATACAGCTTGCTAAATACAAGATACCAGGTAGGCAATGTACCAAATCATACGCAGCAGGTCTTTTATTTTTAGATCATTTTTGAGACATAAATAGAAACCTATTCTCTGGCTGATTAAACACTGTCTACTGGCTCCTAAATTATTGCCATCTTAACCACTTGACCACTGGGCACTTAAACCCCCTTAATAACCAGACCAATTTTCAGCTTTTGGTGCTCTCACATTTTGAATGACAATTACTCAGTCATGCAACACTGTATCTATATGAATTTTTTGTCCTTTTTTTCACACAAATAGAGCTTTCTTTTGGTGGTATTTAATCACCGCTGGGTTCTTTATTTTTTGCGCTATAAAAGAAAAAAGACCGAAAAATCTGTAAAAAAATAAATTTTTCTTCGTTTCTGTTATAAAATTTTGAAAATTAGTAATTTTTCTTCATATATTTTGGCCAAAATTTATACCGCTACATATCTTTGGTAAAAATAACCCAAATTAGTGTATATTATTTGGTCTTTGTGAAAGTTATAGCGTCCACAAGCTATGGTACCAATATCTGAAAATTGATCACACCTGATGCACTGATGGCCTCTCATTTCTTGAGACCCTAACATGCCAGAAAAGTACAAATACCCCCCAAATGACCCCTTTTTGGAAAGAAGACATTCCAAGGTATTTAGAAAGATGCATGATGAGTTTTTTGAAGTTGTCATTTTTTCCCACAATTCTTTGCAAAATCAAGTTTTTTTTTTTTTCTTTTTTTTTTTTTTCACAAAATTGTCATATTAGCAGGTTATTTCTCACACACAGCATATGCATACCACAAATTACACCCCAAAACACATTCTGCTATTACTCCCGAGTATGGCGATACCACATGTGTGAGACTTTTACACAGCGTGGCCACATACAGAGGCCCAACATGCAGGGGAGCACCTTCAGGCGTTCTGGAGCACCCAGGCCAATTCTGACATTTCTCTCCTACATGTAAAAATCATCATTTATTTGCTAGAAAATTACATAGAACCCCAAAACATTATATATGTTTTTTTAGCAAAGACCCTAGAGAATACAATAGCGGTCATTGCAACTTTTTATCTCGCACGATATTTGCGCAGCAATTTTTGGAACGCGTTTTTTTTGGAAAAAAAACTGTTTTTTGCTTTAAAAAAAAACAAAACAGTAAGGTTAGCCCAATGTTTTTGCATAATATGAAAGATGAAGTTACGCCGAGTTAATAGATACCTAACATGTCACCTTTCAAAATTGCACACGCTTGTGGAATGGCGCCAAACTTCACCACTTAAAAATCCCCATAGGCGACGCTTTAAATTTTTTTACTGGTTACAAATTTTGAGTTACAGAGGAGGTCTAGGGCCAAAATTATTGCTCTCGCTCTACCGATCGCAGCGATACCTCACATGTGTGGTTTGAACACCGTTTTCATATGTGGGCGGGACTTACGTATGCGTTCGCTTCTGCATGCGAGCACACGGACAGGGGCGCTTTAAAAAATTTTTATTTTTTTTTATTGTTCATTTTACTTTATTTATTTTAGTTTGACACTTTTTTCCAAAAAAAAAATTTTTTTGATCACTTTTATTCCTATTACAAGGAATGTAAACATCCCTTGTAATAGGAATATGGCATGACAGGTCCTCTTTACAGTGAGATATGGGGTCAATAAGACCCCACATCTCACCTCTAGGCTGTTCCTGAAATAAAAAAAAAAAAAAAAAAAAAAGGATCCTGGCTTCGATCATAGCGGTGAGTCGGTAGAAGCACCGGAGGGCGGCGGGAGGGGGGGCGTCCCCTCTCGCCTCCCGTAAGAACGATCAAGCAGTGTAACAGCCGCTACGATCATTCTTATGGTGTAGGGAATCGCCGGCTGAAAAAGATGATATCTGAATGATGCCTGTAGCTGCACCCATCATTCAGATATCCCCGCACAAAGTCAAGGACGTCGTATGACGGAAGGCGGGAAGTGGTTAAAACGCTTTTTTTTTTTTTAACACAAAGTTGTCCATTTATACAATATTTCTAACACATAGCATGTATATACCAAAAATGACACCCCAAAATAGATTCTCCTACTATTCCTGAGTACGGCGATACCACATGTGTGAGATTTCCACAGCCTGGCCACATACAGAGGCTGGGTACGGCTGAGCATGGCTGGGTATTGCAGAGTATCGCCGAGTATGACTGGGTATGGCAGAGTATGGCTGGGTATCACCGAGTATTGCAGAGTATGGCTGGGTATCACCGAGTATTGCAGAGTATGGCTGGGTATCACCGAGTATGGCTGGGTATCACCGAGTATGGCTGGGTATTGCAGAGTATGGCTGGGTATTGCAGAGTATGGCTGGGTATTGCAGAGTATGGCTGGGTATTGCAGAGTATGGCTGGGTATTGCAGAGTATGGCTGGGTATTGCAGAGTATGGCTGGGTATTGCAGAGTATGGCTGGGTATCACCGAGTATGGCTGGGTATCACCGAGTATGGCTGGGTATTGCAGAGTATGGCTGGGTATTGCAGAGTATGGCTGGGTATTGCAGAGTATGGCTGGGTATTGCAGAGTATGGCTGGGTATTGCAGAGTATGGCTGGGTATTGCAGAGTATGGCTGGGTATTGCAGAGTATGGCTGGGTATCGCAGAGTATGGCTGGGTATCACCGAGTATGGCTGGGTATCACCGAGTATGGCTGGGTATCGCAGAGTATGGCTGGGTATTGCAGAGTATGGCTGGGTATTGCAGAGTATGGCTGGGTATTGCAGAGTATGGCTGGGTATTGCAGAGTATGGCTGGGTATTGCAGAGTATGGCTGGGTATTGCAGAGTATGGCTGGGTATTGCAGAGTATGGCTGGGTATTGCAGAGTATGGCTGGGTATTGCAGAGTATGGCTGGGTATTGCAGAGTATGGCTGGGTATGGCAGAGTATGGCTGGGTATGGCAGAGTATGGCTGGGTATGGCAGAGTATGGCTGGGTATGGCAGAGTATGGCTGGGTATGGCAGAGTATGGCTGGGTATGGCAGAGTATGGCTGGGTATGGCAGAGTATGGCTGGGTATGGCAGAGTATTGCGGGTTATGGCAGAGTATTGCAGATTTTTGTGGGGTATTGCAGAGCATGGCTGGGTATGGCAGAGTATGGCTGGGTATCACTGAGTATTGCAGAGTATGGCTGGGTATTGCGGGATATTTCAGGGTATTTCAGGGTATTGCAGGGTATGGCAGAGTATTGCGGGGTATTCCAGGGTATGGCAGAGTATTGCGGGGTATTGCAGGGTATGGCAGAGTATTGCGGGGTATTGCAGGGTATGGCAGAGTATTGCAGGGTATTGGCAGAGTATTGCGGGGTATGGCAGAGTATTGCGGGGTATGGCAGAGTATTGCGGGGTATTTCAGGGTATTGCAGGGTATGGCAGAGTATTTCGGGGTATTGCAGGGTATGGCAGAGTATTTCGGGGTATTGCAGGGTATGGCAGAGTATTTCGGGGTATTGCAGGGTATGGCAGAGTATTTCGGGGTATTGCAGGGTATGGCAGAGTATTTCGGGGTATTGCAGGGTATGGCAGAGTATTTCGGGGTATTGCAGGGTATGGCAGAGTATTGTGGGGTATTCCAGGGTATGGCAGAGTATTGTGTGGTATTCCAGGGTATGGCAGAGTATTGTGGGGTATTCCAGGGTATGGCAGAGTATTGCGGGGTATGGCAGAGTATTGCGGGGTATTCCAGGGTATGGCAGAGTATTGCGGGGTATGGCAGAGTATTTTGGGGTATTGCAGGGTATGGCAGAGTATTGCGAGGTATGGCAGAGTATTGCGGGGTATTGCAGAGTATTCCAGGGTATGGCAGAGTATTGCGGGGTATTGCAGAGTATTGCGGGGTATGGCAGAGTATTCCAGGGTATGGCAGAGTATTGCGGGGTATTGCAGGGTATGGCAGAGTATTGCAGAGGGAATTGCAGAGTATTGCACAGCATTGCAGGGCATGCAGAGTAGTAGGGATGGCTGAGCATGGATGGATGGATGGATGGTTGGATGTCTCTGTGCAGCGCTGTGGGCACTACAGATGCAGCCCACAACGCTGCAGCCATCCATCCATCCGCCTCTTCGGTCACTGTGTACCGATCGGTACACAGGAGGGGAGGAGAGGGGGAGGAGAGGAACCGGCGTCATCAGATGACGCCGGTTTGTTTACATGTGATCGCTCCGTCATTTGACGGAGCGATCACATGGTAAACGGCCGCGATCAGCGGCCATTTACCGGGATCTGTGATGCGCCGGGTCCTGTGGACCCGGCGATCACGGATGCTCTCGAGTGCGCGCCCTAGGGGGCGCGCGAGAGCAGAATTCTGGGAGGACGTCCCTGGACGTCCTCCCAGAGTTAAACAACCGCCCTGTAGCCGTCATTTGGCTATGGGCCGGTTGTTAAGTGGTTAAAATAATATCCCGATTTTATCAGCCTACAGAACCACATAGTTACATAGTTAGTAAGGTTGAATAAAGACACCAGTCCATCCAGTTCAACCTGAGTGAGTGTGGGTGCGTGTCAGCAATCATCCCTATTTTTATTTAAAGGTACCCATATAGCACCACCAATTCACGCAGCACCCCGCACATACATCATACACCCACATCGGTCCCTACCCTCAAGGAGCCCATAATCCAAGGTCCCCAACTCACATTCATATACTAGGGCCAATTTTGAACAGAAGCCAATTAACCTACTAGCATGTCTTTGTAGTGTGGGAGGAAACCGGAGTACCCGGAGGAAACCCACGCAGGCACAGGAAGAACATGCAAACTCCAGGCTTGGAAGCTTGTATTGAGGAACACATTTATTAATATCTAAATTAGGGAAGTTGACTTTATTTTATCAAGAACATTTTCCTTTATTCATCTGAAAGCAAGTTCACTTGGCATAACTACATATAAAATCACAAGTCTTCTGGCTTCCAGAGTTCCCTATCTGTCTGCAATCTCAGTCATTAGAAAGAATCTTTACATTCCATAAAAATAGGTGACTCAGAGGGTTGGGTGTGTTTCCTTTAATTAATTTAATTTATATTATGACTCATTATGTGTAGTCCATTAAGTTCCACTTATTTATATGATTGTTGTTTAATTGCTGTTATCGTTGACGCATTTGATGACAACAACTCTTGATTTCTGATTCCCAGCGCTGAGATTGTGAGTCTGGATGTATGATTGCCCTTTCTGTTCTTCTATCCCTACCTGGTACAGGGGGGCCACGGTCTTTATCGTGGCCCACATACCCCAGGATGCCGATCATTATTCGGGGCCAGGGGGTTTTCCACTGTATCGGTAGTTATTAGTCCTAATAGGTGTTTTGCCCCTGAAACCTCCATGTTGGAGGTAAAGGGACACATATACCGCTTCAAAGGGTCAGGCACTTTACATATGGAACAAAAATCGCCAATGTTGCTGTTTCTACTTCATTACAATGCAATACAGCTACCCCCTTGTTTTATACATACTCATTATTTGAGTATCGAGCATGAACTCTTAATAATGACCCAACCTTAATCTATAAAGGTTTTTTTGCTTAAGCACAAGTGTTTTGTTTCTTTGTTTCATCTATGCTGGCTTCGGCCCGCCTATGACACAATCTTTATTTCTTTATTTATTTCACTTAAATGAACGGCGTCTCTGCAGTGTCGGTGTCACAGGCGACAGGTATTGAAAATGCACTGTGCTGCCTAGGTTACACAGCGCCTCCTTCTTCCATCCTTGCGAGCGTCTGAGTCACATGACTCCAATGCTGCACGCATCACTGGCAGACAACGGGAGTGCTTTGTGCTGCCTAGGTAACGCAACGCCTCCCTCCCCTGTCTCGGCAAACCACGCCCACACCCCATAGGATATGGGAAGGGGAGGCGTGGCGCCCCGACTAGGGGATGGAACGGCATCTTTCACCATAGCAACAAGCAGCCATAGGGCGTTCCCCCAGAGCCTTTGGACATATGGACACTTCATGCAGGGGGCGGGACGCCCCTCTGTCGGGACCGCGCCTCTTATACACCAGCACCAATGGGCAGGAGAGCATCACCATAGTGATGCGACGCCCAAAACCTTTGCCACGCCCACATCCCTTTATTAGGATGCCAGGGACGGCTGATGGCAGCATTTCCCACTTGGTTTCTAACCGAGAGGTACTCCAGGACCAGGGCTCACCGTTGCTGGCAATTTTGAACTTTACTATCTATACTCCACACCACTAGCAGAAGGTAGTTCTATACAAGCCTTAATTACTAAGCCTCAGGGAATATGGTTCTCTGAAAAACTTTATTTTCACTTTCATTCTCCACTTAAAATATTGCTTTCTGTTTTTTAGCAACTCCATCTATTGGCTGCCCAATATTGGTTTTTCTAAAACATACCTGGTCGTTCTGTAGAGGATATTAGACAGCATGGGCAACTAGTAATGGAAACCTCTGTCAGCATTGGGAATGCGTTTTTCTTGCAGTTACATGAAAAATGTAAGTTGTGTTTGTCCAATATATGCGACTAATGAGATATATGCGATATGTATACACATTGTTTGTAACATTGCTATTTTTGAAACTTTAGAACGTGATGCAATCTTTCCCTGAGGAAGACTTTTTTTGGTGTTATAAAGTTGAAACGCGTTGGAATTTCGCTACTTGACGCCATTGCATCAATCTAGGTGGTGATTGTATCTGGTAGCAGGATGCATCACAACGTAGGAGCTGTAGCTCCCCGTTTATTTTCATGTCATCTGACGATTCTTTTAATCGCTTTTACCTAAAGCATTTTTTGTATGTTATATTATTTCTATTTTTCTATGTATCAATAAATTATCTTTTTATCTAAATACAAAATTCTCTCTTTACTACATTGCCTTAAAAATCCCATATTGTGGTATATATTTGTTATCTGAATCTTTACATTCCTGTCCATTTACCGTAGTTGTTTTTAGGCCTTGTGCATATGAGCTTTTAATTGTATTAGAGCTTTGTGTACAGCAAGCAACTGCAAGGCATGCAAAGCTTTCAAGCAGATGTCTTGAAGCCTTTAACACTGTCACTGCTATTGCCTCCCCCCCCCCCCCCCCCCATTTTGCCCTCACATACTAAAATGCACATTCTGCATTTTGTTTACTTTTACTAGCACTGAGCTGAATGCAGCTTACTGAAGTGAAAAGAGATGCACCGGCTGTACAGACTCATCCACACAGCCGAGTTTGACAGATATGTAGAGGCGGGTGCACAGACCCAGGCGTACCACCTGTGCACCTGTAAAGTAGCACCTACGGTACTCTAAATTGTCCAGAGGCCAAGATTACCTATTTCAATAATGAATATGTATTTCTTAACCACTTGTCTAAGGTGCATCCCCCCCCCACCCCCCACTTGCCCAGGCCAAATTTCAGCTGTCAGGACTGTTGCACTTTGAACGACAATTGCGTGGAAAACAGAGCTTTATTTTTGTAGTATTTAATCACTACAGGGGTTTTTATTTTTTGCTAAATGAAAAAAGGCTGAACCCTCCATCTTTTTCTTTATTTTCATTACAAAATATTGCATTTAAGTAATTTTTCTTCTTCACTGATGGACACTGATTTTTACCAATGTGGCTGCACTAATAATAAGCGTAAATGTGTGCTGGTTTTCCTTTCCTTAAAGGGGTTGTAAAAGGTAATTTTTTTTTTTTTTAAATAACAAACATGTTATACTTACCTTCACTGTGCAGCTCGTTCTGCACAGAGTGGCCCTGAACCTGGTCTTCTGGGGTCCCTCGGCGGCTGTTTCAGCTCCTCCCCGCAAGCATTAACCACCTTAATGCGAGCTCCCTCGCATGGTGGTTAGTGCTTGCGGGCGCGCTCCCGTGATACAGCCGGCGGCTATAGCCGCTCACTGTATCACTCGGCCCCGCCCCCCAGCGCGCCGCGTCATTGGATGTGATTGACAGCAGCGCAAGCCAATGGCTGCGCTGCTTCCAATCCATCCACTGTAGCCAATCAGCAGCCAGGGTGAGCGGAGGAATAGATGTCGGGAACGCGAAGCTGACTTTCGAGGCGTCAGGTAAGTAAAAACGGGGGGGCTGGGGGCGGCGGTATTGTCAGAAGTTTTTTCACCTTAATGCATAGAATGCATTAAGGTGAAAAAATTTTTACCTTTACAACCCCTTTAAACAGTGACAGCGCTGAGGAAAGAAAATGTAGATAACCGACATTTGTTTACATGGGATGAGCTGTGACTTGACACAGCTGATCACATGGTAAAGAACCGCTGTGATTGGCCCTTTACCTCAATCTGTGATCAGCTGTGTCCAAAGGCACAGCAACCACAGAGTACACCCGATGCACGCTCTGGGAAGCGCGTCAATAGACACCCTCCCAGAACTGGACGACAACTCTGTAGCAGTCCTTTGGCTTTAGCATGGTCGGCAAATGGCTAAAGTGGAATTCCAGTCAGTCACACTCTGAGGGCGAAACCTACTCCCAACCCCATTCTAAGCTTATTTTATCTAACCCTGTAAAGAAAAGATCCCTATACTTCTGAGGATGCTCCACCCGGGTCCCAGGATCAGCGGTGGCTTCTTTGTAGAGGAGAGACAGCCAGCAATGGATGCCTCATAGTAAGTCTACGGGTGACATCATCAAGGCATTTCCAGCCATTGTTGGCTTTCTCTCCTGCACACAGAAGCTTCTGCTGGAGACCGAAACAGAGCGGCTTCAGAATAGGCAAGTATAGGGATCTTTTCTTTACAGGGTTAAATAGAATAGGCTTAGAATGGGGGTGCAAGTAGGTTTAGCCTTAAATTGTGACAGTGATTTTCACTGTTTAGCTACATATGGTATGTAAAAGTAACAAACACTAGTCACTTTACATATTGTATGTGACAAGGACATTTTGATCAGATGAATTTCTGATAAAATTAGAAATGTATTTAGTTACTGAATTTTTATAATCCATTCAAACTATTCATTTTCATACCCATACCTAGATTAAAGAAAAGTAGTAGAAACATCTCCATACAATTTCAGGATATTCCAAACTGAA
This sequence comes from Aquarana catesbeiana, assembly GCF_042186555.1. NCBI lineage: Eukaryota > Metazoa > Chordata > Amphibia > Anura > Ranidae > Aquarana > Aquarana catesbeiana. The sequence continues at coordinate 89,388,845 of NC_133335.1, forward strand.
TGAGGAAATTAACAGAAACATTTTTAAGACAGGGTTAATCTAAATCTTTTTGATGGTTACATTGCAAAATCTTCTCTTTAAGCCCGGGTTCACACCTATGCGAATTAGATGTGCGTTTCCGCATATCTAATTAGCTTAGCAGGAGAAAGTGACTGGCTCCCTATGGAGCCGGTTCACATATCTCCGGGGCGGCTGCGGAGCGCACTGCACAAAAACGCTGTGCGACTTTGGCTCAGTTTCAGGCCTGAATTCAGGCATAGAATTGGCCCTGATTCGTCCCTGAAACGGGGAACAGGGACGCACAGCGCTCCTGTGTGATCCGCAGCCCGATATGTGTGAACCCGGGCTAAATCTTTTGGGCCCAACTTTTTTTTGAACTTTGGTCTTAAACACTTCTTCTAGATAGTCTACATTTTTAACCACTTGAGCTCTGAAAGGTTTTACCTTCATGACCAGGACATTTTTTGCTATTCAGAACTGTTCTATTTTAATGGTCAATTGCTCAGTCATGCAACACTGTACGCAATTTATCATTGTTTTCACATAAATCGAGTTTTCTTTTGGTGGTAATTCAACCACTTCAGCGCCTGAAGGATTTTCCCTCTTAATGACCAGGGCATTTTTTACGATACGTCACTGTGTCGCTTTAACTGACAATTGTGCGGTTGTGCAACGCTGTACCTAAACAAAACTGACGTTCTTTTTTCCCCCCACAAATAGAGCTTTTTATGGTATTTGATCACCTCTGCGTTTGTTTTTTTTTGTGCCATAAACAAAAAAAAAAAAAAAAAGAAGAGCGACAATTTGGAGAAAAATAAAGCAATATTTTTTACTTTTTGCTATAATAAATATCCAAACAAAGAGTAAAAAAAAAAAAAAACAATTTTTTTTCATCAGTTTAGGCCAATATATATTCTTCTACATATTTTTGGTAAAAGTTGCAATAAGTGTATTCTGATTGGCTTGCCCAAAAGTTATAGCTTCTACAAAACAGGGGATAGATTTATGGCATTTTTTTTTTTTTTTTAGTAATGGCGGCGATCTGCGATTTTTAGCGGGACAGTTTCGGGACAATTTACATTTATACAGCGATCAATGCTATAAAAATGCACCGATTACTGTGTAAGGGGTTAACACTAGGGGCGATCAAGGGGTTAAATGTGTTCCCTCATGAGTGTCTCTTAACTGTGGGAGGATGTGACTGACTAGAGGAGGAGACATATCGCTGTTCCTATCTAGTAGAGATAGATGATCTGTCTCTCCTGACAGAATGGGTATTTGTGTACACACACACACACACACACACACACACACACACACACACACACACACACACACACACACACACACACACACGTTACCTGGCCACGCGCAATGGGTCCCCCCCCCCCGCGCAGTACGTGCCTGCTATAGCTGTTTAAAAGGGCCGACGTACAGCTATGGCGATTTGCGGAAAAGAGCCAACCTGCCGCAGTATAATGAGGAAGGCTGGTCGGCTAGTGGTTAATCACCACTGGGTTTTATTTATATATATAAAAACAAAACATTTTTGAAAAATTATAAATTTTCTACTTTCTGTCATAAAGCATATCCAATAAAATCAAATTTCATCATAAAATTTAGTACTGACAGCCTATCATTTCCTGAGGCCCGAAAATGCCAGGAGAGTACAAATACCCCCAAATTACCCCCTTTTGGAAAGTAGACAGGCATTTAGTAAGAAGCATGGTGAGCTTTTTGAAGTTGTAATTTTTTTTCACAATCTTTTTTGAAAATGAGGAAAAAATAAAAAGTTTTTTTTCCTCACAATAATGTTTTTATTTTTTACATACTGTCACCAGTAAAGTACAGCATACGCATAGGACTAATGTGGCAGTGATTAGGGGCACCAACTGGTGACATGTTCAAAAAAAAAAAAAAATAGAACTTTTTAATTAAGTTTTTTTAAACATTTTCTTTCATTTTTTACTATTTTTTCGTTTACTTACTTCCATCAGAGTAGGTCAGTGTCACCATATTAACACTGTACTACTCTGAGGGTGTTTGTTGTTACGATAAAGATCATTGTAACAAAGTTTTCAACTGTCTGGGTTAACCATTTAGGTCAGTTGTGATCATTAATGATCTGTGATCAGCTACAGCTAATCATATGGTACTGGGTGCTGTGATTGGCCCAGGTACCATGTGACAGCTGTGGGCCAATCACAGCATAGGCAACACAGAATAAATTCATTGATAAACAGCTTTGTTGACATTGTGATCATGTGATCGTGTAGCAAGAAAGGAGGGGTACACAGTGCGCACCTAAACCCTGTGCAGGCACATGAAATACATGTATGTGATCGTGCCTGCAGTGAAAAGTAGGATTGCACCGGTACCTTTTTTTACCGGTGAGTATGAGTATTGATACTTTCGGCCAAGTACTTGCAGATATCAAGTAACCGATACCTTTGGGGTGCGTTTTGAACCCATACAAAATGAATGGGCTCAAATTGCAGAGACAGTGATAGCCAGCGCGGAAGATATTCCAGAGGGTAGTATTGAGGGCATTAGTGGTAGGTTAACCAAAGCACAAAAACACAAGGTGAGTGTAGTAGCAAGTCCTAGTTTCAATCTTGAAACACCCAATACGAGGACAATATGCGACCGGTCTAAACTATGTGGCATGTTCACCAATGCCAGGAGCATGGTGGACAAGATGGGTGAACTAGAGATACTGTTGTACAAGGAGGATTTGGATTTTGTGGGAATTTCAGAGACCTGGTTCAACAGCTGGCAAACATTCAAGGGTATACCCTATACCGCAAGGATAGAGAGGGTAAAAAAGGGGGAGGGGTATGCCTATATATCAAGAATAATGTACAAGTGAATGTGAGAGATTACATCACTGAGGGAGCTAGTGAGGAGGTGGAATCCTTATGGGTAGAGCTCCAAAGGGATGAAGCTAAGGGGAAAATAATACTGGGAGTATGCTATAGGCCCCCTAACCTGAGGGAGGAAGTGGAGACGGATCTCCTATCACAAATTGGATTAGCAGCAAGGATGGGAAGTGTTATCATAATGGGGGATTTTAATTATCCAGACAGACTGGGCGGAGGGAACCGCAAATTCATTTAAGGCTCGCCAGTTCCTTAATGTCTTGCAGGACAATTTTATGGGTCAGATGGTAGACGCACCAACTAGAAATAAAACATTACTGGATCTACTGATTACCAACAATACAGACCTGATCACAGATGTGGAAATACAGGGCAATTTAGGTAACAGCGATCACAGGTCAATTAGTTTCAGTATAAATCACACAAATAGGAAACATGAAGGGAACACAGAGACACTGAATTTCAAAAGAGCCAACTTCCCTAAACTACAAACCTTGCTAAAAGGCATTAATTGGGATAAAATATTAGGAACAAAGAATACGGAGGAGAGATGGGTTTGCTTTAAGAGCATATTAAATAAGGGCATTAGCCAATGTATCCCATTGGGTAATAAATTTAAAAGAGCGAACAAAAATCCTGGATGGCTTAACTCCAATGTAAAAATGCATATAAAAGCAAAGGAGAAGGCCTTCAAAAAATACAAGGTTGAGGGATCATCCTCAGCATTCAGACTTTATAAAGAATGCAATAAGAAATGTAAGGGTGCAATTAGGACGGCTAAGATAGAACATGAAAGACACATAGCGGAGGAGAGCAAAAAAAATCCCAAGAAATTCTTTAAGTATGTAAACAGTAAAAAAGGGAGGACAGACCATATTGGCCCCATAAAGAATGAGGAAGGACATCTGCTTACAAAGGATGGGGAGATGGCAAAAAGGTATTGAATTTATTCTTCTCCTCAGTATTCACGAGTGAATCAGGGGGGCTTCAGTAACCAAAACTGCAGTGTTTATCCTCATGACACAACACAGGAAGCACCTACATGGTTAACAGAGGACGGAATTAAAATTAGACTTGAGAAACTTAACATTAATAAATCACCGGGACCAGATGGCTTGCATCCGAGGGTACTTAGGGAACTCAGTCAGGTGATTGCCAGACCGTTGTTCCTAATTTTTACAGACAGTCTATTGACTGGAATGGTACCAGCTGATTGGAGAAAAGCCAATGTAGCACCAATATTTAAAAAGAGCCCAAAAAACATCCCTGGGAATTACAGACCAGTTAGCCTAACATCAATAGTATGTAAACTCTTGGAGGGGATGATAAGGGACTATATACAAGATTTTAGTAATAAGAATGATATCATTAGCACTAATCAGCATGGATTCATGAAGAATCGTTCTTGCCAAACCAATCTATTAACCTTCTATGAGGAGGTGAGTTGCCATCTAGATAAAGGAAGGCCCGTAGACGTGGTGTATCTGGATTTTGCAAAAGCATTTGACACAGTTCCCCATAAACGTTTACTGTACAAAATAAGGTCCGTTGGCATGGACCATAGGGTTCAGAGGGTGGTGATAAATGGGGAGTACTCAGAATGGTCAGGGGTGGGTAGTGGGGTTCCCCAGGGTTCTGTGCTGGGTCCAATCCTATTTATTTTGTTTATAAATGACCTGGAGGATGGGATAAACAGTTCAATCTCTGTATTTGCAGATGATTCTAAGCTAAGCAGGGCAATAACTTCTCCGCAGGATGTGGAAACCTTGCAAAAAGACCTGAACAAATTAATGGGGTGGGCGACTACATGGCAAATGAGGTTCAATGTAGAAAAATGTAAAATAATGCATTTGGGTGGCAAAAATATGAATGCAATCTATACACTGGGGGGAGAACCTCTGGGGGAATCTAGGATGGAAAAGGACCTGGGGGTCCTAGTAGACGATAGGCTCAGCAATGGCATGCAATGCCAAGCTGCTGCTAATAAAGCAAACCGAATATTGGCATGCATTAAAAGGGGGATCAACTCCAGAGATAAAACGATAATTCTCCCGCTCTACAAGACTCTGGTCCGGCCGCACCTGGAGTATGCTGTCCAGTTCTGGGCACCAGTCCTCAGGAGGGATGTACTGGAAATGGAGCGAGTACAAAGAAGGGCAACAAAGCTAATAAGGGGTCTGGAGGATCTTAGTTATGAGGAAAGGTTGCGAGCACTGAACTTATTCTCTCTGGAGAAGAGACGCTTGAGAGGGGATATGATTTCAATTTACAAATACTGTACTGGTGACCCCACAATAGGGATAAAACTTTTTCGCAGAAGAGAGTTTAATAAGACTCGTGGCCACTCATTACAATTAGAAGAAAAGAGGTTTAACCTTAAACTACGTAGAGGGTTCTTTACTGTAAGAGCGGCAAGGATGTGGAATTCCCTTCCACAGGCGGTGGTCTCAGCGGGGAGCATTGATAGCTTCAAGAAACTATTAGATAATCACCTGAATGACCGCAACATACAGGGATATGTAATGAAATACTGACACATAATCACACACATAGGTTGGACTTGATGGACTTGTGTCTTTTTTCAACCTCACCTACTATGTAACTATGTAATGTGGAGCGATTCCTGTCCAAATTGCATGCGGTTTCCCACACAGCTCCTGTGTGAACCCAGGCTGAAGTCACTAGGACAAGCTTGGGTTCACACAGGAGCAGTGGGGAACCCGCATTCGATTTGAACATTTCATTTTGTATGGCACCGCAAAAGGTATCGGTTTCAGGTAGGGCTGCTTTAATATTGATTGGACCCTGGGCAAAAAACTTTTCTTGCCGCCCCCCCCCCCCCATGCAGCTTCGCTCTACACCTGCTCTGAGACATACAATAAATAGCAGCTAGACTCAAAATCAGTTTACTGAATCAGATCAGGCAGCGATTGCGATTGGTTGCTAGAGGTTAAAGTGTATCATTACCGCTCACTGACTGGTTATGAGCTATGAGTAAGCACTTTGTGTAAGTGTGAAACACGTTAGCTGTTGTGCTGTTCTACTCCAGTGGTGTCTTTTGTACCCTATGATCCTGCTTCACGAATAAAAGAAGAATTTAATCTATTTATCCCGGTGTGCGGCTGTCCAGATCCTTTCAGCCTTCCACATGCTCACTGACTGGTTGCTAGAGGTTACAGCACACATTACGGCTCACTGGTTAGTTGCTAGAGGTTACAGCACATGATTTCTGCTTGTTGATTGGCTTCTAGAGATTACTATGGATATGACCTCAGGGGGGCAAGACATACAATATCAATGCCGCCGGTCGCCGCTATTTACATATGAATGCCACCACTATTTACATAGGAACACAGGGTCTGCAGGTGAGTCATCTGTACACAACAAAAGAGCAGAGCTGGGCAGCATTAGTAGCAGCACTTCACACTGAGATATTGGGACACAGCACGGGACTAAAACCTCAAGGGAAGAGGGAATTTAAACCAAGATAGTAGGCAAGTATGAGGCAGCTGCTTTGGGGCCAACAACGATAACAGGGCCCAGGGCAGCTGCCCCTTTTGCCCTGCCTTAAAAACGGCCCTGGTTTCAGGTATCTGAGCATTTGCACGAATACTCATGCAAATGCTTAGTACCAAACACCAATACCAATAACAGTGGAACCCTAGTGAAAATTGTTTACATATTTTTTTTTTCTAATTTGGTGGAAAAATTTTCTACTTTATTGCCCACTGATTCTAAGTAATTACCAAATAGAATATCCTCTTCAAAACAAAGCACATAATAGACAGATGTTTAAATGCTGTTCATTTCCATGCAGATACTGGACAACCCAGATTATTTAATATAGGCTAATGAACTTTCCCAGAGTCTCTTGAGAATAACCGCCTTTTCATCTCCCCCATCATGTCCTTTATGACTTCAGTATCAAAAGGACAGAGGTGACTCCTTTGACGGCGTCAAGACTAGTACTGTGGTCGTAAATTACTTTAACCACTTAAGTACCGAGCCTCTTTCTGAGATTTGTTGTTTACAAGTTAAAAACAGTTTATTTTGCTAGAAAATTACCCCCCAAACATTATACATTTTTTTTTTCGAACGCCCTAGAGAATAAAATGGCGGTCGTTGCAATACTCTGTCACACCGTATTTGCGTAGTGGTCTTACAAGCGCACTTTTTTTGGAAAAAAATACACTTTTTTTAATAAAAAAATAAGACAAACAGTAAAGTTAGCCCCCTTTTTTTTTTTTTTTTTTTTAATATTGTGAAAGATAATGTTACGTCGGGGAAAAAGAAGACCCAACATGTCACGCTTCAAAATTGCGCCCGATCGTGGAATGGTGACAAACTTTTACCCTTAAAAATCTCCATAGGCGAGGTTTAAAAGAATTGTTTAAAAAAGTTGCATGTTTTGAGTTACAGAGGAGAAGCTAGAATGATTGCTCTCCCTCTAACAGTCGCGGTGATACCTCACATGTGTGGTTTGAACACAGTTTTCATACGCAGGCGCTACTCACGTATGCGTTTGCTTCTGCACGCGAGCTCGCCGGAACGCGGCGCAGTTAAAAAAAAAAAAAAAATTTATTTTTGCCCTTATTTATTTTACCTTTTATTTTTACACTGTTTTTAAAAAAAAAAAAAATATATATGTCACTTTTATTCCTATTGCAAGGAACGTAAATATCCCTTGTAATAGAAAAAAAGCATGACAGGACCTCTTGAACATGAGATTAGGGGTCAAAAATACCTCAGATCTCATATTTACGCAAAAAAAAAAAAAAAAAAAAAATATATAATATATGGCCCTTTAAGAGCTATGGGCAGAAGTGACGTTTTGACGTCGCTTCCGCCCTGCAATGATATGGAGCTGGGTGGGAGCCATCTTCCCCTCACTCGTCTCCATGTCACACAAGGGGAAACATCCGATCGCCCCTCTCCCGCTGCCGATAAAAGTGATCTCGCGGCGATTCCGCCGCAGAGACCACTTATCTTGAAGCGGACTGCCCACTGAAGAAGAGTTTACTGGGGTTATGGCAGCTATCTGCTGCCATAACAACGATATCCCTCTTCAAAGTACCGACATAACGACGGTGGGCGGTCCGGAAGTGGTTAATACCGGGCACTTTTACCCCCTTCCTGCCCCGGACAATATTCAGCGCTGTCGCACTTTGAATTACAATTGCGCAGTCATGCAACTCTTTACCCAAATTACATTTTTTCATTTTGTTAACAAAAAATAGAGCTTTCTTTTAGTGGTATTTAAGCACCACTGGGTTTTTTATTTTTTGCTAAATATAAAACAAATTATGAAAATAAATAAATAAAATAATGAAGGAAGAAGAGCTGCTTCTTCGGTTATAACATTTTGCAAATAAATAATGGTTCTTCATAATTTTATGCCAGAATGTATTCTGCTACATTTCTTTGGTGAAAATAACCCAAATCAGTTTATATTCTTTAGTCTGCAGGAAAGTTAGAGTCTACAAACCATGGTATATATTAGGGTTGCACCAATGCCGATACTGAGCATTTGTAGAGTACTTGTACTCTTGCAAATGCTCCAATGCCTAATCCGATACCTGGGCAGACAGGGGATGATCGGTGTGGTGGTGGTGGGAGCTGTTGAAAGCACCAATCTACCTGTATAGCTTTCAATAAAGCAGCTGACAGCTGCTTCTCCTCCTCTCCCGCCTTTCAGCTGCTTTATTGAAATCTATACCGGGAGATCAGTGCTTGTAACTGCCCCCACCACCGCACCGATCACCCCAGACTGTCCCCTGTGTCCTCCTCCGCTGCTCCCCCTCCTTCGCTCCCACTCTGTGTCCCCTGGTCCCCCCCTGTCCCAGATCTGTCAGGATGTAGAGCGGAGGAAGGAGCCGGTAAATCTGTCACTTACTGGCTCCTTCCTTTTACAAATGCACACAGTCAGTGATCGCTGACTCTGTCCATTCATAACTGAGAATCATAAACAGTTTATGACAGAACAGGAGCCCCTGTCTCCTGTCCATTCTACTTTAGGGCAGCTGAGGCTGCTGAAAAAGGGACTGGGCAATCTGTGTCCTTAGTCCCTTTCTCGGTCTCAAAGGGTAGATGTTGGGTCTGTTAAAAACACCCTTCAATGCCTATGCAAATGATACAATGGACATCATACAGTGCTGTTCAGATTATCAAAACATGAAGCGTTAGCGTTGCTTCAAAATGTATGCCTCATGTCAAGTCAGGAGGTGTTTGCGAAGCATTACCATAGACCTGAACAGAAGATGTTGAAGGGCTTCAAAACGCTCTGGCAGGCGGTTGCGGGGCGTTAAAATTATTTTGTTTCCTGTAATATCACTTCCCATTTAAAAATAGGCATTTGTGGAATGGTTTTAAACACGCCATAAGGCTGTTCAAATGCTTCAAAACTGCGTAAAGGGCATTTGGGGAGTGTTTTTAACTCGTCATTAACCACTTCAGCCCCAGAAGAATTTACCAAGTCCTTGACCAGGCCATTTTTTGCGATACGGCACTGCGTTACTTTGACAATTGCGCGGTCATGCGACACTGTACCCAAAATAAAATTTAGGTCCTTTTTTTCCCACAGAGCTTTCTTTTTGTGGTATATGATCACCTCTGCGATTTTTTTTTTTTTTGCGCTATGAAAATAAAAAAAAAAAAAAGGAAGGATAAACGTATATTGAGTGGTTTGCACAAAAGTTAGGACATTTACAAAATAGGGGATAGATATATGGCATTTTTATATTTTATTTGTAAAGGCGGTGATCAGCGATTTTTAGCGGGACTGCAACATTGCAGCGGACAGATCGGACATTTTTGACACTTTTTTTGCACCATTGACATTTATACAGCGATCAGGGCTAAAAAATAGCCAGTGATTATTGTATAAATGTCACTGGCAGGGAAGAGGTTAACACTAGGGGGCGATCAAGGGGTTAAATGTGTGCTCTAACTGTGAGAACTCGTTTACGCACACAAATCCCCGTTCCTGCTCTCGTGCCCGCATCAGGTCCCCCGCCGTGGGCACACGCGCCTGCTATGGCTCTTAAAAGGAGCCGCAGTAGACTGAATGAAAATTTTTTTATATATATATATATATATATATATATATATATATATATATATATATATATATATATATATATATATATATATATATATATATATATATATATATATATATATATATATATATATATATATATATATATATACACACATACACACATACATACACATATACCATGTTTCCCCGAAAATAAGACCTACTTACAGTTTCGCCTCTCGTTGTAATATAAGGCATCCCCCCGATAATAAGACCTCCCCGATAATAAGGCATCCACCGATAATAGGGCATCCACCGAACATAGCGTAAGGTACCCCCCGAACATAAGGCATCTGACTCTAGACTCTCGTACAGTAGCGGCAGGCACCGCCGCACAGCTCACTGATTGGCCGCAGCTGTTCAGGTCTCTTCAAATCAGTGAGCTGCGGCGGGCTCTCTGGATGACGAGCGACGTCCCTGATGTTGCGCAGGGGAACGTCGCCCATCAGAGAGCCCGCGCCGCCGCTGCCAGACACAGGAGTCGGGCACATTGTGTGTATCTCGCCGTGACTGAGGTGTGGGGGGGGATGTCTGGTGAAGGTGGGAGGGGGGAGAGACTAAACTGTCCACTGGCACAGGGGTGGGGGGAGGGGGGCTTAAAATGACTTAAAATGACACATGGTGGATTTGAGGGGGGGGAATCAAATCGGCACAGGAGGATCAGAAGGGGGGAATCAAAATGGCACAGGAGGTTCTAAAATGGTAATCCCCCTCTGATCCTCCTGTGCCATTTTTATTGATTCCCCCCTCTGATCCCCCCTGTGTCATTTTAAGTGATCCCCCCATTTCAATCCCCACTCTGATCCAGTGTGTCACTTTAGGGGGTGACTGCTTTTCTGCTGATACAAGAAATACTGGTAAGCAGTGCTGGTACCGTATATTTTTACCCCTAGACATGAGCGCAAAAAGAAAGAGCTACTCCATGGAGTACAAGCAAGGAATCGTGGAAGACTCTTGGGGCCAAAATCTTACTGCTTTCTGCAAAGAGAAGATGTTGAATATCCGATTGGTCCGAAAATGGCGAGCAGAGTACGGTAACCTCATTGAACAAGTGGACAAGGGAAATGCTAAAAAGCGCAAGTGTGGATCAGGTCGGCAACCATTATTTTCTGAGCTGGAAGACCTAATCTGTGAATTGGTTGTTGACAGGAGAGCAAAGGCTTTGGTTGTGAATAGGGCTCAGATTCAAGAATTTGCTCTTGCAATGGCACCACAGTTTGACATAGCCCCCGAAGACTTCAAAGCATCACAACACTGGCTGGATAATTTCCTTCAGCGAAGTGAACTGTCTTTAAGAAGATCCACAACACTGTTTAGGCTGGAAGATGCTCAAGTTATTCAGCGAGCACTTGCATTTAAGTCCTTTATTGATGATGCTGACTTCTCTAAATACAATCTTTCCAACATGATTGCTATGGATGAAACTGCAGTGTTTATGGGCCAATCCTCTCAAACAACAATTGAACAGCGGGGTGTCTCCTCAGTGTACATTCCCTCCACTGCTTACGAAAGTGCACGTGTTACCTGTATTTTGGCAATTCGTCTGGATGGCACTAAAATCCCACCTTTAATCATTTCTAAGGGCAAGAAGGAAAAGATTGAACGTGTTTCAGGCACTTTTATTCTTGAAACTGAAAAAGCCTGGGCCACACAAGCAGTTATAAGGAAGTGGGTCGATTTAATGCTGCCGCTTGTTATGCGAGGGAGCCAAAGAGGTCTGCTAGTCTGGGATGCAGCCAGCACTCACCGCGCTAAAGACATGAAGAAATTTCTTCACGAAAGAAAAATAGATCAAATAATGATTCCCGCAGGAATGACGGCCTATCTCCAGACTCTTGATATTGCAATAAACAAGCCATTCAAGGACAATTTGCGCATGGAAATTAACGACTACATTGAAAATAGAATGGAGAGAAATCAGCGTGGAAACTTTGTGAAACCTAAACTGCAAGAGGTTGTGACTTGGGTGAAGAATTCATGGGAGAAAATCACTGACAGTTGCATTGCAAATGCGCTACGAGCAGGCTACCTTGACAAGAAGTACTCATTTAAGGACAGTGCTATTGCTAAACATGAGAGATTTGGTCCACTGATTCTGAAAGAAATGGAGTCACAAGAAATTCACCAGGAAATTCAGGGTTTGGATTGTTATGATGATGTTCCAGAAGATGATGACATGACTGTCGTTGAATAAATCTTACTTTGTGTTCATACGGTACCAGTAAATATCAGTATCAGTAAATGTACCATAGATTGTTGTACATGGAAATGGTAGTAACAAGAAATTCTTGATACCGTAGGATTCACAGTTTGTCTGGTTATGCTGGTTTGTGATGACCACTACTACCGTACCGTATACAGGTAATAAATTTACTTTTTTTTGTTCAACAAAAAATGTGTACCGTATTCTTCATTGAAAAATAAGACATCCCCTGAAAATAAGACCTAGCGCATCTTTGGGAGCAAAAAATAATATAAGACACTGTCTTATTTTCGGGGAAACAGGGTATATATATATATTATACACGCATACATATACGCACAGCAGAGCCATTCTGCCGCCGTGTATATATACGGGAGCCGGTTGGGAATCGGTTAACCACTTGTCTACTGGGCACTTAAACCCCCCTCCTTCCCAGACCAATTTTCAGCTTTCAGTGCTCTCACACTTTGAATGATAATTACTCAGTCATGTAATACTGTACCTAAATGAATTTGTGGTCCTTTTTTTTCATACAAATAGAGCTTTCTTTTGGTGGTATTTGATCACCTCTGTTTTTAATTTTTTGCGCTATAATGAAAAAAGACCGAAAATTTTGAAAAACACCATATTTTTCTGTTTCTGTGATAAAATTTTGCAAATTATTAATATTTTTCTTCATAAATTTTGGCCACAATTTATACTGCTGCATATCTTTGGTAAAAATAACCCAAATTATTGGATATTATTTGGTCTGTGTGAAAGTTAGAGAGTGTACAAGCTGTGAAGCAAATCATAAAAAATTGATCACACATGATGTACTGGTGGCCCATCTCATTTCTTGCAACCCAAACAAGCCAGAAAAGTACAAATACCCCCCAAATGACCCCTTTTTTGAAATAGACATTCCAAGGTATTTAATGAAGATTTTTTTCCCCACAAAATTGCCATTGTAATAGGTTATTTCTCTCACATGGCATGTGTATACCACAAATGACACCCCAAAATATATTCTGCTACTCCTCCTAAGTATGGCGATACCACATGTGTGGGACTTTTTCACAGCCTAGCCACAGAGAGGCCCAACATGCAGGTGTTCTAGGAGCATAAATGACACATCTAACTTGTTGACTACCTATTATACTTTTGAAGGCCCTGGAGCACCAGGACAATGGAAACACCCACAAAGTGACCCCATTTTGGAAAGCTAACACCCCAACATATAATCTATGAGGCATAATGAGTGTTTTAAATGGTTCATTTTCTTCCAGAAGTTTTTGGAAAAATGTGAAAAAAAAAAAAAAAAAAAAAATTTAACTTTTTTTTTTTTTTATATTACAAAAGCTGTCCATTTATAAGATATTTCCAACACATAGCAAAAATTACACCCCAAAATACATTCTGCTGAGTAAAGGGTAAACAAAAGATTACCTGTGGTTTTAGTAGCGCAGTTGTCCACAGGAGGATAGCACTGGTCCAGGCAGCAGGCAGGGACTTGATCAGCAAAAGCGAACAAAATTATCCAGGCAACAGGCGGGAATACCGTCCACAGTCAGTACAGGCAGGGATACTGTCCATATACAGTCCAGGGTCAGTGCAGGCAGAGATTGTCAGCAGTGCCAAAATATTGGTCCCGGTAGTTGGCAGGAACATGGTCCATGTGGTGTGTCAGTTCATGTGACAGGCAGAGGCATGATGGCATAAGTCCTGCAGGCAGAAGTAGGGATTCGTTCAGGACAGAATGGGGACAGGGGTAGAGGCTTCTCCCACCCAAATCTCTTTGAAGCCTCCAAATCTCCAGACCCTAATCTAGGAATGAGAAAACAAAAAATATTGTTTTCTTCATCCAGAAAAACTATTCTGGAGCCCCGCACATATGCAAGACCCCTGTGTTATGAATCCCACTAGTCTAGTGGCAGGGTACAAGATCAGTCCAAGAGGCAGGCAAAAAGCATTGTCACACAGTCCAGGGTCAGTTCCAGATTAGGCAGAGGTATGTACAAAATAATTGGTAGGCAGAGGCGTGGTCAAACAACAAGCCAGGGTCAGTTACACAGCAAGTAGAGGCATAAGGCATGTGAAGGTAAATGGCAGGAAGTGAGGGTTATGTTTACCATACTTCACTAATAATTTAGTGAAGTATGGTAACGGCGGAAACAGTCAACTATGCAGAGGCCTGGTTGGGAAGGACATTGGGGACAATAATAAGTGGTGTCTCTAACTCCTTCTCTGGTGCACACCCGGCATTTTTTCTGATGTTTTTGGCCTGTTGGTCTGGGAGGGGAGGGATTTTAATCGGGAAAGAGGCGTTCGGAGAGTCTGCTAATCCCATTGGATCGAATGTTTTCTGGTGGGCCGTTCGGGAATACAAGGGCAGTGGCGATTTCCTCCTGGTAGCCAAGGAAGGATTTGGGGCTTTCAGTGGATTTGTGATAGATAACGTAGCTGTTGTATATGGCCAAATTAAACAAATAAATTGAAACTTTTTTATACCACTGGTATGTTCGCCTTGTGGCAAGGTAGGGTTCGAGCATTTGGTCGTTGAATTCGACATCCCCCATGAACATATTGGATTTGTGGATACATGTTGGTTTTTGGGTCATTCCTCCCGGTGATCCCAACGAATGTATTGTTGTGGATCGAATAAAGCATGTAGACATCCCTTTTGTCCCTCCACTTCACAGCCAGAATTTCCTCATTCCGTAAACTCACGACTCCCCTCTTCTTAGCTTCTTGTTGACGAGGCTTTGAGGAAAGCCCTTACGGTGCCACATGCTGGAGTGTTATTACTGTGAAGGTTGCGGAACAGGGGCAAACTAGTATAAAAGTTGTCCACATACAAATGGTAGCCTTTCTCCAGGAGTGGGTTTATGAGTTCCCAAACGGCTTTCCTGCTTGATCCGATGTAGTCTAGGCAATTAGGGGGATGCAATTGGGTGTCCTTCCCTTCGTATACCATGAAGGCATATGTATACCCTGTAGCTCGGTCGCACAATTTATAAAGATTCACCCCATAGCAGGCCCTTTTGGTGGGAATAAATTAATTGTTTTATGCCCAGCCTGCCAGAAAATTTGACAAGGGACTCATCCACGCATATGTGTTGGTCTGGGGGTAAACAACTGGGGGAAGATTTCAGAAAAATAAATTTAGTAGTGGCCGAATTTTATAAAGCTTGTCAAAATTTGGGTCATTTCGGGGAGGGCACTGGGTATTATCATAGTGTAGGAATCTCATAATCATGAGAGATCTGGTTCTGGGCATTACTGAGGAAAAAGATGGGCATGTGGTGGATGGGGAGGGTTGACCAATATGAACGCAATACATTTTTTGAGGCCCAAAAAAATGTTAAACTCCTCCATTGTTAGGGCTCTCCACTCGTAGGAATGGGCATAATATGACGTTGGGTTACATGTTATGAACTGTTGTGCATACAGGTTGCACTGAGCCACAATTGATGCTAGCATGTCCTCAGTAAAAATTAAATGGAAAAAATCAAATCAGGGAAAAATTTTCTGTGTCCACCTGGACTCCTGGCTGGGAATGTTAGCTTCTCCTGAATTAGGAGGAAGCCACAAGGGGTTCTGAAGGGAATAGGGAAGGCTGGCTTTGGACCTAACCCTTATGGACTGAGGCGACACCCCACTGGTACGTGGCCTTTACAGAGATACTGCGGTGCTGGTGGATGGCACTGCCTCCTCACCAGAACGCCTTCATCTGGCGGCGGACTGTCATCCTCCTCTGAGGCTGTCAGTGTTCCACTGCTTAGGACAGGCTCGTAGTCAACGTCAGACTCATAATCTGAATATGAGGAGGAATCCGAAGCGGGGAGCTCTCCGTTGCTCTCGTCGGCCGCAAAAATATTGTACGCCTCCTCGGCTGAAAATAATCTTTTAGACATTCTTGGTGATGACAAATGATACATGGCACTGGTGGTGACAGATGGCACTGATGTGTGGCACTGATTACACAGGAGACTGGCAGATGGCACCAATACGTGGCACTGATGACAAGTGGCACTGATGTGGCAGGTGACACTGACAGGTGGCACCGATAGATGGCACGATGAGCACTGTAGCACCAATGGCAC
The DNA here is from genome assembly GCF_042186555.1 of Aquarana catesbeiana. NCBI lineage: Eukaryota > Metazoa > Chordata > Amphibia > Anura > Ranidae > Aquarana > Aquarana catesbeiana. The sequence goes on from NC_133335.1 coordinate 89,405,111, forward strand.
TGTATGGGCATTATTTGGGCTCTGATGTTACTGTGTTTTCACTGTAATCACTCCTAAATGGTTGGCACTCACAGATCAGCAGCACAGGTCGCTCTCCCTCCTCACACACGGTCTCTGTGCAAGGAGGGAGAGCCGGCAATGAGAGATGATCTCATATGTTTACACTTGAGATCATCTCTCATTGGAAGCTCCGATCGAGTGCTAAATGGCCGCTGTGATTGGCCATTTAGCACGATTTGCAATTGGCTGTGTCCAAGGGACACGGCCAACACAGAATTTCCCTGATGCATGCCCACGGCGGCGCGCAGAGAGGAAGTAAACAGGAGGATGTCCAGGGATGCACTCCTGGCAATTGAGCACTGCGCTGTAGCCGTCTTTTGGTTATAGCGCGGGCGCGTAGTGGTTAAAGTATAACTAAAGGCAGAACTTAATGTTTTGCATAGAGTGGAGAGGGATAAGAACACCTGTCTGTTTTTATTGCTGTCTTTATCCCGTTAAGGAGATTCGCCCTCCCCTTTCTCCTGTTTACCATTATTGTTGAAAGTAAAAGAAAAGCCAAAATATTGGGTTGTCCCTAGAAAAGTAACAGAGGGGAAATCTTTCAATGGGGACACTAGTTCTGTTAACCTGGAGTCCCCAAGGAATTCCCTTAATTTGCAGGAATCTCCTCTCATTTCCTGTTTGGCTATGGGACAGAAAGTGAAGGAAAATCTCTGCAATGAGACACAGATGGCGGAAAAAAAAAAAAAATCTGACAGGGGGTTATAATCCTCCCTTACTCTATTCAAAATTAAATATAGTTCTACTTTAACGCTTATAAAACTCCAGTCTGTCGCCCACACTAAAGCTCATTGACGTCAGTCTAACGCCCATACTAAAGCTCATTAAGGCGAGTCTAACACACATACTAAGGCTATAGGAGCGTTTAAGAGTTAGAAATTTAGTCAACTGTGAACAAGCCCTTAAAAAAGGAGAAATACATTCTATGGTGCTCTGAACAGAGGCACTTTAGAGGCGTAGTCTTATTAACCACTTGCCTATCAGGCCAATTCTAACATTTCTGTCATACATGTAAAAATCTGCCTTTTTCTGCTATAATATTACCTAGAACCCCCAAACATATATTTTTAAGCAGGGCCCTGAAGAATAAAATGGTGGTTGTGGCAATTTTTTTGTCACTGTTTGCGCACCAGTTTTTCAGAAACAAAATTTGGGGAAAAAAAAAAAAACACACTCATTTTAGTGAATGCAAACACCATATAACACCTATGATAAAAAAAATCAAAGATGATGTTACACTGAGTAAATAGATAGCAAACATGTCACGCTTTAAAATTACACCCGTGAAAAGGCGACAAACTTCAGTAGAATAAAATATTCATAGAAGATGCTTACACAGGTGGTCTGGTGCTAGAATTATTGCTTTGACGTTCGCAGAAATACCCCACATGTGTGGAGTGATCACTGTTTACATATGCATGTGAAACCAACGTGCATGTTCTTATTTGTGCATGGGCACAGGTGGAGGGGGGGGGGGGTGTCATGCTTTAATATGTTTATTTATTTATTTTATTTTTATTTTTAACACTGTTCCTCTTTTTGGTGAGATCTGGTAACATTTATTAAGCCTATTCACAACAGCATACTGGAAGACTTGCCTGAAACAGTGTCAGTTGCTGATATTTTAAATTTACTTTTCCAGTAAGAAATTCTGCTCAGCGACAGCTTATATAAACATACATGAACAAATACACTTCCCATACAATATAGCAAAAGTAACCACAACCCTGCCATACAGCACAGCTAGGCACAACATTTTTGAGAGGCACTGAAATGTACAGTGGATATAAAAAGTCTACACACTTAAAATGTCAGGCTTCTGTGATGTAAAAAAAAAAAAAAAAAAAATGAGAGAAAGATGAATCATTTCAGAACTTTACGTCACCTTAATGTGACCTATAAACTGTACAACTCAGTTGAACAACCGGAAATCTTTTAGGTGGAGGGAAGTAAAAATAAAAATATAGTTGCATAAGTGTGCACACCCTTAAACTAATACTTTGTTGAAGTACCTTTTGATTTTCTTTTTTGTTTACAAAAGTTTTATTTGGAAGTTCAGGTAAACATACAGTGAGTATAGTTATAAAAAAGGTATATAACAGTAATATATAAGTTTTATTTGTAAAATGGGTATGATATCGGGTTACAGACACAGAAGTAAAATATAAATTATAATGATGAATATTCAAGAATAATACCACATTGTTATTTATTAGGTTAAATTCCAATAAGACCATTTTCTTTTGTGAATATGTACTGTATCATTAAGAGAGTGTGGTATATCCATTCTGAGAGTTTAAGTGATTCCATTCTGATGACTACTTGTTGCCAAGGTAGATTACTGGATTTCCAGTTGTATGCTATCATCCAATGGATATAACTGCACAGTGAATGAAATAGTCTCATGCATGGAGAGGGAATGTTTGGTATATTTGCATGCAGTAGACATATCTGGGGAGTGGGCGTAATTTTTTGTTTGGACGAGTTTTCAATAATATCAATGGCTTTGCGCCATACTTGATTAAGGTGATTACATTCCCAAAAAGTGTGCAAAAAAGTGTACCAGGTTCAGAGCATCCCCTAAAACAATTTGAGAAATGGAGGGGTAATATGTGTGGAGTTTAGAGGGGGTTAGGTACCATCTGGAGAATATTTTAATTGGAGTTTCTGTAAATGAGATGGCTTTATTACTTTTGCAAAGATTGTCAGACATAGAGGTCCACTCCTCTACACTGAGTGAGACCCCCATGTCAGACTCCCATTTAAGCATCTGTGCTGATTTATCTGGTATGTCAAAGTTATTGAGATAATTGTATAGTCTTGAGATGAGGCCTCTATCATTGGAAGAAGAGATGCAGATTTGTTCAAATGTAGTGTTGGAGGGATGTGTTGTGAGTGCGAAATATTCAGCGTAAAAGGATTTAAATTAGATGGTAATTATGGAGTTCGGAGGATGGGAGGCCACAGGTAGTTTTCAAAGTGGAAAATGGGATAAATTCCCCATTTTAATTGTAGGGACCTAAGAGTGGTTAAATTTTTAATGATCCAAGAAGAAAAGGAGAGTCTATTGCTATAGGCATAAACAAATCTAGGGTCTCCCAAGACAGAGGCTAAGGGATGAGTGTTTGAGAAGAGTTTGAATGTATCTTTGTATCTATTCCATAGTTGATAAAATTGAGCAACAATAATGTTATGTTTGATAAGTTTACTGTAAAAAGTGGTGTTGGACCATAATATTCTTTGTAAGTGTAATGGGAATATAGAAATGGATTTGAATAGTTTCCATGGAGTTTCCTGGGTGGGGGTGAACCATTGGGTGAGTTGGGTTAATCTGGCGGCGAGGTAGTAGAGCCAGAGGTTAGGGAGGCCGAAGCCTCCTGAGGATTGAGATCTGCGCATAAGGGCGTAACTGCATCTGGGTGGAAAATTATTTGATAATAGGTTTTGAGTATTTTGGGTATAGTTAATTGGTAGAGCTGAACATTTATTGGTGTTGATTTTAAGGCCTGAGATGGTGTGGAAGAAATTGAGTTCTTTAAGGAGAGAAGGGATAGAGGTATGAGGTTCTGTGAGGAAAATAAGGGCGTCATCAGCATATAGACTGAGTTTGAATTCGCTATTTGCTTTAGTATATCCCTTTATATCAATGCTATTTCTGATTTTTTGGGCCAAGGGTTCAATTGCAAGGGCAAATAATAGTGGTGATAGGGGGCAGCCCTGTCTAGTTCCTCTACTGAGGGGAAAAGAAGTCAGAGTTGTGTCCGGGAATTTTGATTCTAGTTTGGGGGCGCGTGATATAATGCGTTAAATCCCTGTAAGAATTTATCTGAGATCCCATATTTGGGCAGTAAGAAGTTGAGATATGACCAGCTAACGCTGCCAAATGCCTTATGTATATCTAGACTAAAAAGGCAAAGTTGTTGAGAGTGTAGATTTGCGTCTCTATTAGTGACAAGTCTAATATTATCAACAATCTGACAGCTAGGGATGAAGCCAGTTTGGTCAATGTGGATTAAATTTGTGATTACTGCTGCCAATCTGTCAGAAAGCAGTCTCCCAAAAATTGTAAGGTTGTTGTTAAGAACCGATATAGGGCGATAATTCTGAGGGAGGGAGTGGTCTTTGAGTGGTTTAGGGATAAGCGAGAGATTGGCTAGGAGCATCTCATCTGGGAAGTGATTGCCATTGAGAATTTGATTAAAGAGGGTAGTTAGGTAAGGGGTTAAAAGAGGAGCACATTTTTTATAGTATGAGGATGAGAAGCCATCTGGTCCAGGGGCTGTAGAAGTCTTAAGTGATTTAATCATTTTGATAATGCTCCCTGTTCGGAATCAGAAATTAAGAGATTCTATTTGTTGTGGGTTAAGAGAGGGTAGATGAATGTCATCTAGCCAAGATTTAAAGGTTTGGTCAAGAGGTGATTGTGGGCTAGAAAGCAAGTCCTTGTAAAAGGAGGAAAATATAATTTAATACATCTTGGGGGTCATGTTTCCCGTTTGATTTCTAAGTTTATATGTATGTGGGGGTTTGTGTTCATGATTGAGTTTTTTGGCGAACATGGCTGATGGGGAATTACTATGTAATAGGAATTTGGCTTTTGAGAATCTAGGAGATTTTTATGTGTTTGCTGATAGGATAAAATCCAAAGCTTTGCGTTTGTCCTGAATCTGTTTTGTAAGTTCTTGAGAAGGAGTATGTTGTAGTTTGTTATATAGTAGATTTAGATCTCTAGAGAGACTTTTGATATTTATAAGTCTTTCTCTATTTCTGTTTGCTGTTAGGCTAATTAGGTGACCTCGTAAAACGACTTTATGAGCCGCCCAAAGTGTTGTGGGGGGGGGGGGGTTCATCATTAGCATTATCTGTGAAGTAGTTTTCAATGTGTGTTGAAATGGATTGTGTTATTAAAAGGTCATATAAAATAGTCATTTAACCGCCAATTATAGAGGGAAGGTAAGAGACCTATATGTGAAGTTTCAAATGAGGCGATATCATGATCTGACCAAGGACAGGGGTGGATAATGGCTTTGGAGGAGTTAGCAAGAAGTATGGGGGTACAGAATATGTAGTCAAGTCTGGCGTAGACTTCATGAGGATGTGAGTAATGTGTATAGGCATCGATTCCAATATTGTGGGCCCTCCAGGAGTCAATGAGTTGGAGTTTGTTTATGGATCTATTCAAGGATTTAGAGAAAGCTTTGGAGGATGGAGATACTTTACTTCTATCTAAGGCCGGGTGTGAAGTTAGGTTGAAATCACCACCAAGGATTTTGTGGGGAGAGCTATATCGTCAAGGGTCTCGAAAAAGTTTGTAAAAAAGGTAGATTGAGATTCATTAGGGGCATAAATCGATGCTATGGTTATTGCTTTGTTATTTAACAGTCCTTTAATGATGACACAGCAGCTGTCCGCATCTTTGTATATATTTTGTATATCTAAAACAATGGTGTTGCGAATGAGGATGGCTACACCACAGGTTTTGTTATGAAAAGTGGTATAGTAAAATTGATTGTATGTTTTGTCAAAATAATTTGGGTGATTGGAGTAGGAAAAGTGTGTTTCTTGCATAAGTATTATGTCAGCCCCTAATCTCTTATAGTGTTGGAAGGCTTTTTTCCTTTTATGAGGCGAATTAAAACCTTGAACATTATGGGATAAGACTTTCAGAACCATTGGTCATGGGTAAGTGATGTAGCTTTGGAAAATATTCCATCTTATAACAATAAAGTGGGGTAGATGAAAAGAGCTCCTTTGTGTGTGCAGGAGATATAGTGTCTTTAATTTTAAAGATGGAGGAAGGTTATGCAATGAAAAATAAGAGAAAGTCTTATGCCCCGTACACATGGTCGGATTTTCCGATGGAAAATGTGTGATAGGACCTTGTTGTCGGAAATTCTGACCGTGTGTAGGCTCCATCACACATTTTCCATCGGATTTTCCGACACAAAGTTTGAGAGCAGGATATAAAATTTTCCGACAACAAAATCCGTTGTCGGAAATTCTGATCGTGTGTACACAAATCCGACGGACAAAGTGCCACGCATGCTCAGAATAAATAAAGAGATGAAAGCTATTGGCCACTGCCCCGTTTATAGTCCCGACGTACGTGTTTTACGTCACCGCGTTTAGAACGATCGGATTTTCCGCCAACTTTGTGTGACCGTGTGTATGCAAGACAAGTTTGAGCCAACATCCGTCGGAAAAAATCCTAGGATTTTGTTGTCGGAATGTCCGAACAAAGTCCGACCGTGTGTACGGGGCATTATAGTGCATATCATACCCTGAGAATAAATTGTTATAACAATAAAGAATACGTTGTTTTTTCCAGTATAGTTGGAAAGTGTTGTAATAACTTCCATTTTTCAAAATAACTTTGGTAATGGCCATAAAGGCAAAGTTAGTATGTAAGATAAAAAAGTATAACAGAAACAAAAAGGGAGAAGAGATATCTTGTCACTAAAATATGAACTAGAAACCAAAAAGGACAAATATATGTCCTAAACCTGCAAAACACAGTCAGGTGCAGCATCCTCATAATTAAGGACATTGCAGGTAACCGCATAAGCAGGCGGGGGAACAATCCAGCGACGGCGGACGTAACAGGCTATTAGAAAAAACTCATTAGATATTAGGTGACATCAACCAGGGGGACAGAATGGTTATCAAAATCAACCAATATAACTTGTGATGGGAAGAGAGTAAATCTTGTTATAGTGTCACCATTGAGACACAATTTAAGAAAATACTGGTGGTAGTTCATCCGGATGTGGTGAAATCGGAGTCTGTAGGTATAATTTTAGTATGTATTCAATGGTGGGGCGCAGAAGAGGTAATGAAAGGCATCATGTGAATCTGATTAGTAAAAATGTTGAGAGGTATGCAGATAATGTTCAAGTTGCTTGATTTTGAAATGGTCGGCGCCATCTTCTTTGATCGTTTGTGTTGCGTCTTGATGACGGGGTAGACCATATTGGGGAGCGTCTTGGGGTTGAAGGGAAATGGTTGGGGGGTTCTGGTTCCAGCAGGCCCAGCTTTACAAGCAATTCTTTGCCTTCGATGTTATACACTGTATATGTAGAGCCACTGAATGGGATTGCGAGTTTAAATGGGAAACCCCATCTATATTTTATTCTTGCAGCTTGTAGAATGTTGTTGACCTCCTTCATCCTGCGTCTTCTGTCTAAGGTAGCAGGAGAGATGTCAGGGTAAATCTGCAGCTTTTTACCATCTAGTGCTATATATTTGGGGAATTCCTTGAAGCATGCATGATATCTTCTTTTACCAAGAAATCTTTCATGCACATGAGAATATCTCTGGGTGGTTTATCAGGTGTAGGTTTAGGACGTAAAGCTCTGTGTATTCTGTCACATGTAAATGCTGATATTGGTTTATCTGGCAAGAGGTTGTGGAAAATTTTGGAAACAGTGGGCATAAGATCTGTGACCGATTCTGGGACGCCACATAATCTGATGTTATGGCGTCTGTTTCTGTTGTCTAAATCTTCAACTTGAGCTTGCCTGAAGGCAAAGCTGTCAGCTAATGATTCATAATCTTTTCTTAGGTCATTATGTGCAAGTGAGAGTTCATCATGTTTAGTTTCCAAGATGTCTGTGCGGATGCCTATACTGGCAATCTCTTGAGACAGGGCAGTGGTAGATTTATGTACTTCGCTCTCTATTTTATCAACCAGTTTGTCAAAAATGGTTGTAAGACTAGAATCCAAATCTGCTTTACATAGGGGAGAAGTGTACTCACAGTCCCCGTTGTTGAGGGAGAGATTGGATGGATGAGGCCGCATGAGAGCTGGCGCCGGCGCCATCTTGGGACATCCTCCTGTTCTGTCTGGCTGCAGCGCCCAGAAGAAAGTGTGAGGTTGTGCTGAGAGCGGCCAAAATGCCCGGATCTCCTCGCTGGCATGCACGGAGGTGTTACCCAGGGATGGGTGCTGTTTTCGCCGGTTAGAGAGCGATATGGCCCTGGTTATTCAGCCTGCGTTGTCCGGGTCCGACGGAGCTATGGCTACTCGCGTCCTTCCCGCATCACACCGCGCATGCGCCCCCCACCTTTTGATTTTCTTACAGCACTGTCTTTTTGGGTATGTGTATCAGCATGGCACATCTTGGCTTGGCAATATTTGCCCACTCTTCTGTGCAAAAACACTCCAAAATCTGTCAGATTGCGAGGGCATCTCCTGTGCACAGTCCTCTTCAGACCACCCCACAGATTTTCAATCGGATTCAGGTCTGCGCTCTGACTGGGCCATTCCAAAACTTTAATAATCTTCTGGTGAAGCCATTCCTTTGTTAAATTTGGATGTATGCTTTGGGTCATTGTCATGCTGAAAGATGAAGTTTTTCTTCATGTTCAGCTTTCTAGCAGAAGCCTGAAGCTGGGTTCACACATCCAATTCGCAATAGCAGGAGGTTGTGAATGGCTCTCTATGGAGCTGGTTCACATATCTCCGACGCTGCTCCGGTGTGAATTTGCAGCCCTGTGCGTCTTTTGGTCCGTTTCAGGTCCGAATTCAGCCCAAAATTTGGGATGAAAATCGAGCTTGAAACGGTGAACCAGGACGCACAAGACCCCTGCTGGGAGTCGCATTGTATTAGGTGTGAACCGAGCCTGAAAGGCTTTGGGCCAATATTGACTGGTATTTGGAACTGTTCATAATTCCCTCTACCTTGACTAAGGCCCTGTTCCAGCTGAAGAAAAACAGCCCCAAAGCATAATGCTGCCACCACCATGCTTCACTGTGGGTATGGCGTTCTTTTGGTGATGTGCAGTGTTGTTTTTGTGCCAAACCTATCTTTTGGAATTATGGCCAAAAAGTTCAACCTTGGTTTCATCAGACCATAACACATTTTCCCACATGCTTTTGGGAAACTTCAGATGCGTTTATTGCAAAATTTAGGGCTTGGATGTTTTTCTTCCATCTTGCCACTCTACCCCATAGCCCAGACATATGAAGAATACGGGAGATTGTTGTCACATGTACCACATGCGAGTACTTGCCAGATATTCCTGCAGCACCTTTAATGTTGCTGTAGGCCTCTTGGCAGCCTCCCTGAGCAGTTTTCTTCTCGTCTTTTCATCAATATTGGAGGGACTTCCAGTTCTTGGTAATGTCACTGTGCCATATTTTCTCCACTTGATAATGACTGTCTTCACTGTGTTCTATGGTACATTTAATGCCTTGGAAATTCTTTTGTACCCTTCTCCTGACTGATACCTTTTAACAACGAGATCCCTCTCATGCTTTGGAAGCTCTCGGCGGACCATGGCTTTTCCTGTAGGATGTGACTAAGAAAATGTCAGGAAAGACCTACTAGAACAGCTGAACTTTATTTGGGGTTAATCAGAGGCACTTTAAAATGATGGCAGGTGTGTACTTCCTCCTGTTTAATATGAGTTTGAACGTGATTGCTCAATTCTGAACACAGCTACATCTCCAGTTATAAAAGAGGGTGTGCACACTTATGCAACCACACTATTTGTTTTTTTATTTTTACTCCCCCCCCCCTAAAAGATTTCAGTTTGTTTTTCAATTGAGTTGTACAGTTTATAGGTCACATAAAAAAAAAAAATAAATAAAATAAAAAAAAAAGGTGTTAAAAGTTCTGAAATGATCTTTGTCATTTTTTTACATCACAGAAACCTGACATTTTAACAGGGGTGTGTAGACTTCTTATATCCATTGTATATGCGTATTCAAGTAACCAGGCACAAGAGGTTTGCAAATAAGCTATGATACCACAACCTCTACCCCCACAAAACAAAAACAAAACAAACACACACGCTTTTCTCAAACAGGTGCCAGAAAGTGAATTAAAGTAGTAGAAAAGTATAATATGTAAAAACAGACATAAATAGTAGCCAAGCTGGGGTTATCTAGCAATGTGATTAGTCAGTCTATATTATTAGGAAAGCATAACAAGTACTCATACACCACCCCCCCTAATATACAAACTATTCATTTCTATAGCACTTTTCTACCTTGGGACGCCTTCACGTGGGTAAAGCACACCATCTGCTGTTGAGGCAGTGGGTAAGGCATCCATCATGGTCATGCTTAAAGTGGTATTAAATCCAAAAAAGTAATATATTGCGGCTTACCAATCATTCTTTTCTTAGGCTTTCTTTCCCTCTGTTTTCACCTGGTGATCTGCCCAGCAACATGCCTCCTGTATTAGCCTGTCCCTACTCTGGATGAAGGAGTACAGGGGGCCAGCATCAACCAAATTCCTCTGAGCCCAGGTTGTCCTGGACCCACCCCAGCATGTGCCTGAATAGTGAAAAGGAGAAGTAGAACAGCATGCTTTTTGTCAACATTAGCTTCCTATGCTGCTTCTACCTTGGACACTTCCAGTCCTGCTGTACAGGAGCTGCAAGAAGCCTATATCAGGTCAAATTCAGGTAATTACACTTCTTGGATTTAGAGAATAAAACAAAAAAAACAAAAAAAAAAAACACAAACACACCACACAATTAACCACTTCCCATCCATTAGGATGTACCAAAATGTCCTTGGATGGGAAGAAGGATATCTTGTTGCGATATGTTTTAGCGTGGGCAATTCCGCAACTTATAAAATTATTCAGAATGGCTAAAGAGTAACTGGATTACTTTTGTAGGAGGCGAAAGGGGAGCCTGGTAAGGATGCAACTAGGGCTGAAACAACTAATCGATTATGAAATTAATCTATTACTATTTTCATAATCGATTAATCAGCCAGTAACATAATGGGGTAAAAATAAAAAAAAAGAAAAAGGAGCCCTTTATAGTACAAAAAGAGCAAATAATCGCTACTGTAAATATTACTTTAACAGATCTACAGTAAAAAAAATTAACCCCTTACAGTAGTGATTATCTGCTTTTTTTGTACTATAAAGGGCTAATTTTAGTTTTTTTAACCACATTATGTTACTAAACGTCTTAGACCTGGTTCACATCTATGTTTTTTTTGGTGCTTTTTGCAGAAACGCACTACAGTTCATTTACATGGTTTCCTATGAAACACGTTCACATCTATGCTTTTTTCAGCCGCTGCGTATTTGGAAAGGGTCAGGGACTTTTTTTTTTAAAATGCAAAATGGTTCTTTTTTGGAACAATATACTTCAATGGAGAAGCTGCAGAAAAGCATGTAATGCGTTTTGGCAGCAATTTGTTTTTAACCACTTCAGCCCTGGACCATTTGGCTGCCCAAAGACCAGAGCGTTTTTTTTTGTGATTCGGCACTGCGCCGCTTTAACCGACAATTAAAAAAAACATTTTCCTCGGTTTAGGCCGATACGTATTCTTCTACATATTTTTGGGAAAAAAAAATAAATAAAAATCACAATAACCGTTTATTGATTGGTTTGAGCAAAAGTTATAGTGTCTACAAAATAGAGGATAGTTTTATGGCATTTTTATTTATAATTTTTTTTTTTTTTTTTTTTTTTTTTTTTTTTTTTTTTTTTTTAGGGGGGGGGGGGATCTGCGATTTTTATCATGACTGTGATATTATGGTGGAAAGATCGGACACTTTTGGCGCTATTTTGGGACCATTCACATTTATACAGCGATCAGTGCGATTAAAAATGCACCGATTACTGTGTAAATGTGAGTGGCAGTGAAGGGGTTAACCACTAGGGGCGCTGCAGGAGTTAAGTGTGTTCTAGGGAGTGATTCTAACTGTGGGGGGGCTGGGCTACGTGTGACACGACACTGGAAGAATGGGGAAATGCTTGCCTACCGGGCCATAGTAAAATGGACGTCCTCTACTTTGTGGGGGGGATACGATCTTATGCTTTACAGCCTGGAGGAGAGATGTGGGGTCTTATTATTAATAGTATATACAGTATATCTCTCCTCTAATAGTATATAATTTTAAAGCATGACATGTTAGGTATCCATTTACTTGCCGTAACTTCATATTTTACATTACGGTTTTGTTTTTGTTTTTTTAAAGCACAAAACTGTTTTTTTTCCAAAAAAAATTTTCTCGTCACTGTGGTTGAAAATGAACGTCGGTTTGAACCCACTAACAATTAGAAAATCGAACAAACTTTCTTAAAATTACTTTTTTTAATGAAAAGTTTTTCTAAAAAAATAATATTTGATCTGAGTCCAATATTTACCAGATTCACCCTTTAATAGTATATACAGTATATCTCTCCTCTAATGCCCCGTACACACAGTCGGACATTGATCGGACATTCAAACAAAATCCTAGGATTTTTTCTGATGGATGTTGGCTCAAACTTGTCTTGCATACACACGGTCACACAAAGTTGTCGGAAAATCCGATAGTTCTGAACGTGGTGACGTAAAACATGTACGTCGTGACTATAAACGGGGCAGTAGCCAATAGCTTTCATCTCTTTATGTATTCTGAGCATGCGTGGCACTTTGTCCGTCGGATTTGTGTACACACAATCGGAAATTCCGATAACAGATTTTGTTGTCGGAAAATTTTATAGCCTGCTCTCAAACTTTGTGTGTCGGAAAATCAGATGGAAAATGTGTTATGGAGCCTACACACGGTCGGAATTTCCAACAACAAGGTCCTATCACACATTTACCGTCCGAAAATCTGACCGTGTGTACGGGGCATAGTAGTATATACAGTATATCTCTCCTCTAATAGTATATAATTTTAAAGCGTGACATGTTAGGTATCTATTTACTTGCCGTCACTTCATCTTTCACATTATGCAAAAACATTGGGCTAACTTTACGGTTTAGTTTTTTTTATGATTTTTACATGTAGGAGAGAAATGTTAGAATTGGCCTGGTAGGCAACTGGTTACATCAGCATTTCCCCGTTGTTCTTCTCCATGAGACGATCGCGGATCACACTTGCGGCGGGCGCAAGCCCACAATGCCGCGTCTTAAAGGGCAAAGTACAGGTACATTAAGATGCCTGTAGTGCCCTTCTGCCGACGTATAACGACGTGAGCCGGTCGGCAAGCGGTTAATCTGCCCAAAAAAATTGGTAAAAAAAAAATATATGATAAAAAACGCAAATCACAGCAAAATCACATGCGCAAAAATCAAAACCGTACAGCAAAAAGTACTGCAGAAACAGATCAAAAGCAAACTGCATAGGTGTGTAATGAGCCTTATGCTGGCCAGAGAATATTCAGACGAAAAATATTTGTACATTCCCTGAATTAAAGAATGTTGTTTGAATTTTTCACTTGTTTTTAACATTCCGTTTTTAAAATAATCGTAATTTCTAAAAGAAAACCACAAAACCACATACTGTCTGACCAAGAAGTTTTCTATTTCCAAATTTTCTCGTCACTGTGGTTGAAAATGAACGTTGGTTTGACCCCACTAACGATTAGAAAATCGAACAAACTTTCTTAAAATGACTTTTTTTTTTTTAATGAAAACATTGTTTTTCTAAAAAAATAAAATTTGATCTGAGTCCGATATTTACCAGATTCACCCTTTAATAGTATATACAGTATATCTCTCCTCTAATAGTATATACAGTATATCTCTTCTTTCTGTTATTCTCAGAGTGGATTAGATATTTTGCTCCCAAACCATATAGTTGGTTATTTATATTTACCACTGGATAGAGATATTTAAGAATAAATTGCCTTTTTTTTAAAACTTTACATATATTAACTAAATTATACACCACACTTTTTTTAAGGTTATTAACCAATGAATGGATCAAAACAATAAATTGACCAACTAATCGATTATGAAAATAGTAATCATTAGTTGCAGCCCTAGATGCAACCCTTGGAGTTATAGTATATTGGCCTATTTTAAAATTTACATTCAATGTTTCCATTTACAGAGGATTTACTCCCCCATGAACTGGCTCCGACACACACTCCCATCTAGCGTTCCTGTGGACACGCAGGGGACGCATGCAGTGTCTCCTTTGCCCACTGATTGAGGGGTAGCGATTATTAGCCCTAGTCCGAACCAGACAGAATCTTTGGCCATGTATGGACTTCTTTGATTGGAAGTGCACCTTTATAAATAATGGCCTACTGTAGTTAAAACTACGTTTGATACTTTTGTATTCAATTGTATTTCTCGTCACATTTTCCATATATTCTTATAAGACATATAATACATTGCAATTTTAGAGAGATAGATAATTATATTATATTATCTTTTCCAATAAAATCTCTTGAAGGAAATCTTCCGAAACATGTCAGGATTCATCCAAGAGTTTCTCCCAGTTGGACCAAATATGAGGGTATTGATGTACTGAAATGGATTCTGTGCTTTTTGTTTTCTATATATTATTGTTTGTTACACATTACAATTTTTATTGGACCCTTGTCCAGTTTTACTCTATTCCTTTAATAAAAATTGGCACTTGCCATTTTTCAAATATACCTTCTTTTTTTTGCCTCAAAAGCCCCAGAGGGCTTTTTCTGAACAGATTTTGCATAAGGTTTTTGAAGTGTAGGGATGTTGGCAAGAAATTCTGTATATTCCGCTTAGCTCTTAATTTTTTCATTTTGTAAGTATTGAAGTGGTTAAATTCCTTACCCGCAACAAGTTTGGTAAAAAGCATTTCTGATTTTATGCCAAATTTTCTCATCTGTGACCCTGCCCCAGGTAAATGACTCAAAAATAACTGAAGTCAGTGAATCATTGCAACAGCCAGGCAACTATCATATTCAGAAGAAGAAAAGCACTGGCAGTCACCATATTTCCTTTTTTCATCAATAAGCTAGACAGAGAAATTAACAGACACGATGCCCAAGTTTCACAAGTTTTGGGACCCATTTCCTACTGCTGGATTTTGATAAAGTGATGGACCTAGAATACAAAAAAGGTCATTTTTTTTGGACTGTAGATTGACACATGGTCTTGGGTACCCACCCCTACCCCCCCCCCCCCAAAGGCTACACCAAGATTGTTGCCACAGTACCTGACAGCGCATCCCATCAGCGTAGCCATCATTGTACCTGACAGCACATCTCATCAGTGTACCCGTCAGCGCATCCATTAGTGCAGCCCATCAGGGCAGCTCACCTGCGTACCTGTCAGCGCAGCTCATCGGTGTACCCATCCATGTACCTGTCATCACATCCATAATGCAGCTCATACCTGTCAATTCAGAATACCAACCTATCGAAAGTAGTGGATTGGTGACCGAATCAGAGTAGGAAACAGTCCCTCCTAAAAGAAGAAGACTCTGAAGACCAGGCAACCACCAGCAGCGTCATATGCCCCAATAGTCAATCAGCAGACACCAATGGCACTAGACCCCAGGATGAAAGGCCCAGTACAAGCACTGGAATATTATACCAGACTCCAAGAATCAGGACACAACTATATCTTCCAGATGCCCTGGCGAAGTTTTGCTTCCTTCCAGCTCAGGATGAGCTACAATCCCCCCTTTTAACCACACAGCCAGCTGTGCAGGCCAACACTGAAAACTTTTCAGAAACCCATTTATTTCATAATATTGCAAACATCCCCAATTCATCTAATGCCCATCCGTTTCAATAGAGATGTTTCACAGTGGAGGAGTTTTTTTTTTTCTGTAAGGCCCAAAAACAAACTAATTACATGCTTACTGGTCAAACCACCCAATCCATCACATGCCAATTGATTCTGCTGTAATGTCCAGGTCACGCTAAGACATGATCATGCAATTCCTGCATATAACTCAGTGCCCTCCCTGAGATCCCACAACATTGACAAACTATACAAAATTCTCCCACTAATAACATATTTTTCTAAGATTTGCTAAGCTTCATATGTCCCTGACCAAAAAAATGTGTGGATGAATCCCTTGTCCACTTCACTGGCCGGCTTGGATTCAAGCAATACATTCCCAGTAAAAGGGCCAGGTATGGATTGAAGTTTAGCAAGCTCTGTGATAGAGCCACAGGTTACTGTATGTGCATGCCTTCCATGAGTATGAAGGCAAAGACTCCCAGATCCAGCCCCGAGTACCCAACCTACAACAGCACAAGTGGAAAAAAAAAAAAAATTGTCTGGGACCTTTTATTCCCAATGTTCAAAAGAAGTTATCATATCTACCTTGATTACTATACAAGTCTGCCCCTTTTGCCACCACCTGTACCGTGAAAAAAACTTGGCCTGCAGGACCACCTGAAAACAGGAAGGTCTTCCCACACAGTTTGGTGACCACAAGGCTACAAAAGGGGGGGAATCAGCCAGTCTGAGGAAGGAGGAAGTGTTGGCTGTAAAGTGGAGGGATAAGAGATGTGTACATTCTGTCCATCATCCACAAAGACACCTCGGTGAAAATTCACGGAAGATGCGGTCCCATCCAAAAGCCAGAGTGTATCCACGATTATAATCCCCTCATTTGGGGGGGGGGGGGGGGGGTTGGATTTAAAATCGATCTGATGCTACAGCCCAAAAACAAGAAAGTCCCCTGAAATTTAGAAAAAAAAAAAAAAAAAAAAAAAAGGGTGCAATTTGCCCTTTTTTTTTGGCCATTTTTAATTCATATGCTGTTAGCTATCAAAAGTCAAAACAGAAAGACCCACCACCTTCCTTAAATACATAGAACAAACAGTCACTGCCCTGATCTACCAGCAAGGATCTCCTCCAGAAAGCATTTGCTTCGATTGTGTGAGCCAACTTCATGAGCAACATTTTCCAGAGAACATTCCACCAACAGAAGCACCAAAAAAAATGTTGGGAATGCAGCAGAGGGAGAGTTAAGGGCAGTGAACACTGGTGTCTCTCCTAATTCCCCTCCCAACCCGATGCAACAAACTGCTTCCAATGTTCTCATATGTCACTAAAATATTAGTTCCCCTTATTGTTAACAGCCTGTCATTCCCTGTTTCTAATATCTGTGCTGATCATTTGCCTGCTGACTTGATTGGCCATGCCTCTGCCTACCACCTTAACTGACCTTCTAAACCACATTTCTGCCTTCCACCTGAATTGACTCTGGCCCGTTTACCAACGATGCCTCTGCCTGCCATCTGGATTTTTAAACTATGTTTTTGCTTTCCACCTGTTAATTGACCATGGTTTTTGCCTGTCACTTGGTCTGACTTTTTGCCCTGCTACTGTAGTAGTGGGATACACGATAACACAAGGGTCCCATATACACTATAGTGCCTAAAATATTGGGACACCCCTCAAATCATTGGATTCAGGTGTTCCGATCACCTCCATGGCCACAGGTGTATAAAAATAAAGCACCTAGACATGCAGACTGCTTCTACAACATTTGTAAAAGAATGGGTTGCTTTCAGGAGCTCAGTGAATTGAAGCGTGGTGCTGCGATAGGTTGACACCTAAGCAATAAGTCCATCTGTGAAATTCCACGGTCAGCTGTTAGTGGTATTATAACAAAGTGGAAGCAACAGGGAACAACAGCAACTCAGCCACGAAGTGGTAGCCATGTAAAATGACAGCGCATGCTGAAGCGCGCAGAAGTCACTGTCTGCAGAGAGTCAATAGCTACAGACCTCCAAACTTCGTGTGGCCTTCAGATTAGCACAACAGGAGTTGGGCTTGGCCCCTTAGTTCCAGTGAAGGGAACTCTTAAAGTGTCAGCATACCAAGACATGTTGGACAATTTTATGTTCCCAACTTTGTGGGAACAGTTTGGGGATGGCCCCTTCCTGTTCCAACATGACTGTGCACCAACGCAGAAAGCAAGGTCCATAAAGACATGGATGAGCGAGTTTGGGTGGAGGAACTTGACTGGCCTGCACCGAGTTCTGACCTCAACCCGAAAGAAAACCTTTGGGATGAATTAGAGCGGAGACTGCGAGCCAGGCCTTCTCATCCAACATTAGTGCCTGATCTCACAAATGCGCTTCTGGAAGAATGGTCAAATATGCCCATAGACACTCATAAACCCTGTGGACAACCTTCCCAGAAAAGTTAAAAGGTGCAAAAGGCAGGCCAACTCAATTTTGAACCCTATGGACTAAGACTGGGATGCCATTAAAAAGGAGCAGTCCAGCCTAAGCTTGTTTGGCTGGGCTTCTCCTATGGGTCACAGGAGTGCAATTCTTCATATTCCAAAGTATTGTGGGAAAAAAAAAAAAAACTTCAAAAAAGTAGATCTCACTAGAGTGAGTGCTGGGCTGAGGAGGGGCTGGCTCAGGCTCTCAGCAGATCACCGAGAGGCTGAGCCAAGTATCAGTCCAGGCATCTGGGTGGATCCCAACCATATGGGCGCGATCTTTCCCCAGCCAGGACTGACTCTGACATCAGTCAACAGCGGGCTTAAGCCCGCTGTTTGCTGAAAATGGGTCACAGGAGTGCAGTACAAACTGCACTCCTTTGACCCACATGAGAAGTACAGCCAAAAGAGCTTTGGCTATACTGTTCCTTTAAAGAATGAATTTGTCTATGCATAATTTTATCATTTCTCCATAAGTAAAATGGAATTTTAAACAACTCACCTCTCCAAGACCAGCAGTGTCACGATGCAAAACTTCCACTGGTGCTAAACAGAATATGGCAGCTCGTGCAGCAAAACCCTAGGACCTCTCTGGGCTCCAATTTCTCAGGGCCAACTGAGGACAAATTTATATTTTAAAAGTCTTAAGTGCTCCTACTTTTTTAATCTTATGAGACTGACTAAACCACATTCTAAATCAAAGGAAACATCACAGTTCAACATCATGCAGATATATTCTCTTGCCACAGAGAAAACATTGTCCAACAGATTTCTCTCTTTCTTCCACATCAGCCAAACATCAATTATTACATAAATTAGCATTAATATCAGACTAAAAACCATCAGCATTTATCAGACAAATGCTTTTCCTACCCCAGACGATTACCAAACACTCTAGAGGGCATGCAAACATTTTTTCTGCTAATTACAGCCTATACTAGTCAATGGATATGCTCAACTGTACTGACTCGCCCACACAGCCAAATTAGCCAGTTATACGGGCTCTGCATCGCGTTGATAGTGTGCACCTGTCCCCATGTACCTGTCAAACTCAGCTAAATCAGTACAGTCAATGCATATCCATTTACATAGGCTCCCTGCAAACAGCTCAGTGCTAGTATAGAAAGATAAACTGCTACGCTGTAAAGGCCTGAGCATATGAGTTATTGAGCCCTCAAAATGTAAACTAAGGTTACGGCTTCAAAACATTTTAAACCTGAAGGAGTTGAAGATCCCTGTTAGGCACTTGCATCAGCCATCAGGCAGTTTTACAGCAGTATGAAACCAAGAACAAAAAATGTATTAAAACAGCTTAACAATTTTTAGATCTGGTGGCCGCATTTTGTTTTTTTAGGCTTTAATTTTCCTTTATTTCACCTAGTGATCAGATTTCTCATCTTCCTATAAGGCCTCGTTTACACTTGCTTCAAAATTTGGCATTTGACATGCTTTTTTTTAAAGTGCTCTGAATGCCAATCAAAGCAATTCTCACTAAATAAAATGGCTGGCTTACAGTCCTCTATACACAGAGTTTACTTTGCTTCAGAAATTGTACCCCATGTCCCTGCATCTGCAGAATCTCAAAGCCCATATAGAAGTCTACAGCCTGGTTTAGATTTACTTTGCTGTCTGAAGCATGATGCAGTATGGGATCACTTTTCTGATAGACAGGCCATGAGGAGGCATTGTATCGCATCCTCACAGCCTGTTTGAACCCCCTTACTTACCAGGCAACTGAACGGGATGGATGCAATGTGGTTCCAATTATTTGAATGCACAACGGGGGGGGGTATAATTTCTGGCACAGCAGAAAAGCAAAGCATTGCAGCCACCACTGCCTCGGCAGCGAAAGGGGGAGCAGTTGAGGGACGGTAAAAACACGTCTCAACTGCATGGTTTTACTTCCTCAAATCGTACGCGCACACTCTAAATGAGGACAGCGCTCCCTGACTGCGCCTACTGTGGAGCGCTGCCTGACTGCGCCTACTGTGGAGCAGGGAACTGGGGGAGGTGGTAAATGTACAACTGAGCTTTGAAGGGGAGGGTATGGAGAATGTACTACTGAGCCAAGAAAATGCTGAGGGGGGGGAACCTTCTGAGACAGGAAACTGCAAAGCGGGGTATCTACTAAACTGGTGGTCCAACTGAGCTGGTGAACCACTGAGCTGTGAAACTGACGAGCTGGAGATCTGCTGGAGCAAGTATACTTAAAGTGGAGTTCCACCCCCCCAAAAAAAAAAAAAAAAAAAAAAAAAAAAAAAAAAAAAAAAAAAAAAAAAACACACACACACACACACACACACACACACACACACACACACACACACACTTGGAGAAAAATGTTTTCTCTACTCACTGTTGCTAGGGGGTCCCTCGTAGTCTGCCTCCTTTGGCGCCTGGGCTCCTGACGTTACTTCGCTCGGCGCAGGAAGGGAGATCGCCTCTCTCTCCTCCCTCTTGTCAATCTGGGACACGTGACAGGTCCCAGGTGATTGCGCAGCCAGTCACGGCGAGGCTCGCGCATGCGCAGTGGGTGCCTGTGCCAGCGCCGCAGAGCAGAGGGGGAGATGAGCGGGGCTTCGAACCCCCGCATCGCTGGACCCTGGGATAGGCGAGTGTCCGATTATTAAAAGTCAGCAGCTGCAGTATTTGTAGCTGCTGACTTTTTTTTTTTTTTAAAGCAGAACACCGCTTTAAGAAGTCAGAAAACTGGGGGGGGGGGGGTTAGGGGACTACTAGTGGAACGCCAAAATGAGAAAAAAAATTTAGGATGCATTTGGACTGAAAAACTGAAACTGAAATCGTCAGGTTTTTAAGAAGAAAAAAAAAAAAATGTGTGTCAAACTTAATTGATGTGGAAGGTCTCTTTGCATTGAAGTCGATGGGACGCGATTATGCATTGAAGGCAATGGGACGCAGCATGCCATCGTCGGTGCTTTTTTTTTTTTTTTTTTTTTTTAAATGATCGGCAAAACACTGAAACCCTATTTTCGGCTGATAATTTTCAGTGGCCGATATATGTCTATGTATGTCTAGGAACTACTAAGCCATTCGCATTTTTTACATACTGAAACACACTTCATTGAAACATGCTGTAGTCATGCAAACATAGTTGCATTAAATATAATTGTGAGACACTTTAACCGGTTCTTGACCAGCTCATGCAGATAAACTGCGGCAGAATGGCTCCCCTGGGCGAAATCCCGTATGGGTAGGTCCTTCCTTTTCGGCCACCAGAGGGAGCGTACCCGCTACACGGCACGGGACCCAATGCACGCTTGCCGCCGGCCAGGCGCGATCGCGTGCACGAGCGCCAGAACAGGGATTTGTGCCTGTGTAAACGCACAAATCCCTGTGCTGTTAGGGAAGAGGAAACATATTGTTTGTTCCTACTAAGTAGGAAAAACGATATGTCTCTTCTCCTTGTCACTCCCATTCCCACACAGTTAGAACACACTGAGAGAACACACAGTTAACCCCTTCCCTGCCAATGATATTTACACAGTAAATCAATGGTCCCAAAAAAAGTGTCCGATCTGTCTGTCGCAATACTGATAAAAAAAAAAAAAAAAAAAAAAAAAGGGCCATAAATCTTTTCCATAGTTTGTAGATGCTATAATCTTTGCGCAAACCAATCAATATACGCTTATTACAATTTTTTTACCAAAAATATGTAGAAGAATATATATATTGGCCTAAACAAAAATTTTTAAAAAATTGGGGGATATTATAGCAAAAAGTAAAAAATAGTTTCTTTTTCAAAATTGTCGCTGTTTTTTTGTTTATAGCGCAAAAAATAAAAACCGCAGAGGTGATCAAAATACCACCAAAAGAAAGCTATTTGTGGGGGGGAAAAAAAAAAAAAAAAAGAAGACGCAAATTTTGTTTGGGTACAGCATCGAACGCAATCGTCAGAGCAACGCAGCGCCAAATTGTAAAATGTGCTCTGGTCAGGAAGGGGTTAAAATCCTTCGGGGCTGTAGCAGTTAATAGTGTGATATGATGTAATAAAGTGTTTCACTGCACCTACCAATGCACACCAGGGGGTGCATGTTTTATTGTAGCACAACAAGCTTCTGCTGGTGAATGAGGCCTAATCATTTTATATTCCTGATATGTGCCTGCTGTACCATGTACTTGTATGAAAAAGTACCCTGTTCTCTTTGTATTGCTTCCTTTGTGTGAAATCCCTGGAGTTCCTGCCAGTCCCTCTGCTTTCTTATTAAAAACTGACCACATTAAATAGGAGAACTCACTGGTCAGTTCTCTAGCTGTGCTGGGAAATCAGCCTGGTCCCCTCCAATGATCAGACTTGTCCTGACACACCTCCCCTGCACAGCCTGTCGCTGGGAAACGCTGTACTGCTGCTTCTCCTCCCCCCCAGCTCTAATGCAGCTGAGAACAGAGGGAATGTGATCACCTATAAAAAAAAAAAAAAAAAATTTTTTAAATAGGGGGGGGAACTACTTTTTTTTTTTAAATCTATGCACAAATGTTTTGCCTTTCATATTTATTTAAACTGAATCACTTTAAGAATCCACTTTTTGTTTTGCCATATTTTCCTGAAGATGGAACAGAGCATTCCAAAATGCATGGTAAAAAAAAGCAAACAAAATGAGCCTTGCTCAGCCTTCTCCTGTTATCACCATGCAGAAGGTATCAGTTTCCCAGCTGGGCTTCTATCAGCCCCATTCACTTGATCTCAAAATGAATGCTGGAGTCCATACATAATCCGTGGAGTATATTTAATAAAAAAAATGTGCTCCAGTATACAGCAGACAGCTAGTGCATTTCAGCTTACAAAGCCTTACTAGCTATGAGATGGGCTTTGTAAGGCAAAACCATATACTGGACCACTTGATTTTTATTAAAATAAATGCGGATTATGTATGGGCTCCAACATGGTTTTTTGTTTTTTAGCAATAAGAAAGTTTATCCACTACCAACCTATATGCCCCCACTTTTTCTGCTTACTTTAAAAAAAAAAAAAAAAAGGCTCCTTTAGTACCCTTTCAAAGAACACAGACCAGAACTGCAGAGAAGCAACGATATACTAAACAGATCACTAGATCATCCATGCTTGTTTACTATAATGCAAAAACCATGTACAGTATGACAGACAAACTTCATGGTGAGCAATACCCATCAGTTTACCTTTAGACCCCATTCACACTTGCAAATTGGGCCGTTACCGATTATATGCTGGCAGGGCTTTTTTTTCTCAGAGACTAGGTGCAGGAACTCCCCTTTCCGAGTTACCCCTTGTCTTCACCCCCTACCCACCCCCGAGCACAATTCCTAGGTTCCCCCCCCCCACCCATGTCCAAGTATCACACCTTTTACAGAATACAGAACCAAGTATCATTTTGTGGTGCTGAGCAATTTGCAGGGAATTTGTTCACGATAACAAGAAAAGCAGTAAACCAGATCCCATGCAGCCAGCAACAATAGATCCTCCACAGCAACAACGGACCACCCGTAACAAAATATCCCCTCCCCAGCAACAATAGATGCCCGGCAGCAACAGATCCCTCTGCAGCCAGCATCAATTGACTCCAGCAGCCAGCAAAATTAGAACCCACAGCAACAATGGACCACTCGCAGCAAAATACCATCCTCCCCCAGCAACAATAATAGATCTCCCTGCAGCCAGCACCAATAGACCCCTCCCTCAACAGTAGATTTCTCCCAGCAACAACTGACCCCCCAGCAACATAATATCCACCCCCAGCAACAATAGAACCCTCCCCCAGCAATATATCCCCCAACAGCTTGCATCAATAGACCCTGCACCCCTTGCCATTACATACATTTAGTGCTAGAGCTGCAGGAACTGCATCCCCCATGCTCCTGATGAAAAAAGTCCTGAATGCTGGAGACCCAGTAGGGTTTTTTTTGGAATTTAGCTGTAGCCTGCAGCCCCATGGAAAGCAATAAGAGGCCGACAGCTCCTGCAGCTAATCTTGGCTGCTCAACCGTAATCGCTTATGAAACAAACTGCATATCCAGGGACAATCACCACTTGTAAATCGCTCTATGAGCAAGTACATGCGATTAGTTGCCGAAGCATTCAGGTTCCCATTGTTTTCAATGGGGCTGCTGGCCAGAGCTAATCACCGAGAACCCCGCTGCGTCTCCTACATCATTAAGGGCCACATTCACAAGTGTGAACAGGGCCTTAGAAGTGCTTCTCTCTTTCTGCTATTAATTTTAAATATTGCTACAAGGTTATTGGGATCAGAAAGAAGTGCTCATAGACCTAAGGGCATTATTGCATGCACACAGACCCTTCCCTGCAGCAGAGGCTCATTATGAGAGGGACCTATATTAATTCAAAATTTGCAAAAGATAGGAATTCCTCTTGTTGGAGAGATTTCCAGCAACCCTCTACTGGGTCTTTGTTAGGGAAATTTTAATTAAGCCAGCCATGCATGGACTGAAATTCAGCCAGCAGGGACTGCCCTGTTGGATTTTTGCTGCTCAGTCAGCACCACTGGCTACAGCCGGCAGCGCTGATCAATGTATTTTGACATATAAATATAAAAGACACACAGTAGGAAGATTGCTTGATGTGTGGATGGATGGGTGGGGGAGTATGGGTTGCCCTACAGTGCACAGAATGCAAGAAAATAACCTGACCCGGTTTTAAATTTTACCCAGTCACACTGGCTGCTGGATTTCTGGGAGTCAAGCAAAGGACATCTTGGAAATGACTCCATATCCATTTAACTTCTGCTAATCCTTGGCTGCTCATCCTTTAGATATGTAGAATAGTCTGATAAAAGGATGTGGATAAGGCCTTGGCCCACTCCACTCTGATGTATAGGTGGTTTTGTGTCCTGATCCTTTAATTGATATGGTTTATTGATGACTTGCGTTTACCTAACTGAATTATGGATGACCATTGAGGGCCCTTTAAACACTTTGTGAACAAAATTATATTATTATAGGAGCTGCCCGCTGTGAGGCTGTTAAACCTTGTGTGTGAAGAAAATTATATTACAACCCCTGGCAACAATTATGGAATCTCCAGTCCCTGAGGATGTTCCTTCAGTTGTTTATTGTTGTAGAAAAAAAGCAGATCACAGACATGGCCAAAAACTAAAGGTATTTCAAATGGCAACTTTCTGGCTTTAAGAAACACTAAAAGAAATCAAGAAAAATAATTGTGGTGGCCAGTAACAGTTAGATTTATAGAAAAAGCACAGGCAATAAATTATGGAATTTAAAACATGGACCAAATACAAACAACAAGGGAAGGTGGTTAAAGGCAATCATACTGGTAGACCAAGGAAGACATCAAAGCGTCAAGACAGAAAACTTAAAGCACTATGCCTTGAAAACAGAAAATGTACAACAAAACAAATGAGGAACAAATGGGAGGAAACTGGAGTCAACATCTGTGACCGAACTGTAAGAAACCGCCTAAAGGAAATGGGATTTACATACAGAAAAGCTTAAAAAAAAAAAAAAAGCCATCTCTAACACCTAAACACAAAAAAAAACAAGGTTACAATGGGCTAAGGAAAGGCAATCGTGGACTGTGGATGATAGGATTTCTGTCTTGACGCTTTGAAGTCTTCCTTGGTCTACCAGTATGCTTGCCTTTAACCACCTTCCCATGTTGTTTGTATTTGGTCCATGTTTTAGACACAGCCGACTGAACAACCAACATCTTGTGCAACACTGCGTGATGATTTACCCTCTTTAAGGAGTTTGATAATCCTCTCCTTTTTTTCAATTGACATCTCTGGTGTTGGAGTCATGCTTTATGTCAGTCCATTTGTTGCAACAGCTCTCCAAGGTGTGATCACTCCTTTTTACCTACATACTAACAAGCAGATTTAATCTGATGCAGGTGTTAGTGTTTGTAATGAAAATTTACAGGGTGATTCCATAATGTTTTCCTCAGAATTGAGTGATTCCATAATTTATTCCCTGTGCTTGTTCTATAAATCTAACTGTTACTGGCCACCACAATTATTTTTCTTGATTTCTTTTAGTGTTTCTTAAAGCCAGAAAGTTGCCATTTGAAATACCTTTAGTTTTTGGCCATGTCTGTGATCTGCTTTTTTTCTACAACAATAAACAACTGAAGGAACATCCTCAGGGACTGGAGATTCCATAATTGTTGCCAGGGGTTGTATAAACCGCGCTCCCTACTACAAACTTGTGAATACCAAAAACGTTTTCAAAGCAAATCACCCACATAAAAAGTGCAAGTTGTGCAATTCCATAAAATGACCACTAAATGTCACCAGTGGATCCAAAATTTATTATATACCGTGAACTATATATGCATTATACAAATTAAAAAAAGTGCATGAAGTGCAAATAATGTCCATATGGTTGCCATCAGATAGCTACAGTGGATACGTGAGTTTCCACTTAAAGTGCAACGTTCAAAAAATTTCCATCAAATATCTCCAATGGTGCAAATACGTGAAGTTTATATTGATCCAACAATAAAGTGACTGTCAATCATCTTCCAGCAACACCTATCACACAGCCCACTCACCGGATTTATATGACCCCCCATTACAGGTAGCCATATACAGCAGGAAATTGGAGATGCCACCCCTGATGATCGTCTCAGCGATTCAAGCAGGGATCCCCAATGTATTGAACCACACACTAGATCTCCGTACATCAGTGGGATAGTAAAAAGAAAGGCATGCCTTCCATGGTGAAGTAAGTTTTCTTTATTAAAATAGCGCTAAAAATAGCTGAAAACGTTTTTGGTATTCACAAGTTTGTAGTAGGGAATGCGGTTCATAATAATATTTTCTTTACACACAAGGTTTAACAGCCTCACAATGGGCAGCATTTTTTTACTTTTTAATTTTTTTTAAATTTCAATGGATCAAAAATGTTACAAAACGCAGGTGAGCCACATTTGAGCGTTTATCAGCGTTTGACAGAGCTTTTTTACAAACCT
Source organism: Aquarana catesbeiana (assembly GCF_042186555.1). Taxonomy (NCBI): domain Eukaryota; kingdom Metazoa; phylum Chordata; class Amphibia; order Anura; family Ranidae; genus Aquarana; species Aquarana catesbeiana. Next base: position 89,431,985 of record NC_133335.1, read on the forward strand.
CCTCTCAGAACCCACTAGTTTTGGGGGTTTTTTTAAAGCCAAAAAACACCCTAGCCAAAAACTGCTGATAACAGCCTATGTATGCATGGACACATAAGAGAACATGATGGGGAGTTTATTGACTGTAGAAAAAAAAAAAAAAAAATCATCTGAAGCCAAAACAGCTGCTGTAAAAAAAGTCCAGTGTGTATAAGGCCTTAATCATTTGCGCAGGTTCCAGTGAATCTATGGGTTTCTTTAGGCTGATTATTCACATGTAGTCCTGAAGAAGATCAATCAAAATGAGTCAACAAGTGGATTATAAATAAATAAATACATCAGTATTTTACTGCCTGTCTTTTGAGTCATGGTTTGGTTTTTATCAATGTCATATATAAAAAAAAAAAAAAAAAAAAAAAAAAAACAACCAAAACCAAAAACACACAACCCACCACCACACCTTGTGGTTTTTATATGTGCAGTATTTTTTGTATCTATATGTCCCTCTAAAAGTCTTTGGGTACTATTATTGTTGCTTGTATATGCTGAATTTAGGGAGGAGGGCACACAGTATATTGGATAATCCATTTGTAGAAGTTTTAAAAGGAAATTACCGCTGGAAATTTGCCATAAAGGCTTTATAAAATTTTTCCAGACTATAGCTCGTGCCCTTGATATCTTTATCTACAATGAAGGAAAGCCAGACCCCCAATGTATGCTTGGAGAAGCAGCAACCGGCAAAGATAGGTGGCTTGGTGAGGCTGGCCATTTGACAGGGAGAAAGCCTGTTCGATAGAACAATTAGGCAAGTCTTCCTTTTCATTCCTTACCCCTCAAATAAGGCTGGCCATACAGGGAGCAAATTTTTTTTCTGCAACCAAGGGATCCCTCCCACCAAGCCACTGTATTCTCCCAGCATGGGAAGCAGTCCCTGGGAGAAGACAGTGATGGGATGGGAGAAGACAGTGATTATTGCCAACAGCTATACCAGCCGCTAGCGATAATCACATGTAAAATCTAGTAGGCTGGTTTGTACCTAAGTTGATCAACTTTGTACATTCAACCTGCCCATACATTAGGGCTGAAACAGCTAATCAACATAATCGATTATGACAATAGTTGACAACTATTTTCGTTAGCCGATTAGTTGGCCTGCATACAAAATGTACTATTCGTTTATATAATCAAATCATAGAGTGCGGCACACATTCAGCGCAGTACATATATGTCAGGATGTGTCAGTTGAAATGCCTTGTGAGAGACAGAGTCCCGGGCAGGAAAAGGAAGTAAGTGGTTCTAAAACGCAGAAGGTTTTTTGCCTTGCTATAGGGGCACTCTATACTATACTATGCAGTGTGTTTAGGGGGCACTCTAAAGAAAGGAGGACCCAGAAGTGCGGGTGGGGTGGGGGACAACCCCCAGAAGAGGAGAATCAGTCCTGCTCTGTGCAAAACGACTGCACAGGGCAAGTATGACAAGTTTGTTGTTAAAAAAAAAAAAAATCCAACGCTTACAATCACTTTAAGGGCTCTGTGCAGGGAAGATCAGCTTCTGAACCCAGAGAAGGTAGGGGCTGATAGACTGGAGGTAATATAAGGCATTACATTTAACCATTTGCCGACCAGCCGCCGTTGTTATACAGCAGCAGGTCAGCTCTCCAGGCGCATTTGCGGGCGCCGCACACTCGCGCCCCCTGCACGAGCCTGTCCGCGGGTCGGGTGGACTCGACATCCACCGGTGATCTGCGATCACCTAGTACAAAGGCAGAACAGGGATCTGCCCATATAAACAAGGCGGATCCCCATTCTGACAGGGAACATGACAGATCTACTGTTCCCAGTCATCAGGAACAGTGATCTCTGTCTTATCCCTGGCAGCTCATTTCCCCCCCCTACAGTTAGAAGCCACCCAGGGAACACTCTTTACCCCTTCCCTGCCAGTGTCATTTTTACATTGATCAGTGCTAAAAATGCACTGATCAATGTAATAATGTCACAGGTCCCCAAAGTGTCATTTGGGGTCAAAATGTGTCTGTCGCAATCCTGCCATTTAAAAAAAAAAAAAAGTAAAAATTAAAGGGGGGGGGGGGGGGGGGGGGGGGGGGGAGTGCAGATATCGCCGCCATTACTAGTAAAAACAATAAAATAAAAAACCCTAAATCTATCCCATTTTATAGTTTGTAGACGCGATAACTTTTGCACAAACCAATAAATATACACCTATTGTAGAAGAAATGTATAATAAATTACATATTTTACACACACACACACACACACACACACACACACACACACACACACACACACACACACACACTTGTGCTCATAAGTTTACATACCCTGGCAGAATTTATGATTCCTTGGTCATTTTTCAGAGAATATAAATGAGAATAATAAAAAAAAAAAAAAAAAACTTTTTTCTTTCACTCATGGTTAGTGTGCTTACATACCCCAATTCTTAATACCCTTTAACATCAATGACAGTTTGAAGTCTTCTGTGGCATTTGTGGATGAGGCTCTTTAACTTCTCAGATGGGTAAGCTGCCCATTCCTCTTGGCAAAACGCCTCCAGTTCCTGCAAATTCTTGGGCTGTCTTGCATGAACTGCATGTTTGAGATCTCCCCAGAGTGGCTCAATGATATTGGCGGGGGGGGGGGGGGGGGGAGAGTATGGGTTGCCCTACAGTGCACAGAATGCAAAAAAATAATCTGACCCGGTTTTAAATTTTTACCCAGTCACACTGGCTGCTGGATTTCTGGGAGTCAAGAAAAGGATATCTTGGAAATGACTCCGTATTCATTTAACTTCTGCTAATCCTTTAGATATGTAGAATAGTCTGATAAAAGCATGTGGATAAGGCCTTGGCCCACTCCACTGTGATGTATAGGTGGTTTTGTGCCCTGATTCTTTAATTGATATGGGCTATTGATGACTTGCGTTTACCTAATTGAATTATGGATGACCATTGGCCATAATGGCTTTCTTCTGGCGGCTAGACCCTGCAGTCCATCTTTCTTCAAGTGCCTCCTTATTGTGCCTCTTGAAACAGCCACACCACGTTTTCAGAGAGTCCCGTATTTCACCTGAAGTTATTTTTTGGGTTTTTCTTTGCATCCCAAACAATTTTCCTGGCAGTTGCGGCTAAAATTTTAGTTGGTCCACCTGACTGGTTTGGTTTCAACAGAACCCCTCATTTTCCACTTCGTGATTAGAGTTTGAACACTGCTGACTGGCATTCTCAATTCCTTGGATATCTTTTTTATATCCCTTTCCTGTTTTATACAGTTCAACTACCTTTTCCCGCAGATCCTTTGACAATTCTTTTGCTTTCCCCGTGACTCAAAATCCAGAAACGTCAGTGCAGCACTGGATGAAGGATTCAAGGGTCTGTCAGGAGTCCAGAAACTCATTGGACCATATATATATATATATATATATATATATATATATATATATATATATATATATATATATATATATATATATATATATATATATATATATATACACACACACATATATATACACACACTAATTACAAGCAAACAGATCACAGGTGAGGATGGTTACTTTTAATAGCCATTCAAACTCCTTTGTGTCAACTTGTGTGCATGTTATCAGGCCAAAATCACCAGGGTATGCAAACTTTTAAATCGGGGTCATTTGGGTAGTTTCTGTTGTCATTATGATTTAAAAAGAGTAAACACAGTTGATTGATAATAAATGGTTTCAGCTAAACACTAACCATGAGTGAAAGAAAAGTTTCTGTTATTCATATTCTCTGAAAAATGGCCAAGAAATCATAAATTCTGCCAGGGTATGTAAACTTATGAGCACAACTGTATATAAAATCTCACACACTAAAATAAATATTTTATTTTATCTTTTCATGTGACAACACTGAAGAAATGACACTTTCCTACAATGTAAAGTAGTGAGTGTATAGCTTGTATAACAGTGTAAATTTGCTGTCCCCTTAAAATAACTCAACACACAACCATTAATGTCTAAACCGCTGGCAAGAAAAGTGAGTACACCCCTAAGTGAAAATGTTCAGATTGGGCCCAATTAGCCATTTTCCCTGACATGGCTTTTCTCATGTGACTCGTTAGTGTTACAAGGTCTCAGGTGGGAATGGGGAGCAGGTGTGTTAAATTTGGTGTTGTTATCGCTCTCACTCTCATACAGGTTACTGGAAGTTCAACATGGCACCTCATGGCAAAGAACTTTGAGGATCTGAAAAAAAAAAAAAAAAAAAAAAAAAAAGAATTGTTGCTCTACATAAAAAGATGACCTAGGCCAGTGATGGCGAACCTTGGCACCCCAGACGTTTTGGAATTACATACTGCAGTGTAGTTGAGCATCATGGGAAATGTAGTTCCAAAACATCTGGGGTGCCAAGGTTCGCCATCACTGACCTAGGCTATAAAGAAGATTGCCAGACCCTGAAACTGAGCTGCAGTATGGTGGCCAAGACCATACAGCGGTTTAACAGGACTGGTTTCACTCAGAATAGGCCTCGCCATGAGTCGACCAAAGAAGTTGAGTGCACAGTGTCATATCCAGAGGCTGTCTTTGGGAAAAAGACATTTGAGTGCTGCCAGCATTACTGCAGAGATTGAAGGGGGGGGGGGGCATGTCGTCCTAGAAGGAAGCCTCTAAAGATGACGCACAAAAAAGCCTGCAAAGTTTGCTGAAGACAAGCAGATTAAGGACACAGATTACTGGAACCATGTCCTGTGGTCTGATGAGACCAAAACAAAACTTATTTGGTTCCGATGGTGTCAAGCGTGTGTGGCGGCAACCAGGTGAGGAGTACAAAGACAAGTTTGTCTTGCCTACAGTCAAGCATGGTGGTGGGAGTGTCACAGTCTGGGGCTGCACGAGTGCTGCCGACACAGCTCAATGAGGGAACCATGAATGACTATATCCACGGTGACATACCGAAGCAGAGCATAATCCCCTCCCTTCGGAGACTGGGCCACAGGGCAGTATTCCAACATGATAACGACCCCAAAACACACCTCCAAGACAAACCACTGCCTTGCTAAAGAAGCTGAGGGTAAAGGCGATGGACTGGCCAAGCATGTCTCCAGACCTAAACCCTATTGAGCATCTGTGGGGCAGCCTCAAACAGAAGGTGGAGGAGCGCAAGGTCTCTAAAATTCACCAGCTCCATGATGTCATCATGGAGGAGTGAGAGGACTCCAGTGGCAACCTGTGAAGCTCTAGTAAAGTCCATGCACAAGAGGGTTAAGGCAGTGCTGGAAAATAATGAAGAAAGAAATATATATATATATATATATATATATATATATATATATATATATATATATATATATATATATATATATATATATATATATATATATATATATATATATATATATATATATATATATATATATCACACACATAATAACTAATTATATACACACACACAAAAAAAAAAAAAAAATAACCACACATTTATTCATCAGTTTAAGCCGAATTTATATTTATATATATATATATATATATATATATATATATATATATATATATAAATAAATAAATAAATTTCTACATATTTTTGGTAAAAAGGAAAAAAAAAAAAAAAAAAAAAAAAAAAAAAAAAAAAAATGCAAAATTTACACTGTTATACAAGTTGTACACTCACTAACTTTACATTGTAGCAAAGTGTCATTTCTTCAGTGTTGTCACATGAAAAAAAATATAGTAAAATATTTACAAAAATGTGAGGGGTGTACTGTATATTACTGGTGATAGTAGTATAGGGTTCCATTTTCCCCATACATTGGTACAGTACTCCACATACATATACAGCAAAATTAGGTGTGATGGTATTAGTAGAGTGCAGCTCCCCACATACATGCATACAGTAAAAAAAAAGAGAAGAGAAACTGCTGCGCCAACCCAACAAACCAATAAAAGTGAAAATGAAATGTAGTGAAACAATAAGCAGCCAACACCAACAATTAGACAAATTGTGACAATGAATAAAGAAACAAAAAAGTGTAGCGCTATACTGTATCAGTTAGCAACATCAAAATGTGCTAGGGTGACGAACAGTGTATATCAGGAGTTATATTAGACCATATGCGAAAGTACAGTGAACCATTAAGAAATCTAATATTCCAAAGGGAACATCTGTTCACATATCTGCTATACTTTATCGGTTAACACCATCACAATGTGTCAGGATGACAAACAGTGTGTATCAACAATTGAATTAATATTTGACCTCATACAAGAGGATAGTACATCCGTGAGGAATCCAATATTCAAAAGAGGACCTCTGTTAGCATATCCTCTATAATAAAACAATGTGAATCAAATGTGCATCACACAAATTAAAAATCATACATAAGTATGTGTGGGTAAGAGTAAATAATAAGTCTCTGAGGTGGGGACAGTTCATATAATCAAATGGAGACTTCTTGGAGCATAGGTATCTATCTCAAAATGACATTTGTTGCTGGATTCCTCCAGTGATCAGCCTGGTGTAATAATATAAAATGCCCTTACCGGACGCGGTGGACTCACAGGCCGTACAGCGGTGAGTCATACGAGCTTGAACCGTGTACCACGGTAGAGTTATAGTTGTTCCTGGTCCATCATCAGATGATCTTGATAGAAAACTCCAATCATAAACGGTCTCCCGGTTCGTCCTCCAACACTCACTTTGGTCTCCGACAATTCAGGACAGGGACAATAGGAGAAGAAAGGCTCCACATAGTGTGAATTCCGAAAGGATTTTATTGCATAAAAAATTCCAGCATAAAAATTCCAGATAAAAGCAAAATTTATAAAAACATGAAAAAATGTAGTAAGCGCAGTAGATAAATGGTTTGAGGTAGCGTCCTACACCCCGGGTGTAGGGGTGTAGGACGCTACCTCAAACCATTTATCTACTGCGCTTACTACATTTTTTCATGTTTTTATAAATTTTGCTTTTATCTGGAATTTTTATGCTGGAATTTTTTATGCAATAAAATCCTTTCGGAATTCACACTATGTGGAGCCTTTCTTCTCCTATTGTCCCTGTCCTGAATTGTCGGAGACCAAAGTGAGTGTTGGAGGACGAACCGGGAGACCGTTTATGATTGGAGTTTTCTATCAAGATCATCTGATGATGGACCAGGAACAACTATAACTCTACCGTGGTACACGGTTCAAGCTCGTATGACTCACCGCTGTACGGCCTGTGAGTCCACCGCGTCCGGTAAGGGCATTTTATATTATTACACCAGGCTGATCACTGGAGGAATCCAGCAACAAATGTCATTTTGAGATAGATACCTATGCTCCAAGAAGTCTCCATTTGATTATATGAACTGTCCCCACCTCAGAGACTTATTATTTACTCTTACCCACACATACTTATGTATGATTTTTAATTTGTGTGATGCACATTTGATTCACATTGTTTTATTATAGAGGATATGCTAACAGAGGTCCTCTTTTGAATATTGGATTCCTCACGGATGTACTATCCTCTTGTATGAGGTCAAATATTAATTCAATTGTTGATACACACTGTTTGTCATCCTGACACATTGTGATGGTGTTAACCGATAAAGTATAGCAGATATGTGAACAGATGTTCCCTTTGGAATATTAGATTTCTTAATGGTTCACTGTACTTTCGCATATGGTCTAATATAACTCCTGATATACACTGTTCGTCACCCTAGCACATTTTGATGTTGCTAACTGATACAGTATAGCGCTACACTTTTTTGTTTCTTTATACATACATACATACATACAGTGCCTTGCAAGAGTATTCGCGCCCCCCCCCCCCCCCTTGGCATTTTTCGTGTTTAGTTGCCTCACTACCTGGAATTAAACATGGATTGTTTGATGATTTGCATAATTTAAATTTACAGAACATGCCCACAACTCTTTTTTTTTTTTTTTTTTTTTTTATTGTGAAGCAAACAAATAGGACAAAATAGCAGCAAAAGTCAAAGTGCATAACTATTCACCCCCCTAAGGTCAATACTTTGTAGAGGCACCTTTTACGGCTATCACAGCTCCAAGCCGCTTTGGATAAGTCTATGAGATTGCCACATCTTGCCACTAGGATTTTTGCCCATTCCTCCTTGCAAAACTGCTCCAGCTCCTTCAAGTTGGATGGTTTGCACTTGTGAACAGCAAACTTTAACGCCGCGTACACAGGGGCAGACTTTGACCGGACTGGTCCGACGGACTTCCGACAGACTTTTGAACGAACGGACTTGCCTATATACGATCACACCAAAGTAGAATGGATTCGTACGTGATGACGTACGACTGGACTAAAATGAGGAAGTTGCTAGCCGGTAGCCAATATCTGCCCTAGCGTGGGTTTTTGTCCGTCGGACTAGCATACAGACGAGCTGATTTTTCGACTGGACTTGAGTCCGTCGGACAAATTTGAAACATGTTCCAAATCTAAAGTCCATCCATTTGACTGAAAAAGTCTGCTGCAGGTCCGATGGAGCCCACACACGGTCGATTGTCCGCCGGACCAGTCCAGTCAAAAAGTCCGCCCGTGTGTACACGGCATAAGTCTGACCACAGATTTTCTATCGGATTGAGGTCTGGGCTTTGACTAGGCCATTCCAACACATTTACATGTTTTCCCTTAAACCACTCAAGTGTTGCTTTAGCAGTGTGTTTGGGGTCATTGTCCTGCTGGAAGGTGAACCATCGTCCTTTATGGCCACTCTGCCATAAAGGCCAAATCTTTGGAAAGTACAGCTTATTGTCGTCCTATGTACATATACTCCAGTCTCTGCTGTGGAACTCTGCAGCTCCTCCAGGGTTACCTTAGGTCTCTGTGCTGCCTCTCTGATTAATTCCCTCCTTGCCCGGTCCATGAGTTTCGGTGTGTGGCCGTCTCTTGGCAGGTTTGCTGTTGTGCCATGTTCTTTACATTTGGTTATGATAGATTTGATGGTGCTCCTAGGATTCAAAGATTTGGATTTTTTTTTTTTTTTTTTTTTTTTTTTAAATAACCTAACCCTGACTTGTACTTCTCAACAACATTGTCCCTTACTTGTTTGGAGATTTCCTTGGTCTTCATGGCAGTGTTTGGTTAGTGGTGCCTCCTGCTTAGGTGTTGCAACCTCTGGGGCCTTTCAAAAAGGTGTGTAAATGTAATGACAGATCATGTGACACTTTTGCCACATAAACACAAGCGTACTTTTCGACCGGACTGGTCCGGTCTATCCGACGGACTTTCCTACACACGATCACACCAAAGTCCGACGGATTCATACGTGATGATGTACGACCGGACTAAAATAAGGAAGTTGATAGCCAGTAGCCAATAGCTGCCCTAGCGTCGGTTTTAGTCCGTCGGACTAGCATACAGGCGAGCGGATTTTTCGACCAGACTCGAGCCCGTCGGAAAGATTTGAAACGTTTTATTTCTAGGTCAGTCGGACTTTTGGGGGGAAAAAAAAAAAAAGGCTGCTGGAGCCCACACACGATCGAATTTTCCGACGGAGTCCGGTCCGCCGGACCAAGTTTGCCGGAAAGTCCGCTCGTGTGTACGCGACATTAGTTTGCACACAGGTTGATATCATTTCACTAATTATGTGACTACTGAAGGTAATTTGCACCAGAGCTTTTTATGGGCTTCATAACAAAGGGGGTGAATACATACGCACATGCCATTTATCAGTTTTTTTTTTATTTCTGAAAAATAGTTTTATGTATGTATTTTTCTAATTTTACTTTACCAGCTTAGGCTATTGTGTTCTGATCCATCACATATAATTCAGATTAAAGTGGACACACACAGTAACCATAGGTAATATTAGTGGAGGTAGAAGCAACAGTATGGGGGTACACCTCTTCCCATACATACAGTACTAAATATTTCTTGCACAGTTATAATAGGTATATTGGTGGTTGCAGTAGTATAGGGTCCACCCTTCATGGTACACACAGTAATATTTCTTGTACAACAATATTACAAAATATTAAACGTGTATATTAGGTGGTAGTAATATTATGGAATAGAGCTCTCCCCATACATACCAGGGTGGTTTAAAAAATAAATACTTATTTAAAAGCATTTTTTTATTAAATTTGATTTAAGTAAAATGCTCTTGGAGTAAAAATCCATCTAAAAAGATCATTTTCTATTTAAGATACATTAAAGCGGAGTTCCACCCTAAAGTGGAACTTCCGCTCATCGGATTCCTCCCCCCCTCCGGTGTCACAATTGGCACCTTTCAGGGGGGAGGGGGGTGCAGATACCTGTATAATACAGGTATCTGCACCCACTTCCGGGTATAGCTAGCCGCAGCTAGCCGCAGACTCCCCGCCCACCCCCGTTGTGTTGTGGGAAATACACAGTTCCCACAACACAACGGGGACCAGTGTAGACGCGCAGCGCGACTCGCGCATGCGCAGTAGGGAACCGGGCAGTGAAGCCGCAATGCTTCACTTCCCGATTCCCTCAGTGAGAATGGCAGCGGCAGCACCCGAGGATCGAGGGACGGCTCGGTCTCGGGTGCCGACATCGCTGGACCCCGGGACAGGTAAGTGTACTTATTTTAAAAGTCAGCAGCTGCAGTATTTGCAGCTGCTGACATCTAAAAATTTTTTTTTAGTGAAACTCCGCTTTAAGAACTTATTTTATTCAGCATGAAATAGAGCTGAGTTATGTAGCAAGAGGCTGTATATTCTGCAATATTTTACATTTTTGGTAAACTCATTCAATGAATCCAAGCTGAGATAACATGCACTGGCAATGTTTTTGTTTTAAATTAAATAATTTGAGTAGTTCTCCAACTATGTGTTATTAACCTAAAATCAGTTCTGATATTGCTGTGTTTTACTAACCTGGAAGCTTATTATTCTAAATAGGAAACCTTCATTTTGTTTGCAAATATTAAAGATTCTAACTACCAGCAAGAATGAGTTCTTATATTTAACTGCTTGCAGACCAGCCGCCGTCATTATACTGCAGCAGGTTGGCTTGATCCTGCTAATTGGCGTAGCTGTACACCGGTCCCTTTAACAGCTATAGCAGGTGCGCGCCTGCTGCATGGCGGGGGAGCCGGTGCACGTGACCGGCGGCCCCGATATCCTCCGGCCACCGGCGATCGCTTCGCAGAGAGCCAGAATAGGGATATCTCAATGTAAACAAACAGATCCCCGTTCTGTTAGGGGAGTACAGAGTGATCGTCTATTCCTAGTGATTAGGAACAGCGATCTCTCTGTACTCCCATGCAGTCGACTCCCCCCCCAGTTAGAAAACACCTCCCTAGGGAAAACTTAATGCCTTGATCGCCCCTAGTGTTAACCCCTTCCCTGCCAGTGTCATTTATACAGTAATCAGTGCATTTTTATAGCACTTTTTGACCACTGTATAAAAATGTCAGATCTGTCCGCCAAAAAAAAAAAAATTATAATAAAAATGCCATAAATATATCCCCCATTTAGTAGACACTATAACTTTTGTGCAAACCAATCAATATACGCTTATTGGGATATTACTTTTACCAAAAATATGTAGAAAAACACATTATTGGCCTAAACTGATGAACGAAATGTTTATTTATTCTTTTTGAATACTTATTATAGCAAAAAGAAAAAAAAACATTTTTTCTCAAAATTGTCGGTCTTGTTTTGTTTATAGTGGGAAAAAAAAAAAAAAAAGGGGACGTCCATTTTGTTTGGGGACAGCGCTGCACGAAAATGATGATTTAAAATTGAGTTGATTCAAATCAAGCCTTTTTACTAGTAATTTAAATAGACTCCACCCTGATACATACAGTACTAATATGTATATTAGTGGTAGTTTAGTAGTACTAGTTAATGGTAAAGATCTTCCTATGCACACAGAGCAATATAACTTTGTTAATGAGAGTAGTAGTAATAGTATAGGGCATAGATCTTCACAGAGTAATCTTTGTAGCACAGTAATAAAAGATATATTATTATTAGTAATGGTATAGGCTACAGATCTCCCCATACATACCAATAACAGCATTTGTTGCACAGTAATAACAGGTATATTAATATTACAGTATATGGTACAAATTTGTACCATAAAACCTTTACAAACTAATACTTCTTGCATGCAATAAAATATATAGTAGTATACAGTACAGCCCTCATTCACATACAGTAATAGATGTACTGGGTACAGGTCTCCCCACACGCACAGCAACAAAATTTCTAGCGTAATAATAATTATGGTAGTAGCAGTAGGGATGCACAATACCATAAAAAAAAAAAAAAAAAAGGCCCACACACACACACACACACACACGTACAAGTACTTTTTTTTTTTTTTAGTATTCGCTGATACCAAATACTGATACCAGCCAGCAACTGTTGTGTACTCTTCAGCTGTCAGCTATTGTACAAAGCATTGAAAATGTATTTACAAAATGAAACACATTTTCTTTATTTAAATTTTGTGCTTTTGTCAATGTGAATTGTGTAAATATATGTTAAAGATGTAAAAATAATAACAAAGCACAAAAAAAAAAAAAAAAAAACACGCAGCAGAAAAATAATAATTAAATGGAGTAGGAGAATAAGGAGTTAAACAAAGGAACATAAAAAAAAAAAAAAAAAAACACCATGCACACTTTTTTTTTTTTTTTTTTTTTACTTGACAGGTTGCTTTAAACCAAGTGTAGGCAACCTGAAAGAGGTGGAGATCTACCGGAACAACATGGGAGAAGTCAGAGATCACCAGGCACAATGTGGCCTCCTCACACCAGTTTTAAACCTGTAATTGGCGTACTACTATGTCGCAATCACGGCAATCATGGTTTTAAATCAGGTGGTGAGGAAGCAACATATCACCTACTCACCACCTAATAAAGTCACTTTTTGAGTGACTGCCCTTGTAAATGAGCCCTTAGTTGCATTCAGCACTTAGGGCTTGTTCACAACTCAACCGCAGCGCTTTATGTGTGGTTTTACCACCCCCTTTAGCTGCTGAGGCAGCAGTCAAAAGGTGTACGCATGCCACAGCAGGAATTATGCCCCCTGTTGCTTTTGGTGGGTGCTATTACCTGCCAATCACGACCCATTCAAGTAAATGGGGCCACTCCGCCCGGGACTGGTGCCAACACTACAGAGGAGACTTTAGCTTATGTGGCTTTTGCTCCCTACTACAGCTCTAAGTAGTTCCTCTGCATTGCACTGTTTGATGCTCTGGAATGGCGGGTCAGCAAGCCCAGAGTGATCTACCAGTCACCTATCTACTGGTAGATCGCGATCTACAAGTAGCTGCCCCCCCATTTAAACTGATTTCATCTGCAGATGGAAGCTCATCCCTTTGATCTGTAGATGAATAAACAGATAGGATAAAAAGAAACATTGTTTCATTTTGTATCTTTAGGTTTCAGCAGCTGAGTAATATTGTTAATAAACACTGCCTGGCTGTTTTTTTTTTTTGTTTTTGTTTTTTGGACAGCTCCAATTGCTGGGACTTTATTTATACTTCAGCTGTCAAAGGCGACCCCCACTGACAGCTGAATGAGTCATCAGTTGTTAAGGTCGTGGTGGCCCAGCTCCTTAACAACCTGTAATTGTCGCTTTTTTTTTTTTTGTTTACATTTCAGCTGTCTCGGTTTTTAAGTATGGAAGCATTTGCATGAGTATCGGTACTCGTGCAAATGCTTAGTATCAGCATCAATATAGATATAACTAGCATAGGGTACACCTCTCCCCATACACACACCGTAATAATATTTCATACACAGTAATAGGTGTAGTAGAATACGGTATAGCTCTCCTTATAAATGACGTAATAATATGTACCCTGAAGTCCAAGCTTATAGTAGTACATGGTACAGCTCTCCCCATACACACACAGTAACAATAAGTCTTGCACAATAATAAAAAAGGTACAGTTGTAGTAGTATAGGGTACAGCTCTCTCCATACATATGGTAAGAATAGGTATATTGAAGATTATATTTGTAGTAGTACAGGGTACAGCTCTCCTGATACACAAATAGTAATCATTTTTTTTAAAGAAAAGAGAATATGGTTTCTTAAAACAGTAATAATTGGTGCATTAGTAGCATACACAGGGATGTGATGTGTAGCAGCGGTAGTACACCTTTCCCAATACATACACACGTTAGTAGCAGGTATATTCTTGGTAGTAGGAGTACACCTCTCCCCATGCACAGTAATAGGATGAATATTGGTGGTAGTAGTAGAGTTCTCCTCTCCCCCTGTACAGCAATAGGATGTATATTGGGGGTAGTAGTAGTAGTAGAGCTCTCCTCTCCCCCTGTATAGTAATAGGACGTATATTGGGGGTAGTAGTAGTAGTAGAGCTCTCCTCTCCCCCTGTACAGTGATAGGATGTATATTGGGGGTAGTAGTAGAGCTCTCCCCCTGTATAGTAATAGGACATACATTGGGGTAGGGGTAGTAGTAGTAGAGCTCTCCCCCCTGTATAGTAATAGGATGTATATTGGGGGTAGTAGTAGTAGAGCTCTCCTTTCCCCCTGTACAGTGATAGGATGTATATTGGGGGTAGTAGTAGTAGTAGAGCTCTCCTCTCCCCCTGTACAGTGATAGGATGTATATTGGGGGTAGTAGTAGAGCTCTCCCCCTGTATAGTAATAGGACGTATATTGGGGTAGTAGTAGTAGAGCTCTCCCCCCTGTATAGTAATAGGACGTATATTGGGGGTAGTAGTAGTAGAGCTCTCCCCCTGTATAGTAATAGGACGTATATTGGGGTAGTAGTAGTAGAGCTCTCCCCCCTGTACAGTGATAGGACGTATATTGGGGGTAGTAGTAGGGCTCTCCTCTCCCCCTGTATAGTAATAGGACGTATATTGGGGGTAGTAGTAGAGCTCTCCTCTCCCCCTGTACAGTGATAGGACGTATATTGGGGGTAGTAGTAGAGCTCTCCCCCTGTATAGTAATAGGACGTATATTGGGGTAGTAGTAGAGCTCTCCCCCCTGTATAGTAATAGGACGTATATTGGGGGTAGTAGTAGTAGGGCTCTCCTCTCCCCCTGTATAGTAATAGGACGTATATTGGGGGTAGTAGTAGAGCTCTCCCCCTGTATAGTAATAGGACGTATATTGGGGGTAGCATTAGTAGTAGGGCTCTCCTCTCCCCCTGTATAGTAATAGGATGTATATTGGGGGTAGTAGTAGTAGTAGAGCTCTCCCCCTGTATAGTAATAGGATGTATATTGGGGTAGTAGTAGTAGAGCTCTCCCCCCGTATAGTAATAGGACGTATATTGGGGGTAGTAGTAGTAGAGCTCTCCTCTCCCCCTGTATAGTAATAGGACGTATATTGGGGGTAGTAGTAGTAGAGCTCTCCTCTCCCCCTGTACAGTGATAGGACATATATTGGGGGTAGTAGTAGAGCTCTCCCCCCTGTATAGTAATAGGACGTATATTGGGGGTAGTAGTAGAGCTCTCCTCTCCCCCTGTATAGTAATAGGAACGTATATTGGGGGTAGTAGTAGTAGTAGAGCTCTCCCCCTGTATAGTAATAGGACGTATATTGGGGGTAGTAGTAGTAGAGCTCTCCTTTCCCCCTGTACAGTGATAGGACGTATATTGGGGGTAGTAGTAGTAGGGCTCTCCTCTCCCCCTGTATAGTAATAGGACGTATATTGGGGGTAGTAGTAGTAGAGCTCTCCCCCTGTATAGTAATAGGACGTATATTGGGGGTAGTATTAGTAGTAGGGCTCTCCTCTCCCCCTGTATAGTAATAGGACGTATATTGGGGGTAGTAGTAGAGCTCTCCTCTCCCCCTGTATAGTAATAGGACGTATATTGGGGGTAGTAGTAGTGAAGCTCTCCTCTCCCCCTGTACAGTGATAGGACGTATATTGGGGGTAGTAGTAGTAGGGCTCTCCTCTCCCCCTGTATTGTAATAGGACGTATATTGGGGGTAGTAGTAGAGCTCTCCTCCCCCCCTGTATAGTAATAGGACGTATATTGGGGGTAGTAGTAGAGCTCTCCTCTCCCCCTGTATAGTAATAGGACGTATATTGGGGGTAGTAGTAGTAGAGCTCTCCCCCTGTATAGTAATAGGACGTATATTGGGGGTAGTAGAGCTCTCCTTTCCCCCTGTACAGTGATAGGACGTATATTGGGGGTAGTAGTAGTAGGGCTCTCCTCTCCCCCTGTATAGTAATAGGACGTATATTGGGGGTAGTAGTAGTAGAGCTCTCCCCCTGTATAGTAATAGGACGTATATTGGGGGTAGTATTAGTAGTAGGGCTCTCCTCTCCCCCTGTATAGTAATAGGACGTATATTGGGGGTAGTAGTAGTAGAGCTCTCCTCTCCCCCTGTGTAGTAATAGGACGTATATTGGGGGTAGTATTAGTAGTAGGGCTCTCCTCTCCCCCCGTATAGTAATAGGACGTATATTGGGGGTAGTATTAGTAGTAGGGCTCTCCTCTCCCCCCGTATAGTAATAGGACGTATATTGGGGGTAGTAGTAGGGCTCTCCTCTCCCCCTGTATAGTAATAGGACGTATATTGGGGGTAGTAGTAGTAGTAGAGCTCTCCTCTCCCCCTGTATAGTAATAGGACATATATTGGGGGTAGTAGTAGTAGTAGTAGAGCTCTCCTCTCCCCCTGTATAGTAATAGGACGTATATTGGGGGTAGTATTAGTAGTAGGGCTCTCCTCTCCCCCTGTATAGTAATAGGACGTATATTGGGGGTAGTAGTAGGGCTCTCCTCTCCCCCTGTATAGTAATAGGACGTATATTGGGGGTAGTAGTAGGGCTCTCCTCTCCCCCTGTATAGTAATAGGACGTATATTGGGGGTAGTAGTAGTAGTAGAGCTCTCCTCTCCCCCTGTATAGTAATAGGACATATATTGGGGGTAGTAGTAGTAGTAGAGCTCTCCTCTCCCCCTGTATAGTAATAGGACGTATATTGGGGGTAGTAGTAGGGCTCTCCTCTCCCCCTGTATAGTAATAGGACGTATATTGGGGGGTAGTAGTAGGGCTCTCCTCTCCCCCTGTATAGTAATAGGACATATATTGGGGGTAGTAGTAGGGCTCTCCTCACCCCCTGTATAGTAATAGGACGTATATTGGGAATAGTAGTAGTAGAGCTCTCCTCTCCCCCTGGTTGTCAGTGGAGCTGGCCGTGGTAGGCTGTGCTCTCTCCCTGTCTCGGCCTCCCTCCCTTGCTCCAGCTGTCCTCACACCTCAGTCCATCTCTCACACACACCTTCCCTCACACAGCAGGCCAGCCTGTCAGATGAGCACAGAACAGGTCTGTCTCCTGTGTAGCTCCCCAGCGCCCCCTGCCTGCACTCGGCTATACAGATCAGGCCAGGCCGAGGATTGGGGCCTACTCAGGGTCCCGACAAACGCGCCGTGCACCCACCTTCCGGATACGTCTTTTAAGCAGCGATTCTGCCGCAAATACTCTCTCGCCGACCGCAGAAAGCTCCATGCTCAGCACCGCGGGGCCGCGCAGCGCGCTCCCCGTGACGTCACCACCTGTTGCTAGCGTGGTTTCTAATGAAAAAGGATGGAATGTACAGCCATCGGATTGGCCGCATGACGTCTCCGCCCCCGGCCTGTCATTGAGGGTAATGAGTCACGGCTCTACGTCATCAGCCTCTCTGAGCAGGACGACTGGACAGCTGACGTCACGGCCCCCGCTGCTATGTAAATAGATGTGACAGCTCCAGCTGGGAGGACTGACTGATTGACGTCATCTACCACTGTTAATACCGATCTGTACATCGCTCATATTAGTCTATCATTAACCACTTTTTGCACACATGTTAAAATCTGCCTTTTTTTCTAGAAATGACGGCAACACCCCCAAAAAGTATATATTTTCCCGAAAGCAGAGACCCCAGACAACACAATGGTGGTCGCTGCAATTTTTCCCAACAATATTTATCAAATACATATTTTCAGTAAAAAAAATATAATAAAATGAATTTTAGAACAATCAAAGGTAATTTAATACAAATTTTTTTTTGTAAAATATAAGAGGTAAGGTTGTGCCGAGTAAATAGACACCCTACACGTTAGATTCTGGCCAAAATGAGAATCACTATTTTTTTGCTTAAAAGATCACGATTCTCGTGGCGTAAAATCTTTCACATTATACAAGAAAAAAATGGGCTAACTTTACTGTTTTTTTTATTTTTTTAAATTCATTTCTGAAAAAATTGCATTTCAAAAGACCGCTGTGCAAGTACAGTGTGATATAAAATATTGCAACACCATTTTATTCTCTAGGGTCTCTACAAAAAAAAAAAAAAAAAAATATATATATATATATATATATATATATATATATATATATATATATATATATATATATATATATATAATGTTTGGGGGTTCCAAGTAATTTTCTAGCAAACAAAAATTATTTTAACTTGAAACCAACAAATGTCAGGAAAAGGTTTAGGGTTTAAAGCGGAGTTCCACCCAAAAATGGAACTTCCGCTTTTTGGAATCCCCCCCCCCTCCGTTGTCACATTTGGCACCTTTCAGGGGGGAGCAGATACCTGTCTAATACAGGTATTTTGCTCCCACTTCCGGGCATAGATACCCGAGCCACCCGCGGGTATCTACGCCACTTCCCTTCCTCCCCCGCAACGCTGTCTTCTGGGAGACACACGGGTCCCAGGAGACAGCAGGGACCAGTGGGAACGCGCAGCATGAGTCGCGCATGCGCAGAAGGGAACCAGGAAGTGAAGCCGCAAGGCTTCACTTCCTGATTCCCTTACCAAAGATGGTGGCGGCAGCACCCGAGAGCCGAAGGACAGATCGGCTTTGGGTGCTGAGATCGCGGGCACCCTGGACAAGTGAGTGTCCTTATTTTAAAAGTCAGCAGGTACAGTATTTGTAGCTGCTGATTTAAAAAAAAAAAAAAATCGGCAGAACTTCCCTCATTTACACACCAAGTCTATTCCTTTGACAAATTGTTACAATGTTTAGACTTAGTTCCACTGCTAAAGAATGTTGTGATTCTTGGCAGACTGCCCGTTTTTCTCTTCCTTTCTTTTGACTGCTGTGGCTTCAGAAGAGCAGAGAGAATTCTCTGCATAGAAAGAATACTTTTATCAAGATCACAACAGGGAAAAAAATTGCGATAACGATTCTTGACGAATAATCGCGCAGCTCTACTACATGTTAAGACATAAAATTGTGCACACCCATGAAATCCCAAAAATGATGGTAACCACAATTCTCCATAGGCCACACTGTAACCACCTCAATACTGGGCACTTTTACCCCCCGCCCAGGCCAATTTTCAGCTTTCAGCGCTCTCACACTCTGAATGACAATTGCAAAACTGTACCCAAATTAATGTTTTACCAATTTCTTCACACTTTCTTTTGGTGGTATTTAACCACTTCAATACCGGGCACTTATACACCTTCCAGCCCAGACCAATTATCAGCTTTCAGTGCTGCCGCAGTTTGAATGACAATTGCGCGGTCATACAACACTGTACCCAAACTAAATTTTTATCATTTTGTTCCCACAAATCGAGCTTTTTTTTGGTGGTATTTGATCACCTCTGCGGTTTTTATTTTTTGCTAAACAAATAAAAAAAGACCGAAAATTTTGAAAAAAATAAAGGTTTTGCTTTTGTTTCTGTTATAAAATTTTGTAAATAAGTAAGTTTTCTCCTTCACCGATGGGCACTGATAAGGCGGCACTGACAGGCACTGATAAGGTGGCACCAATGAGCGGGCACTAACGGGCACTGATGATGGGCACTGATATGCGGCACTGATGGGCACTGGTAGGCGGCACTGATGGGTGGCACTGATATGCACCACTGATGGGCATTGATAGGCGGCACTAATGGGCACTCGTGGGTGGCACAGGTGGGCACTGATGGGCATTGAAAGGCTGCAAAGATGGGTTTTTATGGGTGGCACTGATAGGCGGCACTGATAGGCGGCACTGATGGGCATTGATACGTGGCACTGATGGGCACTGATACGTGGCACTGATATGAGGCACTGATAGGCATCCCTGGTGGCACTGGCAGTAGGCATTGTGAGTGGGCACTGATTGGCAGCTGCCTGGGCACAGATTAATATTTTCCTGGGGGTCTAGGGGGGCATACCTGCTGGTCCAGTGTGGATGGCCATCCTGGTGGTCCTGGGCGGCATGATAGTGGTCCTGGGCGGGATCCGAGGGGGGGCTGTGCTGATAAATAATCAGCACAGACCCCCCCTGTCAGGAGAGCAGCCGATCGGCTCTCCTCTACTCGTGTCAGACGCTAATGAGGAAAAGCCAATCACCGGTTCTTCTTATTTACATCGTGATCAGCTGTGATTGGACATGGTTGATCACGTGGTAAAGAGTCTCCATCAGAGACTCTTTACCTAGATTGGAGTTGCGGTGTGTCAGACTGACATACTGCAACAATGATCGCCGCGATTCGCGCCTCCGGGGGAGTGCAGCGGCTTAATATCCTGAGGACGTCATAGGACGCCCAGTCAGGGTGTTGAAACCACTTTGCCGCTGTCATTCTGCTATATGGCGGGCGGCAAGTGGTTAAAGGAGTTGCAGCCTGGGTGAAAAACAATTAAAAGTACAAATACTGCAGCTGCTGACTTTTAATATAAGGACACTTAACGGTCCAGGGAGCCCACGATGTCTGCACCCGAAGCTGACCCGTCCTTTGGCTCTAGATGCAGGCGCCAGCATACTTACTAAGGGAAATAGGAAGTGAAGCCTTGAGGCTTCACAGCCTGTTCCCTACTGCGCATGGGCAAGTTGTGCTGCACTTTCTGAATGGTCCCGTCGTCTTCTGGGACCTCCTTCTGTGCATCTCCCAGAAGGCAGCGGGGGGGGGGAGGAGGGGCTGGACATTGCGTAGATAGCCGCACAAGACTGTGGCAATCTTTTCCCAGAAGTGGGAGCAAATACATGGATTAGACAAGTATCTGCTCCCCCCTGAAAGGTGCCACATGTGACACTGGAGGAGGAGAGGAATCAGATCTGCGGAAGTTTCATTTCTGGGGGAAACTCTGCTTTAAATACCGCTGGACTTTTTATTTTTTGCTAAAAAAAATTTAAAAGACCAAAAATTTTGAAAATAAAACTTTTTCTTCATCTCTGGCAGGAAATATTTGTAAATAAGTAATTTTTCTCCTTCACTGATAGGCACTGATAAGGCTGCACCGAAGGGCACTTATGGGGTAGCACTGACGAGGTGGCACTAATATGCAGCACTGATAGGTGGCACTGATAGATGGCAATGATAAGGCTGGACTGAAGGACACTTATGGGGTGGCACTGATGAGGTGGCACTAATATGCAGCACTGATAGGTGGCACTGATAGATGGTACTGATAAGGCTGGACTGAAGGGCACTTATGGGTTGGCACTGATGAGGTGGCACTAATATGCAGCACTGATAGGTGGCACTGATATGCAGCACTAATATGCAGCATTGATGGGCATTGATAGGTAGCACTTATGGGCACTTATAGGCGACACTTATGGGCAATGATAGGTGGCACTAATGAACGGCACTAATGGGCACTGAAAGGCAGCACTGGTTGGCATCACTGATGGGCACAGACTGGTGTCACTGATAGGCACTGCTGGGGCTGCATTGTAATCAGGGCACAGATGATCAGTGCCCTAATTACCTTTACTTGTCTCCCCTGTGAGGAGATGCCGCTGGTTGGCTCTCCTCTCCTCACACTCTGTCAGTGTGAGGCGAGGAGCACCGATAAACGGCATCTCCTTGTTTGCATGTGATTGGGCACAGCCGATCACATGGTTAAAGAGCCGCGGCTGTGTCTCTTTGCCGAGTTCAGGAGCGCGCCGTGTCCCAGCGATTATAGCCGAACTGGGTGCCGTCACATGACTTCATCCCAGAACAAGCTCCACCTAGACATGTGCAGGATGAAAAAATTTGTTTAGTTTCGTTTCGTTTTGATTTTTTATTTAACTAAATTAATTTAGTTAAATTTGTTGCATTCGTTACATTCGTTTTCGGAATTCGTTTAGTTTCGTATTCGAATTCGAAAAAATTCGCCTGCATTCGAAAAAATTTGACCGCATTAGAAAAACTATCAAATTCAAAAAAATTCTACCACATTCAAAAAAAACTTAACCGAATTTGAAAAAGTAAACTATATATAACCATTTTACGAAATTCGAAATTTGTATAGAATGAATTTGAAACCCAATAGAAAAGATTAGAATAGAATAGAAAATGTAAATGAATAGCATAAAAAAACAATAGAACAAAAAATATAATATATTCTATTCTAATCTTTTCTATTCGAATTCAAATTCGTTCTGTACCAAATTCCAATTTCGGAAGATGGTTATATATATATTATATTTTTTTCTATTCTGTTCAATTGCTTTTCTATGCTATTCTTTTCTACTCTATTCTAATCTTTTCTATTCAAATTCAAATTCATTTTATAAGAAATTTGAATTTTGGAAGATGTATATATATAAAACCATCTTCCGAAATTGGAATTTGGTACAGAATGAATTTGAATTAGAATAGAAAAGATTAGAATAGAATATATTATATTTTTTTCTATTCTGTTCTATTGTTTTTCTATGCTATTCTTTTATATTATTTTCTATGCTATTCTAATCTTTTCTATTCGAATTTGAATTCATTCTGTACCAAATTCCAATTTCAGAAGATGGTTTTATATATATATAGATATATATAGATATATATAGATATATGTATATATAGATATAGATCTATATCTATATATATATATAGATCTATATCTATATATATATATATATATATTTTTTTTTCTGTTCTATTGTTGTTCTGTTCTAGTCTTTTCCATTAGAATTTGATTTCATTCTATCTCTGTATAACCATTCAAATTCGAAATTCGAATTTCATATAGAATGATTTTGAAAAAATATTTTATATATGTATATATATATATATATATATATATATATATATATATATATATATATATATATATATATATTTATATATATAACATCTTCCGAAATTCAAATTTCGTATAAAATGAATTCGAATTTGAATAGAAAAGATTAGAATAGAGTAGAAAAGAATAGACTAGAAAAACAATAGAACAGAATAGAATAAAATATATATATTATATTATATTTTATTCTGTTCTGTTATATTGTTTGTCTAGTCTATTCTTTTCTATTATTTTCTATTCTAATCTTTTCTATTCAAATTCAAATTCATTCTATACGAAATTCGAACTTCAGAAGCCATGTTCCAAAATTTGAATTTCGTATAGAATGAATTTGAATTTGAATAGAAAAGAAAAGACTATTATAGAATAGAAAATAATAGAAAAGAAAAGCATAGAAAAGCAATAGAACAGAATAATTAAAAAATATTATATATATATTCTATTGCTTTATTATTTTATATTCTACTTTATTGTATTTTTTTAGAAAATCGTTTTCTATTTTTCTCGAATTCGATTTGAATTTGTTTTTGAATTCGATTCGAATTTGTTTTCAAATTTGTTTTTTTTTTCATATTTGTTTAACCACTTCCCTACCCAGCCATAGACATATGACGTCCACGGATGGGATCTCCCATCCTGGGTGGACGTCATATGACGGCCTGGGATTCCCGGCCGTCTAGGGGGCGGGGGGAGGGCGCCGGGGCGATACGGGGAGTCCTCACGACATGAGCCCTATGGGGAATATGGGTGCAGGGTGGCATCTGATCGAGGGAGGCCACCTGATCCATATTTTGAACAGAGGAGTCTGCCCCGCCGGAAATAGGCGATCTGTTCCAGATGGGGGGGTGGGGGGGTGGAGGGAGTGGGGGCGGGCAGGGAGTGGGGGCGGGCAGGGAAGGTGGAGGTGAAGGGAGGGGGGTGTGTGAGCGGGCCTTTTTTTTTTTGTGTGTTTTTTTTTTTCTCCTCCCTCTCTCTCTCTCCTGCTATGCCTCATGGGATTGGCCGGATGCTCTCTCCAGTAATAAAAAATGGGAGTAGTTAATTTCGTTACATATAACGTGAGGGGACTGAACAGAAAAAAAAAGGTATAAAATCAATCAGGAGCTGCACCTCCTGGGCGCAAACGTGGTGTTTCTGCAAGAAACCTATGTAACGCACGCAAGTAAGGGATTAACATCGCATTTGTTCCCAAAGTGGTTATATGGGGACGCTGGATCAGCACGTTCAGGGGGAGTAGCTATAGGGTTCAATAGAACAATGACGTTTGAAGAAGAGGAGCGATTGGCCGATCCTGGAGGCAGGTTCTTGTTTGTGAAAGGGAAAATGTTTGAGACGTGGATCACATTGGTGAATATCTATGCCCCTAATAGAAACCCGGAGAATTTTTTTAAGAGAATTTTGACGAAACTAGAATCTTTTAGAAAAGGTAAACTAATAGTGGCAGGAGATTTGAACCTGTGTATGGATCCTGAGGTGGACACGTCAAGGGGCGAATTAAGATCGGGCACACATGGAAAGACACTCAAAAAAATGTTAAATCACCTTCAATTAATGGATGCATGGAGAATAAGCCACTTAAAAGATCGGGACTACACTTTCTTCTCCCCTGTTCATAAATCATTCTCGAGGTTAGACTACATTTTAATAGAACATCAGATGGTCCCTTTTTTGAAGGAAGCAGAAATTAAGGCTATTACCCTGTCCGATCATGCACCGGTGAAAATCCAAGTAGAGATCGCCGGTGTGGATCGGCCTAGGATAAACTGGAAACTTAATGATTCCCTCACACAAGATCCAGATGCAGTTACGAAAATAGAGCAGGAATTAAAAAGTTACTTCGAGATTAATGATACAGAGGATATATCCAGATCCACTCTTTGGGAAGCACACAAAACCTATATAAGAGGGATTTGGATTGCTATCGGAACGAGGAAAAAAAAAGAGAGGGGAGAAAAGTTGACACGCTTATACAGGGAGATCCAGGAAGCAGAACAGAGTACAAGACCCAGGGGGCTCCCAGAAAAGCATGAGCTAACTAGAAAAGCTACAATTTCTGGGGAAATTGTGAAAAGTGTTCTTCTCTACAACTGGAGTGGGCGGAATAACTGGATGGAGTGGCTTGAGTAACTGTGAAAAGTGTTAAAAAGCTTAATATTTTAAAAAGTATAAATAGTAGTAAAAAAGTTGAAGTCCCATCATTAGCTGAAAGAGCTGAACATTTTTTTCAAAAGTTTTTTTTTTCAAAAATGAATTATTTTTTTTCAAAAACTATTTTTTTTTTTAAATGAATTTTTTTTTTCAAAAATGAATTTTTTTTCAAAAATGATTTTTTTTTTCAAACATGATTTTTTTTTTTCAAAAATGATTTTTTTTTCAAAAATGATTTTTTTTTTTCAAAAATAATTTTTTCTTTTAAAAAATGTATTTTTTTTTTCAAAAATGAATTTTTTTTTTTCAAAAATGAATTTTTTTTCAAAAATGATTTTTTTTTTCAAAAATATTTTTTTTTTATGGGGTGGTCATAATGTTTTGGCTGATCATGGGGTTGTCAGCTTTTGTCACCTCCCACTCTAGTTTTGAACATTTCGCCATTCATTCCTATGGGACCAATTTTGTCGCAAAAACGACGATATTTCGTGAACCATTCGGCGAAACGTTCCACAAAGTAATAGCACACCAATTAAATGACATTGATTCCGGATTCATACTGATATATTTTAGCTTTTCACAAAGTTCCACAAGGTAATAGCACACCAATTAAATGACATTGAACATTTCACCATTCATTCCTATGGGACCAATATTGCCGCAAAAACTACGATATTTCGTGAACCATTCGGCGAAAAAAGTTCCACAAAGTAATAGCACACCAATTAAATGACATTGAACATTTCGCCATTCATTCCTATGGGACCAATTTCGCCGCAAAAACTACGATATTTCGTGAACCATTCGGTGAAACGTTCCACAAAGTAATAGCACACCAATCGGGAACAATCCACACGTTTCGGTATATTACTTGTTTCTGTAGTGTAAAAACAGTGGGAGGAGTCTACAAGCATTATCAAGTCTAGCAGATGAAGTCACATGCATTTGGGGTGTCTCAGCATCTTGTGTTTACAACCACTGTTTCCTAGCAACACTCATGCCCTGTTTATGCTTCACAAATACTGCTCCATACAAAGTACACAGGACCATGATAGATGTAGTAACTATGCAGTAATTCAAATGGCCGTATTTTAAAAACTATCAATCCTACAGCGAAGATCTTTATATTGTGAGAATCACAAGAACCAGACCTAGATTTTGATGTATAGTATGTCTCTGAAATATTAAAAATAGAGGCACAGTCGCAGTTTAGAAATTGCCCTTCAAATTTGAAGGGGCTAGAGTGTAGTTTCAATGAATGTCAATGGACGGCGTGAGTTGCAAACAAATGGTCATATTGTGAAAACTATCAGGACTATGGCTTAGCCGTGGACATGTTTAGTGGCAGCAGGGATAGCTGAACATTTTGATATAAGATTTGTGTAGGTGGGCTTGAAAATGAGGGAGTGGCGGCAGTTTAGAAATCATGTTCTGATTTTTCAGCTTTTGTCACCTCCCACTCTAGTTTCCCCATTCATTCCTATGGGACCAATTTCGCCGCAAAAATGACGATATTTCGTGAATCATTTGGCGAAACGTTCCACAAAATAATAGCACACCATTCGGGAACAATCCGCACGTTTCGGTATATTACTTGTCTATATAGTGTAAAAACTGTGGGAGGAGTTAGGGTGGTAAATTTGGCTATAATAATAATAAGAACTAGAAAAGCTACAATTTCTGGGGAAATTGTGAAAGTGTTCTTGCCTCTACAACTGGAGTGGGCGGAGTAATTGGGTGGGGTGGAGTGGCTTGAGTAACTGCGAAAAGTGTTAAAAAGCTTAATATTTTAAAAAGTATAAATAGTAGTAAAAAAGTTCCATCATTAGCTGAAAGAGCTGAACATTTTTTTCAAAAGTAATTTTTTTTTTCAAAAATGAATTTTTTTTTTTCAAAAATGAATTTTTTTTATTCAAAAATGATTTTTTTTCTTCAAAAATGATTTTTTTTTCTTCAAAAATGATTTTTTTTTAAAAGTAATTTTTTTTTCGAAAATATTTTTTTTTTTTAAGTAATTTTTTTTCAAAAATAATTTTTTTTTTTCAAAAATAATTTTTTTTTTCAAAAATGTTTTTTTTTTCAAAAATATATATTTTTTTTTTCAAAAATATATATTTTTTTTTTTCAAAAATATATTTTTTTTTTCAAAAATAATTTTTTTTTTCAAAAATATATATATTTTTTTTTCAAAAATATTTTTTTGTTTTTCATGGGGCGGTCATAATGTTTCAGCTGATCATGGGGTTGTCAGCTTTTGTCACCTCCCGCTCTAGTTTTGAACATTTCACCATTCATTCCTATGGGACCAATTTCACCGCAAAAACGACGATATTTCGTGAACCATTCGGCGAAACGTTCCACAAAGTAATAGCACACCAATTAAATGACATTGAGGCCGGATTCACACTGGTATTTTTCAGCTTTTCACAAAGTTCCGCAAGGTAATAGGACACCAATTAAATGACATTGAACATTTCGCAATTCATTCCTATGGGACCAATATTGCCGCAAAAAACTACGATATTTCGTGGACCATTCGGCGAAATATTCCACAAAGTAATAACACACCAATCGGGAACAATCCGCTCGTTTCGGTATATTACTTGTCTCTGTAGTGTAAAAACTGTGGGAGGAGTCTACAAGCATTATCAAGTCTAGCAGATGAAGTCACATGCATTTGGGGTGTCTCAGCATCTTGTGTTTACAACCACTGTTTCCTAGCAACGCTCATGCCCTGTTTATGCTTCCCAAATACTACTTCATCAAAACTGCCCCATCAGAATTACCCCATCAAAACTGCCCCATCATATTCCTCTATTATAAATCAGTACATGGTGTGTCTGTCCCCTCCCCCGGGCTCTGTAATCAGAGCTGAGATGCTCCAGCCACCTCCCCCCTGTGTATAACAGCAGCTTTGGTAACCATGGCAACCAAACAAACACTAACAGTACACTCTGATTAATGGCTAAAATTTCCTGAAATGACCTCTAAACAAATGGCCGTATTTTAAAAACTATACATCCTACAGCGAAGATCTTTATATTGTGAGAATCACAAGACCCAGACCTAGATTTTGATGTATAGTATGTCTCTGAAATATTAAAAATGGAGGCACAGTCGCAGTTTAGAAATTGCCCTTCAAATTTGAAGGGGCTAGAGTGTAGTTTCAATGAATGTCAATGGACGGTGTGAGTTGCAAACAAATGGTCATATTGTGAAAACTATCAGGACTATGGCTTAGCCGTGGACATGTTTAGTGGCAGCAGGGATAGCTGAACGTTTTGATATAAGATTTGTGTAGGTGGGCTTGAAAATGAGGGAGTGGCGGCAGTTTAGAAATCATGTTCTGATTTTCCAGCTTTTGTCATCTCCCACTCAAGTTTCCCCATTCATTCCTATGGGACCAATTTCGCCGCAAAAACGACGATATTTCGTGAACCATTCGGCGAAACGTTCCACAAAGTAATAGCACACCATTCGGGAACAATCCGCACGTTTTGGTATATTACTTGTCTATGTAGTGTAAAAACTGTGGGAGGAGTTAGGGTGGTAAATTTGGCTATAATAATAAGAATAAGAATAAGAATAAGAACTAGAAAAGGTACAATTTCTGGGGAAATTGTGAAAGTGTTCTTGCCTCTACAACTGGAGTGGGCGGAGTAACTGGGTGGAGTGGCTTGAGTAACTGTGAAAAGTGTTAAAAAGCTTAATATTTTAAAAAGTATAAATAGTAGTAAAACAGTTGAAGTCCCATCATTAGCTGAAAGAGCTGAACATTTTTTTCAAAAATGATTTTTTTTTTCAAAAATGAATTTTTTTTCAAAAATGATTTTTTTTTCAAAAATGATTTTTTTTTCAAAAATATTTTTTTTTTTCAAAAATATTTTTTTACATGGGGCAGTCATAATGTTTTGGCTGATCAAGGGGTTGTCAGCTTTTGTCACCTCCCACTCTAGTTTTGAACATTTCGCCATTCATTCCTATGGGACCAATTTCGCCGCAAAAACGTCATTTCGTGGACTATTCGGCGAAACATTCCACAAAGTAATAACACACCAATCGGGAACAATCCGCTCGTTTCGGTATATTACTTGTCTTTGTAGTGTAAAAACTGTGGGAGGAGTCTACAAGCATTATCAAGTCTAGCAGATGAAGTCACATGCATTTGGGGTGTCTCAGCATCTTGTGTTTACAACCACTGTTTCCTAGCAACGCTCATGCCCTGTTTATGCTTCCCAAATACCACTTCATCAAAACTGCCCCATCAGAATTACCCCATCAAAACTGCCCCATCAGAATTACCCCATCAAAAATGCCCCATCATATTCCTCTATTATAAATCAGTACATGGTGTGTCTGTCCCCTCCCCCGGGCTCTGTAATCAGCTGAGATGCTCCAGCCACCTTCCCCCCTGTGTATAACAGAAGCTTTGGTAACCATGGCAACAAAACAAACACTAACAGTACACTCTGATTAATGGCTAAAATTTCCTGAAATGACCTCTAAACAAATGGCCGTATTTTAAAAACTATACATCCTACAGCGAAGATCTTTATATTGTGAGAATCACAAGACCCAGACCTAGATTTTGATGTATAGTATGTCTGTGAAATATTAAAAATGAAGGCACGGTCGCAGTTTAGAAATTGCCCTTCAAATTTGGAGGGGGCTAGAGTGTAGTTTCAATGAATGTCAATGGACGGCGTGAGTTACAAACAAATGGTCATATTGTGAAAACTATCAGGACTATGGCTTAGCCGTGGACATGTTTAGTGGCAGCAGGGATAGCTGAACGTTTTGATATAAGATTTGTGTAGGTGGGCTTGAAAATGAGGGAGTGGCGGCAGTTTAGAAATCATGTTCTGATTTTCCAGCTTTTGTCATCTCCCACTCTAGTTTCCCCATTCATTCCTATGGGACCAATTTCGCCGCAAAAACGACGATATTTCGTGAACCATTTGGCGAAACGTTCCACAAAGTAATAGCACACCATTCGGGAACAATCCGCACGTTTCGGTATATTACTTGTCTATGTAGTGTAAAAACTGTGGGAGGAGTTAGGGTGGTAAATTTGGCTATAATAATAAGAATAATATATATGTGAGATAACAGTAAGTGGTCTTGCTATGCAAGAACACTTAACTAGAAAAGGTACAATTTCTGGGGAAATTGTGAAAGTGTTCTTGCCTCTACAACTGGAGTGGGCGGAGTAACTGGGTGGGGTGGAGTGGCTTGAGTAACTGTGAAAAGTGTTAAAAAGCTTAATATTTTAAAAAGTATAAATAGTAGTAAAAAAGTTCCATCATTCGCTGAAAGAGCTGAACATTTTTTTCAAAAGTAATTTTTTTTTTCAAAAATGAATTTTTTTTAATCAAAAATGATTTTTTTTTCTTCAAAAATGATTTTTTTTTTCAAAAGTAATTTTTTTTTCAAAGGTAA
Source organism: Aquarana catesbeiana (assembly GCF_042186555.1). Taxonomy (NCBI): domain Eukaryota; kingdom Metazoa; phylum Chordata; class Amphibia; order Anura; family Ranidae; genus Aquarana; species Aquarana catesbeiana. The sequence goes on from NC_133335.1 coordinate 89,462,466, forward strand.
TTTTTTTTTTCAAAAATGAATTTTTTTATTTCAAAAATAATTTTTTTTTCGAAATTATTATTTTTTTTAAAGTAATTTTTTTTTCAAAAATAATTTTTTTTTTTCAAAAATATTTTTTTTTTCAAATATATTTTTTTTTCAAAAATAATTTTTTTTTTTTCAAAAATATTTTTTTTTTCAAAAATATTTTTTTTTTTTTTTCAAAAATGATTTTTTTTTTTTCCAAAATTATTTTTTTACTTTTTTCAAAAATTACTTTTTTTTTTCAAAAATATTTTTTTTTTTACATGGGGCGGTCATAATGTTTTGGCTGATCATGGGGTGGTCATAATGTTTTGGCTGATCATGGGGTTGTCAGCTTTTGTCACTTCCCACTCTAGTTTTGAACATTTCGCCATTCATTCCTATGGGACCAATTTCGCCGCAAAAACGTCATTTCGTGGACCATTCGGCAAAACATTCCACAAAGTAATAACACGCCAATCGGGAACAATCCGCTCGTTTCGGTATATTATTTGTCTCTGTAGTGTGAAAACTGTGGGAGGAGTCTACAAGCATTATCAAGTCTAGCAGATGAAGTCACATGCATTTGGAGTGTCTCAGCATCTTGTGTTTACAACCACTGTTTCCTAGCAACGCTCATGCCCTGTTTATGCTTCCCAAATACTGCTTCATCAAAACTGCCCCATCATATTCCTCTATTATAAATCAGTACATGGTGTGTCTGTCCCCTCCCCCGGGCTCTGTAATCAGCTGAGATGCTCCAGCCACCTCCCCCCTGTGTATAACAGAAGCTTTGGTAACCATGGCAACAAAACAAACACTAACAGTACACTCTGATTAATGGCTAAAATTTCCTGAAATGACCTCTAAACAAATGGCCGTATTTTAAAAACTATACATCCTACAGCGAAGATCTTTATAATGTGAGAATCACAAGACCCAGACCTAGATTTTGATGTATAGTATGTCTCTGAAATATTAAAAATGAAGGCACAGTCGCAGTTTAGAAATTGCCCTTCAAATTTGGAGGGGGCTAGGGTGTAGTTTCAATGAATGTCAATGGACGGCGTGAGTTGCAAACAAATGGTCATATTGTGAAAACTATCAGGACTATGGCTTAGCCGTGGACATGTTTAGTGGCAGCAGGGATAGCTGAACGTTTTGATATAAGATTTGTGTAGGTGGGCTTGAAAATGAGGGAGTGGCGGCAGTTTAGAAATCATGTTCTGATTTTCCAGCTTTTGTCATCTCCCACTCTAGTTTCCCCATTCATTCCTATGGGACCAATTTCGCCGCAAAAACGACGATATTTCGTGAACCATTCGGCGAAACGTTCCACAAAGTAATAGCACACCATTCGGGAACAATCCGCACGTTTCGGTATATTACTTGTCTATGTAGTGTAAAAACTGTGGGAGGAGTTAGGGTGGTAAATTTGGCTATAATAATAAGAATAATATATATGTGAGATAACAGTAAGTGGTCTTGCTATGCAAGAACACTTAACTAGAAAAGGTACAATTTCTGGGGAAATTGTGAAAGTGTTCTTGCCTCTACAACTGGAGTGGGCGGAGTAACTGGGTGGGGTGGAGTGGCTTGAGTAACTGTGAAAAGTGTTAAAAAGCTTAATATTTTAAAAAGTATAAATAGTAGTAAAAAAGTTCCATCATTCGCTGAAAGAGCTGAACATTTTTTTCAAAAGTAATTTTTTTTTTCAAAAATGAATTTTTTTTAATCAAAAATGATTTTTTTTTCTTCAAAAATGATTTTTTTTTTTTCAAAAGTAATTTTTTTTTTCAAAGGTAATTTTTTTTTTCAAAAATGAATTTTTTTATTTCAAAAATAATTTTTTTTTCGAAATTATTTTTTTTTTAAAGTAATTTTTTTTTCAAAAATAATTTTTTTTTTTCAAAAATATTTTTTTTTTCAAATATATTTTTTTTTCAAAAATAATTTTTTTTTTAAAAGAAATTTTTTTTTCAAAAATATTTTTTTTTTTCAAAAATAATTTTTTTTTTTTCAAAAATATTTTTTTTTTCAAAAATATTTTTTTTTTTTTCAAAAATGATTTTTTTTTTTCAAAAATTATTTTTTTACTTTTTTCAAAAAATTTTTTTTTTTTTCAAAAATATTTTTTTTTTTTACATGGGGCGGTCATAATGTTTTGGCTGCTCATGGGGTGGTCATAATGTTTTGGCTGATCATGGGGTTGTCAGCTTTTGTCACTTCCCACTCTAGTTTTGAACATTTCGCCATTCATTCCTATGGGACCAATTTCGCCGCAAAAACGTCATTTCGTGGACCATTCGGCAAAACATTCCACAAAGTAATAACACACCAATCGGGAACAATCCGCTCGTTTCGGTATATTACTTGTCTCTGTAGTGTAAAAACTGTGGGAGGAGTCTACAAGCATTATCAAGTCTAGCAGATGAAGTCACATGCATTTGGAGTGTCTCAGCATCTTGTGTTTACAACCACTGTTTCCTAGCAACGCTCATGCCCTGTTTATGCTTCCCAAATACTACTTCATCAAAACTGCCCCATCAGAATTACCCCATCAAAACTGCCCCATCATATTCCTCTATTATAAATCAGTACATGGTGTGTCTGTCCCCTCCCCCGGGCTCTGTAATCAGAGCTGAGATGCTCCAGCCACCTCCCCCCCTGTGTATAACAGAAGCTTTGGTAACCATGGCAACAAAACAAACACTAACAGTACACTCTGATTAATGGCTAAAATTTCCTGAAATGACCTCTAAACAAATGGCCGTATTTTAAAAACTATACATCCTACAGCGAAGATCTTTATATTGTGAGAATTACAAGACCCAGACCTAGATTTTGATGTATAGTATGTCTCTGAAATATTAAAAATGAAGGCACAGTCGCAGTTTAGAAATTGCCCCTCAAATTTGGAGGGGGCTAGAGTGTAGTTTCAATGAATGTCAATGGACGGCGTGAGTTGCAAACAAATGGTCATATTGTGAAAACTATCAGGACTATGGCTTAGCCGTGGACATGTTTAGTGGCAGCAGGGATAGCTGAACGTTTTGATATAAGATTTGTGTAGGTGGGCTTGAAAATGAGGGAGTGGCGGCAGTTTAGAAATCATGTTCTGATTTTCCAGCTTTTGTCATCTCCCACTCTAGTTTCCCCATTCATTCCTATGGGACCAATTTCGCCGCAAAAATGACGATATTTCGTGAACCATTCGGCGAAACGTTCCACAAAGTAATAGCACACCATTCGGGAACAATCCGCACGTTTCGGTATATTACTTGTCTATGTAGTGTAAAAACTGTGGGAGGAGTTAGGGTGGTAAATTTGGCTATAATAATAAGAATAATATATATGTGAGATAATAGTAAGTGGTCTTGCTATGCAAGAACACTTAACTAGAAAAGGTACAATTTCTGGGGAAATTGTGAAAGTGTTCTTGCCTCTACAACTGGAGTGGGCGGAGTAACTGGGTGGGGTGGAGTGGCTTGAGTAACTGTGAAAAGTGTTAAAAAGCTTAATACTTTAAAAAGTATAAATAGTAGTAAAAAAGTTCCATCATTCGCTGAAAGAGCTGAACATTTTTTTCAAAAGTAATTTTTTTTTTCAAAAATGAATTTTTTTTAATCAAAAATGATTTTTTTTTCTTCAAAAATGATTTTTTTTTTCAAAAGTAATTTTTTTTTTCAAAGGTAATTTTTTTTTTCAAAAATGAATTTTTTTATTTCAAAAATAATTTTTTTTTCAAAAATATTTTTTTTTTTTCAAAAATATTTTTTTTTTTCAAATATATTTTTTTTTCAAAAATAATTTTTTTTTTAAAAGAAATTTTTTTTTCAAAAATATTTTTTTTTTTCAAAAATAATTTTTTTTTCTTCAAAAATATTTTTTTTTCTAAAATATATATTTTTTTTTTCAAAAATGATTTTTTTTTTTCAAAAATTATTTTTTTACTTTTTTCAAAAAATTTTTTTTTTTTTCAAAAATATTTTTTTTTTTACATGGGGCGGTCATAATGTTTTGGCTGATCATGGGGTGGTCATAATGTTTTGGCTGATCATGGGGTTGTCAGCTTTTGTCACTTCCCACTCTAGTTTTGAACATTTCGCCATTCATTCCTATGGGACCAATTTCGCCGCAAAAACTTCATTTCGTGGACCATTCGGCAAAACATTCCACAAAGTAATAACACACCAATCGGGAACAATCCGCTCGTTTCGGTATATTATTTGTCTCTGTAGTGTGAAAACTGTGGGAGGAGTCTACAAGCATTATCAAGTCTAGCAGATGAAGTCACATGCATTTGGAGTGTCTCAGCATCTTGTGTTTACAACCACTGTTTCCTAGCAACGCTCATGCCCTGTTTATGCTTCCCAAATACTGCTTCATCAAAACTGCCCCATCAGAATTACCCCATCAAAACTGCCCCATCATATTCCTCTATTATAAATCAGTACATGGTGTGTCTGTCCCCTCCCCCGGGCTCTGTAATCAGCTGAGATGCTCCAGCCACCTTCCCCCCTGTGTATAACAGAAGCTTTGGTAACCATGGCAACAAAACAAACACTAACAGTACACTCTGATTAATGGCTAAAATTTCCTGAAATGACCTCTAAACAAATGGCCGTATTTTAAAAACTATACATCCTACAGCGAAGATCTTTATATTGTGAGAATCACAAGACCCAGACCTAGATTTTGATGTATAGTATGTCTCTGAAATATTAAAAATGAAGGCACAGTCGCAGTTTAGAAATTGCCCTTCAAATTTGGAGGGGGCTAGAGTGTAGTTTCAATGAATGTCAATGGACGGCGTGAGTTGCAAACAAATGGTCATACTGTGAAAACTATCAGGACTATGGCTTAGCCGTGGACATGTTTAGTGGCAGCAGGGATAGCTGAACGTTTTGATATAAGATTTGTGTAGGAGGGCTTGAAAATGAGGGAGTGGCGGCAGTTTAGAAATCATGTTCTGATTTTTCAGCTTTTGTCATCTCCCACTCTAGTTTCCCCATTCATTCCTATGGGACCAATTTCGCCGCAAAAACGACGATATTTCGTGAACCATTCGGCGAAACGTTCCACAAAGTAATAGCACACCATTCGGGAACAATCCGCACGTTTCGGTATATTACTTGTCTATGTAGTGTAAAAACTGTGGGAGGAGTTAGGGTGGTAAATTTGGCTATAATAATAAGAATAATATATATGTGAGATAACAGTAAGTGGTATTGCTATGCAAGAACACTTAATAATATATATGTGAGATAACAGTAAGTGGTCTTGCTATGCAAGAACACTTAATAACTAGAAAAGCTACAATTTCTGGGGAAATTGTGAAAAGTGTTCTTGCCTCTACAACTGGAGTGGGCGGAGTAACTGGGTGGAGTGGCTTGAGTAACTGTGAAAAGTGTTAAAAAGCTTAATATTTTAAAAAGTATAAATAGTAGTAAAAAAGTTGAAGTCCCATCATTAGCTGAAAGAGCTGAACATTTTTTTCAAAAGTTTTTTTTTTTCAAAAATGAATTATTTTTTTTCAAAAATGATTTTTTTTTTTTTTTTAAACGAAATTTTTTTTTTCAAAAATATTTTTTTTTTCAAAAACTGCCATCAAAACTGCCCCATCAGAATTGTCCCATCAAAACTGCCCCATCATATTGCCACCATCAAAACTGCCCCATCAGAATTGCCCCATCAAAACTGCCCCATCAAAACTGCCACATCATATTGCCACCATCAAAACTGCCCCATCAGAATTGCCCTATTAAAACAGCCCCATCATATTGCCACCATCAAAACTGCCCCATCAGAATTGCCCCATCATATTGCCACCATCAAAACTGCCCCATCAGAATTGCCCTATTAAAACAGCCCCATCATATTGCCACCATCAAAACTGCCCCATCATAATTGCCACCATCAAAACTGCCCCGTCATAATTGCCCCATTAAAACTGCCCCATCAGAATTGCCCTATCAAAACTGCCCCATCATATTCCTCTATTTTAAATCAGTACATGGTGTGTCTGTCCCCTCCCCTGGGCTCTGTAATCAGAGCTGAGATGCTCCAGCCACCTCCCCCCCTGTGTATAACAGAAGCTTTGGTAACCATGGCAACAAAACAAACACAGTACACTCTGATTAATGGCTAAAATTTCCTGAAATGACCTCTAAACAAAAAGCTTTTTCTCAAAAACTATAAATCCTACAGCGAAGATCTTTATATTGTGAGAATCACAAGACCCAGACCTAGATTTTGATGTATAGTATGTCTCTGAAATATTAAAAATGGAGGCACAGTCGCAGTTTAGAAATTGCCCTTCAAATTTGAAGGGGCTAGAGTGTAGTTTCAATGAATGTCAATGGACGGCTTGAGTTGCAAACAAATGGTCATATTGTGAAAACTATCAGGACTATGGCTTAGCCGTGGACATGTTTAGTGGCAGCAGGGATAGCTGAACGTTTTGATATAAGATTTGTGTAGGTGGGCTTGAAAATGAGGGAGTGGCGGCAGTTTAGAAATCATGTTCTGATTTTTCAGCTTTTGTCACCTCCCACTCTAGTTTCCCCATTCATTCCTATGGGACCAATTTCGCCGCAAAAACGACGATATTTCGTGAACCATTCGGCGAAATATTCCACAAAATAATAGCACACCATTCGGGAACAATCCGCACGTTTCGGTATATTACTTGTCTATGTAGTATAAAAACTGTGGGAGGAGTTAGGGTGGTAAATTTGGCTATAATAATAATAATAATAACTAGAAAAGCTACAATTTCTGGGGAAATTGTGAAAAGTGTTCTTGCCTCTACAACTGGAGTGGGCCGAGTAACTGGGTGGAGTGGCTTGAGTAACTATTTTAAAAAGTATCAATAGTAGTAAAAAAGTTGAAGAAGTCCCATAATTAGCTGAAAGAGCTGAACTTTTTTTCAAAAATGAATTTTATTTTTTTTCAAAAATGATTTTTTTTTTCAAAAATGATTTTTTTTTTCAAATTTTTTTTTTTTTAAATGATTTTTTTTCAAATTTTTTTTTTAATGAATTTTATTTTTTTTTTTTTAAAATGAATTTTATTTTTTTTTCAAAAATAATTTTTTTTTTCAAAAATGATTTTTTTTTTTCAAAAATTTTTTTTTTTTTTTTTTAATGATTTTTTTTCAAATTTTTTTTTCAAAAATGAATTTTATTTTTTTTTCAAAAATGAATTTTATTTTTTTTTTCAAAAATGATTTTTTTTTTTCAAAAATGATTTTTTTTTTTTTTCAAAAATATATTTTTTTTTTATTAGGCGGTCATAATGTTTTTTCTGATCATGGGGTGGTCATAATGTTTTGGCTGATCATGGGGTTGTCAGCTTTTGTCACCTCCCACTCTAGTTTTGAACATTTCGCCATTCATTCCTATGGGACCAATTTTGTCACAAAAACAACGATATTTCGTGAACCATTCGGCGAAACGTTCCAGAAAGTAATAACACACCAATCGGGAACAATCCGCTTGTTTCGGTATATTACTTGTCTCTGTAGTGTAAAAACTGTGGGAGGAGTCTACAAGCATTATCAAGTCTAGCAGATGAAGTCACATGCATTTGGGGTGTCTCAGCATCTTGTGTTTACAACCACTGTTTCCTAGCAACGCTCATGCCCTGTTTATGCTTCCCAAATACTACTTCATCAAAACTGCCCCATCAGAATTACCCCATCAAAACTGCCCCATCATATTCCTCTATTATAAATCAGTACATGGTGTGTCTGTCCCCTCCCCCGGGCTCTGTAATCAGAGCTGAGATGCTCCAGCCACCTCCCCCCTGTGTATAACAGAAGCTTTGGTAACCGTGGCAACAAAACAAACACAGTACACTCTGATTAATGGCTAAAATTTCCTGAAATGACCTCTAAACAAATGGCCGTATTTTAAAAACTATAAATCCTACAGCGAAGATCTTTATATCGTGAGAATCACAAGACCCAGACCTAGATTTTGATGTATAGTATGTCTCTGAAATATTAAAAATGGAGGCACGGTCGCAGTTTAGAAATTGCCCTTCAAATTTGAAGGGGCTAGAGTGTAGTTTCAATGAATGTCAATGGACGGCGTGAGTTGCAAACAAATGCTCATATTGTGAAAACTATCAGGACTATGGCTTAGCTGTGGACATGTTTAGTGGCAGCAGGGATAGCTGAACGTTTTGATATAAGATTTGTGTAGGTGGGCTTGAAAATGAGGGAGTGGCGGCAGTTTAGAAATCATGTTCTGATTTTCCAGCTTTTGCCATCTCCCATTCTAGTTTCCCCATTCATTCCTATGGGACCAATTTCGCCGCAAAAACTACGATATTTCGTGAACCATTCAGCGAAATGTTCCACAAAGTAATAGCACACCATTCGGGAACAATCCGCACGTTTCGGTATATTACTTGTCTATGTAGTGTAAAAACTGTGGGAGGAGTTAGGGTGGTAAATTTGGCTATAATAATAATAAGAATAATATATATGTGAGATAACAATAAGTGGTCTTGCTATGCAAGAACACTTAATAAGAATAAGAATAATAATATACATGTGAGATAACAGTAAGTGGTCTTGCTATGCAAGAACACTTAATAATATATATGTGAGATAACAGTAAGTGGTCTTGCTATGCAAGAACACTTAATAATAATATATATGTGAGATAACAGTAAGTGGTCTTGCTATGCAAGAACACTTAACTAGAAAAGGTACAATTTCTGGGGAAATTGTGAAAGTGTTCTTGCCTCTACAACTGGAGTGGGCGGAGTAACTGGGTGGGGTGGCTTGAGTAACTGTGAAAAGTGTTAAAAAGCTTAATATTTTAAAAAGTATAAATAGTAGTAAAAAAGTTCCATCATTCGCTGAAAGAGCTGAACATTTTTTTCAAAAGTAATTTTTTTTTTCAAAAATGAATTTTTTTTATTCAAAAATGATTTTTTTTTCTTCAAAAATGATTTTTTTTTTCTTCAAAAATGAATTTTTTTTTTCAAAAGTAATTTTTTTTTTCAAAGGTAATTTTATTTTTCAAAAATGAATTTTTTTATTTCAAAAATAATTTTTTTTTCGAAATTATTTTTTTTTTAAAGTAATTTTTTTTTCAAAAATAATTTTTTTTTTCAAAAATATATTTTTTTTTCAAATATATTTTTTTTTTCAAAAATAATTTTTTTTTTAAAAGTAATTTTTTTTTCAAAAATATTTTTTTTTTTCAAAAATAATTTTTTTTTTTTTCAAAAATATTTTTTTTTTTCAAAAATATTTTTTTTTTCCAAAAATGATTTTTTTTTTTTTCAAAAATTATTTTTTTATTTTTTTCAAAAATTATTTTTTTTTTTCAAAAATATTTTTTTTTTACATGGGGCGGTCATAATGTTTTGGCTGATCATGGGGTGGTCATAATGTTTTGGCTGATCATGGGGTTGTCAGCTTTTGTCACCTCCCACTCTAGTTTTGAACATTTCGCCATTCATTCCTATAGGACCAATTTCGCCGCAAAAACTTCATTTCGTGGACCATTCGGCGAAACATTCCACAAAGTAATAACACACCAATCGGGAACAATCCGCTCGTTTCGGTATATTACTTGTCTCTGTAGTGTAAAAACTGTGGGAGGAGTCTACAAGCATTATCAAGTCTAGCAGATGAGGTCACATGCATTTGGGGTGTCTCAGCATCTTGTGTTTACAACCACTGTTTCCTAGCAACGCTCATGCCCTGTTTATGCTTCCCAAATACCACTTCATCAAAACTGCCCCATCAGAATTACCCCATCAAAACTGCCCCATCAGAATTACCCCATCAAAAATGCCCCATCATATTCCTCTATTATAAATCAGTACATGGTGTGTCTGTCCCCTCCCCCGGGCTCTGTAATCAGCTGAGATGCTCCAGCCACCTTCCCCCCTGTGTATAACAGAAGCTTTGGTAACCATGGCAACAAAACAAACACTAACAGTACACTCTGATTAATGGCTAAAATTTCCTGAAATGACCTCTAAACAAATGGCCGTATTTTAAAAACTATACATCCTACAGCGAAGATCTTTATATTGTGAGAATCACAAGACCCAGACCTAGATTTTGATGTATAGTATGTCTGTGAAATATTAAAAATGAAGGCACGGTCGCAGTTTAGAAATTGCCCTTCAAATTTGGAGGGGGCTAGAGTGTAGTTTCAATGAATGTCAATGGACGGCGTGAGTTACAAACAAATGGTCATATTGTGAAAACTATCAGGACTATGGCTTAGCCGTGGACATGTTTAGTGGCAGCAGGGATAGCTGAACGTTTTGATATAAGATTTGTGTAGGTGGGCTTGAAAATGAGGGAGTGGCGGCAGTTTAGAAATCATGTTCTGATTTTCCAGCTTTTGTCATCTCCCACTCTAGTTTCCCCATTCATTCCTATGGGACCAATTTCGCCGCAAAAACGACGATATTTCGTGAACCATTTGGCGAAACGTTCCACAAAGTAATAGCACACCATTCGGGAACAATCCGCACGTTTCGGTATATTACTTGTCTATGTAGTGTAAAAACTGTGGGAGGAGTTAGGGTGGTAAATTTGGCTATAATAATAAGAATAATATATATGTGAGATAACAGTAAGTGGTCTTGCTATGCAAGAACAGTTAACTAGAAAAGGTACAATTTCTGGGGAAATTGTGAAAGTGTTCTTGCCTCTACAACTGGAGTGGGCGGAGTAACTGGGTGGGGTGGAGTGGCTTGCGTAACTGTGAAAAGTGTTAAAAAGCTTAATATTTTAAAAAGTATAAATAGTAGTAAAAAAGTTCCATCATTCGCTGAAAGAGCTGAACATTTTTTTCAAAAGTAATTTTTTTTTTCAAAAATGAATTTTTTTTAATCAAAAACGATTTTTTTTTTCTTCAAAAATGATTTTTTTTTTCAAAAGTAATTTTTTTTTCAAAGGTAATTTTTTTTTTCAAAAATGAATTTTTTTATTTCAAAAATAATTTTTTTTTCGAAATTATTATTTTTTTTAAAGTAATTTTTTTTTCAAAAATAATTTTTTTTTTTCAAAAATATTTTTTTTTTCAAATATATTTTTTTTTCAAAAATAATTTTTTTTTTAAAAGTAATTTTTTTTTCAAAAATATTTTTTTTTCAAAAATAATTTTTTTTTTTTCAAAAATATTTTTTTTTTCAAAAATATATTTTTTTTTTTTTCAAAAATGATTTTTTTTTTTCCAAAATTATTTTTTTACTTTTTTCAAAAATTACTTTTTTTTTTCAAAAATATTTTTTTTTTTACATGGGGCGGTCATAATGTTTTGGCTGATCATGGGGTGGTCATAATGTTTTGGCTGATCATGGGGTTGTCAGCTTTTGTCACTTCCCACTCTAGTTTTGAACATTTCGCCATTCATTCCTATGGGACCAATTTCGCCGCAAAAACGTCATTTCGTGGACCATTCGGCAAAACATTCCACAAAGTAATAACACGCCAATCGGGAACAATCCGCTCGTTTCGGTATATTATTTGTCTCTGTAGTGTGAAAACTGTGGGAGGAGTCTACAAGCATTATCAAGTCTAGCAGATGAAGTCACATGCATTTGGAGTGTCTCAGCATCTTGTGTTTACAACCACTGTTTCCTAGCAACGCTCATGCCCTGTTTATGCTTCCCAAATACTGCTTCATCAAAACTGCCCCATCATATTCCTCTATTATAAATCAGTACATGGTGTGTCTGTCCCCTCCCCCGGGCTCTGTAATCAGCTGAGATGCTCCAGCCACCTCCCCCCTGTGTATAACAGAAGCTTTGGTAACCATGGCAACAAAACAAACACTAACAGTACACTCTGATTAATGGCTAAAATGTCCTGAAATGACCTCTAAACAAATGGCCGTATTTTAAAAACTATACATCCTACAGCGAAGATCTTTATATTGTGAGAATCACAAGACCCAGACCTAGATTTTGATGTATAGTATGTCTCTGAAATATTAAAAATGAAGGCACAGTCGCAGTTTAGAAATTGCCCTTCAAATTTGGAGGGGGCTAGGGTGTAGTTTCAATGAATGTCAATGGACGGCGTGAGTTGCAAACAAATGGTCATATTGTGAAAACTATCAGGACTATGGCTTAGCCGTGGACATGTTTAGTGGCAGCAGGGATAGCTGAACGTTTTGATATAAGATTTGTGTAGGTGGGCTTGAAAATGAGGGAGTGGCGGCAGTTTAGAAATCATGTTCTGATTTTCCAGCTTTTGTCATCTCCCACTCTAGTTTCCCCATTCATTCCTATGGGACCAATTTCGCCGCAAAAACGACGATATTTCGTGAACCATTCGGCGAAACGTTCCACAAAGTAATAGCACACCATTCGGGAACAATCCGCACGTTTCGGTATATTACTTGTCTATGTAGTGTAAAAACTGTGGGAGGAGTTAGGGTGGTAAATTTGGCTATAATAATAAGAATAATATATATGTGAGATAACAGTAAGTGGTCTTGCTATGCAAGAACACTTAACTAGAAAAGGTACAATTTCTGGGGAAATTGTGAAAGTGTTCTTGCCTCTACAACTGGAGTGGGCGGAGTAACTGGGTGGGGTGGAGTGGCTTGAGTAACTGTGAAAAGTGTTAAAAAGCTTAATATTTTAAAAAGTATAAATAGTAGTAAAAAAGTTCCATCATTCGCTGAAAGAGCTGAACATTTTTTTCAAAAGTAATTTTTTTTTTCAAAAATGAATTTTTTTTAATCAAAAATGATTTTTTTTTCTTCAAAAATGATTTTTTTTTTTTCAAAAGTAATTTTTTTTTTCAAAGGTAATTTTTTTTTTCAAAAATGAATTTTTTTATTTCAAAAATAATTTTTTTTTCGAAATTATTTTTTTTTTAAAGTAATTTTTTTTTCAAAAATAATTTTTTTTTTTCAAAAATATTTTTTTTTTCAAATATATTTTTTTTTCAAAAATAATTTTTTTTTAAAAGAAATTTTTTTTTCAAAAATATTTTTTTTTTTCAAAAATAATTTTTTTTTTTTCAAAAATATTTTTTTTTTCAAAAATATTTTTTTTTTTTTTCAAAAATGATTTTTTTTTTTTCAAAAATTATTTTTTTACTTTTTTCAAAAAAATTTTTTTTTTTTCAAAAATATTTTTTTTTTTTACATGGGGCGATCATAATGTTTTGGCTGCTCATGGGGTGGTCATAATGTTTTGGCTGATCATGGGGTTGTCAGCTTTTGTCACTTCCCACTCTAGTTTTGAACATTTCGCCATTCATTCCTATGGGACCAATTTCGCCGCAAAAACGTCATTTCGTGGACCATTCGGCAAAACATTCCACAAAGTAATAACACACCAATCGGGAACAATCCGCTCGTTTCGGTATATTACTTGTCTCTGTAGTGTAAAAACTGTGGGAGGAGTCTACAAGCATTATCAAGTCTAGCAGATGAAGTCACATGCATTTGGAGTGTCTCAGCATCTTGTGTTTACAACCACTGTTTCCTAGCAACGCTCATGCCCTGTTTATGCTTCCCAAATACTACTTCATCAAAACTGCCCCATCAGAATTACCCCATCAAAACTGCCCCATCATATTCCTCTATTATAAATCAGTACATGGTGTGTCTGTCCCCTCCCCCGGGCTCTGTAATCAGAGCTGAGATGCTCCAGCCACCTCCCCCCCTGTGTATAACAGAAGCTTTGGTAACCATGGCAACAAAACAAACACTAACAGTACACTCTGATTAATGGCTAAAATTTCCTGAAATGACCTCTAAACAAATGGCCGTATTTTAAAAACTATACATCCTACAGCGAAGATCTTTATATTGTGAGAATCACAAGACCCAGACCTAGATTTTGATGTATAGTATGTCTCTGAAATATTAAAAATGAAGGCACAGTCGCAGTTTAGAAATTGCCCCTCAAATTTGGAGGGGGCTAGAGTGTAGTTTCAATGAATGTCAATGGACGGCGTGAGTTGCAAACAAATGGTCATATTGTGAAAACTATCAGGACTATGGCTTAGCCGTGGACATGTTTAGTGGCAGCAGGGATAGCTGAACGTTTTGATATAAGATTTGTGTAGGTGGGCTTGAAAATGAGGGAGTGGCGGCAGTTTAGAAATCATGTTCTGATTTTCCAGCTTTTGTCATCTCCCACTCTAGTTTCCCCATTCATTCCTATGGGACCAATTTCGCCGCAAAAATGACGATATTTCGTGAACCATTCGGCGAAACGTTCCACAAAGTAATAGCACACCATTCGGGAACAATCCGCACGTTTCGGTATATTACTTGTCTATGTAGTGTAAAAACTGTGGGAGGAGTTAGGGTGGTAAATTTGGCTATAATAATAAGAATAATATATATGTGAGATAATAGTAAGTGGTCTTGCTATGCAAGAACACTTAACTAGAAAAGGTACAATTTCTGGGGAAATTGTGAAAGTGTTCTTGCCTCTACAACTGGAGTGGGCGGAGTAACTGGGTGGGGTGGAGTGGCTTGAGTAACTGTGAAAAGTGTTAAAAAGCTTAATACTTTAAAAAGTATAAATAGTAGTAAAAAAGTTCCATCATTCGCTGAAAGAGCTGAACATTTTTTTCAAAAGTAATTTTTTTTTTCAAAAATGAATTTTTTTTAATCAAAAATGATTTTTTTTTCTTCAAAAATGATTTTTTTTTTCAAAAGTAATTTTTTTTTTCAAAGGTAATTTTTTTTTTCAAAAATGAATTTTTTTATTTCAAAAATAATTTTTTTTTCAAAAATATTTTTTTTTTTTCAAAAATATTTTTTTTTTTCAAATATATTTTTTTTTCAAAAATAATTTTTTTTTTAAAAGAAATTTTTTTTTCAAAAATATTTTTTTTTTTCAAAAATAATTTTTTTTTCTTCAAAAATATTTTTTTTTCTAAAATATATATTTTTTTTTTCAAAAATGATTTTTTTTTTTCAAAAATTATTTTTTTACTTTTTTCAAAAATTTTTTTTTTTTTTCAAAAATATTTTTTTTTTTTACATGGGGCGGTCATAATGTTTTTTCTGATCATGGGGTGGTCATAATGTTTTGGCTGATCATGGGGTTGTCAGCTTTTGTCACCTCCCACTCTAGTTTTGAACATTTCGCCATTCATTCCTATGGGACCAATTTTGTCACAAAAACAACGATATTTCGTGAACCATTCGGCGAAACGTTCCAGAAAGTAATAACACACCAATCGGGAACAATCCGCTTGTTTCGGTATATTACTTGTCTCTGTAGTGTAAAAACTGTGGGAGGAGTCTACAAGCATTATCAAGTCTAGCAGATGAAGTCACATGCATTTGGGGTGTCTCAGCATCTTGTGTTTACAACCACTGTTTCCTAGCAACGCTCATGCCCTGTTTATGCTTCCCAAATACTACTTCATCAAAACTGCCCCATCAGAATTACCCCATCAAAACTGCCCCATCATATTCCTCTATTATAAATCAGTACATGGTGTGTCTGTCCCCTCCCCCGGGCTCTGTAATCAGAGCTGAGATGCTCCAGCCACCTCCCCCCTGTGTATAACAGAAGCTTTGGTAACCGTGGCAACAAAACAAACACAGTACACTCTGATTAATGGCTAAAATTTCCTGAAATGACCTCTAAACAAATGGCCGTATTTTAAAAACTATAAATCCTACAGCGAAGATCTTTATATCGTGAGAATCACAAGACCCAGACCTAGATTTTGATGTATAGTATGTCTCTGAAATATTAAAAATGGAGGCACGGTCGCAGTTTAGAAATTGCCCTTCAAATTTGAAGGGGCTAGAGTGTAGTTTCAATGAATGTCAATGGACGGCGTGAGTTGCAAACAAATGCTCATATTGTGAAAACTATCAGGACTATGGCTTAGCTGTGGACATGTTTAGTGGCAGCAGGGATAGCTGAACGTTTTGATATAAGATTTGTGTAGGTGGGCTTGAAAATGAGGGAGTGGCGGCAGTTTAGAAATCATGTTCTGATTTTCCAGCTTTTGCCATCTCCCATTCTAGTTTCCCCATTCATTCCTATGGGACCAATTTCGCCGCAAAAACTACGATATTTCGTGAACCATTCAGCGAAATGTTCCACAAAGTAATAGCACACCATTCGGGAACAATCCGCACGTTTCGGTATATTACTTGTCTATGTAGTGTAAAAACTGTGGGAGGAGTTAGGGTGGTAAATTTGGCTATAATAATAATAAGAATAATATATATGTGAGATAACAATAAGTGGTCTTGCTATGCAAGAACACTTAATAAGAATAAGAATAATAATATACATGTGAGATAACAGTAAGTGGTCTTGCTATGCAAGAACACTTAATAATATATATGTGAGATAACAGTAAGTGGTCTTGCTATGCAAGAACACTTAATAATAATATATATGTGAGATAACAGTAAGTGGTCTTGCTATGCAAGAACACTTAACTAGAAAAGGTACAATTTCTGGGGAAATTGTGAAAGTGTTCTTGCCTCTACAACTGGAGTGGGTGGAGTAACTGGGTGGGGTGGCTTGAGTAACTGTGAAAAGTGTTAAAAAGCTTAATATTTTAAAAAGTATAAATAGTAGTAAAAAAGTTCCATCATTCGCTGAAAGAGCTGAACATTTTTTTCAAAAGTAATTTTTTTTTTCAAAAATGAATTTTTTTTATTCAAAAATGATTTTTTTTTCTTCAAAAATGATTTTTTTTTTCTTCAAAAATGAATTTTTTTTTTCAAAAGTAATTTTTTTTTTCAAAGGTAATTTTATTTTTCAAAAATGAATTTTTTTATTTCAAAAATAATTTTTTTTTCGAAATTATTTTTTTTTTAAAGTAATTTTTTTTTCAAAAATAATTTTTTTTTTCAAAAATATTTTTTTTTTCAAATATATTTTTTTTTTCAAAAATAATTTTTTTTTTAAAAGTAATTTTTTTTTCAAAAATATTTTTTTTTTTCAAAAATAATTTTTTTTTTTTTTCAAAAATATTTTTTTTTTTCAAAAATATTTTTTTTTTCCAAAAATGATTTTTTTTTTTTTCAAAAATTATTTTTTTATTTTTTTCAAAAATTATTTTTTTTTTTCAAAAATATTTTTTTTTTACATGGGGCGGTCATAATGTTTTGGCTGATCATGGGGTGGTCATAATGTTTTGGCTGATCATGGGGTTGTCAGCTTTTGTCACCTCCCACTCTAGTTTTGAACATTTCGCCATTCATTCCTATAGGACCAATTTCGCCGCAAAAACTTCATTTCGTGGACCATTCGGCGAAACATTCCACAAAGTAATAACACACCAATCGGGAACAATCCGCTCGTTTCGGTATATTACTTGTCTCTGTAGTGTAAAAACTGTGGGAGGAGTCTACAAGCATTATCAAGTCTAACAGATGAAGTCACATGCATTTGGGGTGTCTCAGCATCTTGTGTTTACAACCACTGTTTCCTAGCAACGCTCATGCCCTGTTTATGCTTCCCAAATACTACTTCATCAAAACTGCCCCATCAGAATTACCCCATCAAAACTGCCCCATCATATTCCTCTATTATAAATCAGTACATGGTGTGTCTGTCCCCCTCCCCCGGGCTCTGTAATCAGAGCTGAGAGGCTCCAGCCACCTCCCCCCTGTGTATAACAGAAGCTTTGGTAACCATGGTAACAAAACAAACACAGTACACGCTGATTAATGGCTAAAATTTCCTGAAATGACCTCTAAACAAATGGCCGTATTTTAAAAACTATACATCCTACAGCGAAGATCTTTATATTGTGAGAATCACAAGACCCAGACCTAGATTTTGATACATAGTATGTCTCTGAAATATTAAAAATGAAGGCACGGTCGCAGTTTAGAAATTGCCCTTCAAATTTGAAGGGGCTAGAGTGTAGTTTCAATGAATGTCAATGGACGGCGTGAGTTGCAAACAAATGGTCATATTGTGTAAACTATCAGGACTATGGCTTAGCCGTGGACATGTTTAGTGGCAGCAGGGATAGCTGAACGTTTTGATATAAGATTTGTGTAGGTGGGCTTGAAAATGAGGGAGTGGCGGCAGTTTAGAAATCATGTTCTGATTTTCCAGCTTTTGCCATCTCCCACTCTAGTTTCCCCATTCATTCCTATGGGACCAATTTCGCCGCAAAAACTACGATATTTCGTGAACCATTTGGCGAAACGTTCCACAAAGTAATAGCACACCATTCGGGAACAATCCGCACGTTTCGGTATATTACTTGTCTATGTAGTGTAAAAACTGTGGGAGGAGTTAGGGTGGTAAATTTGGCTATAATAATAATAAGAATAATATATATGTGAGATAACAATAAGTGGTCTTGCTATGCAAGAACACTTAATAAGAATAAGAATAATAATATACATGTGAGATAACAGTAAGTGGTCTTGCTATGCAAGAACACTTAATAATAATATATATGTGAGATAACAGTAAGTGGTCTTGCTATGCAAGAACACTTAACTAGAAAAGGTACAATTTCTGGGGAAATTGTGAAAGTGTTCTTGCCTCTACAACTGGAGTGGGCGGAGTAACTGGATGGAGTGGCTTGAGTAACTGTGAAAAGTGTTAAAAAGCTTAATATTTTAAAAAGTATAAATAGTAGTAAAAAAGTTGAAGTCCCATCATTAGCTGAAAGAGCTGAACATTTTTTTCAAAAGTTTTTTTTTTTTTCAAAAATGAATTATTTTTTTTCAAAAATGATTTTTTTTTTCAAAAATGAATTATTTTTTTTTTAAAAATGATTTTTTTTTTTAAACGAAATTTTTTTTTTCAAAAACTGCCATCAAAACTGCCCCATCAGAATTGTCCCATCAAAACTGCCCCATCATATTGCCACCATCAAAACTGCCCCATCAGAATTGCCACCATCAAAACTGCCCCATCAGAATTGCCCCATCATATTGCCACCATCAAAACTGCCCCATCATAATTGCCCCATTAAAACTGCCCCATCAGAATTGCCCTATCAAAACTGCCCCATCATATTCCTCTATTATAAATCAGTACATGGTGTGTCTGTCCCCTCCCCTGGGCTCTGTAATCAGAGCTGAGATGCTCCAGCCACCTCCCCCCCTGTGTATAACAGAAGCTTTGGTAACCATGGCAACAAAACAAACACAGTACACTCTGATTAATGGCTAAAATTTCCTGAAATGACCTCTAAACAAAAAGCTTTTTCCCAAAAACTATAAATCCTACAGCGAAGATCTTTATATTGTGAGAATCACAAGACCCAGACCTAGATTTTGATGTATAATATGTCTCTGAAATATTAAAAATAGAGGCACGGTCGCAGTTTAGAAATTGCCCTTCAAATTTGAAGGGGCTAGAGTGTAGTTTCAATGAATGTCAATGGACGGTGTGAGTTGCAAACAAATGGTCATATTGTGAAAACTATCAGGACTATGGCTTAGCCGTGGACATGTTTAGTGGCAGCAAGGATAGCTGAACGTTTTGATAAAAGATTTGTGTAGGTGGGCTTGAAAATGAGGGAGTGGCGGCAGTTTAGAAATCATGTTCTGATTTTTCACCTTTTGTCACCTCCCACTCTAGTTTCCCCATTCATTCCTATGGGACCAATTTCGCCGCAAAAACTACGATATTTCGTGAACCATTCGGCGAAACGTTCCACAAAATAATAGCACACCATTCGGGAACAATCCGCACGTTTCGGTATATTACTTGTCTATGTAGTGTAAAAATTGTGGGAGGAGTTAGGGTGGTAAATTTGGCTATAAGAATAAGAATAAGAATAATAATATATATGTGAGATAACAGTAAGTGGTCTTGCTATGCAAGAACACTTAACTAGAAAAGGTACAATTTCTGGGGAAATTGTGAAAGTGTTCTTGCCTCTACAACTGGAGTGGGCGGAGTAACTGGGTGGGGTGGCTTGAGTAACTGTGAAAAGTGTTAAAAAGCTTAATATTTTAAAAAGTATAAATAGTAGTAAAAAAGTTCCAGCATTCGCTGAAAGAGCTGAACATTTTTTTCAAAAGTAATTTTTTTTTTCAAAAATGAATTTTTTTTATTCAAAAATGATTTTTTTTTCTTCAAAAATGATTTTTTTTTTCTTCAAAAATGAATTTTTTTTTTCAAAAGTAATTTTTTTTTTCAAAGGTAATTTTTTTTTTCAAAAATGAATTTTTTTATTTCAAAAATAATTTTTTTTTCGAAATTATTTTTTTTTTAAAGTAATTTTTTTTTCAAAAATAATTTTTTTTTTCAAAAATATTTTTTTTTTTTCAAATATATTTTTTTTTCAAAAATAATTTTTTTTTTAAAAGTAATTTTTTTTTCAAAAATATTTTTTTTTTTCAAAAATAATTTTTTTTTTTTTCAAAAATATTTTTTTTTTTCAAAAATATTTTTTTTTTCCAAAAATGATTTTTTTTTTTTTCAAAAATTATTTTTTTATTTTTTTCAAAAATTATTTTTTTTTTTTCAAAAATATTTTTTTTTTACATGGGGCGGTCATAATGTTTTGGCTGATCATGGGGTGGTCATAATGTTTTGGCTGATCATGGGGTTGTCAGCTTTTGTCACCTCCCACTCTAGTTTTGAACATTTCGCCATTCATTCCTATGGGACCAATTTCGCCGCAAAAACTTCATTTCGTGGACCATTCGGCGAAACATTCCACAAAGTAATAACACACCAATCGGGAACAATCCGCTCGTTTCGGTATATTACTTGTCTCTGTAGTGTAAAAACTGTGGGAGGAGTCTACAAGCATTATCAAGTCTAACAGATGAAGTCACATGCATTTGGGGTGTCTCAGCATCTTGTGTTTACAACCACTGTTTCCTAGCAACGCTCATGCCCTGTTTATGCTTCCCAAATACTACTTCATCAAAACTGCCCCATCAGAATTACCCCATCAAAACTGCCCCATCATATTCCTCTATTATAAATCAGTACATGGTGTGTCTGTCCCCCTCCCCCGGGCTCTGTAATCAGAGCTGAGAGGCTCCAGCCACCTCCCCCCTGTGTATAACAGAAGCTTTGGTAACCATGGTAACAAAACAAACACAGTACACGCTGATTAATGGCTAAAATTTCCTGAAATGACCTCTAAACAAATGGCCGTATTTTAACCGCTTGGCATCCGCGCTATAGCCGAATGACGGCTACAGCGCGGACCTGAATTCCCGGGAGGCCGTCATATGACGGCCTCCCCTGTGCACGTGCCCTGCGCGCGCCCTACAGGGCGCGCGTGGAGCGCGCTGTGATCACCGAGTCACTGAGACTCGGGTGATCACCGATCTGTGTAAGGGGCCGGACCCGGCCCCTTACCATGTGATCAGCTGTCAGCCAATGACAGCTGATCACATGATCAAAACAAAAGCTCTGTGATCGTTTTTTTTTTCTCCTCGCGCTGACAGTGCGAGGAGAAAAAAAAGCCGATCACCGGCTCAGCAGCAAGGGACATCGGTCCCGAAGAGGAGGAGGCAATAATGCCTCAATTGTGCCACAATTGTGCCAACAGTACCCACTGACAGTGCAACCTGACATTGCCACATCACAGTGCCCACAGTGCCCACCAGTGCCACGTATCAATGCCCATAAGTGCCACCTATCAATGCCTACAAGTGCCACCTATCAATGCCCACCATTGCCACCTAACAATGCCCACCAGTGGTGCTAATCAGTGCCACCTAGCAGTGTACAAGATCAGTGCCCATTATTGCCACCAATCAGTGCCCATCACTGCCACCCATCAGTGCCCATCACTGCCACCTATCAGTGCCCATTGGTGCCACCTCATCAGCGTACATCAATGAAGGAGAAAAATTACCCTTTTAAAAAATTTTATAACAAAATATAAAAAAAAAAAATTTTTTTTTTTAAAATTCGGGCTTTTTAAATTTTTTTAACAAAAAATAAAAACCGCAGAGGTGATCAAATGCCACCAAAAGAAAGCTCTATTTGTAGGAAAAAAATGATAAAAATTTCATTTGGGTACAGTGTTGCATGACCGCGCAATTGTCATTCAAAGTGCGTCAGCGCTGAAAGCTGAAAATTGGTCTGGATAGGAGGGGGGTTTAAGTGCCCGGTAAGCAAGTGGTTAAAAACTATACATCCTACAGCAAAGATCTTTATATTGTGAAAATCACAAGACCCAGACCTAGATTTTGATACATAGTATGTCTCTGAAATATTAAAAATGAAGGCACGGTCGCAGTTTAGAAATTGCCCTTCAAATTTGAAGGGGCTAGAGTGTAGTTTCAATGAATGTCAATGGACGGTGTGAGTTGCAAACAAATGGTCATATTGTGAAAACTATCAGGACTATGGCTTAGCCGTGGACATGTTTAGTGGCAGCAGGGATAGCTGAACGTTTTGATATAAGATTTGTGTAGGTGGGCTTGAAAATGAGGGAGTGGCGGCAGTTTAGAAATCATGTTCTGATTTTCCAGCTTTTGTCATCTCCCACTCTAGTTTCCCCATTCATTCCTATGGGACCAATTTCGCCGCAAAAACGACGATATTTCGTGAACCATTCGGCGAAACATTCCACAAAGTAATAGCACACCATTCGGTAACAATCCGCACGTTTCGGTATATTACTTGTCTATGTAGTGTAAAAACTGTGGGAGCAGTTAGGGTGGTAAATTTGGCTATAATAATAATAAGAACTAGAAAAGGTACAATTTCTGGGGAAATTGTGAAAGTGTTCTTGCCTCTACAACTGGAGTGGGCGGAATAACTGGGTGGGGTGGAGTGGCTTGAGTAACTGTGAAAAGTGTTAAAAAGCTTAATATTTTAAAAAGTATAAATAGTAGTAAAAAAGTTCCATCATTCGCTGAAAGAGCTGAACATTTTTTTCAAAAGTAATTTTTTTTTTTCAAAAATGAATTTTTTTTTTTCAAAAATGGATTTTTTTTATTCAAAAATGATTTTTTTTCTTCAAAAATGATTTTTTTTTTCTTCAAAAATGATTTTTTTTTTCAAAAATGATTTTTTTTTAAAAGTAATTTTTTTTCTCAAAAATAATTTTTTTTTTCGAAATTATTTTTTTTTTTTAAGTAATTTTTTTTTCAAAAATATATATTTTTTTTTCAAAAATCATTTTTTTTTTTCAAAAATAATTTTTTTTTTCAAAAATAATTTTTTTTTTTTCAAAAATATTTTTTTTTTCAAAAATAATTTTTTTTTTCAAAAATAATTTTTTTTTTCAAAAACAATTTTTTTTTTTCAAAAATAATTTTTTTTTCAAAAATATATATATTTTTTTTCAAAAATATATTTTTTTTTTTCAAAAATATATATATTTTTTTTCAAAAATATATATTTTTTTTTTCATGGGGCGGTCATAATGCTTCAGCTGATCATGGGGTTGTCAGCTTTTGTCACCTCCCGCTCTAGTTTTGAACATTTCACCATTCATTCCTATGGGACCAATTTCACCGCAAAAACGATGATATTTCGTGAACCATTCGGCGAAACGTTCCACAGAGTAATAGCACACCAATTAAATGACATTGAGGCCGGATTCACACTGGTATTTTTCAGCTTTTCACAATAGTAGTAAAAAGTAGTAGTAGTAGTAAATAGTAGTAAAAAAGTTCCATCATTCGCTGAAAGAGCTGAACATTTTTTTCAAAAGTAATTTTTTTTTTCAAAAATGAATTTTTTTTAATCAAAAATGATTTTTTTTTCTTCAAAAATGATTTTTTTTTTCAAAAGTAATTTTTTTTTTCAAAGGTAATTTTTTTATTTCAAAAATAATTTTTTTTTCGAAATTATTATTTTTTTTAAAGTAATTTTTTTTTCAAAAATAATTTTTTTTTTTCAAAAATATTTTTTTTTTCAAATATATTTTTTTTTCAAAAATAATTTTTTTTTTAAAAGAAATTTTTTTTTCAAAAATATTTTTTTTTTCAAAAATATTTTTTTTTTTTTTCAAAAATGATTTTTTTTTTTTCAAAAATTATTTTTTTACTTTTTTCAAAAAATTTTTTTTTTTTTTCAAAAATATTTTTTTTTTTTACATGGGGCGGTCATAATGTTTTGGCTGATCATGGGGTGGTCATAATGTTTTGGCTGATCATGGGGTTGTCAGCTTTTGTCACTTCCCACTCTAGTTTTGAACATTTCGCCATTCATTCCTATGGGACCAATTTCGCCGCAAAAAAGTCATTTCGTGGACCATTCGGCAAAACATTCCACAAAGTAATAACACACCAATCGGGAACAATCCGCTCGTTTCGGTATATTATTTGTCTCTGTAGTGTGAAAACTGTGGGAGGAGTCTACAAGCATTATCAAGTCTAGCAGATGAAGTCACATGCATTTGGAGTGTCTCAGCATCTTGTGTTTACAACCACTGTTTCCTAGCAACGCTCATGCCCTGTTTATGCTTCCCAAATACTACTTCATCAAAACTGCCCCATCAGAATTACCCCATCAAAACTGCCCCATCATATTCCTCTATTATAAATCAGTACATGGTGTGTCTGTCCCCTCCCCCGGGCTCTGTAATCAGCTGAGATGCTCCAGCCACCTCCCCCCTGTGTATAACAGAAGCTTTGGTAACCATGGCAACAAAACAAACACTAACAGTACACTCTGATTAATGGCTAAAATATCCTGAAATGACCTCTAAACAAATGGCCGTATTTTAAAAACTATACATCCTACAGCGAAGATCTTTATATTGTGAGAATCACAAGACCCAGACCTAGATTTTGATGTATAGTATGTCTCTGAAATATTAAAAATGAAGGCACAGTCGCAGTTTAGAAATTGCCCTTCAAATTTGGAGGGGGCTAGAGTGTAGTTTCAATGAATGTCAATGGACGGCGTGAGTTGCAAACAAATGGTCATATTGTGAAAACTATCAGGACTATGGCTTAGCCGTGGACATGTTTAGTGGCAGCAGGGATAGCTGAACGTTTTGATATAAGATTTGTGTAGGTGGGCTTGAAAATGAGGGAGTGGCGGCAGTTTAGAAATCATGTTCTGATTTTCCAGCTTTTGTCATCTCCCACTCTAGTTTCCCCATTCATTCCTATGAGACCAATTTCGCCGCAAAAACGACGATATTTCGTGAACCATTTGGCGAAACATTCCACAAAGTAATAGCACACCATTCGGGAACAATCCGCACGTTTCGGTATATTACTTGTCTATGTAGTGTAAAAACTGTGGGAGGAGTTAGGGTGGTAAATTTGGCTATAATAATAAGAATAATATATATGTGAGATAACAGTAAGTGGTCTTGCTATGCAAGAACACTTAATAATATATATGTGAGATAACAATAAGTGGTCTTGCTATGCAAGAACACTTAATAAGAATAAGAATAAGAATATACATGTGAGATAACAGTAAGTGGTCTTGCTATGCAAGAACACTTAATAATATATATGTGAGATAACAGTAAGTGGTCTTGCTATGCAAGAACACTTAATAATAATATATATGTGAGATAACAGTAAGTGGTCTTGCTATGCAAGAACACTTAACTAGAAAAGGTACAATTTCTGGGGAAATTGTGAAAGTGTTCTTGCCTCTACAACTGGAGTGGGCGGAGTAACTGGATGGAGTGGCTTGAGTAACTGTGAAAAGTGTTAAAAAGCTTAATATTTTAAAAAGTATAAATAGTAGTAAAAAAGTTGAAGTCCCATCATTAGCTGAAAGAGCTGAACATTTTTTTCAAAAGTTTTTTTTTTTTTCAAAAATGAATTATTTTTTTTCAAAAATGATTTTTTTTTTCAAAAATGAATTATTTTTTTTTTAAAAATGAATTTTTTTTTTTTAAACGAAATTTTTTTTTTCAAAAACTGCCATCAAAACTGCCCCATCAGAATTGTCCCATCAAAACTGCCCCATCATATTGCCACCATCAAAACTGCCCCATCAGAATTGCCCCATCAAAACTGCCCCATCAAAACTGCCCCATCATATTGCCACCATCAAAACTGCCCCATCAGAATTGCCCTATCAAAACAGCCCCATCATATTGCCACCATCAAAACTGCCCCATCAGAATTGCCCCATCATATTGCCACCATCAAAACTGCCCCATCATAATTGCCCCATTAAAACTGCCCCATCAGAATTGCCCTATCAAAACTGCCCCATCATATTCCTCTATTATAAATCAGTACATGGTGTGTCTGTCCCCTCCCCCGGGCTCTGTAATCAGAGCTGAGATGCTCCAGCCACCTCCCCCCCTGTGTATAACAGAAGCTTTGGTAACCATGGCAACAAAACAAACACTAACAGTACACTCTGATTAATGGCTAAAATTTCCTGAAATGACCTCTAAACAAATGGCCGTATTTTAAAAACTATACATCCTACAGCGAAGATCTTTATATTGTGAGAATCACAAGACCCAGACCTAGATTTTGATGTATAGTATGTCTCTGAAATATTAAAAATTAAGGCACAGTCGCAGTTTAGAAATTGCCCTTCAAATTTGGAGGGGGCTAGAGTGTAGTTTCAATGAATGTCAATGGACGGCGTGAGTTACAAACAAATGGTCATATTGTGAAAACTATCAGGACTATGGCTTAGCCGTGGACATGTTTAGTGGCAGCAGGGATAGCTGAACGTTTTGATATAAGATTTGTGTAGGTGGGCTTGAAAATGAGGGAGTGGCGGCAGTTTAGAAATCATGTTCTGATTTTCCAGCTTTTGTCATCTCCCACTCTAGTTTCCCCATTCATTCCTATGGGACCAATTTCCCCGCAAAAACGACGATATTTCGTGAACCATTCGGCGAAACGTTCCACAAAGTAATAGCACACCATTCGGGAACAATCCGCACGTTTCGGTATATTACTTGTCTATGTAGTGTAAAAACGGTGGGAGGAGTTAGGGTGGTAAATTTGGCTATAATAATAAGAATAATATATATGTGAGATAACAGTAAGTGGTCTTGCTATGCAAGAACACTTAATAATAATATATATGTGAGATAACAGTAAGTGGTCTTGCTATGCAAGAACACTTAACTAGAAAAGGTACAATTTCTGGGGAAATTGTGAAAGTGTTCTTGCCTCTACAACTGGAGTGGGCGGAGTAACTGGGTGGGGTGGCTTGAGTAACTGTGAAAAGTGTTAAAAGCTTAATATTTTAAAAAGTATAAATAGTAGTAAAAAAGTTCCATCATTCGCTGAAAGAGCTGAACATTTTTTTCAAAAGTAATTTTTTTTTTCAAAAATGAATTTTTTTTATTCAAAAATGATTTTTTTTTCTTCAAAAATGATTTTTTTTTCTTCAAAAATTAATTTTTTTTTTCAAAAGTAATTTTTTTTTTCAAAGGTAATTTTTTTTTTCAAAAATGAATTTTTTTATTTCAAAAATAATTTTTTTTTCGAAATTATTTTTTTTTTAAAGTAATTTTTTTTTCAAAAATAATTTTTTTTTTCAAAAATATTTTTTTTTTCAAATATATTTTTTTTTTCAAAAATAATTTTTTTTTTAAAGTAATTTTTTTTTCAAAAATAATTTTTTTTTTTCAAAAATATTTTTTTTTTCAAAAATATTTTTTTTTTTCAAAAATGATTTTATTTTTATTTTTTTCAAAAATTATTTTTTTTTTTTCAAAAATTATTTTTTTTTTTTTCAAAAATATTTTTTTTTTACATGGGGCGGTCATAATGTTTTGGCTGATCATGGGGTGGTCATAATGTTTTGGCTGATCATGGGGTTGTCAGCTTTTGTCACCTCCCACTCTAGTTTTGAACATTTCACCATTCATTCCTATGGGACCAATTTCGCCGCAAAAACGTCATTTCGTGGACCATTCGGCGAAACATTCCACAAAGTAATAACACACCAATCGGGAACAATCCGCTCGTTTCGGTATATTACTTGTCTCTGTAGTGTAAAAACTGTGGGAGGAGTCTACAAGCATTATCAAGTCTAGCAGATGAAGTCACATGCATTTGGGGTGTCTCAGCATCTTGTGTTTACAACCACTGTTTCCTAGCAACGCTCATGCCCTGTTTATGCTTCCCAAATACTACTTCATCAAAACTGCCCCATCAGAATTACCCCATCAAAACTGCCCCATCATATTCCTCTATTATAAATCAGTACATGGTGTGTCTGTCCCCTCCCCCGGGCTCTGTAATCAGAGCTGAGATGCTCCAGCCACCTCCCCCTCTGTATAACAGAAGCTTTGGTAACCATGGCAACAAAACAAACACAGTACACTCTGATTAATGGCTAAAATTTCCTGAAATGACCTCTAAACAAATGGCCGTATTTTAAAAACTATACATCCTACAGCGAAGATCTTTATATTGTGAGAATCACAAGACCCAGACCTAGATTTTGATACATAGTATGTCTCTGAAATATTAAAATTGAAGGCACGGTCGCAGTTTAGAAATTGCCCTTCAAATTTGAAGGGGCTAGAGTGTAGTTTCAATGAATGTCAATGGACGGCGTGAGTTGCAAACAAATGGTCATATTGTGAAAACTATCAGGACTATGGCTTAGCCGTGGACATGTTTAGTGGCAGCAGGGATAGCTGAACGTTTTGATATAAGATTTGTGTAGGTGGGCTTGAAAATGAGGGAGTGGTGGCAGTTTAGAAATCATGTTCTGATTTTCCAGCTTTTGCCATCTCCCACTCTAGTTTCCCCATTCATTCCTATGGGACCAATTTCGCCGCAAAAACTACGATATTTCGTGAACCATTCGGTGAAACGTTCCACAAAGTAATAGCACACCATTCGGGAACAATCCGCACGTTTTGGTATATTACTTGTCTATGTAGTGTAAAAACTGTGGGAGGAGTTAGGGTGGTAAATTTGGCTATAATAATAATAAGAACTAGAAAAGGTACAATTTCTGGGGAAATTGTGAAAGTGTTCTTGCCTCTACAACTGGAGTGGGCGGAGTAACTGGGTGGGGTGGAGTGGCTTGAGTAACTGTGAAAAGTGTTAAAAAGCTTAATATTTTAAAAAGTATAAATAGTAGTAAAAAAGTTCCATCATTCGCTGAAAGAGTTGAACATTTTTTTCAAAAGTAATTTTTTTTTCAAAAATGAATTTTTTTTATTCAAAAATGATTTTTTTTTCTTCAAAAATGAATTTTTTTTTCTTCAAAAATGATTTTTTTTTCAAAAGTAATTTTTTTTTTCAAAGGTAATTTTTTTTTTCAAAAATGAATTTTTTTATTTCAAAAATAATTTTTTTTTCGAAATTATTTTTTTTTTAAAGTCATTTTTTTTTCCAAAATAATTTTTTTTTTCAAAAATATTTTTTTTTTTCAAATATATTTTTTTTTTTCAAAAATAATTTTTTTTTTAAAAGTAATTTTTTTTCAAAAATATTTTTTTTTTTTTCAAAAATAATTTTTTTTTTTTCAAAAATAATTTTTTTTTTTTCAAAAATATTTTTTTTTTTCAAAAATATTTTTTTTTTCTTCAAAAATGATTTTTTTTTTCAAAAGTAATTTTTTTTTTCAAAGGTAATTTTTTTTTTCAAAAATGAATTTTTTTATTTGAAAAATAATTTTTTTTTCGAAATTATTATTTTTTTTAAAGTAATTTTTTTTTCAAAAATATTTTTTTTTTTCAAAAATATTTTTTTTTTTCAAATATATTTTTTTTTCAAAAATAATTTTTTTTTAAAAGTAATTTTTTTTTCAAAAATATTTTTTTTTTCAAAAATAATATTTTTTTTTTCAAAAATATATTTTTTTTTTTTCAAAAATGATTTTTTTTTTTCAAAAATTATTTTTTTACTTTTTTCAATAATTTTTTTTTTTTCAAAAATATTTTTTTTTTCAAATATATTTTTTTTTCAAAAATAATTTTTTTTTTAAAAGTAATTTTTTTTTCAAAAATATTTTTTTTTTCAAAAATAATTTTTTTTTTTTCAAAAATATTTTTTTTTTCAAAAATATTTTTTTTTTTTTTTCAAAAATGATTTTTTTTTTTCAAAAATTATTTTTTTACTTTTTTCAAAAATAATTTTTTTTTTCAAAAATATTTTTTTTTTTACATGGGGCGGTCATAATGTTTTGGCTGATCATGGGGTGGTCATAATGTTTTGGCTGATCATGGGGTTGTCAGCTTTTGTCACTTCCCACTCTAGTTTTGAACATTTCGCCATTCATTCCTATGGGACCAATTTCGCCGCAAAAACGTCATTTCGTGGACCATTCGGCAAAACATTCCACAAAGTAATAACACACCAATCGGGAACAATCCGCTCGTTTCGGTATATTACTTGTCTCTGTAGTGTGAAAACTGTGGGAGGAGTCTACAAGCATTATCAAGTCTAGCAGATGAAGTCACATGCATTTGGAGTGTCTCAGCATCTTGTGTTTACAACCACTGTTTCCTAGCAACGCTCATGCCCTGTTTATGCTTCCCAAATACTGCTTCATCAAAACTGCCCCATCAGAATTACCCCATCAAAACTGCCCCATCATATTCCTCTATTATAAATCAGTACATGGTGTGTCTGTCCCCTCCCCCGGGCTCTGTAATCAGCTGAGATGCTCCAGCCACCTTCCCCCCCTGTGTATAACAGAAGCTTTGGTAACCATGGCAACAAAACAAACACTAACAGTACACTCTGATTAATGGCTAAAATTTCCTGAAATGACCTCTAAACAAATGGCCGTATTTTAAAAACTGTACATCCTACAGCGAAGATCTTTATATTGTGAGAATCACAAGACCCAGACCTAGATTTTGATGTATAGTATGTCTCTGAAATATTAAAAATGAAGGCACAGTCGCAGTTTAGAAATTGCCCTTCAAATTTGGAGGGGGCTAGAGTGTAGTTTCAATGAATGTCAATGGACGGCGTGAGTTGCAAACAAATGGTCATATTGTGAAAACTATCAGGACTATGGCTTAGCCGTGGACATGTTTAGTGGCAGCAGGGATAGCTGAACGTTTTGATATAAGATTTGTGTAGGTGGGCTTGAAAATGAGGGAGTGGCGGCAGTTTAGAAATCATGTTCTGATTTTCCAGCTTTTGTCATCTCCCACTCTAGTTTCCCCATTCATTCCTATGGGACCAATTTCGCCGCAAAAACGACGATATTTCGTGAACCATTCGGCGAAACGTTCCACAAAGTAATAGCACACCATTCGGGAAAAATCCGCACGTTTCGGTATATTACTTGTCTATTTAGTGTAAAAACTGTGGGAGGAGTTAGGGTGGTAAATTTGGCTATAATAATAAGAATAATATATATGTGAGATAACAGTAAGTGGTCTTGCTATGCAAGAACACTTAACTAGAAAAGGTACAATTTCTGGGGAAATTGTGAAAGTGTTCTTGCCTCTACAACTGGAGTGGGCGGAGTAACTGGGTGGGGTGGAGTGGCTTGAGTAACTGTGAAAAGTGTTAAAAAGCTTAATATTTTAAAAAGTATAAATAGTAGTAAAAAAGTTCCATCATTCGCTGAAAGAGCTGAACATTTTTTTCAAAAGTAATTTTTTTTTTCAAAAATGAATTTTTTTTATTCAAAAATGATTTTTTTTTTCTTCAAAAATGAATTTTTTTTTCTTCAAAAATGAATTTTTTTTTTCAAAAGTAATTTTTTTTTTCAAAGGTAATTTTTTTTTTCAAAAATGAATTTTTTTATTTCAAAAATAATTTTTTTTTCGAAATTATTTTTTTTTTAAAGTAATTTTTTTTTCAAAAATAATTTTTTTTTTCAAAAATATTTTTTTTTTCAAAAATAATTTTTTTTTTAAAAGTAATTTTTTTTTCAAAAATATTTTTTTTTTTTCAAAAATATTTTTTTTTTTTCAAAAATAATTTTTTTTTTTTCAAAAATATTTTTTTTTTTTCAAAAATATTTTTTTTTTTTCAAAAATGATTTTTTTTTTTTCAAAAATTATTTTTTTATTTTTTTCAAAAATTATTTTTTTTTTTCAAAAATTTTTTTTTTTTTACATGGGGCGGTCATAATGTTTTGGCTGATCATGGGGTGGTCATAATGTTTTGGCTGATCATGGGGTTGTCAGCTTTTGTCACCTCCCACTCTAGTTTTGAACATTTCGCCATTCATTCCTATGGGACCAATTTCGCCGCAAAAACGTCATTTCGTGGACCATTCGGCGAAACATTCCACAAAGTAATAACACACCAATCGGGAACAATCCGCTCGTTTCGGTATATTACTTGTCTCTGTAGTGTAAAAACTGTGGGAGGAGTCTACAAGCATTATCAAGTCTAGCAGATGAAGTCACATGCATTTGGGGTGTCTCAGCATCTTGTGTTTACAACCACTGTTTCCTAGCAACGCTCATGCCCTGTTTATGCTTCCCAAATACTACTTCATCAAAACTGCCCCATCATATTCCTCTATTATAAATCAGTACATGGTGTGTCTGTCCCCTCCCCCGGGCTCTGTAATCAGAGCTGAGATGCTCCAGCCACCTCCCCCCTGTGTATAACAGAAGCTTTGGTAACCATGGCAACAAAACAAACACAGTACACGCTGATTAATGGCTAAAATTTCCTGAAATGACCTCTAAACAAATGGCCGTATTTTAAAAACTATACATCCTACAGCGAAGATCTATTATATTGTGAGAATCACAAGACCCAGACCTAGATTTTGATATATAGTATGTCTCTGAAATATTAAAATTGAAGGCACGGTCGCAGTTTAGAAATTGCCCTTCAAATTTGAAGGGGCTAGAGTGTAGTTTCAATGAATGTCAATGGACGGCGTGAGTTGCAAACAAATGGTCATATTGTGAAAACTATCAGGACTATGGCTTAGCCGTGGACATGTTTAGTGGCAGCAGGGATAGCTGAACGTTTTGATATAAGATTTGTGTAGGTGGGCTTGAAAATGAGGGAGTGGCGGCAGTTTAGAAATCATGTTCTGATTTTCCAGCTTTTGCCATCTCCCACTCTAGTTTCCCCATTCATTCCTATGGGACCAATTTTGCCGCAAAAACTACGATATTTCGTGAACCATTCGGCGAAACGTTCCACAAAGTAATAGCACACCATTCGGGAACAATCCGCACGTTTCGGTATATTACTTGTCTATGTAGTGTAAAAACTGTGGGAGGAGTTAGGGTGGTAAATTTGGCTATAATAATAATAAGAATAATATATATGTGAGATAACAATAAGTGGTCTTGCTATGCAAGAACACTTAATAATATATATGTGAGATAACAATAAGTGGTCTTGCTATGCAAGAACACTTAATAATATATATGTGAGATAACAGTAAGTGGTCTTGCTATGCAAGAACACTTAATAATATATATGTGAGATAACAATAAGTGGTCTTGCTATGCAAGAACACTTAATACTAGAAAAGGTACAATTTCTGGGGAAATTGTGAAAGTGTTCTTGCCTCTACAACTGGAGTGGGCGGAGTAACTGGGTGGGGTGGAGTGGCTTGAGTAACTGTGAAAAGTGTTAAAAAGCTTAATATTGTAAAAAGTATAAATAGTAGTAAAAAAGTTCCATCATTCGCTGAAAGAGCTGAACATTTTTTTCAAAAGTAATTTTTTTTTTCAAAAATGAATTTTTTTTAATCAAATTGATTTTTTTTTCTTCAAAAATGATTTTTTTTTCAAAAGTAATTTTTTTTTCAAAGGTAATTTTTTTTTTTCAAAAATGAATTTTTTTATTTTAAAAATATTTTTTTTTTCGAAATTATTATTTTTTTTAAAGTAATTTTTTTTTTCAAAAATAATTTTTTTTTTTCAAAAATATTTTTTTTTTCAAATATATTTTTTTTCAAAAATAATTTTTTTTTTAAAAGAAATTTTTTTTTCAAAAATATTTTTTTTTTTCAAAAGTAATTTTTTTTTCAAAAATAATTTTTTTTTTTCAAAAATATTTTTTTTTTTCAAAAATATTTTTTTTTTTACATGGGGCGGTCATAATGTTTTGGCTGATCATGGGGTGGTCATAATGTTTTGGCTGATCATGGGGTTGTCAGCTTTTGTCACCTCCCACTCTAGTTTTGAACATTTCACCATTCATTCCTATGGGACCAATTTCGCCGCAAAAACGTCATTTCGTGGACCATTCGGCAAAACATTCCACAAAGTAATAACACACCAATCGGGAACAATCTGCTCGTTTCGGTATATTATTTGTCTCTGTAGTGTGAAAACTGTGGGTGGAGTCTACAAGCATTATCAAGTCTAGCAGATGAAGTCACATGCATTTGGAGTGTCTCAGCATCTTGTGTTTACAACCACTGTTTCCTAGCAACGCTCATGCCCTGTTTATGCTTCTCAAATACTGCTTCATCAAAACTGCCCCATCAGAATTACCCCATCAAAACTGCCCCATCATATTCCTCTATTATAAATCAGTACATGGTGTGTCTGTCCCCTCCCCCGGGCTCTGTAATCAGCTGAGATGCTCCAGCCACCTTCCCCCCTGTGTATAACAGAAGCTTTGGTAACCATGGCAACAAAACAAACACTAACAGTACACTCTGATTAATGGCTAAAATTTCCTGAAATGACCTCTAAACAAATGGCCGTATTTTAAAAACTATACACCCTACAGCGAAGATCTTTATATTGTGAGAATCACAAGACCCAGACCTAGATTTTGATGTATAGTATGTCTCTGAAATATTAAAAATGAAGGCACAGTCGCAGTTTAGAAATTGCCCTTCAAATTTGGAGGGGGCTAGAGTGTAGTTTCAATGAATGTCAATGGACGGCGTGAGTTGCAAACAAATGGTCATATTGTGAAAACTATCAGGACTATGGCTTAGCCGTGGACATGTTTAGTGGCAGCAGGGATAGCTGAACGTTTTGATATAAGATTTGTGTAGGTGGGCTTGAAAATGAGGGAGTGGCGGCAGTTTAGAAATCATGTTCTGATTTTCCAGCTTTTGTCATCTCCCACTCTAGTTTCCCCATTCATTCCTATGGGACCAATTTCGCCGCAAAAACGACGATATTTCGTGAACCATTCGGCGAAACGTTCCACAAAGTAATAGCACACCATTCGGGAACAATCCGCACGTTTCGGTATATTACTTGTCTATGTAGTGTAAAAACTGTGGGAGGAGTTAGGGTGGTAAATTTGGCTATAATAATAAGAATAATATATATGTGAGATAACAGTAAGTGGTCTTGCTATGCAAGAACACTTAATAATATATATGTGAGATAACAATAAGTGGTCTTGCTATGCAAGAACACTTAACTAGAAAAGCTACAATTTCTGGGGAAATTGTGAAAAGTGTTCTTGCCTCCACAACTGGAGTGGGCGGAGTAACTGGGTGGAGTGGCTTGAGTAACTGTGAAAAGTGTTAAAAAGCTTAATATTTTAAAAAGTATAAATAGTAGTAAAAAAGTTGAAGTCTCATCATTAGCTGAAAGAGCTGAACATTTTTTTCAAAAATTATGATTTTTTTTTTCAAAAATGATTTTTTTTTTCAAAAATAATTTTTTTTTTTCAAAAATATATTTTTTTTTTCAAAAATATTTTTTTTTTCAAAAATAATTTTTTTTTCAAAAATATTTTTTTTTTCAAAAATGATTTTATTTTTATTTTTTTCAAAAAATTTTATTTTTTTTTTCAAAAATTATTTTTTTTTTTTTCAAAAATTATTTTTTTTGTTTTCAAAAATTTTTTTTTTTTTTCAAAAATATTTTTTTTTTTACATGTTGCGGTCATAATGTTTTGGCTGATCATGGGGTGGTCATAATGTTTTGGCTGATCATGGGGTTGTCAGCTTTTGTCACCTCCCACTCTAGTTTTGAACATTTCGCCATTCATTCCTATGAGACCAATTTCGCCGCAAAAACGACATTTCGTGGACCATTCGGCGAAACGTTCCACAAAGTAATAGCACACCAATCGGGAACAATCCGCTCGTTTCGGTATATTACTTGTCTCTGTAGTGTAGAAACTGTGGGAGGAGTCTACAAGCATTATCAAGTCTAGCAGATGAAGTCACATGCATTTGGGGTGTCTCAGCATCTTGTGTTTACAACCACTGTTTCCTAGCAACGCTCATGCCCTGTTTATGCTTCCCAAATACTACTTCATCAAAACTGCCCCATCAGAATTACCCTATCAAAACTGCCCCATCATATTCCTCTATTATAAATCAGTACATGGTGTGTCTGTCCCCTCCCCCGGGCTCTGTAATCAGAGCTGAGATGCTCCAGCCACCTTCCCCCTGTGTATAACAGAAGCTTTGGTAACCATGGCAACAAAACAAACAGTACACTCTGATTAATGGCTAAAATTTCCTGAAATGACCTCTAAACAAATGGCCGTATTTTAAAAACTATACATCCTACAGCGAAGATCTTTATATTGTGAGAATCACAAGACCCAGACCTAGATTTTGATATATAGTATGTCTCTGAAATATTAAAATTGAAGGCACGGTCGCAGTTTAGAAATTGCCCTTCAAATTTGAAGGGGCTAGAGTGTAGTTTCAATGAATGTCAATGGACGGTGTGAGTTGCAAACAAATGGTCATATTGTGAAAACTATCAGGACTATGGCTTAGCCGTGGACATGTTTAGTGGCAGCAGGGATAGCTGAACGTTTTGATATAAGATTTGTGTAGGTGGGCTTGAAAATGAGGGAGTGGCGGCAGTTTAGAAATCATGGTCTGATTTTTCAGCTTTTGTCACCTCCCACTCTAGCTTCTCTATTCATTCCTATGGGACCAATTTCGCCGCAAAAACGACGATATTTCGTGAACCCTTCAGCGAAACGTTCCACAAAATAATAGCACACCATTCGGGAACAATCCGCACGTTTTGGTATATTACTTGTCTATGTAGTGTAAAAACTGTGGGAGGAGTTAGGGTGGTAAATTTGGCTATAATAATAATAATAACTAGAAAAGCTACAATTTCTGGGGAAATTGTGAAAAGTGTTCTTGCCTCTACAACTGGAGTGGGCGGAGTAACTGGGTGGAGTGGCTTGAGTAACTATTTTAAAAAGTATCAATAGTAGTAAAAAAGTTGAAGAAGTCCCATAATTAGCTGAAAAAGAGCTGAACATTTTTTTCAAAAATGAATTTTATTTTTTTTTCAAAAATGATTTTTTTTTTCAAAAATGATTTTTTTTTAAATGATTTTTTTTTCTAATTTTTTTTTTTTAAATGAATTTTATTTCTTTTTCAAAAATGATTTTTTTTTTTTTTCAAAAATGATTTTTTTTTTTTCAAAAACGATTTTTTTTTTTCAAAAATGATTTTTTTTTTTTTTTTTCAAAAATGATTTTTTTTTTTTCAAAAATGATTTTTTTTTTTTTTCAAAAATGATTTTTTTTTTTCAAAAATGATTTTTTTTCAAAAATGATTTTTTTTTTTTCAAAAATGATTTTTTTTTTTTTCAAAAATGATTTTTTTTTTTTTTTTCAAAAATATATATTTTTTTATTAGGCGGTCATAATGTTTTTTCTGATCATGGGGTGGTCATAATGTTTTGGCTGATCATGGGGTTGTCAGCTTTTGTCACCTCCCACTCTAGTTTTGAACATTTCGCCATTCATTCCTATGGGACCAATTTCGCCGCAAAAACGACGATATTTCGTGAACCATTTGGTGAAACGTTCCACAAAGTAATAGCGCACCAATTAAATGACATTGAGGCCGGATTCACACTGGTATTTTTCAGCTTTTCACAAAGTTCCACAAGGTAATAGCACACCAATTAAATGACATTGAACATTTCGCCATTCATTCCTATGGGACCAATTTCGCCGCAAAAACTACAATATATCGTGGACCATTCGGCGAAACGTTCCACAAAGTAATAGCACACCAATCGGGAACAATCCACACCTTCGGTATATTACTGTCTATGTAGTTTAAAAGCTTTGGGAGGAGTTAGGGTGGTATGATCATGGGGTTGTCAGCTTTTGTCACCTCCCACTCTAGATTTGAACATTGCGCCATTCATTCCTATGGGACCAATTTCGCCACAAAAACGACGATATTCCGTGAACCATTCGGCGAATGTCTAAAAACTATGGGAGGAGTTAGGGTGGTAAATTATCAGCATTATCAAGCCTCGCAGATGAAGGTATGGCCACATGCATTTGGGGGGTTTCAGCATCTTGTGTTTACAACCACTGTTTCCTAGCAACGCTCATGTACTGTTTATGCTTCACACGCACTGCTCAATACACAACACAATGCAATTTCTACACAATACAATTCCTATCAAAACTGCCCCATCATATTGCCACCACCAAAACTGCCCCATCATATTGCCACCATCTAAACTGCCCCATCAGAATTGCCCTATCAAAACTGCCCCATCATAATTGCCCCATTAAAACTGCCCCATCAGAATTGCCCTACCATATTCCTCTATTATAAATCAGTACATGGTGTGTCTGTCCCCTCCCCCGGGCTCTGTAATCAGAGCTGAGATGCTCCAGCCACCTCCCCCCTGTTTATAACAGAAGCTTTGGTAACCATGGCAACAAAACAAACACAGTACACTCTGATTAATGGCTAAAATTTCCTGAAATGACCTCTAAACAAAAAGCTTTTTCTCAAAAACTATAAATCCTACAGCGAAGATCTTTATATTGTGAGAATCACAAGACCCAGACCTAGATTTTGATATATAGTATGTCTCTGAAATATTAAAAATGGAGGCACGGTCGCAGTTTAGAAATTGCCCTTCAAATTTGATGGGGCTAGAGTGTAGTTTCAATGAATGTCAATGGACAGCGTGAGTTGCAAACAAATGGTCATATTGTGAAAACTATCAGGACTATGGCTTAGCCGTGGACATGTTTAGTGGCAGCAGGGATAGCTGAACGTTTTGATATAAGATTTGTGTAGGTGGGCTTGAAAATGAGGGAGTGGCGGCAGTTTAGAAATCATGTTCTGATTTTTCAGCTTTTGTCACCTCCCACTCTAGCTTCCCCATTCATTCCTATGGGACCAATTTTGCCGCAAAAACGACGATATTTCGTGAACCATTGGGCGAAACGTTCCACAAAATAATAGCACACCATTCGGGAACAATCCGCACGTTTCGGTATATTACTTGTCTATGTAGTGTAAAAACTGTGGGAGGAGCTAGGGTGGTAAATTTGGCTATAATAATAATAATAATAACTAGAAAAGGTACAATTTCTGGGGAAATTGTGAAAGTGTTCTTGCCTCTACAACTGGAGTGGGCGGAGTAACTGGGTGGAGTGGAGTGGCTTGAGTAACTGTGAAAAGTGTTAAAAAGCTTAATATTTTAAAAAGTATAAATAGTAGTAAAAAAGTTCCATCATTAGCTGAAAGAGCTGAACATTTTTTTCAAAAGTAATTTTTTTTCTTCAAAAATGAATTTTTTTTTTTCAAAAATTAATTTTTTTTATTCAAAAATGAATTTTTTTTATTCAAAAATGATTTTTTTTCTTCAAAAATGATTTTTTTTTCTTCAAAAATAATTTTTTTTTTTTCAAAAATAATTTTTTTTTTTTTTTTTAAATAATTTTTTTTTTTCCAAAAAAATTTTTTTTTTTTTCAAAAATAATTTTTTTTTTTCATGGGGCGGTCATAATGTTTGGCTGATCATGTGGTTGTCAGCTTTTGTCACCTCCCACTCTAGTTTTGAACATTTCACCATTCATTCCTTATGGGACCAATTTCACCGCAAAAACGACGATATTTCGTGAACCATTCGGCGAAACGTTCCACAAAGTAATAGCACACCATTTAAATGACATTGAGGCCGGATTCACACTGGTATTTTTCAGATTTTCACAAAGTTCCACAAGGTAATAGGACACCAATTAAATGACATTGAACATTTCGCCATTCATTCCTAGGGGACCAATTTCGCCGCAAAAACGACGATATTCCGTGAACCATTCAGCGAATGTGTAAAAACTGTGGGAGGAGTTACTGTGGTAAATTATCAGCATTATCAAGCCTCGCAGATGAAGGTATGGCCACATGCATTTGGGGGGTTTCAGCATCTTGTGTTTACAACCACTGTTTCCTAGCAACGCTCATGTACTGTTTATGCTTCACACGCACTGCTCAATGCACAACACAATGTAATTTCTACACAATACAATTCCTATCAAAACTGCCCCATCATATTGCCACCATCAAAACTGCCCCATCATAATTGCCCCACCAAAACTGCCCCATCATATTGCCACCATCAAAACTGCCCCATCATAATTGGCCCATTAAAACTGCCCCATCATATTCCTCTATTATAAATAGGTACATGGTGTGTCTGTCCCCTCCCCCGGGCTCTGTAATCAGAGCTGAGAAGCTCAAGCCACCTCCCCCCCCCGTGTATAACAGAAGCTTTGGTAACCATGGCAACAAAACAAAACACAGTACACTCTGATTAATGGCTAAAATTTCCTGAAATGACCTCTAAACAAATGGCCGTATTTTAAAAACTATACATCCTACAGCGAAGATCTTTATATTGTGAGAATCACAAGACCCAGACCTAGATTTTGATACATAGTATGTCTCTGAAATATTAAAATTGAAGGCACGGTCGCAGTTTAGAAATTGCCCTTCAAATTTGAAGGGGCTAGAGTGTAGTTTCAATGAATGTCAATGGACGGTGTGAGTTGCAAACAAATGGTCATATTGTGAAAACTATCAGGACTATGGCTTAGCCGTGGACATGTTTAGTGGCAGCAGGGATAGCTGAACGTTTTGATATAAGATTTGTGTAGGTGGGCTTGAAAATGAGGGAGTGGCGGCAGTTTAGAAATCATGTTCTGATTTTCCAGCTTTTGTCATCTCCCACTCTAGTTTCCCCATTCATTCCTATGGGACCAATTTCGCCGCAAAAATGACGATATTTCATGAACCATTCGGCGAAACGTTCCATAAAGTAATAGCACACCATTCGGGAACAATCCGCACGTTTCGGTATATTACTTGTCTATGTAGTGTAAAAACTGTGGGAGGAGTTAGGGTGGTAAATTTGGCTATAATAATAAGAATAAGAACTAGAAAAGCTACAATTTCTGGGGAAATTGTGAAAGTGTTCTTGCCTCTACAACTGGAGTGGGCGGAGTAACTGGGTGGGGTGGAGTGGCTTGAGTAACTGTGAAAAGTGTTAAAAAGCTTAATATTTTAAAAAGTATAAATAGTAGTAAAAAAGTTCCATCATTAGCTGAAAGAGCTAACCATTTTTTTCAAAAGTAATTTTTTTTTTCAAAAATGAATTTTTTTTATTCAAAAATGATTTTTTTTTCTTCAAAAATGATTTTTTTTTTTCAAAAATGATTTTTTTTTAAAAGTAATTTTTTTTCTCAAAAATAATTTTTTTTTTCGAAATTATTTTTTTTTTTAAGTAATTTTTTTTTCAAAAATATTTTTTTTTTTTTCAAAAATAATTTTTTTTTTTCAAAAATAATTTTTTTTTTCAAAAATAATTTTTTTTTTCAAAAATAATTTTTTTTTTCAAAAATATATATTTTTTTTTCATGGGGCGGTCATAATGTTTCAGCTGATCATGGGGTTGTCAGCTTTTGTCACCTCCCGCTCTAGTTTTGAACATTTCACCATTCATTCCTATGGGACCAATTTCACCGCAAAAACGACGATATTTCGTGAACCATTCGGCGAAACGTTCCACAGAGTAATAGCACACCAATTAAATGACATTGAGGCCGGATTCACACTGGTATTTTTCAGCTTTTCACAAAGTTCCACAAGGTAATAGGACACCAATTAAATGACATTGAACATTTCGCAATTCATTCCTATGGGACCAATATTGCCGCAAAAAACTACGATATTTCGTGGACCATTCGGCGAAATATTCCACAAAGTAATAACACACCAATCGGGAACAATCCGCTCGTTTCGGTATA
Source organism: Aquarana catesbeiana (assembly GCF_042186555.1). Classification (NCBI taxonomy): domain Eukaryota; kingdom Metazoa; phylum Chordata; class Amphibia; order Anura; family Ranidae; genus Aquarana; species Aquarana catesbeiana. Next base: position 89,504,243 of record NC_133335.1, read on the forward strand.
TTACTTGTCTCTGTAGTGTAAAAACTGTGGGAGGAGTCTACAAGCATTATCAAGTCTAGCAGATGAAGTCACATGCATTTGGGGTGTCTCAGCATCTTTCGTTTACAACCACTGTTTCCTAGCAACGCTCATGCCCTGTTTATGCTTCCCAATATTACTACTTCATCAAAACTGCCCCATCAGAATTACCCCATCAAAACTGACCCATCATATTCCTCTATTATAAATCAGTACATGGTGTGTCTGTCCCCTCCCCCGGGCTCTGTAATCAGAGCTGAGATGCTCCAGCCACCTCCCCCCTGTGTATAACAGAAGCTTTGGTAACCATGGCAACAAAACAAACACTAACAGTACACTCTGATTAATGGCTAAAATTTCCTGAAATGACCTCTAAACAAATGACCTCTAAACAAATATTTTAAAAACTATACATCCTACAGCGAAGATCTTTATATTGTGAGAATCACAAGACCCAGACCTAGATTTTGATGTATAGTATGTCTCTGAAATATTAAAAATGGAGGCACAGTCGCAGTTTAGAAATTGCCCTTCAAATTTGAAGGGGCTAGAGTGTAGTTTCAATGAATGTCAATGGACGGCGTGAGTTGCAAACAAATGGTCATATTGTGTAAACTATCAGGACTATGGCTTAGCCGTGGACATGTTTAGTGGCAGCAGGGATAGCTGAACGTTTTGATATAAGATTTGTGTAGGTGGGCTTGAAAATGAGGGAGTGGCGGCAGTTTAGAAATCATGTTCTGATTTTCCAGCTTTTGCCATCTCCCACTCTAGTTTCCCCATTCATTCCTATGGGACCAATTTCGCCGCAAAAACTACGATATTTCGTGAACCATTCAGCGAAATGTTCCACAAAGTAATAGCACACCATTCGGGAACAATCCGCACGTTTCGGTATATTACTTGTCTATGTAGTGTAAAAACTGTGGGAGGAGTTAGGGTGGTAAATTTGGCTATAATAATAATAAGAATAATATATATGTGAGATAACAATAAGTGGTCTTGCTATGCAAGAACACTTAATAAGAATAAGAATAATAATATACATGTGAGATAACAGTAAGTGGTCTTGCTATGCAAGAACACTTAATAATATATATGTGAGATAACAGTAAGTGGTCTTGCTATGCAAGAACACTTAATAATAATATATATGTGAGATAACAGTAAGTGGTCTTGCTATGCAAGAACACTTAACTAGAAAAGGTACAATTTCTGGGGAAATTGTGAAAGTGTTCTTGCCTCTACAACTGGAGTGGGCGGAGTAACTGGATGGAGTGGCTTGAGTAACTGTGAAAAGTGTTAAAAAGCTTAATATTTTAAAAAGTATAAATAGTAGTAAAAAAGTTGAAGTCCCATCATTAGCTGAAAGAGCTGAACATTTTTTTCAAAAGTTTTTTTTTTTTTCAAAAATGAATTATTTTTTTTCAAAAATGATTTTTTTTTTCAAAAATGAATTATTTTTTTTTTAAAAATGAATTTTTTTTTTAAACGAAATTTTTTTTTTCAAAAACTGCCATCAAAACTGCCCCATCAGAATTGTCCCATCAAAACTGCCCCATCATATTGCCACCATCAAAACTGCCCCATCAGAATTGCCCCATCAAAACTGCCCCATCAAAACTGCCCCATCATATTGCCACCATCAAAACTGCCCCATCAGAATTGCCCTATCAAAACAGCCCCATCATATTGCCACCATCAAAACTGCCCCATCAGAATTGCCCCATCATATTGCCACCATCAAACCTGCCCCATCATAATTGCCCCATTAAAACTGCCCCATCAGAATTGCCCTATCAAAACTGCCCCATCATATTCCTCTATTATAAATCAGTACATGGTGTGTCTGTCCCCTCCCCTGGGCTCTGTAATCAGAGCTGAGATGCTCCAGCCACCTCCCCCCTGTGTATAACAGAAGCTTTGGTAACCATGGCAACAAAACAAACACAGTACACTCTGATTAATGGCTAAAATTTCCTGAAATGACCTCTAAACAAAAAGCTTTTTCCCAAAAACTATAAATCCTACAGCGAAGATCTTTATATTGTGAGAATCACAAGACCCAGACCTAGATTTTGATGTATAATATGTCTCTGAAATATTAAAAATAGAGGCACGGTCGCAGTTTAGAAATTGCCCTTCAAATTTGAAGGGGCTAGAGTGTAGTTTCAATGAATGTCAATGGACGGTGTGAGTTGCAAACAAATGGTCATATTGTGAAAACTATCAGGACTATGGCTTAGCCGTGGACATGTTTAGTGGCAGCAAGGATAGCTGAACGTTTTGATATAAGATTTGTGTAGGTGGGCTTGAAAATGAGGGAGTGGCGGCAGTTTAGAAATCATGTTCTGATTTTTCACCTTTTGTCACCTCCCACTCTAGTTTCCCCATTCATTCCTATAGGACCAATTTCGCCGCAAAAACTACGATATTTCGTGAACCATTCGGCGAAACGTTCCACAAAATAATAGCACACCATTCGGGAACAATCCGCACGTTTCGGTATATTACTTGTCTATGTAGTGTAAAAATTGTGGGAGGAGTTAGGGTGGTAAATTTGGCTATAAGAATAAGAATAAGAACTAGAAAAGGTACAATTTCTGGGGAAATTGTGAAAGTGTTCTTGCCTCTACAACTGGAGTGGGCGGAGTAACTGGGTGGGGTGGAGTGGCTTGAGTAACTGTGAAAAGTGTTAAAAAGCTTAATATTTTAAAAAGTATAAATAGTAGTAAAAAAGTTCCATCATTCGCTGAAAGAGCTGAACATTTTTTTCAAAAGTAATTTTTTTTTTCAAAAATGAATTTTTTTTAATCAAAAATGATTTTTTTTTCTTCAAAAATGATTTTTTTTTTCAAAAGTAATTTTTTTTTTCAAAGGTAATTTTTTTTTCAAAAATGAATTTTTTTATTTGAAAAATAATTTTTTTTTCGAAATTATTATTTTTTTTAAAGTAATTTTTTTTTTCAAAAATAATTTTTTTTTTTCAAAAATATTTTTTTTTTCAAATATTTTTTTTTTTTCAAAAATAATTTTTTTTTAAAAGTAATTTTTTTTTCAAAAATATTTTTTTTTTCAAAAATAATTTTTTTTTTTTCAAAAATATTTTTTTTTTTTTCAAAAATAATTTTTTTTTTTTTCAAAAATTATTTTTTTACTTTTTTCAAAATTTTTTTTTTTTTTTCAAAAATATTTTTTTTTTTACATGGGGCGGTCATAATGTTTTGGCTGATCATGGGGTGGTCATAATGTTTTGGCTGATCATGTGGTTGTCAGCTTTTGTCACCTCCCACTCTAGTTTTGAACATTTCGCCATTCATTCCTATGGGACCAATTTCGCCGCAAAAACGTCATTTCGTGGACCATTCGGCGAAACATTCCACAAAGTAATAACACACCAATCAGGAACAATCCGCTCGTTTCGGTATATTATTTGTCTCTGTAGTGTGAAAACTGTGGGAGGAGTCTACAAGCATTATCAAGTCTAGCAGATGAAGTCACATGCATTTGGGGTGTCTCAGCATCTTGTGTTTACAACCACTGTTTCCTAGCAACGCTCATGCCCTGTTTATGCTTCCCAAATACTGCTTCATCAAAACTGCCCCATCAGAATTACCCCATCAAAACTGCCCCATCATATTCCTCTATTATAAATCAGTACATGGTGTGTCTGTCCCCTCCCCCGGGCTCTGTAATCAGAGCTGAGATGCTCCAGCCACCTTCCCCCCTGTGTATAACAGAAGCTTTGGTAACCATGGCAACAAAACAAACACTAACAGTACACTCTGATTAATGGCTAAAATTTCCTGAAATGACCTCTAAACAAATGGCCGTATTTTAAAAACTATACATCCTACAGCGAAGATCTTTATATTGTGAGAATCACAAGACCCAGACCTAGATTTTGATGTATAGTATGTCTCTGAAATATTAAAAATGAAGGCACAGTCACAGTTTAGAAATTGCCCTTCAAATTTGGAGGGGGCTAGAGTGTAGTTTCAATGAATGTCAATGGACGGCGTGAGTTGCAAACAAATGGTCATATTGTGAAAACTATCAGGACTATGGCTTAGCCGTGGACATGTTTAGTGGCAGCAGGGATAGCTGAACGTTTTGATATAAGATTTGTGTAGGTGGGCTTGAAAATGAGGGAGTGGCGGCAGTTTAGAAATCATGCTCTGATTTTCCAGCTTTTGTCATCTCCCACTCTAGTTTCCCCATTCATTCCTATGGGACCAATTTCGCCGCAAAAACGACGATATTTCGTGAACCATTCGGCGAAACGTTCCACAAAGTAATAGCACACCATTCGGGAACAATCCGCACGTTTCGGTATATTACTTGTCTATGTAGTGTAAAAACTGTGGGAGGAGTTAGGGTGGTAAATTTGGCTATAATAATAAGAATAATATATATGTGAGATAACAGTAAGTGGTCTTGCTATGCAAGAACACTTAATAATAATATATATGTGAGATAACAGTAAGTGGTCTTGCTATGCAAGAACACTTAACTAGAAAAGGTACAATTTCTGGGGAAATTGTGAAAGTGTTCTTGCCTCTACAACTGGAGTGGGCGGAGTAACTGGGTGGGGTGGCTTGAGTAACTGTGAAAAGTGTTAAAAAGCTTAATATTTTAAAAAGTATAAATAGTAGTAAAAAAGTTCCATCATTCGCTGAAAGAGCTGAACATTTTTTTCAAAAGTAATTTTTTTTTTCAAAAATGAATTTTTTTTATTCAAAAATGATTTTTTTTTCTTCAAAAATGATTTTTTTTTTCTTCAAAAATGAAATTTTTTTTTCAAAAGTAATTAGTTTTTTCAAAGGTAATTTTTTTTTCAAAAATGAATTTTTTTATTTCAAAAATAATTTTTTTTTCGAAATTATTTTTTTTTTAAAGTAATTTTTTTTTCAAAAATAATTTTTTTTTCAAAAATATTTTTTTTTTTCAAATATATTTTTTTTTTCAAAAATAATTTTTTTTTTTAAAAGTAATTTTTTTTTCAAAAATATTTTTTTTTTTTCAAAAATAATTTTTTTTTTTTTTCAAAAATATTTTTTTTTTCAAAAATATTTTTTTTTTCCAAAAATGATTTTTTTTTTTTTTCAAAAATTATTTTTTTATTTTTTTCAAAAATAATTTTTTTTTTTCAAAAATATTTTTTTTTTTCAAAAATATTTTTTTTTTCCAAAAATGATTTTTTTTTTTTTCAAAAATTATTTTTTTATTTTTTTCAAAAATTATTTTTTTTTTTCAAAAATATTTTTTTTTTTACTTGGGGCGATCATAATGTTTTGGCTGATCATGGGGTGGTCATAATGTTTTGGCTGATCATGGGGTTGTCAGCTTTTGTCACCTCCCACTCTAGTTTTGAACATTTCGCCATTCATTCCTATGGGACCAATTTCGCCGCAAAAACGTCATTTCGTGGACCATTCGGCGAAACATTCCACAAAGTAATAACACACCAATCGGGAACAATCCGCTCGTTTCGGTATATTACTTGTCTCTGTAGTGTAAAAACTGTGGGAGGAGTCTACAAGCATTATCAAGTCTAGCAGATGAAGTCACATGCATTTGGGGTGTCTCAGCATCTTGTGTTTACAACCACTGTTTCCTAGCAACGCTCATGCCCTGTTTATGCTTCCCAAATACTACTTCATCAAAACTGCCCCATCAGAATTACCCCATCAAAACTGCCCCATCATATTCCTCTATTATAAATCAGTACATGGTGTGTCTGTCCCCCTCCCCCGGGCTCTGTAATCAGAGCTGAGAGGCTCCAGCCACCTCCCCCCTGTGTATAACAGAAGCTTTGGTAACCATGGTAACAAAACAAACACAGTACACGCTGATTAATGGCTAAAATTTCCTGAAATGACCTCTAAACAAATGGCCGTATTTTAAAAACTTTACATCCTACAGTGAAGATCTTTATATTGTGAGAATCACAAGACCCAGACCTAGATTTTGATATATAGTATGTCTCTGAAATATTAAAAATGAAGGCACGGTCGCAGTTTAGAAATTGCCCTTCAAATTTGAAGGGGCTAGAGTGTAGTTTCAATGAATGTCAATGGACGGCGTGAGTTGCAAACAAATGGTCATATTGTGAAAACTATCAGGACTATGGCTTAGCCGTGGACATGTTTAGTGGCAGCAAGGATAGCTGAACGTTTTGATATAAGATTTGTGTAGGTGGGCTTGAAAATGAGGGAGTGGCGGCAGTTTAGAAATCATGTTCTGATTTTCCAGCTTTTGCCATCTCCCACTCTAGTTTCCCCATTCATTCCTATGGGACCAATTTCGCCGCAAAAACTACGATATTTCGTGAACCATTCGGCGAAACGTTCCACAAAGTAATAGCACACCATTCGGGAACAATCCACACGTTTGAGTATATTACTTGTCTATGTAGTGTAAAAACTGTGGGAGGAGTTAGGGTGGTAAATTTGGCTATAATAATAATAAGAACTAGAAAAGCTACAATTTCTGGGGAAATTGTGAAAAGTGTTCTTGCCTCTACAACTGGAGTGGGCGGAGTAACTGGGTGGAGTGGCTTGAGTAACTGTGAAAAGTGTTAAAAAGCTTAATATTTTAAAAAGTATAAATAGTAGTAAAAAAGTTGAAGTCCCATCATTAGCTGAAAGAGCTGAACATTTTTTTCAAAAGTTTTTTTTTTTCAAAAATATTTTTTTTTTTCAAAAACTGCCATCAAAACTGCCCCATCAGAATTGCCCCATCAAAACTGCCCCATCATATTGCCACCATCAAAACTGCCCCATCAGAATTGCCCCATCATATTGCCACCATCAAAACTGCCCCATCAGAATTGCCCTATCAAAACTGCCCCATCATATTCCTCTATTATAAATCAGTACATGGTGTGTCTGTCCCCTCCCCCGGGCTCTGTAATCAGAGCTGAGATGCTCCAGCCACCTCCCCCCTGTGTATAACAGAAGCTTTGGTTACCATGGCAACAAAACAAACACAGTACACTCTGATTAATGGCTAAAATTTCCTGAAATGACCTCTAAACAAAAAGCTTTTTCTCAAAAACTATAAATCCTACAGCGAAGATCTTTATATTGTGAGAATCACAAGACCCAGACCTAGATTTTGATGTATAGTATGTCTCTGAAATATTAAAAATGGAGGCACAGTCGCAGTTTAGAAATAGCCCTTCAAATTTGAAGGGGCTAGAGTGTAGTTTCAATGAATGTCAATGGACGGCGTGAGTTGCAAACAAATGGTCATATTGTGAAAACTTTTAGGACCATGGCTTAGCCGTGGACATGTTTAGTGGCAGCAGGAATAGCTGAACGTTTTGATATAAGATTTGTGTAGGTGGGCTTGAAAATGAGGGAGTGGCAGCAGTTTAGAAATCATGTTCTGATTTTTCAGCTTTTGTCACCTCCCACTCTACTTTCCCCATTCATTCCTATGGGACCAATTTCGCCGCAAAAATGACGATATTTCGTGAACCATTCAGCGAAACGTTCCACAAAATAATAGCACACCATTCGGGAACAATCCGCACGTTTCGGTATATTACTTGTCTATGTAGTGTAAAAACTGTGGGAGGAGTTAGGGTGGAAAATTTGGCTATAATAATAATAAGAACTAGAAAAGGTACAATTTCTGGGGAAATTGTGAAAAGTGTTCTTACCTCTACAACTGGAGTGGGCGGAGTAACTTGAGTAACTGTTGTGTGGTTGGAGTGGCTGGAGTAACTGTGAAAAGTGTTAAAAAGCTTAATATTTTAAAAAGTATAAATAGTAGTAAAAAAGTTGAAGTCTCATCATTAGCTGAAAGAGCTGAACATTTTTTTCAAAAATTATGATTTTTTTTTTCAAAAATTATGATTTTTGTTTTCAAAAATTATAAATTTTTTTTTCAAAAAAGATTTTTTTTTTCAAAAATGATTTTTTTTTCAAAAATAATTTTTTTTCAAAAATATTTTTTTTTTTCAAAAATATTTTTTTTTTTCAAAAATGATTTTATTTTTATTTTTTTCAAAAATTATTTTCTTTTTTTTCAAAAATTATTATTTTTTTTTTTTTCAAAAATATTTTTTTTTTTACATGGGGCGGTCATAATGTTTTGGCTGATCATGGGGTGGTCATAATGTTTTGGCTGATCATGGGGTTGTCAGCTTTTGTCACCTCCCACTCTAGTTTTGAACATTTCACCATTCATTCCTATGGGACCAATTTCGCCGCAAAAACGTCATTTCGTGGACCATTCGGCGAAACATTCCACAAAGTAATAACACACCAATCGGGAACAATCCGCTCGTTTCGGTATATTACTTGTCTCTGTAGTGTAAAAACTATGGGAGGAGTCTACAAGCATTATCAAGTCTAGCAGATGAAGTCACATGCATTTGGGGTGTCTCAGCATCTTGTGTTTACAACCACTGTTTCCTAGCAACGCTCATGCCCTGTTTATGCTTCCCAAATACTACTTCATCAAAACTGCCCCATCAGAATTACCCCATCAAAACTGCCCCATCATATTCCTCTATTATAAATCAGTACATGGTGTGTCTGTCCCCTCCCCCGGGCTCTGTAATCAGAGCTGAGATGCTCCAGCCACCTCCCCCCCTGTATAACAGAAGCTTTGGTAACCATGGCAACAAAACAAACACAGTACACTCTGATTAATGGCTAAAATTTCCTGAAATGACCTCTAAACAAATGGCCGTATTTTAAAAACTATACATCCTACAGCGAAGATCTTTATATTGTGAGAATCACAAGACCCAGACCTAGATTTTGATACATAGTATGTCTCTGAAATATTAAAATTGAAGGCACGGTCGCAGTTTAGAAATTGCCCTTCAAATTTGAAGGGGCTAGAGTGTAGTTTCAATGAATGTCAATGGACGGCGTGAGTTGCAAACAAATGGTCATATTGTGAAAACTATCAGGACTATGGCTTAGCCGTGGACATGTTTAGTGGCAGCAGGGATAGCTGAACGTTTTGGTATAAGATTTGTGTAGGTGGGCTTGAAAATGAGGGAGTGGCGGCAGTTTAGAAATCATGTTCTGATTTTCCAGCTTTTGCCATCTCCCACTCTAGTTTCCCCATTCATTCCTATGGGACCAATTTCGCCGCAAAAACTACGATATTTCGTGAACCATTCGGCGAAACATTCCACAAAGTAATAGCACACCATTCGGGAACAATCCGCACGTTTTGGTATATTACTTGTCTATGTAGTGTAAAAACTGTGGGAGGAGTTAGGGTGGTAAATTTGGCTATAATAATAATAAGAACTAGAAAAGGTACAATTTCTGGGGAAATTGTGAAAGTGTTCTTGCCTCTACAACTGGAGTGGGCGGAGTAACTGGGTGGGGTGGAGTGGCTTGAGTAACTGTGAAAAGTGTTAAAAAGCTTAATATTTTAAAAAGTATAAATAGTAGTAAAAAAGTTCCATCATTCGCTGAAAGAGTTGAACATTTTTTTCAAAAGTAATTTTTTTTTCAAAAATGAATTTTTTTTATTCAAAAATGATTTTTTTTTCTTCAAAAATGAATTTTTTTTTCTTCAAAAATGATTTTTTTTTCAAAAGTAATTTTTTTTTTCAAAGGTAATTTTTTTTTTCAAAAATGAATTTTTTTATTTCAAAAACAATTTTTTTTTCGAAATTATTTTTTTTTTAAAGTCATTTTTTTTTCCAAAATAATTTTTTTTTTCAAAAATATTTTTTTTTTCAAATATATTTTTTTTTTCAAAAATAATTTTTTTTTTAAAAGTAATTTTTTTTTCAAAAATATTTTTTTTTTTTTCAAAAATAATTTTTTTTTTTCAAAAATAATTTTTTTTTTTTCAAAAATATTTTTTTTTTTCAAAAATATTTTTTTTTTCTTCAAAAATGATTTTTTTTTTCAAAAGTAATTTTTTTTTCAAAGGTAATTTTTTTTTCAAAAATGAATTTTTTTATTTCAAAAATAATTTTTTTTTCGAAATTATTATTTTTTTTAAAGTAATTTTTTTTTCAAAAATATTTTTTTTTTTCAAAAATATTTTTTTTTTCAAATATATTTTTTTTTCAAAAATAATTTTTTTTTAAAAGTAATTTTTTTTTCAAAAATATTTTTTTTTTCAAAAATAATATTTTTTTTTTCAAAAATATATTTTTTTTTTTTCAAAAATGATTTTTTTTTTTTCAAAAATTATTTTTTTACTTTTTTCAATAATTTTTTTTTTTTCAAAAATATTTTTTTTTTTCAAATATATTTTTTTTTCAAAAATAATTTTTTTTTTAAAAGTAATTTTTTTTTCAAAAATATTTTTTTTTTCAAAAATAATTTTTTTTTTTTCAAAAATATTTTTTTTTTCAAAAATATTTTTTTTTTAAAAAATATTTTTTTTTTTTTTCAAAAATGATTTTTTTTTTTTTTCAAAAATTATTTTTTTACTTTTTTCAAAAATAATTTTTTTTTTCAAAAATATTTTTTTTTTTACATGGGGCGGTCATAATGTTTTGGCTGATCATGGGGTGGTCATAATGTTTTGGCTGATCATGGGGTTGTCAGCTTTTGTCACTTCCCACTCTAGTTTTGAACATTTCGCCATTCATTCTTATGGGACCAATTTCGCCGCAAAAACGTCATTTCGTGGACCATTCGGCAAAACATTCCACAAAGTAATAACACACCAATCGGGAACAATCCGCTCGTTTCGGTATATTACTTGTCTCTGTAGTGTGAAAACTGTGGGAGGAGTCTACAAGCATTATCAAGTCTAGCAGATGAAGTCACATGCATTTGGAGTGTCTCAGCATCTTGTGTTTACAACCACTGTTTCCTAGCAACGCTCATGCCCTGTTTATGCTTCCCAAATACTGCTTCATCAAAACTGCCCCATCAGAATTACCCCATCAAAACTGCCCCATCATATTCCTCTATTATAAATCAGTACATGGTGTGTCTGTCCCCTCCCCCGGGCTCTGTAATCAGCTGAGATGCTCCAGCCACCTTCCCCCCCTGTGTATAACAGAAGCTTTGGTAACCATGGCAACAAAACAAACACTAACAGTACACTCTGATTAATGGCTAAAATTTCCTGAAATGACCTCTAAACAAATGGCCGTATTTTAAAAACTGTACATCCTACAGCGAAGATCTTTATATTGTGAGAATCACAAGACCCAGACCTAGATTTTGATGTATAGTATGTCTCTGAAATATTAAAAATGAAGGCACAGTCGCAGTTTAGAAATTGCCCTTCAAATTTGGAGGGGGCTAGAGTGTAGTTTCAATGAATGTCAATGGACGGCGTGAGTTGCAAACAAATGGTCATATTGTGAAAACTATCAGGACTATGGCTTAGCCGTGGACATGTTTAGTGGCAGCAGGTATAGCTGAACGTTTTGATATAAGATTTGTGTAGGTGGGCTTGAAAATAAGGGAGTGGCGGCAGTTTAGAAATCATGTTCTGATTTTCCAGCTTTTGTCATCTCCCACTCTAGTTTCCCCATTCATTCCTATGGGACCAATTTCGCCGCAAAAACGACGATATTTCGTGAACCATTCGGCGAAACGTTCCACAAAGTAATAGCACACCATTCGGGAACAATCCGCACGTTTCGGTATATTACTTGTCTATGTAGTGTAAAAACTGTGGGAGGAGTTAGGGTGGTAAATTTGGCTATAATAATAAGAATAATATATATGTGAGATAACAGTAAGTGGTCTTGCTATGCAAGAACACTTAACTAGAAAAGGTACAATTTCTGGGGAAATTGTGAAAGTGTTCTTGCCTCTACAACTGGAGTGGGCGGAGTAACTGGGTGGGGTGGAGTGGCTTGAGTAACTGTGAAAAGTGTTAAAAAGCTTAATATTTTAAAAAGTATAAATAGTAGTAAAAAAGTTCCATCATTCGCTGAAAGAGCTGAACATTTTTTTCAAAAGTAATTTTTTTTTTTCAAAAATGAATTTTTTTTAATCAAAAATGATTTTTTTTTCTTCAAAAATGATTTTTTTTTTTCAAAAGTAATTTTTTTTTTCAAAGGTAATTTTTTTTTTCAAAAATGAATTTTTTTTATTTCAAAAATAATTTTTTTTTCGAAATTATTATTTTTTTTAAAGTAATTTTTTTTTTCAAAAATAATTTTTTTTTTCAAAAATATTTTTTTTTTTCAAATATATTTTTTTTCAAAAATAATTTTTTTTTTAAAAGAAATTTTTTTTTCAAAAATATTTTTTTTTTTCAAAAATAATTTTTTTTTTTTCAAAAATATTTTTTTTTTTCAAAAATTATTTTTTTTTTTTTCAAAAATTTTTTTTTTTTTTCAAAAATATTTTTTTTTTTACATGGGGCGGTCATAATGTTTTGGCTGATCATGGGTTGGTCATAATGTTTTGGCTGATCATGGGGTTGTCAGCTTTTGTCACTTCCCACTCTAGTTTTGAACATTTCGCCATTCATTCCTATGGGACCAATTTCGCCGCAAAAACGTCATTTCGTGGACCATTCGGCAAAACATTCCACAAAGTAATAACACACCAATCGGGTATATTATTTGTCTCTGTAGTGTGAAAACTGTGGGAGGAGTCTACAAGCATTATCAAGTCTAGCAGATGAAGTCACATGCATTTGGAGTGTCTCAGCATCTTGTGTTTACAACCACTGTTTCCTAGCAACGCTCATGCCCTGTTTATGCTTCCCAAATACTGCTTCATCAAAACTGCCCCATCAGAATTACCCCATCAAAACTGCCCCATCAGAATTACCCCATCAAAACTGCCCCATCGTATTCCTCTATTATAAATCAGTACATGGTGTGTCTGTCCCCTCCCCCGGGCTCTGTAATCAGAGCTGAGATGCTCCAGCCACCTCCCCCCTGTGTATAACAGAAGCTTTGGTAACCATGGCAACAAAACAAACACTAACAGTACACTCTGATTAATGGCTAAAATTTCCTGAAATGACCTCTAAACAAATGGCCGTATTTTAAAAACTATACATCCTACAGCGAAGATCTTTATATTGTGAGAATCACAAGACCCAGACCTAGATTTTGATGTATAGTATGTCTCTGAAATATTAAAAATGAAGGCACAATCGCAGTTTAGAAATTGCCCTTCAAATTTGAAGGGGCTAGAGTGTAGTTTCAATGAATGTCAATGGACGGCGTGAGTTGCAAACAAATGGTCATATTGTGAAAACTATCAGGACTATGGCTTAGCTGTGGACATGTTTAGTGGCAGCAGGGATAGCTGAACGTTTTGATATAAGATTTGTGTAGGTGGGCTTGAAAATGAGGGAGTGGCGGCAGTTTAGAAATCATGTTCTGATTTTCCAGCTTTTGCCATCTCCCACTCTAGTTTCCCCATTCATTCCTATGGGACCAATTTCGCCGCAAAAACGACGATATTTCGTGAACCATTCAGTGAAACGTTCCACAAAGTAATAGCACACCATTCGGGAACAATCCGCACGTTTCGGTATATTACTTGTCTATGTAGTGTAAAAACTGTGGGAGGAGTTAGGGTGGTAAATTTGGCTATAATAATAAGAATAATATATATGTGAGATAACAATAAGTGGTCTTGCTATGCAAGAACACTTAATAATATATATGTGAGATAACAGTAAGTGGTCTTGCTATGCAAGAACACTTAAATATATATGTGAGATAACAGTAAGTAGTCTTGCTATGCAAGAACACTTAATATGAACTAGAAAAGGTACAATTTCTGGGGAAATTGTGAAAAGTGTTCTTGCCTCTACAACTGGAGTGGGCGGAGTAACTGGATGGAGTGGCTTGAGTAACTGTGAAAAGTGTTAAAAAGCTTAATATTTTAAAAAGTATAAATAGTAGTAAAAAAGTTGAAGTCCCATCATAAGCTGAAAGAGCTGAACATTTTTTTCAAAAGTTTTATTTTTTTTCAAAAATGAATTATTTTTTTTCAAAAATGAATTTTTTTTTTCAAAAATGATTTTTTTTCAAAAATATTTTTTTTTCAAAAATGATTTTTTTTTCAAAAATGAATTATTTTTTTTCAAAAATGAATTTTTTTTTTTTAAACGAAATTTTTTTTTTCAAAAATAATTATTTTTTTCAAAAACTGCCATCAAAACTGTCCCATCAGAATTGTCCCATCAAAACTGCCCCATCATATTGCCACCATCAAAACTGCCCCATCAGAATTGCCCCATCAAAACTGCCCCATCAGAATTGCCCCATCAAAACTGCCCCATCATATTGCCACCATCAAAACTGCCCCATCAGAATTGCCCTATCAAAACAGCCCCATCATATTGCCACCATCAAAACTGCCCCATCATATTGCCAATTTCGCCGCAAAAACTACGATATTTCGTGAACCATTCGGCGAAACGTTCCACAAAATAATAGCACACCATTCGGGAACAATCCGCACGTTTTGGTATATTACTTGTCTATGTAGTGTAAAAATTGTGGGAGGAGTTAGGGTGGTAAATTTGGCTATAATAATAAGAATAATAAGAATAAGAATAAGAATAATATATATGTGAGATAACAGTAAGTGGTCTTGCTATGCAAGAACACTTAATAAGAAGAAGAATAATATATATGTGAGATAACAGTAAGTGGTCTTGCTATGCAAGAACACTTAATAATAATATATATGTGAGATAACAGTAAGTGGTCTTGCTATGCAAGAACACTTAATTAAGAAAAGAAGAGACCTGAATGATTTGCTGGAGAAGGAAAGGAGCTGTGCTTTCGATACGATAAATAGAGATATGTATCGAGAAGGGAATAAACCAGGAAGGTGGATGGCCAGAAGGATTAGGGAAAAAAAGAATAGGACCTTTATACCTAAAATAAGAGATGAAGAGGGGAACCTTGAATTCTCTACCCCAAAAATTGCTAGAATATTCCATTTGTATGGTGTGAGAGGGAACTGGTTTATCTAGGTATAAAAATATCATCCTCACCGGGGGACTTGTTCGCCGATAATTATGTACCCCTACTCAATAAAACTAAAGATCTATTAGGTAGGATGAGATATAAAGCCCTGTCATGGATAGGCAGGATAAATGCGATCAAAATGTTTGTGCTGCCCATGGTATTATACACCTTCCAAATGGTCCCAATAGAGATCCCCCCTATATTTTTTGCTAAACTGCAGTCTTCAATTTTAAGATTTATATGGGCTTGTAGGCACCCTAGGATAGCATACGACACTTTGTCGAAGGATAAAAAATTGGGAGGGTTAGGTGCACCGGATTTCAAAAAGTATTATCAGTCGGCTGTTATCTCCAGGATAATTGACTGGCTACACAGTAAACAGGAGAAAAGTTGGGTGAATATTGAAGCAACACTGAGTGGGGTGGATACAGAAAAATTAATATGGATTCCACCACAATATAGGGATTTGGGAAATAGAGTTAATTTTTTGACTAAGAACACTTTTAGAATCTGGGATAGGGTAGGCAAGAGCTGCCATTGGGAATTCAATTCACCATTATTATCACTATTAAACACAGATTATTTTTTACCTGGGAAGGAGGAATACCTATATTTCACGAGATGGGCAAAAAAAGATGTAATACAACTACAAGATGTGATGAAAGGAAATAGATTGTACACTTACACTGAAATCACACAGGCCTGGAGGAACAAACCACTAGACAAGTGGAGGTACGCCCAGTTACAGCACTTTACACGTTCACTGCCACAACCACTAAGAGGAAAAGACCAGTTAAGGGATATTGAAAAACTATTAAATACCCCCACATGTGTGAAAGGAAGTATTTCAAAATTATATAGTGTCCTAAGGGGGGAAGCTAGTAAAGGATTCCCCACTTTTTTGGAAAAGTGGGAAAAGGAAATAGGAGGCTTAGAAGGTGAAGCACATAGAAGTAAGATTCTAAAGATGGTTCATTTAACGGCAAGAGACTCCCGGACACATGAAATGGCCTACAAAGCGATAGCAAGATGGCATAGGACGCCCCGGAAGGTACATGAATATGATGCTGAGACCCCTCCAACTTGCTGGAGAGGATGTGGAAAAATTGGCACTCTTGCCCATCTATGGTGGGAGTGCTCTAAAATCCAGAAATATTGGGGAGAAGTCCTGAGCGAAATACAACAGATAACGGGGAGCAGGTTAATAAAAATCCTTGGACGTGTCTGTTCCATGACACGGAAAGAGAGATCTCCCAATACACCAAGTCAGTAACCCCATTCCTCTTAAACGCGGCTAAAGCACTGATCCCGTGTCACTGGAAAGGGGTAGAAGCCCCAAGGATGAAGGACTGGATAATAAGGGTAGAATGGGTTAGAAGAATGGAAGAAGCAAAACACTCGATGGAAGGCCGGCGAGATAAATACA
This sequence comes from Aquarana catesbeiana, assembly GCF_042186555.1. NCBI lineage: Eukaryota > Metazoa > Chordata > Amphibia > Anura > Ranidae > Aquarana > Aquarana catesbeiana. The sequence goes on from NC_133335.1 coordinate 89,520,598, forward strand.
CTAAGACGTGGGCAAGATGGCATGAGTATAGGAACACAGAAAGGTACATGACATGTATAGATGCTTGAGGACCGTGGGGGGGAGAGGGAGGGGGAGGATGGGGAGGTTTTTTTTATTTTTATTTTTTATTTTTTTCGGGGGGGAAAAAAATAAAAATAGATAAGTAAATATTGGTATTTTTAGTGGATAAATGGGAAAGGGAAAATCGATTAAAAGTTTTTGTATTAAGGAGATGACAATTTTCCGTAATCCACAATGATGCGAAAAAGAGAGGGGGCGCAGCGTAAATGACGCAGCTGACTTAAAATCTCTCTAAAAGTTTGCTGATGTGGGAAAAAAAAAAAAAAACCGGGCCGGACCGTGGATCTGTGTGTGTGTAAACACACAGATCCACGTCCTGTCAGGTGAGAGGAGAGCGATCTGTGTTCCTAGTACAGCGGAACACTGATCGGTCTCCTCCCCTTGTACGTCCCCGCCCCCTACAGTTAGAAACACTCCCTTAGGAAACATATTAACCCCTTGTCTCCCCCTAGTGGTTAACCCCTTCACTGCCTGTCACATTTACACAGTAATCAATTCAATTTTATAGCATTGATCGCTGTATAAATGTGAATGGTCCCAAGAATGTGTCAAAAGTGTCCGATGTGTCCGCCATAATGTCACAGTCACGAAAAAAAATCGCAATCGCCACTAAAAAAAATAAATAAATAATTTTTTTAAAAATGCCATAAATCTATCCCGTATTTTGTAGACGCTATAACTTTTGCGCAAACCAATCAATATACGCTTATTGCGATTTTTTTTACCAAAAATATGTAGAATACGTATCGTCCGAAACTGAGGAAAACATTTTTTTTTTGCATTATAGCAAAAAGTAAAAAATATTGTGTTTTTTTCAAAATTGTCGCTCTTCTTTTGTTTATAGCGCAAAAAATAAAAACCACAGAGGTGATCAAATACCACCAAAAGAAAGCTCTATTTGTGGGAAAAAAAGGGACGTCAATTTTTTTTGGGTACAACATCGCACGACCGCGCAATTGTGGTTTAAAGTGTGACAGCGCTGAAAACTAAAAATTGGCCTGGGAAGGAAGGGGGTGAAAATGCCCTGTATTGAACCGGTTAAATTCATTACTTTTTTAATTTGGAAATTTGGATGCATACGAATTTCCGAATAATGAAAAATTCGTCCGAATTTTGTTTTGGAACAAAACGGAATGCACAAGTCTAGACACAGTAATGCCCCATACACACGGACGGACATTGATCGGACATTCCGACAACAAAATCCTAGGATTTTTTCCGACGGATGTTGGCTCAAACTTGTTTTGCGTACACACGGTCGCACAAAGTTGTCGGAATTTCCGATCGCCAACCACGCGGTCACCATGTACGACGAGACTAGAAAAGGCCAGTTCAGAACCAAGCGCGGCACCCTTTGGGCTCCTTTTGCTAATCTCGTGTTAGTAAAAGTTTGGTGAGAGACGATTCGCGCTTTTTCAGACTCGTGGCTTTCAGATCTTTTTTTGCGGTTCAGTTTGTGCTTGTGGGTTTGTATCTGCTCTTCAATGCGTGCAAGCAAGTTACGCGTGACTTAGTCATTGTGTTCTTGTTCGTTCGTTAATGTTTTTCAGGTCGCTCTTCACAGGCCTTGCTGTTCTTCAGTGCATTCTGTTACTTCGTTCTGAGCAGCCGAACGTTTTCTAGCCATGTTGCGTATACGTACTCCTCGTAGAGTTCGTGCTGTGCGGGGGCTTGGTGTTGGGGTCCTGACCTTGACACAAGTCCAGTCCATGAACAGGGTGGGGAGGAGTTCATGGACCAAGAATTGGTTGCTTCAGCGTGACCAGTTCTCTCATATGCCTTTGCTCCGTGAGATCCGTGAGAATAATCCTGATGATTTCAGGAACTTTCTCCGGATGACGGACCCCGTATTTCACCATTTGTTGGCTTTGCTGACCCCCTATATCAGAAGGCAGGATACCTGCATGAGGCCAGCCATCACTCCGGAGCAGAGGCTCGTCGCTACCCTGTGGTACTTGGCGACAGGGAGAAGCCTGCAGGACTTGAAGTTCTCGACAGGCATCTCCCCCCAGGCTCTGGGGAGGGGATCATTATCCCAGAGACCTGTTCTGCCATCATCCAGGTCCTGCAGAAGGAGTATATGAAGGTAAGATTTTTATCCTTTAACATCACATTTTATTGTATTGAATGTTTGCTAATATATTGTATTTCTTTCCTCATTCCCTAATTAGAATGATTGGAATATGCTGTGAATGTCCCCTTTGTTCTCATGCATGCTGGATTTTTTTTGTCCTTCATACATATTTGCTTCACTAACCTCCCCAGCATGCTCTCCTGCCCCTATATTCACCTCATGTAGTCACTTAACAATGTATTTTATGAGCTCCATAGTAGTGCTGTACCCCAAACACCCCCTAAAATGTTTTGAAATGTGATTTGTGCTTTAAATTCAGGCAGAGTGCCAGAGGCTTTTTTTGTAGTGTCCCCAAATCATTTTTATTAACCCTCCCTCCCCCCAACTGCTAAGTCAGCTTATACCAATTCTCTATCTATCCTCAATCATCTATCTGCTGACTTTGCCAAACCCATACACACTATACCTACCTATTTTGTGGACAGATGTATGGATGAATTCCCCAAAGCATGTAGTGCAAGGGTCTGCCTGTATACTTTCAAATGGTACTGTTTAAAGTTTTGGTATCCTATTATTTTCTTGATAGGTAATAGCAGAATGTCCAAATGTGCGCAAATGTGTACAGTGTGTATTTATATCTTTGTATTAGGACACTTCTTACCTGTCCAGTGGGCTGCCAATAGTGTAACTAAGGAGGGGCTGTTCCAAGTAATACCCTGTATTTAGGCATTCATCTATCAATGAAGTGGAGAGGGTTACCTGTCCAAGATTCCCCCCCCCCTATAATGTTAGAAATGGCCCATGAGAGGGGGGGGGGGATATGATAGGTGTACCTTATACTTTGGTGTTGTAAAATTCCCCTTAATAAATGTTATCTGGAGGTTGGCCAAGAATGTTTGTGTCTAATCTGCTTGCCATGTTTATGTGCAAAAATAGTAATTTTTTATATTTTCCTCAAGTTTCCTTCAACGCCACAGGAATGGCAGACTGTGGCCTCCCACTTTGCCCAGCGGTGGGACTTTCCTAACTGCGGAGGGGCAATTGATGGGAAACACGTCCACATCGTCCCACCCCCCAACTCGGGGTCGTACTATTATAATTACAAGGGGTTCAATAGTATTGTGATGTTGGCGGTGGTGTCGGCTAATTACGAGTTCCTGTATGTGGACGTGGGGAAGAATGACCGGATGTCTGATGGTGGAGTCATCGCCCAGACAGAGTTTTACAGCCGTCTCCAGAATGGCAGCTTGGACTTGTCACCTCCAGAAGACAATGTGGAAGGACTCCCATTCGTCTTTGTTGCGGATGAAGCCTTTGCGCTGGGGGACCATCTTATGCAGCCGTTCCCGATGAGGACCCTCACCCCGGACCAGAGGGTTTTTAATTACCGGCTGGCCAGAGCCAGAAGAGTGGTGGAGAACACATTTGGAATCATGGCCAGCCGGTTCCGCCTATTTTTGACACCCATCCATATGGCGGAGTATAAACTTAATCATATAATCCTGGCGTGCTGTGTTCTACATAACTTTTTACGCCAACATTCTGCCAACTATGCTGGCTCAGTTGGGCCTGAGGCCGGAATTCTACATGAAACAACTCTGACGGCGCTTGAAAGTGGCCGTCCTGGCTTGCCCTCCCTGAGTGCCCGTGATGTCCGGTTAAGATACCTTGAGTTCTTTGCGGGTAGGGGGGCCATCAATATGCCAGCCAATTTGTGAAGCCTTTATCAAAAAACAAAAAAAAGCTAATCTTTGGTGACATTTACTGCTTGTGTTTGTTTTAGCTGACCCTGACTGAAATGTGGGTAGTCCTGAAAATGGCGTGATTGTGTAACCTTATCCAAAGCACTGTTGGCTGTTATTTCTTAAAGGCAAAGACACTTTGCACTACAAGTGCACTTGAAACTGCACTTGTAGTGCAAAGAGGATTTGCCCTTAGGAAATAACCCCCATTTTCACAGAAAGCAGCAATTACATCACCACAAATGTGTTGTAGCGTTGAGATAATAATCCACACACTCTTGATTCACAATCTTTTTAATACCTGCACAATCACATGTGCATTTCGAAAAGGTTTTTAAAACAAACCAACATGTTTGTTGTATAACCTTTTTTGGGGTGGCATTATCAAAAATAGAAATATCCATTTAAGATAAAACAGGCATGTGTAAAACCAACAAGAAAGACACAAATCTTGACCTTACAAAGTTCACATTTGGTAGAACTTGAAGGCAATATCATACATGAGTATTTAGGAACTGTGTTTGATATTGCGTTCAGATGGGGTGAAGTCACCCCAGGAAAAGCCAAATTTGCAAGATGCACACAATTTTGCCAATGTCAACATGTGCTAGCTGCCATCACGGGGGATCAAGGGACGTGTTTTGGGGGAGAAACCCCTTCCTCTCAGCTACTTTATTATTGAGGAAGGGGTTGCACCCCCAAAACGCGTCCATTGATCTCCCGTGATGGCAGATAGCACATGTTGACACACTGTGTGCATCCTCCAAATTTGGCTTTTCAGAAAATCGCACAAACATTTTTAAGATTGTAGCACACAAAAAACAAAGGGATTTAGAGGGGTTTTAAACTCGCCCCAAAACATCAATGATGTTTTTAGTTTTTTGAATAACATCATTGATGTTTTTCTTGAGGTTTTCCAATTCTAAATTACACCCCATGATCTCCCCGATCAGGATCTGGGCACTTTCTGATGTGAAAGGATCTGGATCCACAACATCACGATCACCTAAAAAGAGAGAAACCAAACAAAAACAGGTATCAAAAATATGCCGGCATCCATCTCTTACCTGAGCCTGTGATCGCTAACACTCACCTGTTGTGGTGACAATTTCCACCACATCTTCTTCCTCCTGCTCTTCTTGGGTTGGGGGTATTTCCCCTTCTTCCAGAGGGGGGGTCTCTGTTCTCCTCGGATGAGGGATGTCCTCCGAGTCTTTTCTCCCCTATGCAAAATAAAAATGGTATACTTAGCACACAGATATTTGATGGCAGAACTATAAATAGGAAACATTGCTTGGAAGTGGGGTACAATTGTCTATTTTGGCCGAGTTCCAAAATGTAGCATTTTCAGTGCCCTTTGTCAAGCTTCAATACTTTTTACCTGTTTTAAACAAGCTTCACAGATGGAGACCCCCCTATAGTATACACTGGAGCACCTGTGTGGCCCCCTAATAAATATGGTGTTCTGGGGTCCACACTAGTGCTCCAGAGTCCAGATGTGAAAACAGCTGCTGAGTGTCCTCTCCTTACACAGAATCTAGTTTGCATTTCATTCTAGTAACAAACCCATCTACACAACCAAATTAGTTTCATACAAGTAGGGCATCAAAAATGTTGCCAAATGCATATGGCCAAAACAATGGTGTTTTATAGTCCGAAATAAAAATGTTTGATACGAACGAATAATGTGCCCCTGAACATGAAAGTTGCCATTTTAAAATGTACACTTTTAAGAAAAGCACATGGAGCAGCACGAACGTAATATACAGAAAAAGATTAGGAACACAGGACAACTACTTACTTTTTTGCAGCACTCTCCGGATCTTTCTGTACTGCTCGTGTTCTAGTAATTTCAGGTCCGACCACTGCTTCCTGAGCTGATCTTTCGATCGTCGTACCCCAAAATTCCGGTGCAGACTCCTGGCCACTTTCGCCATTATCTTGGCCTTTCTGACATTGGGGTTGGGGTAAGGTCCATACTTCCCATCATAGTCGGCCTTCTTCAGGATGTCCGCCATCTCCAACATCTCCCCAAAGGACATATTTGAGGCCTTAAATCGTCTCCTTCTGGATCCAGACATTTCAGGCTCCGGGCTTTCCTCCTCCTCCTCCTCGTTGCTGTAATTAGCACGCACCTGCTGTGTATTTGCCATGTGCTCTTCCCCCAACTGCGCAGAACGAAAAGGGGTGGGGAATAGACTAGAAAGAATGTCAGGGGAGGGCGGAGTTAGACGCATGCGCAGTGTGTATAAAGCGTAACACGCGTGCGTATTACGTACGATCTGTGAGCGGAGGAAGGAGCATCGGAGGTCCCGATCGTGATAACGAAGGTAAGATCTAAACTTGGGCCTATACTACTTCGAAATTTAAGCCTATATTGTAACAAGATTAGGAGAGTTTGCCCTGACCTTAGGGTTTGTCTCATGTTGTGTCTTGCAGAGAAAATTGATGGCTTCAATGACCACAGCTTCCTCCCCCTGTTCATAGACAAATACAGGGAGCTGCCCTGTCTGTGGCAGGTGAGACATCCCCATTATAATCATAAACAAAAGAGGCAGGCAGCGCTGGAGAAACTGCTGGAGTTGGTGAAGCCGGTGGTCCCCACAGCAACCATCCCCTATTTAAAAACCAAAATTGGTGGCCTGAGGAGCTCTTATCTTAGGGAGCGCAAGAAGGTCACGGATTCCCAGAGATCCGGAGCTGGAGCAGGTGACATTTATGTCCCCAGGCTCCGGTACTATGAGTGACTGCGATTTCTGTCAGACCAGACTGAAGTCAGGGAATCCCTCTCCACTCTTCCTTCCACTCTTCCTTCCACCCCAGCTGAGGCTTCCGATGTCCAACCTGGGCCTTCCAGCCAGGAAGAAATGGAGGAGCCCAGCTTGAGTCAGGTATAGCATTGTTCTACAGATTTCTGGTCAATAAAGAAATTATGTTTATTAGATGTTATTATTGATCACTAATTGATGATTGAAAAAAGTGTTTTACATATCAATAGACAGTAGTGGGCACCCAAAATTGTGACAAGAATTTAAAATGCTGGGCTCAGAATGATAGTCTGTTATATTTGTTAACATTCAATTTGCAACAGTCAGGAGGTGAAAATTGTGTGTGATTGATGAAAAAAATACTAAAGCAATGTCCCTTTTTCATACACAGGAAGACCTCAGCCAGGAGGAGGCTGTGGAATGTGGCAGCCAGGAGGAGGTGGGGATTAGTGGCAGCCAGGAGGAGGCGGGGCTAAGTGTCAGCCAAGAGAAGCCTGGGACAAGTCGCAGCCTGACTGAATCGCAGGTTCCTCCCCTCCGCCTTCCATACAAAAGGGCGAGGAAGGCGACTCACATGCAGGATTCTGCACTCAGGCTGATTCAGGAGGCTTCTGCGTCCCTCCGAGCCTTACCCACTCCTGAAGAGGCCTGCATGGCTGCCTGCATGGCTGCCACAAAACTGCAGGGCATGCAGGAGGGTCAATGCAAGCTATGTGAGGACCTTCTTTATAAAGTCCTAAGTAAGGGGGTGAGTGGGGAACTAACACCCAAGACCGACGTGATTGAGTTGGACCATCCTCCTCCTCCTGCTGCCACAACTCCACCACCAGAGCCACAGCGTGGAAGGAGCCGTGGAAGGAAGACAAGAGAGTGATGACCCTGGGTTCAGTCTGGTCTGACAAAAGATGCAGTCTCTCGTATGACCACAGCCTGGGGACACAGATGTCATCTGCTGCTTTCCGGATCTCTGGGACTTCTGGACCAGACTGCACTCCCTTAGATATGGACTCCTCAGGCCACCAATTTTGCTTCAAAATAGTTGATGTCTGCCCTGGGGGTCCAAGGCTTCACCCATTTCAGCTGTTTCTTAAGTGTTGCCTCCCTCTTTGTTTAGTTGTGAGCCCTTAATAAATTTTTTTTTAAGGAAAATCATACTTGCCTATGTGTGTTTTAATTCAAAAAGGACAGTTTGTTGGTGAGGATTCAGGTACATTTCTAAAGTACAATGTGAAATTAACAAGAGACAACAACACCAAACAATCCCCTACAAATTAAATAGAACAACATATCAATGGTGTTGTGGTAACTTGAAACACAAAACACACACAAAAATATTCTGGAGTCCAAATAAAAATCCAATAAAACAAAGATCAGCTTTGAAAAAAATACAAACCAAAAATAACTAATCTGCCTTAAAACCAAAACAAAAAAAAATCCAACACCAAAATAATGTTGTCAGATGTGACAAATCAAAATATATTAAGGGAATCCCGATAAATAATAAAGAAAGAAGTTTGTGAGAAGTGTGTGTGAATATGAGCAGCAAAACTACTTAATTCTTCTCACACAATAAAGAAGAAGAGAGTGCGCTGTATTAAACCATTTTTTACATTGCACCGTGACGAAAGTGCTGTATCCATTCCGAACGCTAATTTTACCCGACCGAGCTGTTCCGTGTCGGAATTTCTTCTGAGCATGCGTGGCACTTTGTGCGTCGGAACAGGCCACACACGGTCGGAATTGACGCGATCGGATTTTGTTGTCGGAAAATTTTATAGCCTGCTCTCAAACGTTGTGTGTCGGAAAATCCGATGGAAATGTCCGATGGAGCCCACACACGGTCGGAATTTCTGACAACATGCTCCGATCGGACATTTTCCATCGGAAAATCTGACCGTGTGTACGGGGCATAAGGCTGCAATGAGGGCACGGTGAGGCTGCAATATATACATTTTTATAGTTGCCCCCCCTACTTTTGTCCCTGTCCCCCCATGTGCCCCCTCTAAATATGAAAGCTGGAGACGCCACTGACTGTATTAATGTACCCAATAACAACTTAAAGTACATAAACCATAGACATCAAGTTCACATTACAGTCTGTCTCTTAAAAGCTCATCTTCTTTCAGCTGTCAGTTTGTAAAACATTTTGGTGCAACCTAGGTACGTGTAATGTACAGTACTGATGGTCATCTCCATCTAGGGACCAACGTGCAACCCTACTTATTTCAATGTTATCCCACTAGAGCGTATGAATGAGAACCCTACTGAAACCTGTGAGGGTGCCCCCATGGTTTAGACCGCCTAGGGGCCTCCACAGAGTTTAATCACTGGCACTGTTTACCTATATATTATAAGCGATAAAATGTCCCTCATACTTGACTCTAAAAGTTGGGCAGTATGCACCAGTGCTGCGACAAGATCCTTTAGTACCCAATGCAAAAGCCATAAGTGCGCAGGTCCTGTTTTTTTTGCACTCCCAACCTGCTGAAGCATCTAAGATGGCCGCTTCTTCTGCTCATCCCTGTGCCCAGCCTTGGTATGCACATTGTAGTTGTTTTTTGGAACACACAAAGCACTGAAATGAACACCCAGTTCCCAGCATGAGCGAGCAGATTTACAACCACAGCTTGTGTGAAGTAGGGAGATTCCCCTGATGGATGAAACTGCGCTGTGTGCAAAAAAAATAGTTGTAAGTCCAGTACAAGACTCAATGATAGGCTGCTCTTTGGGCTCTGAAGTTTGTGAGATGTTACCCTTTCCTGCAAGTAGGGCATCCCATCAAAATATACCCAAGACTTTAACATTTCACATTATTTGTTGCTTACACTGCTTTGTGTTTGTGCCAGCGTTTGTTAATTAGTTTTAGCAAGAAGATTTAAAGTCTATCTCTGAGCAGACCTAAATCCCCTTTCCAGAGTTCAGCTTTAAACTATGGGAAAAAATGATAACCCTAATGCATTTTGTATGAAAATTCAAACCATTGGTTAATGATTTGTCATATAAAAAGCTTTCTTTCTTTCTTTTTCGTAACAGATAAGTTCACCTTTTAGGAAAAAATCTGCAATTCACATATTTTTGCAGGAAACACAAATGTGTATTTATTTTTTCCTACTGCAAAACATTGCTCCTGTGATCAGTGGATGGTGGCTGCATTGTCAGGCTCCTGCACACTCTCCCTCCAGGTTTGTGTGTGTACCAGTTGCAGCTGGTGCTCCATTGATTGGGGGGGCGGCAAATGGACCTGACCACAGAGCCCCCCTGTCGCTCCAGCCCGCCACCACGCCAACAACCCCCCCATCGCTGACTCCCTTACCGTGTGCTGCCCAGGGATGCCAGCTTGATGAGGTTGGTGACAGGGGGGATCAATGTCGGAGAGGTGTGAGCTGACAGCACTCAACATGGAGGGGCCGGAGGATCGGACTTGGCGGCTGGTGGGTTGGTTGGTCCTCAGCATCACAGCAGCCATGCCTCTCCTCCCTCCTCCTCCTAGGCCAATTTCACCACATGTCGGTAACAACCCATACAATCCATACATACAAAGAAACCAAAACAAATAAGTTCAGAAATTAGGTTATGTGTAATAAAATGGAATGAGACAGGGAACAAGTATTGAACATATGAAGAATAGAAGGTGCAAAACGGCATGGAAAGCCAAGACACCAGCTGAAATATATCAGTACAGTAATTAGAAAGCAGTCCTACCCCTTGTCAGTGCAAATTAATATCAGCTGGTTCAGTCTCAACTGAAGGTCTATAAAAAGGTGTCTCATTACCAAGGTGTCACACAAGAAACATCTCATGATGGGTAAAAGCAAAGAGCTCTATCAATACCTTTGCAACCTTATCGTTGTAAAACATACTGATGGCATTGGTTACCGAAGGATTACTAAAGTTCTGAATTTTCCAGTGAGCACTGTTGGGGACATAATTCGGAAGTGGAAAGAACTTCAATTCACCCTAAACCGTCCCCGACCAGGTGCTCCTTTCAAGATTTCTGACAGAGGAGTGAAAAGAATTATCAGAAAAGTTGTCCAAGAGCCAAGGACCACTTGTGGAGAGTTTCTGTGCCAGAATATACTTAGTGCTCTTTGGGTCATCCCTCCCATGGATGGGACCCGGTGAGTACTATATGTGGATCTGTCATGCAATTTTACCTTAATAATCATGTAATGAAACATATTTAGATTATCAATAAATTTTGAATTCAATTTTGGAACTAAGCTATCTGGAATTTCTGTTGCAAAAGTAGCTATCTGTCTAGATCCTGGTAGCAATACTGGGTCTCTTTTGTATGTTTTGCCTAGTTTCTTCAGCTACAGCGACAGCACCTTAGTGGGTGTACAGTATCTAGGATTTTGTGAGATAACCATATCAAGGGTTTTGGTTCCGTAGGATTAGTTTTTTCTTTTTCTTTGTTTTTTTGGAGTTTCAGAAAGAACCTGGAATTAGCAGGTACAATTGTTTCAAAGAAAACAATAAGTAATGCGCTCACCTGCCATGGCCTGTATGCACACTCACTGTGCAAGACTACATTGCTGAAGAAAAAGCATTTTGAAGCTTGTTTAAAGTTTGCTGCACGACATTTAGACAAGCCTGTGAAATACTGAGAGAATATAGTCTGGTCAGATGAGACCAAAATTGAACTCTTTGATTTCATAATCCACACACCATGTTTGGAGGTCAAATGGCACTGCACATCACCCCTAACCACCCCCCCCTATACCAACAGTGAAGTTTGGAGGTGGGAACATCATGGTGTTTCAGCATTTGGTAAACTTCATATCATTGAAGAATGTACCAAGACATTCTTAATAAAAATCTGCTGCCGTCTACCAGAATGATGACGATGAAACGAGGGTGGACATTTCAGCAAAACAATGATCCCAAACGCAAAGCCAAGGAAACTCTCAATTGGTTTCAAAGAAAGAAAATAAAGCTGCTAGAATGGGCCAGCCAATCACCTGACTTGAATCCAATAGAAAATCTATGGAAAGAACTAAAAGTCTGAGTTTATAGAAGATGCCCATGGAACCTTCAAGATTTGAAGACTGTATGAAAGAATTGACCAAAATCACCCCTGAGAAATGCATGTGACTAGTTTCTCCATACAGGAGCCTGCATTTGAAGCTGTCATTACCAACAAAGGATTTTGTACCAAGTATTAAATACATTTCAGTTAGCGTGCTCAATACTTTTTCCCGGGTCATTCATGAATTCATGTCATGAATCCAAAAGAACAGGTATGGAGGATTAAGGGAGATTTAGGTACCTTAGATTGCAGGTCAGGGTATTTCTACTTATCCAGAGGACTAACGGTCTCCCCAACTGGATATAGCAATCACTGGATAAGCCTCTCTCACTGACCTAGTAGCCGGGTGCAATGCTCGAACACAGTCTCTGCCACAGACTTGATGAAAAAAAATAGATAATCGTTGCGGTCGTTACACAATCCTCTGCCACAGGATGGTGTAACCGAACTTTGATTAGATTTAACGTTTAGCTGCACAGTACCAGATTCTTTCAGCCGACCCGGCGATACTGTGAATTAGATGATCCAGGTTGCATCCCCTGATTGGGTTTCCAGGACCCTCCCGAGATACCAGCATACTTGGCTCGATCACCTCTAGAGAAGTCCTCTCCTGGTCTCCAATCGATCGGCTTCTCCCCACAGGCAAGACAGCACGGGACCACCCTTTGGATCAGCAGTTCCCAGAACTTCTGGGCCTACTTTCGTAGTAGTAATGCCTTGGGCCAGCAGGCAGAGCTGCCCTGGCCCCTTTTGGCCAGGAGGGCCTTCAGGTCAGGGACCACAATGACAAGAGACGAACCACAAAAAAATGGCTCCTGTACCTTAAATACCCTTACCCAGAATGCACAGCGAGTGAACCACTCCCACCGGGCTGTTTCTGAGTAAAAGGGGTACCCAATACATCCAGCATGTTGCATTTCCAACACTTACTGGTGGCAACAGCGACACCTCCGGTCAAGTGGAAACTACCACAACCCAGCTGAACTGAGCAAATTTTCATAATTAGCCTGAGCCAAACTACAGCAGCAGACAAGCTTAAATTTACATAAATAGCACCTGCCCATCAGGAGCAGGGCGCTACACACATAACTTCATTTCTGAACGTATTTGTTTTGGTGTCTTCTTATGTATGGAGTACATGGGTTGTTACCGACATGTGGTGAAAATTTCATGTCAATAGCACCTTTACAAATATATTCACCTAAAAAAATGGTGACGTGTTCAATACTTATTTTACCCGATGTGTATACCATACCTGGCTGATGCCCTTGGAAGCTGCAAATGACTGAAGTAGACACGGATCTCTACTTCCTTCCAGGTCCCGCTCTGAGCAGCTGCCCTGCTGCATTGTGACCACAGGAGGTCAACCACTCGGCACGGGCGCCATTCAGAGAATGCTTTACATTTTCTCAATAAATGCAAAGCTTTCTCAGATTGGAAGAGGTGAAGAGTGTGACATCATTACCCCATCTCTCCATAATCCACACTTCCACTACTTAAAGTGGTTATAAAGCCAGTGATCCAAACTCCTGCCAGCCCCTCTGTAATAATAAGATATAATTCACAGTGTGTGCTTTATTTTTTAATTCGGCAGGTAAATACCTTTTTTCACATTGCTGATGTGTTTCATCTGGTTTAAGATTGTATTTGGCATTTTTATGTCAACACTAAGTATATGTGTTTAACGGCATACTTTAACCGCATTTGGTTGTAGACTGTCTTTTAGGCTTTTGCATAAATAAAAATAGTTTTTATTATATATGCTGTTATATATCTAAGTAGCCAATAATAGTCTCCCCCCAACTGATGGTTTAGAGCTGTGGTCTCCAAACTCTGGGCTGGGGGCCAGATGCGACCCTTTGCTTGCTTTTATCCGGCACTATTTTGGGGCACTATTTCATCCACTGATACAAATAATGGGGCATTATTCCCAACCCCCCTGAGACCAGTGATAGTGCACAATTCCTCCCATTGACACCAACAATTGGGTCCAATGACACCAATGATGGGGCACAACTCTTCCCACTGACACCAACAAAGTAGCACTCTTCCTTTTAATGACACCAACAATTGTGACCAATTACATCAACGACTGGGGAAAAATCCTCCCAATGACACCAACAGATGTTTCTAATAACTCCAACTATGGGGTACAATTCCTCCCACTGACACCAAGGATGGGGCATTGTTTTTCCCCACTGAAGTCAGGACTTTTTCTATATATCTAAGTAGTCAATAATAGTCCCCCCTCCAATTGATGGTTTAGAGATGTGGTTTCCAAACTGCGGTCCGGGGGCCAGATGCGGTCCTTTGCTTGCTTTTATCTATCCCTTGGGGCACTATTTCATCCCCTGCTACAAACAATGGGGCATAATTCACAACCCCCCTCCCCCCCGAGACTAGTGATAAGGCACAATTCCTCCCAATGACACCAACAACCAACAATTGGGTCCAATGACACCAACAATGGGGCAGAAATCCTCTCAATGACACCAACAATTGTTCCTAATGACTCCAACGATGGGGCACAATTCCTCCGAATAACATGAACATTGGCGCACAATTCCTCCCACTGACAGTAATGATGGGGCACAATTCCACCCAAGGATGGGGCATTGTTTTTCCCCACTGAAGTCAGAACTTTTTTATATATATAGTAGCCAATAATAGTCCCCCCTCCAATTGATGATTTAGAGCTGTCTCCAAAACTGTGGGCCGGGGGGGCAGAAGCAGACCTTTGCTTGCTTTTATCCAGCCCTTGGGACACAATTTCATCCACTGATACAAATATGGGGCATAATTTCCACCCCTCCTCCCGAGACCAGTGATAGGGCACAATTCCTCCCAATGACACCAACAATTGGGTCCAATGACACCAAGGATGTGGCACACTGCTTCCCACTGACAAATACAATGGGGCACAACTCCTCCCACTGAAACCAACAAATGGCCACTCTTTCTCCTAATGACACCAACATTTGTGACCAATGACACCAACAATGGGGAAAAAATCCTCATAATGACACCAACAATTGTCCCTAATAAATATCCCCACCCCCCCCCCGAGACCAGTGATAGGTCACAATTCCTCCCAATGACACAAACAACCAACAATTAGGTCCTATGACACCAACAATGGGGCAAAAATCCTCTCAATGACACCAACAATTGTTCCTAATGACTCTAACGATGGAGCACAATTCCTCCCAATAACACCAACGTTGGGTCACAATTCCTCCCACTGACAGCAATGATGGGGCACAATTCCTCCCACTGACTACAAAGATTGGGCATTTTTTTTTGCTCACTGAAGTCAGGACTTTTTCTACTCCCAGTGGCCACAGTCTGGCCCCCCTAAAGTCTGAAGGACAGTAAACTGGCCCCCTATTTAAAAAAGTTTGGAGACCCCTGGTTTAGAGGGTATTCTGTATACTACATGTTCTAGGGATGAGGGCTACATTAGCACGATACTTCAACCTTTGTCCTAGCATTGATCAGCATTTATTGAGGCTGAACAAGCCCAAAGTCTGCTTTGTATATATGGCTGTGTTTATAATCACATTTCTGCTTTTATTTTCTATGAATTGCTGTCACTTTGCACAATGCTGCAAATTAAATTGATCACAGGCTCTTGTTTGTTTAAGTTTACTTCACTTGAAAGTGTGCCAATCTAACAGATTGAAATTTACTGACTCGACACCCAAAATTTACTGGCACAGCCAAGTTTTTACTGGCATTTCCAAAAGTTACAAAATTACAGTTTTAAGTACAAATTTCACTATTTAGGCTACAAACAAGTACAATATGTGATTAGCAGTGTGATTTAAGGTAGATAATAAGGCAAAAAACATATTTTTTATTTTATTTTCGATATAGTAAGTAAGTAGCTCAGGGACAGGACTCAGAAGGGCAAAATAATTAGAATGGGCGGCACACACATGAAATTGACTCTCATAGTGATACTAACAGCAGTGTGCAGCACTACAGATTACCGACAGGACATGTCCCCTCCTGAGTCACAGTGACAGTCTCTCTCCAAGCCAGGTGGTCCCTCCAGTCCAAACAGCATTGATGGTCCCGCTCCTGGCCTGCCTGCTCCCATTGTGCAGACCCACACATAAGGCTCTGGCCGCTCTGCTTGGCTCCCTTGCACCATGACATCACACGACATGCTCAGGCACCGCCTCCACCAGAGCCGCCCGAACACACTGTAACAGGCACTCATATGGTCTTGGCTGGCTCCGGGCCGAGCATCACAGCCATATTTTTTACTGGCAACCTTTTCTTTTTACTGGCATTTACTGGCAGGAGAAAATTGCCTATTTTTTACTGGCTGCCAGTAAAAATACTGATGGTTGGCAACACTGCCTCGGGGCTTTTCCTGCATTCCTTTACAAGAAGGCACAACAGGGGCTGTAAACAACTGGCACACATGACAGGACTTGTCCTCCTCACTAGATGACTCTTCCTTTTGTGTATTACCTCTATAGGTACAGCTGTACTGTTGTTGTGTTTTGGCTTGTGTACCATATGGGGGGTTCAGAATGGATGGACACAAGTAGAGATGAGCCTTGGATTGCACTATATGTATACATTTATTATGTCTCGCTGTATGAAAAATGTCTTCTACTCTACATACACATTAATAGGTATTATAGTTAACTGCCTCTGATCTACAGAGAAAGTTTTTTGATTGGATAATTTGTACCAGGATTTGAAAACCGATCGCATATGTTAAAATAAAACTTTTGTTTTGTCCTGGGGTATGTTGAATTTCCATTTTACAGGGTTAAAGCATCATTAAAGCTTCATTTTTTTAAATTAAAATAACAAACATATCATACTTACCTGCCCTGTGCAAGGGTTTTGCCTCGATCCTCCTGGCTGCTTCTCTTTAGCAAGTGCACCCATGGAAAGCCGCTTTCCATGGGGGCACCTGTGTGGCCTCGCTCCTGAGCCACCCTGTCTGTGTCTATTCCCACAGAGCGGGTGGCTCGGCCCCGCTCCGTCTCGCTGGCACAGCATTTGTGCCAAGCTGGTGCTTCATTTTTTAGGGGGGAACAGCAAACAAACCCCACCGCCTGTTTAATCGATCGAGCAATCGCCCGCCAGCCAGCCTGCCAGCCCCGCACTTACCTCATCCAGGTTTTGGGTGGCTTCCCCGGCTTCTCCTCCTGGTCAATCCGGTCGCTTCTCCTCCTGACCAATCTGGTCTTAGGACCCGCTTCCTGTCCTGACTGGCCGGGAGGAGAAGCAGGAAGACAATAGCGAATGTTGATTCGCTCATGTCACAAGTGGGTGGGCTCAGGACGCAGTGCTCTGCGCCCCCCGAGCCCAACCATTTTGAAGCCAATTAGAGCCTCAGACTCTAATCATGTGCTTAAAAAAAAAAAAACTAGTAGAAATCTGTGTGTCTGAAGCCCTGCATGAAGATTAGGGGCCGATGCATAGAGATTAGGGGGTTGTGCCCCTGCACCCCTTATGGACCAGCCGCTGCTGCTATCAATCTGTCCAATGAGGGGGGAGACAGCAGCGAGAGCTCTCTTGCACATCGCTGGATTGGTTCTGGCTCAGGTAAGGATGAGGAGGGGAGGCTGGAGGGGATTCTGCAGCACAGAAGGTTTTTCACCTTTTTCACTGTGTGTTCAGTCGTTTAGCCGTGCCCGAGTCTTCGTGACCTCATGGACCATAGTGCGCCAGGCTTTTCTGTCCTCCACTGCCTCCCGGAGATTTCTTAACTTCATGTTCATTGTTTCAATTATGCTATCTATCCATCTTGTTTTCTGTCGTCCTCTTCTCCTTTTTTTCCATGTTTCCCAACATCAGGGTCTTTTCCTATAAGTACTCTCTTTGCATTAGGTGGCCAAAGTATTCGAGTTTAAGCTTCAGGATCTGTCCTTCTAGTGAATATTCAGAGTTGATTTCCTTCAAGATTGACTGATTTGATCTTCTCGCCATCCAAGGGACTTTCAAGAGTCTTCTCCAACACCATAGTTCAAAAGCATAAATTCTTTAGCGTTCAGCCTTCCTTATGGTCCAACTTTCACAGCCATAGGTTACTACTGGGAATACCATAGCTTTGACTATATGGCACTATCAGTATTTTTCACCTTAAAGTGTTACTAAACCCACAACAGTAAAAGCAGTCTGTATGTGCAGTAAAGCATGCTTGTTATACTTACTGTGGAACCTAAGGGGTTAATCCTCTGCATTGTGTAAAAAGGATGTTTGATCCTTTCTTCTCTAATCCTCCCCTTCTTCCACAGTCCCTGATCTGTCTGCTAATAGAGCAGAGCCTTCAGGACAAGCTGCACATGCTCATTTTGGTGTGTATTGCTACAGAGGTTTTTTTTTTTCTTGTAGTAGGATGCATGTGATCAGCACAGGGCCAAACAGCACTGTCCAGGTCAGGGGTCCTGCAACCTCATAGGACAATCAGAGGAGAATGAAAACTCCTCCTACACGCTTTAACCAGGCACTGATAGAAGTCACAGGACTACTATGATCTGCTGATGATGAAAAAAGTTATTCAGTGGGCGGTACACCCCCCACTACTGCTTTTGCAGCTTAGAGGGAAGCAGTTGTGGGGTGGTAAAGCACACATTTTTTACTATCTTCCAACTGCAAGTGTAAACTAGTCTTTAGAGCAGACCATTAAAGTGTTACTAAATCCACAACAGTAAAATGAGTCTGTGTATGCAGTAAAGCATGCTTGTTATACTCACTGTGGAACCTAAATGGTTAATCCTCCGCATTGTGTAAAAAGGCTGCTTGATCCTGTATGCACAGATCCTCCCCTTCTTGCACTGTCCCCCTGGAAAAGTCTGGATAAGACAGAGCCTTTGGAGTCAAGCTGCACATGTTCAGATTTGGTGTGTATGGCCACCGCTCAGGAAGTCCCGCCCATAGGGACGATACGCGTGCAGTAGGACGGGAGGACTCCGTGACATCATCTGCAGCCACCTTTCTCTGTCTCGATGAGACGTTTGTATCCTAGCACTGGGATATCAGTGCTCTGTTTGTGAGTAAATCTTTTATTAACCAATAAATGACGGTATTAGCCAACCAGAGAGCACTATGTATATTTTATTGATCTTTCATGGTCGTCATGTTCCCACCTGTTATCTGTGAGTGAGGTATCCCGCTGCTGTTGTGGAAGGGCAGGATTTCAGCTCTTAGATCTCTTAAAAGGCATTAATCATCTTTAACCGCTTCAGCCCCGGAAAATTTGGCTGCTGAATGACCAGGCCATTTTTTGCGATTCGGCACTGCATTGCTTTAACTGACAAGTGCGCTTTCGTGTGGCTCTGCACCCAAACAAAATTGACGTCCTTTTTTTCCCCACAAATAGAGCTTTCTTTTGGTGGTATTTGATCTTCTCTGCGGTTTTTATTTTTTGCGCTATAAACAAAAAAAGCGACAATTTAGAAAAAAACTAAATATTTTGAATTTTTTGCTATAATAAATATCCCCATTTGTTTCTAAATAAAGCACATTTTTTCTCAGTTTAGGCTGATATGTATTCTTCTACATATTTTTGGTAATAAAAATCGCAATGAGCGTATATTGATTGGTTTGCGCAAAAGTTATAGCGTCTACAAAATAGGGGATAGATTTATAGCATTTTTATTATTATTTTTTTTTACTACTAATGGCGGCGATCTGCGATTTGTATTGGGACTGCGACATTATGGCGGACACATCGGACACTTTTGAAACATTTTTGGGACCATTGGCATTAATACAGCGATCAGTGCTATAAAAATGCACTGATTACTGTAAAAATATCACTGGCAGAGAAGGTGTTAAGACTAGGGGGCAATCAAGGGGTTAACTGAGTTCCCTCTCTGTGTTCTAACTGAAGGGGGGATGGGACTGTCTAGGGGAGATGACAGATCGCTGTTCACACTTTGTATGAACAGACGATCAGTCTCTTCTCCCCTCAGAGAACCGGGATCTGTGTGTTCTTGGTGTGTCACGAGCAATCACATAAGCCCTCGCATCGGCACTCGCATCGGCTCCGGGGGCGAGCAGCGTGCGTGCCCCTAGTGGCCACAGGGGAAAGCGACATTATATAACATCTTTTCGCCCAGCCGTGCCATTCTGCCACAGTAAAACTGCGGCGGCTAGTCGGCAAGTGGTTAAATACCCATGTGGGAAAGCTTGATTGACCTATCTGTTGATTCAGAGGTCCATACTTTGAGGTGAGTGGCCTGCATTTATGCATAGTTGCCAACATTGCAAAAAAAATATGTGGGACACTTTTTTGGCTGTAGGAGGAGCCTTGCAATAATTAGGGGGCGGGGCATTCGTTTGTAGGCGTGACCTAGCAAAAAATGGCAAGTGCGGCGCGCCAAGTGCGGTGCGACGAAAAATGGGCGTGGCTTACGCGTAAAAGTGGGCGTGGTGTAAATGGGCGTGGCTCAAGAGGGTGTGGTTAGAGTCTGAGATGAATGAGGGATGGAGAGGGAAAGGGGGAGAAGGAGAGGGGGAGAGGGGGAATGATGGGACAGCAACCCCAGATCCTACACAATAGAAATATGTGTATTCTAGAAAGTTTAACAATCAGCAGATAAAGATACTCCAAACGCCAGGTGTTAACGCTTCAATCATCCCGGCACCATGGTTGTTATGGTGTCAGGATGATTGAAGCGCATTATTTCTATTATTACATTGTAATATAAAATTAAATCATTCGACTCACCATAATGCCGAATCAGTGGGATCCCTGAGCGTGTCACTAGCCACGTCGCCTGCGATCAGCAGAGTCTGTCCTTGCATCAGGTGCCCCCGGCAGAGTTTGTCCTTGCATCAGGTGCCCCCGGCAGAGTCTGTATAGACCCCCTCAGTGCAGACCCCCTCCATCAGTGCAGACCCCCTCCATCAGTGCAGACCCCCTCCATCAGTGCAGACCCCCCTCTATTAGTGCAGCCCCCCTCTATTAGTGCAGCCCCCCTCTATTAGTGCAGCCCCCCTCTATAAGTGCAGACCTCCCCTCAATGCAGCCCCCCTCTATAAGTGCAGACCCCCCCTCTATAAGTGCACACCCCCCCCCTCAATGCAGCCCCCCTCTATAAGTGCAGACCCCCCCTCAATGCAGCCCCCCCTCAATTACTGCAGCCACCCCCCCTCAATGCAGCCCCCCATCTATAAGTGCAGACCCCCCCAATCAATGCAGCCCCCCTCAATTAGTGCAGCCACCCCCCCTCAATGCAGCCCCCCCTCAATAAGTGCAGACCCCCCTCACCCCCCGCTCACCCCCCTTCAGTGCAGGTGCGGCCGGCCGGTGTTCTGCCTGCCGAGAAAGTTCCCCTCGGCAAATATGGACCCCCCTGTACTGCGCAGGCGCAGCGCTTGTGCAGTACGGGGCAGGGGAACTTAGTTTCGGCAAGACACGCCGCGCCGTCGCATTGTCTTCTCCTTCAGTGGAGAGGGGAGGGGCCGTGCAGCCGCTTCATTGGCTGCACGGATCGAGCCCCCTTCCTCTCTCCACTACACAAGACAGTTACTAGGGGGAAGATAGAGCGGCGGCGCCGGCCGCCATTTTGCTGGAGCCAGCTGCTCCGAAACAAAAAAAAAAACATTCCCGATTTTCCTTATGGAAAATCCCGATTCGGGACACCCTCCATCCGGGACGAGGGTCCCAAAATCGGGATTGTCCCGGGAAAATCGGGACTGTTGGCAACTATGATTTATGGTGGTGGAAGCACTAATACGGATTCACATAGAGGATATATCTTTGAGCACCCTGGTCACTACTGAAGAGGACTAAACTTGTCTTTCTGGTGTTGCTTCTCTGCATGTTCTTCCATTTCTTATCCCTCCGATTGGCTTTTTACTTATATGAATTAGGACTTTTTTTATGGTTCTTTTTTGCCATACAAGACTATATTATATTTTTAGTGTTTTTTTAGTGTTGTTTCTTTTAGCGCTGCACTGTTTTCCATTTTTATGCACTTGTCCAAGTATTGTTATATTAACCTTGAGTGTTCAGCTGCTTAGGTTAGAAGTTTAGTTTTGGTTTTGCGCTGACTGAACCCTTATTCCATTTATGGCTAGAAAGGTTTTTTTTTGCTTGGGAATGTTCATGTGATCAGCACAATTCCAATCGGCACTGTCCAGACATATACAGAAAGAGGGTCAGGGGCACTGCAGCCTCATAGGACAGTCAGAGGAGAATGAAAACGCCTCCTACAAGCTTTAACCAGACACTGATAGAAGTCACAAGACTGCTATATACTGCTGATGAGAAAAGGTATTTAGCAGTTTATATTTACTAAAAAACTGCATTTCCATATTTGTGCCAGAGATTTGATAAAATCGGGGCTCATATCTCAGAAATTTACACCATCTTGACTAGCTCCCCTATTAAACAGGGCTACATGAAAAAATGGAAAGCGGACCTTCAGGAGAGTATTGAGCTGGACGAGTGGCACAACATAGCCCAGGGGGCCTCACGGTCACTCATAAATACTTCTATTATAGAAGCGAATTATAAAGTACTTCTAAGGTGGTACATGGTCCCTTCTAGGCTGGCATCCTATGTACCGGACGCATCTCCTTTGTGTTTCCGAGGATGCGGACAGGAGGGAACAGTGTACCATATATGGTGGTGATGCCCTAAGGTAAGGCGGTATTGGATTTGGGTGTATAACTTTATTTACACTCTCACCCAAATAAACCTTGTCAAATCTCCGTGATAGGCGCTGCTAGGCTGTAAGGTAGAGACAGCGTCAAAATCTCAGAGAAGCCTCATAACATTTATCTTTATATCATCCAAAATAATAATTGCAAGATCATGGAAATCGGCCGTAGTGCCCTTTGAACAGCTTAAACATAAACTTTCCTGGATCTTGCTTAACGAGCATAAGACAGCGATCCTAAATTATAGAATGAAGATGTTCGAGAAAGCCTGGAACCCATGGGTCAGGTATCTGTCTGGAGATACTAGATCTTTGCCTGATGAGAGAGACTTCTGAGCTGTGGGACTCGGAGCACGGGTCAGTCCTTACTCTCTTCTCCCAACTTCTCTTCTCTCTCTCTTTCTCTGACCACTCTCTCTCTTCTTGTTAGTCTTTGTTGCAGTATAACAAGGGTTTTTGGGCCTAGTCCCTAACAATCCTGAATGGGGATTGTCCCTATCTGGGATTGAGTCTGATGTGGTGAGGGAGGAGGTCCACTCTCTAAGGAAAAAAAAAAGAAACTTGGAAGATCTCGGTTTGAAAGCTTTATTCAACAGGTGAGTGTAATGTTGGTGCTATAAAAGTACCTATAGAAAAAAAAATGATGTTTCTAATACAACACCTGTCATAAAAAGCTCATGAAAGAGGCTGCTTTGGGGACAGAACAAACATAAGAATCGACCCCATGGTGATAGAAATACCAGGATAGTAGTAACACCATAAAATAAAAGTCAAGTTTAAATGTCTAGTACCAAGCAATACATTGGCTACGCAGTGGAAATGCCACAGTATGGGTTTATGTTATAAGGCAAGGGTCACTGCCCACAATGCAAAAACAGGCAATCTAAGATTATGATCAATTGTTTTGAGGTGTACATATTTCTATCAGAAGTCATAAAACCACAAAGGATAGGATTTTTTAGCCTGCAATATTGAGCATTTAGTTAGTGCCACATCCAATAGTTAAGGAGAAAAGACAGAATCCCCTTGTAAAGGCACAATATATTTGGAAACGTATTTCAAGTTTCAAAAATATTTATTAAATATGATATGTAAAAAACATGTAAAAACACAGAATGCTTAACATATCTACAACATTGTCACCGTTATTTAAATGTAGTACAGTCTATAATTCTTGCACCCGACGCGTTTCAGAGTACAAGTTGTCTCCTTTTTCAGGGGTATATAGTAGCCAGAAGAATTTATATTCTAAAATAGAGTATTGAAAACAAATGATTGCACAACACTGTAACAGTGTCTATAGATATACATGAAATTAAATATAGTTCATGAAGGTTTACTTACATACATTGTGACGGTATGGTTAACAATCCGATATGTTATACTTAAAAACATGCGAGAGCACAGTATGCTTTCAGTTTCTCAACCCAGAAATCCTTTAGTAGCGTTCTTTTGGAGAAATGTCCATATCAAGCCCAAGAGACAAACGGCTCACCGCTGACCTAGCCCCCCTCTTCTACCCCAAAAACAAAGGGACAAAAAAGAGCCTGGGGACCCACTGGGGCCAGAGAAGAGGGAAGCCCTGTAAACGTAAAAAGATCTATAAATGTATGAAAAATTTGAAAAAACGAATGAATGAATAAATACAATAAATTGAGTTATTATATATATGTATTATTTATTTTTTATAAATGAATTGCTAAATACCTGTAGATGGTGCATAATGTCACAGGGATGTGTGGAGGGTTGTGTTGTAGAAAACCACTAACCACAGCTAAAAGAAATAATTTAAATTTGTTGACTATTTTAAAGACAAAAATGTGTAAGCAGATTCTTCTATAAGGGCATTATTTTAGATATTAATATATATTACATATCATATTAAATAAGTTTCAACGTTTTAATATTTGTTATAACAGAGTGCTTAAAAATGTATGCTTCACATGGCAGTAAAAACTAGATTGGTATGATCCTATTAAAGGTTAGTATTTATATTAATAAATCATTGACACCTTTGGCATAACATTGTATGGCATAACATTGTATTCTCCCTTTCCTGTTTATGCTTTTTTTTTTTTTTTCATCCATTCATTATTATTTATTTTTTATATTTATTTAATTTTTTTTTTATTCATGTATATATATATCCATGTGTATTTCTCATGACATACCATGCTCACTTTTTATGTTTAACATGCTGGTTGTCTTTTTTCATTCATCCACTAGATGGCAGGGTCTGGCGTCTGTGGTTCCTGTGGTGCCGCTTGTGCGCTGACACCCGGCGGGTGGGCTCCCCCTGTTGCAGCCGAAGACGGTGATGGTTTTCCCTTCCAGACAGGAAGGGAAAACCATCACCATCACAAGACATGTGCTGGCTGTGTGGGGTGGAGCGTTTACATGCCCTCGCCGTCGTCTCCATGACGACCGGCGAGGCCTTCCCGCCGGTGGCACGCTGACGCGTGACGCCATTGCGCCACTTGTGGGCACGGCTGTGCCGCGCGCCCTTGTGCCTGGGGTACGCCCCTTTAGGCATGTCCCCGCCCGCCATGCGTGTCAGCGCGGCGGCCGGGGCTGTCTTTCGGTCTGCCTTGGATTGGCCCTCTCTTACACACCCCCGATCCAATCATCCTCAGCTGTGTCACCACACAGCTGTATCTTTTTGAGCAACTCTGCCATAATTACCCTTTGGCTCCTATATATAGGCCACTTTTCTGCTCAGATCCGGATGTCTTATGCCAATACAGTGGCAGACACCGGACTGTCAGCAGCAGTTGTCCCTGATCCACTTTTAATACCCAGGTAAGAACAATGCCTTTTATGGACTCGGCGCCTCACAGGGCCTGTCCTTACTTATTTATAAAGCAAAAAATATACTTTTTTGGCCTCTCCTCTTGTGCAACATTTCCCCCTAATGCTGACATTGTTTGCTACAGGGTAGATTAGGCGTACCTTGTGAAGGTGCCCTTGTGGTTCCGCATGTTGTCGTAGGCGCTCTCCCTGTCACCCTAGGACCCTCACGACCAGCATGTTGATTTCCTTATCTGCTTGTTTCTTATTTATGACATGAGCTTCACTATGTAAGTACTATGATTGATGATTTTTTGTTATACAACAATAGCTACAAAGTAGACCATTCCTTTGGTCCCTTTTTCTGCTATGTTACTTATTGATGTTCATATTTACATTTTAGAGACAAGAAACCATTCTCTTTCACCCATCTGTATGTATAAACAATTCCCCTGAAGAAGGAGTATACAAGTTTGACTATGGTCTTCTCCGAAACATGTCGGGATATATGCATTAGCCACCTACCCTCACCACACTCACCCTGTGTGGGTGGATGGTTTGGGTTCGCTGGCACTGGGTGATTTCATTTATGTTCTATTTATGCTCTACATGTCTCAGATACAATTTTCTGTAAAGAGATTGATTACCTTTTGTATATGTTTGTCTCGTCTTTTTCAGACATTTTTCATCTATTTTTTTGTATACTAATAACGTTGGCACTGCCGGTGCATTTTATGGTTACACACTCTCCATACTCTTTCTCTGCCTTTAAAATCCAAAGGGGTGTCTCTTATATGCACGTGGTTGCAGACAATCTTTTTCTAATATATATAGGATGATGGCAGTCTCTGCACGCCAGTATGGTTTCTCTTAATTTAATCCTTTTTATATATTTTCGGTAGCAAATACCTGTATAAGTTCCCTCCATTTTTGAGAAACCTGATGTGCTCTTGTTTCTATTTACGACACATAGTACCTACTTGTAATCTCGTGTTACCCCCTTTTTTTCTTTTTTCTTTTATTCCTCCTGTTTTCCATCATGGCATTCTACCAGGGAGAGCAATGGACAACCCTCATGTCTAGATTGCACACTGAATTTGAACAAAAAGAGTCTCTTGATTCTGAACTTGCAATGTCTTTCTCCATGCTCAACCAGATCCTAGAGAAAAAATCGCTACTACACTGGCACATCAAATCTTTTCAAGATTACATTACCAAAAATTTGAACCCATTTGGACTTAGAGTCCAAATCTTCCCTACCTTTGATAACATCGATTCTAGCTTTAAAGCAGCATGGGAAGACAATCTAAAATTATGTTAAAAAAACATGATGATCTTATTAATTGATGAATACAAAAAAAGATTACTGGATCTCGATGAGAAATTGGAGAAAACTCAATTGCAAATGATGAATCTCAAATCACATCCCCTTTACTCGGAGTTGGAAGAAAAACTCAAAATCCACCTAGAACAGTTTAATAAAAACATTCTGATCAAAAAAGACAGGAAATTACAACGAGACAAAAGGGCTTTTGAAGAGGGAAGAGCCTACAAATGGCACTCTGATCCTAATTATGGTAGATCTCAACCCAAACATGGCAGAAATGGACACAATAGTAATAAAAACTCTGATCCATCTGCACATTCACATACTATTTATCTCCCACAGTCCTCCTCCCAACAGAGAGGTCGGGGTAGACAAAAATCCCATAAACGGGCAACAGGATCATGTAATGATTTCTCCCATACGGAAGCTTCCCTACTTAGGACAGGTAATACCGATCAATCTCGATCTGCCACAAGTAGTGACATATCAGACACATCGGTTTCACTTAGTAGCTCTAGATCCTCGATACATTTACCCACTACTTCAATAATTACATGTTCACAATCTGTACCACCGGGTACTTTTTTAGATCAAATAAGAAGCCATACACAGGCACATCAAAAGAAATCACAATCACATCCATCAAAAACTCACAAATCCAACAAACAAAAACGTCGCTAAACGTAGTTAATCTGTCTTCACGCTCCCTTACTCAATCCGAGATGAGTGTCCTTGGGCGTGGCCTCACTTTTTGTCCTGATCGTGGTCTGGACAAATTTGACGCCATCAAGGACACTCATCTCTTTGTCCGAAAAATCTTACTTAAAAGTATGTTTAACAAAAAAACTGATCCGGACCCTCAGCAGTCTGACCAGGAGAGCCTGGCGTTGGCAAATTTGATTGCATTACTCGACGAAAACGACCCTAGCAAGGGCCCTGAGTCCGAGGACCCTTCCTATCCAACAGATTTCGATTACCTTTCTGAAACAATTGACTATACGGCAACTCCTTCAATAACTGAGGAGCCTTCCACTACGCCTACCACAGTACCGGTTCTTAATCTATCGAGAAAAACCAAAAAGAAATCCACACTCTATCCATCCCCGAGTTCCAATCCAAATACCTTTGCTTTTTTGAAGCTCGTTACAGCTGACATTGACAATATGAAACTTTTTCACAAACCCACTAGTAATCTTAATCGTGAGGAGCGTGAGGCGCTCGACACTTTGGCCCATGACCACGGCATTGTCATCAAACCATCTGACAAGGGTGGCAATGTCGTGGTCATGGACAATACTCAATATATCGAAATGTGTCAGAATCTACTTAAAAACAGTGAGTGGTACCGCCCTATCGGACGGTCCTCCTTAGACAAATTCACACACGAGTTTTACAATCTCGTGGACACAGCATTTTATCACAACATCATAACCAAAGATACTTGGGAATTTGTCAGAACTGACCACCCAAAAGAAGCTACTTTTTATGCACTGCCAAAACTGCATAAGGGACTAGACAAACCACCAGGGAGACCAATCATCTCCGGACGTGGCAATCTCACGGAAAATCTCAGTCGAGTGGTCGACAACCACCTGAAACCTATCATCGAATGCCAAGCATCGTATATACGCGACACCATACATTTCTTACAAGCACTACGAGACATACACATCCCTGAGGGTACTCTCCTGGTCAGTATTGATGTTGAGTCCTTATATTGCAGCATACCACACAATCTAGGCCTTGCAATGGTGCGTCGCGCACTCACTCAATTCAGTGAATCCAAGCCAGAATACGATGAGTTTATTTTAAACTCCCTCAAATTTATTCTATCTCACAACGTGTTTTGCTTTCACGGTTCCCACTACCTCCAGGTACAGGGTGTTGCGATGGGGACATGCTGTGCCCCATCGTACGCCAATCTGTACCTGGGGGAGTGGGAACACTCTCTGATCACCAACGACTCTCTGTCTATCTATATGTGCCACGTCTCAACGTGGCGCAGGTATATAGACGATGTTTTTCTTATATGGGAAGGCTCAGACCAACTTTTACACGAATTTATTGCTGCTATCAACTGCAATGAATTCAATCAAGCCTTCACCATGGTATACAACGAAACTGAGATCACCTTTCTGGACGTGTCTGTCAAAAAACAGTCTGAAGGCAGTCTTTCTAGTCAACTATACCGTAAGCCCACAGCGGGAAATTCCCTTTTACACGCTACTAGTTTTCATCCCAAACCCCTGTTGTCCTCCATACCTTACACACAGTATCTTAGGACACGCAGAAACTGTTCAAACGACTCTACATTCAAGGAAGAGGCTGATAAATTAAGGATTAGACTACTCGAAAGAGGCTACTCTCGATCCTCCCTCAAAAAAGCCTACAAAAGAACAGTGGCTCTGTCATGACATGACCTACTGGATTAATCAACACGACTCTCTACTGATAATACTACCAGAATTATTACCACGTACACCACACAACATCGACGGCTGAAACAAATTTTAAATAGGTATTGGCACCTATTAAAATGGACCCGCTTTTGTCCCATTTGTCCCTGACACACCGGTGGTGACTTACAGAAGGGCTCCATCTGTTGGTGACCGAATAGTGAAAAGCGAGTATAGGTCACATAGGGGGGTACCTTTTCATGTGGGGGATGTCCCTACTGTCAGTATATGGACCGGCGTAGGGACATCCACCTACCCAATGGACAGCCATTCCACCCAAGACACTTTATTAATTGCAAAACCCCAGGTGTGGTTTACTTATTTACATGCGAGTGTGGAGCTTATTACATCGGAAAGACTATTAATCCTCTATGGAAGAGAATATATCAACATGTCTCAACAATCCTAAAACGTGACCCCGATGTAACCATTGGCCGACATATGGCCCTGGCACACCCCACCTCGATTCCCAAAATTTATTTTCTGGGACTGGATCGTATCCACTTCGGTTCACGAGGCATTGACTTTAACAAAAGCCTCCTCCAGTGTGAACTTAGGTGGATTCATAGGCTACGAGCTACTGTGCCACCAGGTTTGAATGAGGCTTTTAATTTTAGACCCTTCCTCCCAGGCTTCTCATCAGGGGTCTGTGAACTCAATATGTAGGTTACCAGTTTGATACAAATTTCTTTGAATCATTCTAACCATATATACCAATATACTCTGGTATACAGTGCGGGCTTGTTGCCCTATGCCCCTGCTGTATACAATTACTGCTATTCTCCCTTTCCTGTTTATGTTTTTTTTTTTTTTTTTTTTCATCCATTCATTATTATTTATTTTTTATATTTTTTAAATTTTTTTTCTTATTCATGTATATATATATCCATGTGTATTTCTCATGACATACCATGCTCACTTTTTATGTTTAACATGCTGGTTGTCTTTTTTCATTCATCCACTAGATGGCAGGGTCTGGCGTCTGTGGTTCCCGTGGTGCCGCTTGTGTGCTGACACCCGGCGGGTGGGCTCCCCCTGTTGCAGCCGAGGACAGTGATGGTTTTCCCTTCCCGTCTTGTGCTGGCTGTGCGGGGTGGAGCGTTTACATGCCCTCGCCGTCATCTCCATGACGACCAGCGAGGCCTTCCCGCCGGTGGCACGCTGATGCGTGACGCCATCGCGCCACTTGTGGGCGCGGCTGCGCCGTGCGCCCTTGTGCCTGGGGTATGCCCCTTTATGCATGTCCCCGCCCGCCGTACGTGTCAGCGCGGCGGCCGGGGCTGTCTTTCGGTCTGCCTTGGATTGGCCCTCTCTTACACACCCCGATCCAATCATCCTCAGCTGTGTCACCACACAGCTGCATCTTTTTGAGCAACTCTGCCATAATTACCCTTTGGCTCCTATATAGAGGCCACTTTCTGCTCAGATCCGGATGTCTTATGCCAGTGGTTCTCAACTCCAGTCCTCGGGACCCACCAACAGGCCAGATTTTAAGTATTACCTTGGGGAGTTGCAGACTAGAATACTGCAATCACTGAGCAGCAAGTGATATCACCTGTGATGTATTTCAGCTATCTTGCAAACCTGTCCTGTTGGTGGGCCCTGAGGACTGGAGTTGAGAACCACTGTCTTATGCCAATACAGTGGCAGACACTGGACTGTCAGCAGCAGTTGTCCCTGATCCACTTTTAATACCCAGGTAAGAACCATGCCTTTTATGGACTCGGCACCTCACAGGGCCTGTCCTTACTTATTTATAAAGCAAAAAATATACTTTTTTGGCCTCTCCTCTTGTGCAACATTTCCCCCTAATGCTGACTAGACATGTGCATTCGTTTTCGTCCGAATACATTTTCGTCCGAATTTCAGGTATTTTCGTTATCGTTTTAACAAACGATAACGAAAGTGCAGAGTCCAAAAAACGAAAGATCCGACATAAACAAATGCTTTATTTTAGTTTTCGTTGCTACAACAGTTCGATATAGATAGGAGATTCGACATGATGATGACAATAACAATCTGTGTCCATCAAACCTGTGGTCGAATGTGCCTAACCTTAGCTCTATTAGTCCAAGATTATTCTACATAGAGAGAAAAGATTCGACGTAGAGAGAAAAGATTCGACGTAGGGGAGTAAAGATTCGACGTAGGGGAGAAAAGATTCGACGTAGGGGAGAAAAGATTCAACGTAGGGGAGGAAAGATTCGACGTAGGGGAGGAAAGATTCGAGGTAGGGGAGGAAAGATTCGACGTAGGGGAGAAAAGATAAATAAAAATAATGATGATGATGAATGTTATTGGCTGATTGTAACCAAAGAGGTGGAGCAGTAAAATAGCTAGAACTAAGTACACACGTACTTTGGCTTATGGTGTCTGTTGAAAGTTCTAAGAAGATTCGACGGAGCAGGTAAACTATACGGCATTGTACAGTTTAGCTGCTCCGTCAAATCTTCTTTGAACATTCGACAGACACCATAAGCCTTCAATGACAGATTCGACCTTAATTTGGATTTTCGGACGAATGCAATTTTTAACGAAAAATGAAGTAAATAAAAACTAATTTCGGGAGTAACTAAATAAATTTATTTTTGAGACGAAAACGAAATTCCGAAACGAAATATTTCAGTGTGCACATGTCTAATGCTGACATTGTTTTCTACAGGGTGGATTAGGCGTACCTTGTGAAGGTGCCCTTGCGGTTCCGCATGTTGTCGCAGGCGCTCTCCCAGTCACCCTAGGACCCTCACAACCAGCATGTTGATTTCCTTATCTGCTTGTTTCTTATTTATGACATGAGCTTCACTATGTAAGTACTATGATTGATGATTTTTTGTTATACAACAATAGCTACAAAGTAGACCATTCCTTTGGTCCCTTTTTCTGCTATGTTACTTATTGATGTTCATATTTACATTTTAGAGACAAGAAATTATTCTCTTTCACCCATCTGTATGTATAAACAATTCCCCTGAAGAAGGAGTATACAAGTTTGACTACGGTCTTCTCCGAAACATGTCGGGATATATGCATTAGCCACCTACCCTCACCACACTCACCCTGTGTGGGTGGATGGTTTGTGTTCGCTGGCACTGGGTGATTTCATTCATGTTCTATTTATGCTCTACATGTCTCAGATACAATTTTCTGTAAAGAGATTTATTACCTTTTGTATATGTTTGTCTCGTCTTTTTCAGACATTTTTTATCTATTTTTTTTGTATACTAATAAAGTTGGCACTGCCGGTGCCTTTTATGGTTACACACTCTCCATACTCTTTCTCTGCCTTTAAAATCCAAAGGGGCGTCCCTTATATGCACGTGGTTGCAGACAATCTTTTTCTAATATATATAGGATGATGGCAGTCTCTGCACGCCAGTATGGTTTCTCTTAATTTAATCCTTTTTATTTTAGATATTAATATATATTACATATCATATTAAATAAGTTTCAACGTTTTAATATTTGTTATAACAGAGTGCTTAAAAATGTATGCTTCACATGGCAGTAAAAACTAGATTGGTATGATCCTATTAAAGGTTAGTATTTATATTAATAAATCATTGACACCTTTGGCATAACATTGTATGTCTAGCTTAGAAATTGCCATAGGAAAACAAATAGTCCAATTGCAGGCTATTGAGAAGATTCAAAAAAAGAGTCCTTACCTTTTGATTAGTGACCACTTGCCTCAGCATCCAACAACTGAAGAGGTGGATGTCAGGGCGAGTGGACACACAGATATAAGTACCCCTCCCTCCCCAATCAGCCTTGGCCCCCGAGCCGTGCGCGCACCGCTCTGTCTAAGCGCGCCAATATGACCGTCGCGCGCCGGAACGGGGCCACACCCACACCGCCCACCAACACACAAGGCTTCACCGGCGGACCATGCATGTTCGCTGGGGAAGCAAGATGGAGGCCAGACACGATGAATACAGCGTCTCTGGTCTCACAAAACGCCGCCACAGGTTAGTTTAACCTGGGCATCTTTGTGTGCCAGGCGATCCTCAGACATACCCACGACGGGGGGGGACAAAGGGAAAAGGTGACCATCCGTCTATAAGGCAGACATTGATACATCAATAAAATTATTTATAAGTTCAATTTTGTTGCAACAAAGAAAAGGATTTCTGCGGAGAGAAAAGAAGGAAAAAAAAACATAAGATGAAATTAGTATTGACAGGTATTACATTACAACGAATAGATTGTAATCTGGGAACATTTTGACAAAGGAACATAATATGTATAAAGGGTATATACAAACAATAGTAAATAAACATCAAAGTACATACAAGACATGATAGTAATAGGATAAGGTGTAATTTCTAAAGACCTATATGGGCAAATGCATGTGCACCTCTGGAGGAGCCATAGGGGTTCCATGGAACCCTGGTTAAGAAACCCTGGTCTAGACAATCATGCTAATGAATTGTATGACTCTTTGCTGATTTGGACAAATCTGCTTTCATAGTTGAAAGAATTGAGGTATCAACACATAGTGGTGATGTGGATACTGTAACGTACTCAGTGCCACGTCCTTACATATTATGTATATAGAAAGAGAAGTTTGGGGAGGGACTTTATTGGCACAATAACCACTGTAGTAGTATTTTTTAAAAAGTTCAATTTATTGAAAGTTGTTTTAAAAAAGTATATAAAAAAGGGGAGAAGGAGACAGAAATAGGTTCATACCCATACATTACAATTTATACACTCCATACAAAGCTCTAAAGTAAAAAATCATATATGCAATAATTGGAAATACCAATATACATACAATCATGTAGAATTCAAATAAGAGCTATGCAGAGATAATAATCGATGGTAAAGAATCGCTCAACATGTTGCACGCCAAAGCGCTTCTTCAGGAGCACAGAACAAATTACTGAAACATAACAGAACATCCCATGAATACAGTAATAATAACAATTCATGTTTGAGAAAGAACACAAAATATTCAAGTATTGCACATTTAGTATCATCGTCGCTAAGGCCCAAAAGATGGCGCTAGAGTAAAGTCAGGATAATATTCAGACATCATGGGGGCGTATGTAACATGGTAGGTAATAGTGTATAATATATATGTAAGATTAAGTCTGTTTTGAATCACAGTGTATGCGACTGCCCGGGAGAGAGAGAAGATGATATGTGAAAGAAAATTGAAAGAAAAAGAAGAACACAGGAAAGGGAGAAAAAAAAAAAAAAATCTACTGACCTCTAGCTACTATTCAGTCACTCCAAAATATAAACCATCTAGGCAAGAGATCTCACAATGTGGCAAATGTTCATTTTGCCCAAGGGTAAAAACAGGAAAAACATCCCTACTTCCAAATGGGGAAACTTTCACCCCAAAGTTTCACGCCAACTGCGACTCTGAAGGCGTCGTATATCTCATGACGTGCCAATGCAGTGACACAATAGGGCACAGCTCCTCCCAATGACACCAACGATGGGGCACAGTTTCTCCCAATGACACCAACGATGGGGCATAATTCCTCTCAGTGACACCAATGATGGGGCATTATTCTTCCCACCAAATGACACCAATGATGGGACACAATTCCTCTCATTGACACCAAAGATGGGGCATTGTCTACTCCCACTGAGGCTGGGACATTTTCCAATTGCCAAAGCCTGACCCTTCTACAGTCTAAAGGACACTAAACTGGCCCTTTGTTTAAAAGTTTTGGAGACCCCTGCCCTAGAACAATTTTATAATGTGTGGGCACTTTGGGATCAGTCCACATTCAGTGCACCCCCTCTCCCCTGATCATACTCCTTAACCATGTCTAGACCTTGTAGGACATAAAGCACCTCTGCCCCGTGGTTGCCACTGATATGTAAACAAAATGACATTATTTCTTACTTTGTATTACATTTTGTTCTCTGATGAGCGGGGGTCAGGCTTAGTTCCACCCCTATCTATCTATATGACAAGCAATGTTTACTGTCTTGTTTACCACTTTTCATGTCCCTCCTGCTTTTTTTGTCATGTTATGATCCAAAGAAGACCCTTTGCTTTCTATGTCTAACCATGTCAAAGGTGCATTTTCTATGTACATTGCCATTTCTTCTGCATATTGCTTTGTCTAGTTTGATGTAGTTTTGCACTAGATCTCTGAATTTTCAGGTTGTTTCTTAAGAAACCCAAATAAAAATACAATTTAAAATAAAAACTTCCAGGCTTCAGTAATTGCAGCAATGAGGAACATTCCCAGTGCATCTTATAATGCAATATGAGTATATGACGCATCAGTCAGGTCAGCGAGACTGCATTACATTGTGGGATGTGCTAGAGATAAGCCTTAGCACCAACTTTTCAACAAACACAAATAAAGAAGAATAAAATTGTAGTCAAATAGACTCCAAAAGAAAAATAGAAAAAATATCTGTACCTGAAAGAGATATACTGTATATTTGTACATACTATGTCAATAAATATATTTCAGTCATAAAAAAAACCTTTTAAATAATGAAGAAGAAAATATTAAATAGCATTAAACCAGTGGATCACCACACATTACATTACAAACAGTGCATGATTTATATAGTCTACATTAATATTAGCCCCTTTGGCAGTGTAACATTCTGTTGTACTGAATTGTATAATGCAGAGCTGCACTGTTTAATTTCTAATTTTTGTGTTCTTCACTGCAGATATGTAATAATGTTTTATTTATATCTTAACAGTGTCTGCCTGCCTGCATAATAGCTGCCACATAAACTTTTATGCATGACCATTTTCTACTTTGGAGTCCATTTAGCCACCCATCCATTAGAACCATTTTTCTCTTTTCGCATTTACTGTATATTTATAGAAGCAAAATGATGTCTGTTCCTTGAACGGTAAAACATATGTAGGAAAAAGGTCTGTAATGTATTTTTGTTAAAAAGGTGTATCAAGTGAGTTATTAGTGAGTTAATTTTATATATACTATATTGTCAAAAGTATTGGAACACCTGCCTTTACCGGCACATTTAATGGCATCCCAGTCTTAGTCCGTAGGGTTTAATACTGAGGTGGCCCACCCTTTGTAGCTATACCAGCTTCAACTCTTCTGGGAAGGCTGTCCACAAGGTTTAGGAGTGTCTATGGGAATGTTTGACCATTCTTCCAGAAGCACATTTGTGAGGTCAGGCACTGATGTTGGATAAGAAGGCCTGGCTTGCAGTCTCCACTCTAATTCATCCCAAAGGTGTTCTATCGGGCTGAGGCAGGACAGTCAAGTTCCTCCACCCCAAACTCGCTCATCCATGTTTTTATGGACCATGCTTTGTGCACTGGTCCAAATCATTTGGTGGAGGGGGATTAATGGTGTGGGGTTGTTTTTCAGGGGTTGGGTTTGGCCCCTTAGTTCCAGTGAAGGGAACTCTTAAGGTATCAGCATACCAAGACATTTTGGACAATTTCATGCTCCCTACTTTGTGGGAACAGTTTGGGGATGGCCCCTTCCTGTTCCAACATGACTGCACACCAGTGCACAAAGCAAGGTCCATAAAGACATGGATGAGCGAGTTTGGGGGACTTTAAATTGCTCCTGGAGGTTACAAAGTGCATTTTACCTTTCTTGAACCTGTTTCTGCGACAAAAAAATGGCACAATTCCCCTCAAAGGCCTCATTATTATATGCTTTATCAAACAAATCAAAACAAAAAACAAAAACAATGAAAAAAGTCAAATAAAAACATTTATAGCCATAGTACACAAATACCAATGAAATAATATTTTATTATATGCTTTATCAAACAAATCGAAAAAAAAAACAAAAACAATAAAAAAAAGTCAAACAAAAACATTTATAGCCATAGTACACAAATACCAATGAAATAATATGTTATCCCAACATTTCAAATTCCTTTATATATGGGGATAATTGGTAGAATATGATAATTACACATACCAAGAAACACCTTATCCAAAAACAGTTAGATGTCTTCCTTGTTAAAGTGTTTCTTTCCCCAGCATTTCATATTCCTGATATGTGCCTGCTGTACCATGTACTTGTATGAAAAAGTATGCTGTTCTATTTGTATTGGATCCTTTGTCTGAAATCCCTGGTGTTCCTGCAAGTCTTTCTGTTTTCCTATTAAAAACGGACCACACTAGACATGAGAATACAGCATGGTCAGTTTTCTGGCTGTGCTCTGAACTCAGCCTGTTCTCCATTGATCAGACTTCTGTTGACAGGCTGCTGTTTCTCCTCCTCCAACTCTTTGAGCTGCTTATCCAGTCGAGAACAGAGGGTATGTGATCACTTATTAAAAAAAAAAAAAAAAAAAAAGTAATAAAAAAGGTATTTATACTTTTTTTTATATATACACACATGTTTTGCCTTTCATTTCAATTTTAAGCTGAAGGTTGTTTTACAATGTGAGGGTTTACATATTTTTTTAAATACACAAAAAAGCAAAAACATATGCACAGAACCCTAAGGCCCTGTGCACCCTTTCCTTAGGCTACTGCTTTTTTTGCACTTTTTTAGCTTGTTTTTTAAGTGCCACTATTCATTTGAATGGGCCTCCATCCACTCCAAAAACGTAATAAAGACGCTCATGTACCAAATTTCAGCACCAAACCAAGTGTGTTTTTTGCATGTTTTGACACACGGAAAATGTGCATCAAGATGTGTAATTGTTACCTGTTTAGAAATAATGCCACTGCAAGCATGTCAAGTGTTTTAGAGCATTTTTAATGCATTTGCAAAAAAATGGCTAGAAATTCTAATTTCTGCTTGCACTTCTGCTGTACCCAGGTGTGAATGTTTAAAATACTAAACTACCCTAAAACCCACAACCTCTACATTAAAGTAGATTGAATTTATTTTGAAAAATAAATTGTAATATCAGTAGTGTGTGTGTGTGTGTGTGTGTATGTATATATATATTTTAGAAGGCCAGTATGGTGGCCTGAATTTATGGGAGGAGCCTGGGGGCGGGGGGTATTTAAGCAACCCACTCACCTGTGTTCCTTGTCGGTTCCAGTGCGCAATATTACACGTCACTAGGCCGACTCTCCCCAGCTCACTTGGTGTTCGTAAGTCTGTGCATTCAATTACAAGTGTGTTGCGGCTTCTCCGTTTCTGGTCCTTGTCGGTGGTTCTTGCTCGCTGTTGCAGGTAGGATTCAAACCTTTTTCGTATCATACGCAATGTTACGATTTGTTATGTTTCCTATCCCGCATCCCTATTGTACTTAGCTACCTCCAAGTTGTTGTCGGTCATGTCACAATATCATTCGGCACAGGCGTAGTAGATTTGTAAGTTCCCTCTGCCTTGTTTATCATCCCATCCACAAACATATGATTCGTTCGTGGATCCAAGCCTCCGAGACACTGTCGGTCATTGTCCGATATCACTCGACACAGGATTCGCTGGTTATAGGATTCACTGTCTATGGAGTTGCTGCCTCATCCATTTGTAGATTAGCATGTATTGTTTGCACAGGTTCTGTGGCTGATTGAGGTGGTAATTGGACCCACCTGGTGCCTTCTCTGCACTTAGATTAGCCGTGGGGGCTGGGTGGTTGGTATGTGTTCAGTTTTGGAAGAGGGGTGGCACCCTAACACTCTACGATGGCCTGAATCGAATCCCGGTCGTGTCGGCAACATAGTGTTTCGTATCCTCAGCATGAAACAAGTCGATTCCAGTTGTCTCACACACACACACACATCACAAGCTTCTTGCAGCTCTGGAGGGAAGAGATGGATTTGTACCTCCATGCCGTGGTTGACTTAGGGTACAAATACGGAGGCTCTGAGTTTTACAACTACCACTGCTCGTTCGCAGCCAGAGCTGCATCCAAACTCGCCCCGTTCCAAACCAGCATGAATTGGAGCATCGTTGACACAGAGTTGTTCTGCCGCCACATCTGCGGTCCCTGCTTTGCGCCGTTTGCCAGTCCTCCACGCACACGGCAAACTGATGCTCTAACACGGATGCCAGATGTTCCTTGACCTCCCCCCTATTTCTTACGGAGACCCGGAACTGCCCCGATCTCATTTCCTATCCCACCTTGGTCGCAGCTAACGATGGGCTAAGAGACCACCTTCACAACGTTATGCTGCTCACAAACCGGTCACTGTCACCCAACACACTGAAGGCCTACTGCACCGCCTGGAAAGCCTATGGCAAATTCCTATCCACATGCCTTGGGACTGGCATAGGTCACATCAAGCACGTCCTGGTGTTCCTGTCTTACTGCCACACCAATCTGAGCCTGTCCCACAACACTGTCAGATTGTACCTAGCTGGCATCCAGCATTTCCTCTCCCTACAAGCTCCTGGGAAACCCTCATTGTTCGCGATCCATGCGGTCAAAGCCTTGCTGCGTGGCATCCAGAAATATCAGCCCGTAGCCAGTAGCAAACGCTTGCCCATATCAAGTTCCACGTTCCGGGACATGTTAGCCATCCTGTCACGGTCCCCTTTTGGGTTGTCTGCCTTCAAGACCATTTTGTCCTACATCTGGCAGTGTCCAAAACTCATAAATCTTGCAACCGGGGTCACTATCAAATTCTTACAGACCCCTGAAGGATTGGTGTCCTGGAGCGGCTCTGGACCAGTTGTTATCACACCTGCCGAGCCAGTCTAGCTCCAGTCTATTGTTGCCTTTTCCTTCCAGCCAGCCAGTTCATCAGACATGTTCACATCCTCCTGGCTAATCTAGGCCTCAACCCTAACCAGTTTTCCGGGCACTCCTTCTGGATCGGAGCGGCCTCGGCCTCCTCCCGGCACAGGGTGTCAGGTCATGTCATCAGAAGACTAGGCAGATGGAAACGCGCCTGTTTTACCCCGTACATTCCGAAACCCCGGGTTGAGGTGACGCATGCCTTCACCAAGCTTGCCCAATAATGTCATGTATACCAAAGAAACGGTTTTCCTTATCCTGGTGTTTTTGCCCCCTTCTTGGTGTACTGACCAGCTGACCAATGCACACCTCAGGTCTGTTATGTTGCAAGTCTTGTGGGGTCTTTATATGGTTTCATGTCTATCACGGTTGGATTGCTCTGACCATAAATTAGAAGGGCAGTATGGTGGCCTGAATTTATAGGAGGAGCCCGGGAGGGGGAGGGTATTTAAGCAGCCCACTCACCTGTGTTCCTTGTTGGTTCCAGTGAGCAAGACCCTCCCTCCCATCCCTTGAAGTCCAACAGAAAGGGACGGTTCTGTCGGCCAGAGAACCTGTCAGGGGTCGGAGGTAGAAGGGAAGCTGTCGCCACAAAAGAGACCAACCACCTTTACTAGGGACCAAAGTGAGTAACTGAAGAAAGTACCGGAACCATATTCTCACCGAACGGGCACGGTGGAGAATCAGGAAACTTCAGGCGGTGATCAAATCAGGGACCCAACCAGTGGAGGAGACGCTTGCAGAGCAGCCTTGTGAGTCAAGTCAGGGACCTCGCCTGTCAGCAGGGGTGAAGCTTGAGAAGTATCTGGAGCGCCAAGCTAGGGACCCAGCAGGGAAGCGTGGGTGACGCTTGAGGAAGATACCACTGCAAACCTTGGAGGAGCTCAAGGGATTCAATGACAGTGAAGCAGCGGGTCTAGTGAGAGAACGGGAGCTCGGTGTTGAAGAACTACAAGAGGCAGTTATAGTGGAGCTGACAGAACTGTTACATTTGAGTTAGGAACTGTTAAAGGACTGTTGCCATAGGAGACAGCATTCCTGCATGTGCAGAAGTGACGCCTTGCTGTGGCCTTTCCCTGCACAGCTGTCCTCCTATTAAAGTCTCTGAATCTGCCAATTGAATCTATAACTACTTAAGGGTGTCCTGGCCCTAACCCTCTCTCCCCCCAAAAATACAAAAAGGACTGTCAAAAGAAATAAAACCTCTTTTACAACCAAGAAGTGTCTGGCGGCCAATGACTTTCACCATCTTTGCACCCACTATGCCTCACTACCCACTACATATTGAAGGATGTCAGCTATCTTTGGCCTTGAAAGTCCTCATTAGACTGGACAAGGCCGGAGACCTTGCTACATTTGGCGACCAACATGGGGCAGTGTTGTCCTTGCAGCAGTTGCCCATAGCTACTGGCTCCAGCTCCATTGGGATTTCGTCTGGCACCGTGGGAAGGTGGCAAGTAACATTTACCCTTCTTATAGACTGTGTTGTCATGTTTACTATCAATGTGGGGAAGAACCACCAAGTCTCATTGCTCGGGGGTGAGGATCAGCCTAGTCTTTTGACACTTCCCGCCAGCGCTGTGAGGGTTAATACAGACTCCAAAATGGACTCCATTATAGTTTTGCCGTGCCTCAGGAAGAAGGCAGCAGGCATCACAGTTCCCAAAGAACTCTAGCACCAATCCGTCGGCAGGGGGAGGAGCCCCCGCTCTGCAGAGGAGGATAAGGAAGTGCTGCCACGTGTGTCTGATTGTGGGTTAGGAGGGAGATGGCGGATTGGGGAAAGTACGCTCCGGACATCTGTTTTGGCCCGAGTGGCGGAAACCTATCCCGACTGTGGTATGCACCGAATAGCCAGCTTGCTTTGTATACAGCTGGAGGATATGAGTCCCTAGGATTGACTTGTGGAAAGTGCTCTGGCCTGACTACGCAGTTGAGGCCTTGGATCATTTTTGGATGTTGTGGGGAGCATCTTTTCAAGGCTGTCCCTCCAACCCTACCCCACGGATCCTACAAGTGGATTGGGACAAGAATATGGCTGTCCCTTCAGACAGTGATGTCCCATAACCATCTGTTATCACCCGAGTTGTGCAGGAAGCTGTAACCCCAGTCTCAGCGACTACCCCAAGACCCAGCGCACCGACCGTTACTAAAGGCCAAAGCAGAGCTCAACTACTCGCACTGATGTCTGAGCCACCCGAGAGGAAAAAAACAAAGCTGGGTAAGCCAGTGAGAAGCCACTGATTAGCATTGCCAGGTCCTGTGAGGAAGATCAAGGGAATCAATGGGTTTGCACGGCCTGGACTATCACGCCCATGCCAAGTTCTGCGGATCGTAAACCGGAGATGGTTGCTGGTTGTCCAGTCCTGCGTGTCCCAAAATGCACGTGTTCTACCTGGGTACGGAGACCCTAAGACCCTGCCGCGGCTATCCAAAACACAGTGCGTTATAATAAAGAAGGTAGCAACTGAATACGGGTATTTGTATCCATACATACCAGCTCATCTGGAAGATCTACGACACAGAGTCTCAGTGGGAGGATGAGGCTGTGTGCAGTTTTCTACAAATTCCTCTCCACCTGGATATTCCTAAGTTGTCACCTAAGATGGCTGCAAAATACCATTCTGTAGTAAATACCTGGGGCTACGGCTAGAAGATCAACTTGGATAGTGTGGTTATTTACAGACCGGATAAAAGAGACATTAAACGTTTTGTCACAATGGTGAACACCAAGGGAGAAACCTTGATCCTACCTGATCCCGGGTATTACTGGTAACCCTTGCAGGAAAATACCAACATCATCTCTTTTGTGGATTAAAGTGGTGGTTCTGTTGGCCGGGGAACCTGTCAGTGGTCAGAGGTAGAAGGGAAGCTGTCACCATAAAAGGGACCAACCTTTACCAGGTATCAAATTGAGTAACTGAAGAAAGTACCGGAACCATATTCTCACCGAACGGGCACGGTGGAGAATCGGGAAACTTCAGGCGATAATCAAGTCAGGGACCCAACCAGCAGAGGAGACACTTGAAGAGCAGCCTTGTGAGTCAAGTCAGGGACCTCGCCGGTCAGCAGGGGTGAAGCTTGAGAAGTATCTGGAATGCCAAGCTAGGGACCCAGCAGGGAAGCGTGGGTGACGCTTGAGGTAGATACCACGGCAAACCTTGGAGGAGCTCAAGGGATTCAGAGTCAGTAAATCAGAGGGTCTAGTGAGAGACTGGGAGCTCAGCGTTGAAGAACTACAAGAGGCAGTTGTAGTGGAGTTGAAAGAACTGTTACGTTTGAGTTAGGAACTGTTAAAGGACACAGCATTCCTGCATGTGCAGAAGTGGTGCTTTACTGGGGCCTTTCCCTGCACAGCTGTCCTCCTATTGAAGTCTCGCAATCTGCCAATTGAATCTATAACTACTTAAGAGTGTCCTTGCCCTTTCTCCCTCCAAGAATACAAAAAGGACTGTCAAAATAAATAAAACCTTTTTTACATCCAAGAAGTGTCTGGCGCCCAATGGACTTTCACCATCTTTGCACCCACTATGCCTCACAACCCACTACATAAGGATGTCAGCTAACTTTGGCCTTGGAGGTCCTCATTAGACTGGACAAGGCTGGAGACCTTGCTACAACTGTGACCAATCACAGTGCTCCTCACAAAATTACACAGTGAAAGGCATGAATCAAAGCCTTTCATTGTGTACAACTGTCATGTGATCTGCTGTGATTGGCCACAGCAATCACATGGTTCTGGCAGCAGGCCAGAACAATGATCTGTCATTGACCGTGTCTGGTAGACACAGCGGGTGACAGATCACGCCGGATAATAGGGCTGGGTGGGAAGGGGTTAAATTAAATTTTTTATTCATTAGTCCTAAACATTATAAATGAACCCTTTCACTGCCAGGTCGTTACGTCGTACGGACCTGACAACTGGGGGTTTCACACACGATTTGGTGGCCACCAGGATTGTGTATAAAACTGACAGGCAGACTCCTGTCTGTCAGGTGACAGCACTTGTGCAGCTGCGAGACCACTTGATTGTTCACACACCCCTGGTACTTGTTTCCCCCCGTGCGTGCACGCCCCGCCATGTTTTTCAAGTTCCGCTTGCTTATCCACAGGCCCGGACACATGTCCGCTGTTCTCATCTTCTTGCTGTGACACGGAAAGCGACGTCTATGACGTCACTTCCGGGTCAGCTTCTCAGTGTCCCCAGCTAGCATAGCCAGGAAGCAATTTTCGCAATGCGATCTGCATTGCAAAACATTCAGAAAAGCCCAGAGGATACATACAGGGTATTTTAGACCATGCATTGCTCATTAAAGCAAACCTGTCACTAAAGACTTTTTGTCCCCTATGTGATGAAAAAAAATATATATTTTTTTGCAAAAAATAAAGTTTACTTTAATAAACATGGGCCAAAAAAAACTGCATATCTGGTATAGACTTGGCTCACTGGTAAGCTCTACATTGAAGCTAAATAACCCCCAATACTACTATATATACCTACCAATTATCAGCTGTGGAAGTTCAAGCTACAAATGCTTCTTAGCAAGGACAATTTGTGGCAAGTGCTGAATACAGATAGACCCACAAACGGGGCGACTGAGGAATGGGACAGAAAACATAGGCAGGCAAATGTGACTATAGGTTTATTAGTGGAAGATGATCAGCTTATCCACAGAGAAAACGGCCAAAGGTATGTGGACATCATTACAAAAACTGCATGAGCGTTCAAGCCTCAACAGTAGGCTTTTTTTGCTTAGAAAATTGTACAAGATGAGACTAAAAGAAGGCCAGCAAATGTGTGACAACATGAAAGCTATGTTAGAGATCATAGAGCAGCTATGCGCCGTCGGAGAGGACATCAAAG
The DNA here is from genome assembly GCF_042186555.1 of Aquarana catesbeiana. Classification (NCBI taxonomy): domain Eukaryota; kingdom Metazoa; phylum Chordata; class Amphibia; order Anura; family Ranidae; genus Aquarana; species Aquarana catesbeiana. The sequence continues at coordinate 89,564,992 of NC_133335.1, forward strand.
ATAACCATACTGTTGCCTTGCTCCTCTGCAGCCTTCCAGAGACATATACTGCTCTTATAAACACTTTAGAAACCAGACCCGAGCAGGACCTGACACTGGAATATGTCAAAGGCAAATTAATTAATGAATATGACAGAAGGAAAGAAAATACGCACCATGATGATAAAGCTCTTAAGATGTACAAAAGCACAAAGCACAACAAAGAAAGCAGAGCCTGTTTTCGCTGTAAAAGTACTGGTCACTTTAAAAAGGACTGTTCTATCTGGAAAGCCAAGCAGTGAAAGCTACAGCTATCCACAAAAGAGTCAAAGCAGCCACAAAGGAAACTGCAGACACATCATGGAGTGGCACCTTTAAAGTGACACAGAGCAGCAAGCTGGTGCAAAGACTCAGGTGCGACAAGCCACATGACTAGCGATGAGACCTTTTTCACAAACCTTGATTACAGTGCAAAAGACAAAGTTTTCCTAGCAAACAGGAAAAGCAGCACTGCGGAAGGTAAAGGCCAGGGCTTCCTGAACTGCATTACACCACAAGGCAAGCAGAGTATCCTCGTAAAGTAAGTGCTGTATGTTCCAGAACTAGAAGGCAGCCTTCTATCAGTGAAAAGCAGTGGCAGGCTGGTGGGTTCTTCTTTTGGGGGGGGGGCAGCAAACAACAACCCCCCTTCCCGGCGGCATGGTGGCAAAGAAACAGAACGCCTCGGCGTTCCAGCACTTACCTGCTCACGTGGCGGGGCTGTCGTGTCCTCTCCTGGAGTGCGGGCAGTGGCCACGGCGGCTCCTGTGTCCGCTTCTCCAGCTTCCTCCGCCTTGTGTCTCCTCTTCCGCCAAAGCACTAGGCATCCAATAGGATCACTTGACGCTTTGGCCAATCGGGAAACAGGTCTCACAGACCTGCCTCCTGAATGGCAGGAAGGAATTTTAGTGTGATAATAGTGAAAATGTATTCGCTTATCGTCACACAACTGCTTAGGCTCGGAGCACAATGCTTTGTGCTCCGAACCGGCCCTTTTTTGAAGCCTATTAGAGCCTCTGGCTCTAATCAGGTGCTTAAAAAAAAAACACCCTGCCGCATTGGAATCCATGGTATGACATGATATGTAGATTAGGGGGGCGGATGCATGGATAGGGGAGGCTGCACCGTGCGCCCTATATGGACGGGCCGCCGCTGGTGAAAAGTCTTGCAAACAAAATGTCTCACAGTTAAGTTCCAGGGTGATGAATGAACACTTCACAATAATAAGCAATTCCTTGCAAAGGGAAAACTGGATGATCATCTATACAGGCTCATCACCACAGACCAACAAGCAAATATAGTCTCTAATGACATACACAACAAAAGTATTCACTTATGGCACAGGCGGCTGGGGCACAGAAGTCCGGAAGCTGTACAGGACATTATAAAGAGAGGTTTATCAGAAGATTTGACAATAGCGCCTTGCAAAGTGCTCATGAAATGCAAGTGCTGTATTTAGGCAAAAGCCACACGTGCTTCCCTTCCACAGATAACCTTAAAGGAAAACCACCCACCCCCTGCAGCTCATACACAGTGACGTATGCGGTCCAATGAAAACTCCCATGGCAAGCGGGAACAGATATCTACTGACTTTCATTGATGATTATTTCAGGTACACAGCTACTTAGCTGAAGCATTACGTCATCACAATCATGTGATTGTGGGCAAGATGATTTTTTGGCTGGCCTTTAGACTGCCCTCGGGGTGCAGAGCTCTGCGCCTCAAACACTCCCACTCTGGCATTATGTATCCTGTGGTGGTTAGTGATTGGTGTTCCGTAGGAAGTAGGGCGGTGCTTTTATCGGACCAGCCAACTCAAGTTACAATGTGTGTTTCCTCAGTAACACAGACGCATGGCTAAAGTGGCAGCTCTGGAGGTAGGGGAGAGGTCATCTGATAGCGTATCAGCCTATTGTGTGTAGCTCCCTGTGTCTATTATTTGGACAGTGTGTGTCCCTGGAGCTGCTGTCACCATCCTGGTCTCCTATGCCCTCACTTCCCCTGACTTGTCCTTGGTTTAGTCTATAACCTGTCATATGGGGCTGTATGAGGTCATAGCCCAAATCTCTGCATGGATTATTCTATGAAGTTTCCTCATCTCCTGCCTTTTATTGCACGTTCTCTATAGGAGTTCACAGGTCATGTGACAGCTGTGTGTGGTGTTGTAGGTGTTTTTCTGCATTCAGCCACTCCATGCGGCGCAAGCACGCTTACAATGCACTGCATCGCATCTGTGTGAATTCTGACAGCACAGCTTGTCGCTTCCAAAGTACTCATACCTAAGCATTGTACTGCATCGTACAATATGTACAGACCCAGGAACTCAGCACAGGGATGGTGAGAACCCCTCATAATAGACACAGCAGGTGTACAGACCAAGGAACTCAGCACAGGGATGGTGGGAACCCCTCACAATGGGCACAGTGGGTGTACAGACCCGGAACTCAGCACAGGGATGGTGGGAACCCCTCATAATGGGCACAGCAGCCAGCAGGTGTACAGACCCGGGAACCCCTTATAATGGGCACAGTTGGTGTACAGACCAAGGAACTCAGCACAGGGATGGTGGGAACCCCTCACAATGGGCACAGTGGGTGTACAGACCCGGAACTCAGCACAGGGATGGTGGGAACCCCTCATAATGGGCACAGCAGCCAGCAGGTGTACAGACCCAGGAACCCCTCATAATGGGCACAGCAGCCAGCAGGTGTACAGACCAGGGAACTCCTCACATTGGGCACAGTGAGGCTGCAAATGATGGGCACAGTGAGGCTGCATTGACAGGCACACTGAGGCTGAATTGGATGGGCACAGTGAGGCTGCATGTGATGGGCACAGTGAGGCTGCATATGATGTGAACAGTGAGGCTGCGTTTGCTGTGCACAGTAAGGCTGCATATGCTGTGCACAGTGAGGCTGCAATTGATGGGCACCATGAACCTGCATTTGATGGGCACCGTGAGGCTGCATTTGATGGGCACCATGAGGCTGCATTTGCTGGGCACCGTGAGGCTGCATTTGATGGGCACAATATTTTATCTAGCTGTAATGATACATAAATGGCTATTTACAGTCCTGCATTACTAACAGTTTAATTTTTCAGTTTGTTTGCGCCACCCCAAAAATTTTGAGCACGAACCGCCATTGGCCTCATACCTGAAGAGACAAGAATTGGTACACCAGGCAACCACATCATACACTCCTGAACAAAACGATGTAGCAGAAAGGAAAAATTGCACTCTTATAGAAATGGTCAGGTGTATGTTGTTGGATGCCAACCCACCTCACAAGTACTGGGGAGAAGCAGTCATAACTGCAACCTTCCTACAGAACAGACAACTCAAGAGCTATTAAGGCTGGATTCACACCTATGCATTTTTAGTGCTTTTTGCATTTTGCAGATTTACACCACAGTCCATTTAACATGGAACACGTTCTGTGGTGCAAATCTGCAAAATGCAAAAAGCACTAAAAATGCATAGGTGTGAATCCAGCCTTAAAGTACTCCATTCAAAATGTGGCATGGATTAAAGCCTAGCAAGTAAAAAGTGATCCAAGCTGGAGAACATAGCCATAGAGGGCATTCTAGTAGGCTACAGTGAGCAAACTATGGGTTACAGAATCCTACACCTAAAGACTGACAAAGTGACAATAAACAATAGTGTTTATTTTGATGAGAGCCCATCATCAGAAACACCAACCCCTGAAAGCTGTGAAGTGAATATACCCAGCAAACCAGAAGAAGAGGTTGACCAAAGGGAACCTGTGCAAGAGGCAGAACAAGAGATGGAACTCACAATGCCTAAATCAAGTTCCCCACCAGATCCTGCTGAATTGCCTGAAGCCAGAAGATCACTACAAAGGGGATACCACCCCGCAAGTTGTCATACACTGTCAAAACACACAGCATACTTGAACCAACATCCAGAGAAGACATATAAAAACTGCCAAAATGTGAAGCAAATAAATTGAGAAAAGCAGCAGAAGAAGAATTAAAGTCACTTCAGGAAAAAAAAAAACTGGACACTCACAGAGCTCCCTCCCAACCACAAGACTATAGGAAGTAAGTGGACTTTCAAAGTAAAGTCAGACACAGAAGGGAATATCCACAAATACAAACCCAGACTAGTTGCCAGGGGTTACTCCCAGAAATTTTGGTGAAGATTACAATGAAACATTCGCTCCCGTTGTAGAACACCCCACCATCAGAGCGCTTCTTAGCGTTGCAGCTGGGAAGGGCATGCAAGTCAAACACCTAGATGTTAAAACTGCTTTCCTATATGGAGACATTAAGGAAGACCTCTACATAGAGCAACCACCAGGGTTTGAGCAAGGAGACAACCTTGTGTGTAAACTTCAGAAGAGCATCTACGGTCTTAAGCAATCTGCAAGGATGTGGAATGAGAAAATTAACAAAGTACTTACCAGAGAGGGATTCTCAAGAAGTAAAGCAGACCCCTGTCTCTACTCCAAGAATCAAGAAGACAGATGGATATACATCCTTATTTATGTTGATGACATTTTGTTTTGAACAAGAAAGGGATTACAATCAGATAGTTCACAAGCTGAAAGAAAAATTTGAAATCAAAGAATTTGGGAACATTAGCTACTATCTGGGAATTCAAATAGAGAGAGAAAAAAAAGATGGAATTTATCTTTTCAACCAATCTCAGGAAATTTCCGAAATCTTGGAACAATTCCACATGAAAGATGCAAAGGGAGTGAAAACTCTTATGGAACCAGGCAAAAGAGCAATGAAGCAGAAAACTTGCTACCCAACAATGACATGTATCGCAGAGCAATTGGTAAGCTGCTATATGTTGCCATTGTGACAAAACCAGACATAGCTGCAGCAGTAGGCATACTATGCAGGAAAGTTTCAGCTCCCTGTCTGGAACGCAGTAAAAAGAGTGATACAATACCTCAAAGGAACAATTCAGATGAAGTTACGGTTACCAGCAACATCAAATCCAAAACTGGTTAGATATGTAGATACTGATTGGGCCAGGGGCTGCACAGACCACAAATCCACAAGTGGATTCATGTTCAAGTATGGGGAAGGAACCATAAGTTGGTTTAGGCAAAAGCAAGCAACTGTCGCTCTATCTTCAACTGAAGTTGAAGTACTGAGTATATTGCAGCAGCATACGCGTGTCAAAAAGCGATATGGATTTGTCAACTTTTTGTGGACATTGGGATAGAGGATGTCAAAACCAATTCCCATTTTTGAAGACAACCAGGGATGTATAAAACTTACGCAATCAGAAAGGGTCAATCCTAGGACCAAACACATTGATGTCAAGTCCCCTACTGAGGGATGATCATTCAATACTGCCATGAGAGGAGATGACTGCTGATGCACTCACTAAGGCTTTGTTGAAGGAACGTCATAGTTATTTCTATAAGGATCTTAATGTAATTTGACAAAGCACATGCTGTTGAAAAGGGGTGTTGGAAAGAACAACAGCATGGTTGCTAATAAACTGACAATACTGTATGCATTATACCTATCTATGCAGCAGGTGGCGCTGTAGTATTATAGTGTGTATTCTATGATATGACAGGATGTACTGTCTATCTAAGTTCAGTGCACTTGTTTGTGGTTAGTTCCCGTTTCATGATTCTCATGCTGTAAAACTTAATCTAATATCCTCCATGAAAGTAAAGTATTCTCTGCATCCATGAAGCTGCCAGCACATTATTTCAATACTCTGACAATATGCAGGACCTCGCAAGCTTCATCAGGTTGGATGGGGAGCGTCGGTGCACAGCCATTTTCAGATTTCTTCCGGAGATGTTCAATGGTGTTCAAGTATGGGCTCTGGTCGGGCCACTCAAGGACATTCAGAGTTTTCCCGTAGCCACTCCTTTGTTATCTTGGCTGTGTGCTTAGGGTCGTTGTCCTGTTGGAAGATGAACCTTCATTCCAGTCTGAGGTCCAGAGTGCTCTGGAGCAGGTTTTCATCAAGGATGTCTCTGTACATTGCTGCATTTATCTTTCCCTCGATCCTGACTAGTCTCCCAGTCCTGCCGCTAAAAAACATCCCCACAGCATGATGCTGCCACCATCATGCTTCACTGTAGGGATGGTATTGGCCAGGTGATGAGCGGGGCCTGGTTTCCTACAGATATGACGCTTGCCATTCAGGTCAAAGAGTTCAATCTTTGTTTCATTAGACTAGAGAATTTTGTTTCTCATGGTCTGACAGTCCTTCAGGTGCCTTTTGGCAAACTCCAGGCAGGCTGTCATGTGCCTTTTACTGAGGAGTGGCGTACATCTCGCCACTCTACCATACAGGCCTGATTGGTGGAGTGCTGCAGAGATGGTTGTTCTTCTGGAAGGTTCTCCTCTCTCCACAGAAAAACTCTGGAGCTCTGTCAGAGTGACTATCGGGTTCTTGGTCACCTCCGTAACTAAGGCCCTTCTCCCCTGATCTCTCAGTTTGGCCGGGCAGCCCCCTCTATGTAGAGTCCTGGTGATTCCAAACGTCTTCCATTTACAGATGATGGAGGTCTCTGTGCTCATTGGGACCTTCAATGCTGCACAAATGTTTCTGTACCCTTCCCCAGATATGTGCCTCGATACAATCCTGTCTCAGAGGTCTACAGACAATTCCTTGAACTTCATGGCTTGGTTTGTGTTCTGACATGAACTGTTAACTGTGGGACCTTATATAGACAGGTGTGTGCCTTTCCAAATCATGTCCAAACAACTGAAGTTACCACAGGTGGACTCCAATCAAGTTGTAGAAACATCTCAAGGATGATCAGTGGAAACAGGATGCACCTGAGCTCAATTTTGAGTATCATGGCAAAGACTGTGAATACTTATGCACATGTGATTTTTTTTCATTTATTATTTTTAATAATTTAATTTGCAAAGATTTTAAACCAACTTCTTTCACATTGTCATTAAGGGGTATTGTTTGTAGAATTTTGAGGAAAATAATGAATTTAATCCATTTTGGAATAAGGCTGTAACATAACAAAATCTGGAAAAAGTGAAGCGCTGTGAATACTTTCCCGGATGCACTGTATCTGCGGTGTGGGTTGCAGTTTGGTGTCCTGTGAGTTTCTGTTCATTTATTCAGGTGCAAATTTTTCCCTGAATTCCCACCTGAACCGGACCCAAAAACGCACAGGACCCTTTTCAAAACTGCACCGCAGCCGTCTCAGACATTTGTGAACCGGCTCCATTGAAAGACGGTCACACTCACATGTTATGCGAATTGGATGTGGTTAAATACACATCCAATTCACATATGTGAACCCGGACTTAGTGGCTGCAGTACTATGGGAAAAGGAATTCTGGCAACAGTACCAATCTGCACAATTTATTTCACAACACTGTTATGAATTCACACCAGAGCTAAGCACTGGCTTTAAAATACTTGCCCATTGGGTAGCTGATAATTTTTCTGTGAGTATGGGTGCTTACGCATTGAGTTAGTGATTGGAGGATTGAGCTTATTGATTGATTTACATTGATTTCTTCACTGAAAGCCATTGGTAAAACAGACCCACAGTTTAAAGTGTATTAAAGTGTATTTTTAAACTTATTTCTAGCTTTTAATCAGTTGAAAAGGGTTATTGGTCTAATTAGAATTTTGTCTTGTGGTGAGGTAGCAGCTTTGGATTCGGGTTGTCTATAAATTCGGCCTTAACCCAATCTGTTTGCAGTTCCTCCAAGCCTCTGGCTACCACCAGTAAATAACACCTTCCAGCCGCTCAAAACTTGAAACAAGCCAGCAGGCATCTCATGTGACAACATTGACCAAACATAGTCATAGTCATGACCAAAGTTAGTCAATGACGCCTGCCAGTCAGTGTGTTGGCCAGTGTGTTGGCATTTAGCAACCGGTCAGGGAGCTGTAGTTTATGGTGAGAGTCTATTGAGAGAGGATAGATAAGTGTGTTGTGTTGGCAGGTCATCTGGGTATCTTTCATTGTGGACAATGTGATTGACATTGGATTTACATTTACATTTCTTTTTAAATAAAAATGGAAAATTTATTATCAAATACTTATCGTAATTTTCCTTTCCTGATGGACTACATGGCAGTTAACCCCGTCTCCTCTCCAATGCTATAGGACCCCATTCCCAAAAATTTGAGCTCACAGCCAGAGACTGCGTTCTGTAACTAGCCAGCTCTTGACCAATGGGTGGAACTCTGTCTGCCATGGAGTCCATCAAGAAAGGAAAATTACAGTAAGTACCGTATTTATTGGCGTATAACACGCACTTTTTTCCCCTTAAAATCAGGGGAAAATTGTGGGTGCATGTTATACGCCAATCCCCGCCGATCTCCGCTGATTGTGAGCGGAGCGAGCGCCGCCAACATACACAAAGCCGAGTGTACTCGGCTAGGCTTGGCTCCTCTCGGCTACGCCCAGTCCCGCCATTCCATCCCGACTGCGAGAGGAGCCTAGCTGGGTACACTCTGCTTTGTGTATGTCGGCAGCACTCGCTCCTGTCCTCTCGCAATCAGCGGAGATTGGCGCCAATTTTGAATAACCTGCAATGAGGCTGGGCAAGGCTGCAATCGTGACACAAGGCTGCAATCATGATACAAGGTTGCAATCATGACACAAGGCTTCAAAGACACTGGGCAAGGCTGCAATGATGAACAAGGCTGCAGATGGACACTGATAAGGCTGCATTGATGGGCATTTAAATGTAAGTTTTTTTCCTTAAAATTCCCTCCTAAGCTTGGGGTTCGTGTTATACAGCATTTGATAATACATTTTCAGTTTTCCTAACAGACTCCATGGCAGTCTACATGTGGGAAATAACTAGCCATACCACAAGGGTGGGCATGTTGATCAAAAAGAAATTTAATTTGCCCTGTCAACCGACAAGATTGTTAAACCAAAGTTCACAGAAGATAGAGCAGCAGGTTCTATGCAATAATGTGACATAAAAGGTATTAATGGAGGCCCACGAGACCACTTTGCAGATGACATCTGGAGCCACCTGCTGGGCTGCTGCCCACAAAGCCGTCATACCCCTGGTGGAATGTGCCGTCACTGCCTCTGGAGGAGCCTGCTGGATGGATTGGACAAGCCAGGCCGCAATCATTCTGGTTTGCTTTGTTATTCCCGGAGTGCAGGATAAACAGGTAGTCAGAACATCTAAAAGAGGAAGTAACTTGCAGGTATTCCTTCAGTATTTCCCCAACATCCAGAGGGTGAGCTTCAGTGCAGTGCGGTGTCTGGAGGAGGAATGGTAACATCTCCTCTGTTGATGGGTCCTAGACGGAGAGTCACGTCTGGACCTGGATGAGGAAGGTTGTCGTTGCGGCCTGGCAAGGTCCCTGTCGTCTCGAACGGTAAACTGGCTGTCCGACCTAATGGAGAAGGGTAAAAAGGAGAGAGGGAGAGAGGGAGAGAGGGGGAGGGAGAGGGAGAGGGAGAGAGAGAGAGAGAGAATGCACGCCGCCTGAGTCCCTGGCCACACCGCGCATGCGCGAAACCCATCCTCGGTTTCATCCGAAGATCGGGCATGCGCGGAAGTGCGCTGGAGCCGCAACCCGGAAGGGGGAGCCGCGTCATGGAACGCAGAAGCATTCCAGGCGCCATAGAGAGACCAGGGAGCAGATGAGAGGGAAAGAATAGGGCAAGGGACAGTATGAGGGGGAGACAAGGACATATATACACAAACTGCTGCCATGGAGGAAAGCTTCAGACCTTGCCAGCCCATCCTTCACTCCTGGTCATACATAGGCCATCCCCACCACTGGACACAGAGGCCTGGAGCCACGCACCCGCCTATGGCTGGGCCATGGGCTATCTAGTAACGTATGCCCGGCACCAAACTCAATTGATTGGACATCCGTAAACGTAAGTGCATTGCATAGGTCCAATGAGGAGGACAAAAAAGGAACGCAGTCTCTGGCTGTGAGCTCAAATTTATGGAAATGGGGTCCTATAGCATTGGAGAGTCTGTCAGGAAATCTGTTTTTCGATGGTGTCAATTGCCAATGACAATGAAAACATAGGTCAGGGATGTCACCCTTTTAACAAATTTCGTTACTACTGGTATTCGAAAATTCAGTTTAGATTTGGACCGAAACAAATTGCACATGCCTAGAGCTGAAAGGATGGGCATAGCTGGCACTCTTGATGAGTGCCAATGACAAGCTCAATGGCTGGGGGTGTAAGGCAAAGGATTAAAGATTTCAACTAAGAAAGCAGCCACCAGCACAAGGGAAACTTCTAATTGAATGTATTTCGTGCTCATTGAACTATAAAACATTGCACTGCTGAGCTTCTCATTGTGCCAGTGGTGGCTGGTGTTAAAATTTTTTGGGGGGGTGCAAACATACTGAAAATTTTAAATGGTGAAATTATTTGTTGTGCTCCCCCCTCTAAGTCCGCACTCACCAGAGGACACCTTGTGTTCCACGGGACGAGAAGTCGGAAACCGGAAGTGAAGTGATGATGAATATTGATTTGTTAAAAGCAAAAGTGGGAGGGTTTGGGTGCAGGGGGACAATGTGAAATAAGCCAATTAGAGCCCAGCCTCAAATCGCATGCTTTTCAAACGTTTACTGACCTAATAGACACACTTTAGTTCAGCGCCCTGCCGCACACACATATGAACGAAGGAACGAATATGAACAGTTTTTAATTTTTTTATTTTTTAATAAATGATATATATATATATATATATATATATATATATATATATATATATATATATATATATATATATATAATTTGACTAACAGTTTTTAACATGTTAAAACTTTGGGGGGGGGAATCTCCCCTTATTGACAGGGCGCCACTGCATTGTGCTCAGCGCCGCATCATTGGATGTGATTGACAGCAGCGCGAGCCAATGGCTGCGCTGCTTTCAATCCATCCACTGTAACCAATCAACGGCCAGGCTGAGCTGCAAAGAGGATGTCGGGTGCGAGCGCAGGGCTTTCGAGGGGTCAGGTAAGTAAAACGGGGGGGTGGGGGGCCGGTATTGTCAGATGTTTTTTCACCTTAATGCATAGGACGCATTAAGGTGAAAAAACTTTTACCTTTAGAACCCCTTTAAACTTCAACCAATTTTTTTTGTTATTATGGGGCCCCCTAGTGCTAGTATGACTAGTACTATTAACACATTATGGCAGACTTCCCTAACAAGCATTCCCCTTCAGTACTGCGCAATCAGCACTCCCATCAGACATGGGCACTGCCATCTCCTTCCAGCCTTCCTTTTGGGTTCTGAAGCTCCGCCCACTTAGTTAGCCAGGCTCTAAAGACATCACCATACCTCCCAAATTTCTGAGATGGGAATGAGGGACACCTATTAGCAAAAGAATGTAGGCATAGGACACACCCCCTGCCACGCCCCCTTAAAGGAGAATTGTACAAAAAAATTATTAGTTAAACCCACTAAGTGCTTTTTTTTTATCACTACTATTCCTTTAGATTGGCTTTTGGAAATGACAAATACAGCAATTTAGACATTGGATGAAAGTTTTAGCACTGGGAAACACTCTTTTGATAGATAAAAAGTGCATTTTATATACAACTTTATAGATCAGACCAAAATGAGGGACAAATGAGGAGGAAAGAGGGACAGAGGGACTTTGTTCCAAATCAGGCACAGTTGGGAGGTATGCATCACTCTTGCACATGTGCACAGGAGTCACATTATCACAGCAGAAAGTGGTGCTCATGCACGGCTCAGTGTACATAAACACTGTCAGGCAGGGAGATGGGTTCATGGCAGAAGAAGAGATCAATAGGGAGCGACCCTACTTTTTTTTTTTTTTTAAGTTGAATTCCATTTAAGAATGTATTGTTTGATTTTATTGAAATCTGAAGCAGTATCCTGCAGTATTACTTCTTTCCACTAGATGGCAGTTGCACTGAATTTATAACAATGTCAGACAAGGTCTTTGCAAATCCTTTTCACCCAGAAGTGTGCTCACTGTGAATCTTTCCTCGATCCTTAAAAAGGAGTAGGCCTGACTTACTAATGTATATGTGTGTATAACTGTGCAACGATGCTGCACAGATTAGCACAATCTACACTCATGATGTGCAATTATATATGTCTGTAGAACAACTCTATGGGGTTGATTTACTAAAACTGGAGAGGGAAAATCTGGAGAGGGAAAATCTGTATTTTCTCTATAGTTTTTAGATCTATCCTAGCAATGATCACTCTTCTCACTAAATACACAATATACAATCAGATTGCATAGTGTATGGCCATCATCACTAAAAATAGCACCTGCAAAGTGCCCTGAAAGAGCCGCTCCTGTCTCTCCAATGTGAAAGCCCGAGGGCTTTCACACTGGAGCGGTGCGCTGGCAGGACGCTAAAAAAAGTCCTGCTAGTAGCATCTTTGGAGTGGTGAAGGAGCGGTGCGTATATCGCTCCTTCACCGCTCCTGCCCATTGAAATGAATGGGGCAGCGCGGCTATACCGCCGGCATAGCGCTGCTGCAGCAGCTCTTTGCGGTGGTTTTAACCCTTTCTCAGCCGATAGCGGGAGTAAAAGCGCCCAGCTGGCGGCCGAATAGCGCCGTGAAATTGACGGTAAAGCGCCGCTAAAAATAGCGGCGCTTTACCGCCGACGCACCCACCGCCCCAGTGTGAAAGTAGCCTTAGTGAGAAGGGTGATCACTGATTGATTGTATTTAATAAAAACATGCACCTGGGAGTGGGAGGGTGGATGATGCAGGTTGTGTGCTAATGAGGTCAGCTGGTCAACTCCTTTCTGTGTCATGACCTAAAGTCTGATCAGGAAGAAGACATTACTAATGGAAACGTCTGGAAACATGGATTAGGACAAGAAAAGTAAGTGACTGTAGATTTAATGGAAAGCTTTGATATTTTTGCAAAAAAAAGTACATTAATGCTATATTGGTGCAAAGGGGAGCTGAAATTTAGAAAAAAAAATTGTACAAAGGTGAACTTACCCTTTACTGCAGACTGTGGGGATGATTTAGGCCAGGTTCACACTGGTATGACATGGCAGTCATACGACTGTGGATCTGACTTTGCCCTGCGACTTCAATGAACGGGGATCCGACTTTGATCCTGACAATGCAGGCACTTTGTGTCTTGTATTAATCTTTAGGGGGAATGCCATGCCAATTAAAAAAAAATGGAATGGGGCCCCCTCCAAGGGCATACCAGGCCTGCTGGTGGGGGGCTTATCGGAATCTCGAAGCCCCATTTAACCAGCCCCCAGATCCTGGCCCCCCACCCTATGTGAATGAGTATGGTGTACATTGTACCCCTACCCATTCACCTAAAAAAAAAGTGTCAAAAATAAAACAGTACACAGGTTTTTAAAATAATTTATTAAGGCAGCTCCGTCTGTCTTCTCCCTCTGTTCTTCTTCCAGTGTTGACTCAACGCTCTCTCCCGCTCTAATGCTGGGTCCGTGGTGTGCCACTACTTATATGGGGCAGGGTCATCAGGTGAGGTCACCTGGAGGCCCCGCCCCGTATGACGTCACCGCCCCATCATGCCACGGGCGGTGATGGCCAGGGTTGTTGGGAAGAGGCCCCTGTACTCATCAACATGGGAACAAGGTGCTTTGGGGTGGGGGTGCAGGGCCCCTCCTGCCCCAAAGCACCCACCCCCCCATGTTGAGGGCATGTGGCCTGGTATGGGTTATGGGTTAAGATCCGGCTTTGATCCCACTAAAAAAAGAAAAAAATCAAGTCACCAGGTTGGTTGTGCTGTCTGCCAGGACTGTATAAATCTTAGCACTGGATGGACAGAAACATAAACCCCATGTGTATATTTCTTCTGTGTATTTAGCTGTTTATCTAGAGTTCAGATTTAAAGCTGAATAGCAGGAAGATATAAAAGACACAAACATAAGGCATTTCTGTAACCAATAATACATCAATAAAGCAGACCTTCAGTCATTTTTTCATCTTTCCATCTATTAAATCTTCTGCCCTTGCTGTTTTACCTTTGGATAGAAAACCATTTTTTTTCTGCCAGTAAATGCCTTATACAGCCCACTTCCTGTTTCTTGTCTAGTAAAAAGTCTAGGCTTATGACATCATGCACAGCTCTCTCTCTCACTCTGGTGAGAGTTTGCCAGGAAGGGAGGAGGGATGAGTCATAAGAGGGCCAATAATAGCTGCAGGGCTGCCTCTGTGTGTCTGTGTAAATCCAGGAAGTGAACAGGCAGCAGCTTCAGCTGCCCACAGTTAAAATGGTTGCAGCCAGACGCAGTAGAGGGAGAGTTCTGTAGCATATTTGGCAAGTACAGAATCACAGTATATATAAAATAATATGCAAAATGGTTGGAGGGAAGCTTCAGAATAGCAAAGATGTTTTTATCACAGAATATGTGAGCAGACTGCAGTTCCTCTTTAAATTTATTATTTAAATGCAAGCAATATAAGTACCTGAATTTGACCTAGAGTTTGAGCAAAAGAAGCCGTGCAAGGTGCCTATCAGTTTATAAGCTCACTGGCTGAGGGTGGGTCCAGGGTGACCTGGGCTCAAAGGAAGTAGGTTGAATGATGGTCAGCCTGAGTACATCTAGTGGTAGAGGAAAGCACTGGAGGGAAAATCCCAGGATTGAAGGTGACTATTGCAGCAAAAACTGTTTTTGTTAGTTTTTCTTTTTACCCCTTCACCCCAACCATATGCAAATATGTGGCCTCACTGGACTAGGATTTTTCCGTGGGGCCGCATATTTGCGTATGTCCCTTTGTGCTGGTAAAGCGCCACACGGCACGCTCCCAGCATAGAGACCGGGGTCTTACCAAGAGCCCTTGGCCCCGTTCTAATGATCGGGACCCGGAACATGCGATTCCGGGTCACCTAATCGCTGTGATAAGGCTCGTACACACTATAAGAAAATCAGGCCAACATTTTCCTCCAAAGAATTTTCGTACGATTTTCATACAGTGTGTACACATCTTACGACAGCCGATTCCAAATTTTCATATGAAAATTCCCGAAGGGACAATCTCCAAAATATTTCTTGTACGGGAACAGAATGGACGATTTTCGTTTAATGTGTACTGTTTTCGTACAAGAAAAATCAGAAAAGAAAGACTGAGCATGATCAGAAACAATAAACAACAATAAAAAGCCTTTGTTGTATGAGAATTTTCGCACAAATTTTCGTTCATCTATTCCGGTTTGCTGTGAAGCAAGGAAAATCAGACGATCGTTTGCCCGATTTTCTTATAGATTTTCTTATAGTGTGTACCCCACTTTAGCCCCTTATTGGCTTTCACAGTGATCAGTCACTGTAAAGCCTGCCCCTGTGTCTTCTGTCTCTGTGAATTGAGGAGACATTATATCTTTCTCTCTCCTTGCAGAGATAGAAAAAATTAATAAAAATAATAATAATAAAAAAAATTAAATTCCTAGATCAAGGTTTGATCTAGGTCAGCCCCAGTGTTAGTGTTTGGGTCAAAGTTCAAGGTCAAAGCTCAAGGTAGGGGTCAAAAGTCAGGGTCGGTGTTTTTTTTGGACAGGATTTGTAATTTTTTCTTTTTAATTGGTATTAGTGTCAGTTAGTGTCAGTGATTTAGGTAGGATAAAAAAAGACCAAAGTGCGCACTCTTGATTCTGGGCTGTACTGCGGGTACAAACAAAAACTAACATACGCATATGTGGTATTGCTGCGATCATCAGGACAAGGAGAATTTTTTGGGTTGATCTTTGTAGGAAGGTTATGGTAGTAGCAAGAAATATACAATTCAATAAAAAAAAAAAAAGATTTTTTTTTTTTTACTGTTTTAGGCCAGTTTTCTTTAGCTATTTAAAAAAAAAATCAGGAGATATCCATAACTGTATTAATCTCAGTATCTAAAAGGCCTAATTGCATGTCAAAGTTGCTAAATTGAACTTTGGCATTAAGATTTGTTTTACCCTTGGGCGCAAAGGGGTTAATGGGTTATTAATTTTGTCTATTCATTTTTGGCTGATGGTGCTTTGCTTAATAATGTGCAGAATCAAAAGCCCTCAAGACCCGAGCAAAACATGTCCAACTAAAGATGCCTATATATATATATATATATATATATATATATATATATATATATATATATGTTTTCTCAGTTACTCGCCAAATTGAGCTGCATGCATTGATTCCAATTTTCCTCTCCACCCGCCGATACTCTTATGCCGCCTACACACGATCGGACATTCCGACAACAAATGTTCGATGGGAGCTTGTTATCGGGAATTCCGACCGTGTGTAGGCTCCATCGGACATTTTCCGTCGGAATTTTTCCGATAAACAAAATTTAAGATCTGGATCTCAAATTTTCAGACAATTTCTCCGTTGTCGGAAATTCCGATCGTGTGTACACAATTCCGACGCACAAAATTCCACGCATGTTCGGAATCAAGCAGAAGAGCCGCACTGGCTATTGAACTTCATTTTTCTCGGCTCATCGTACGTGTTGTACGTCACCGCGTTCTTGACGTTCGGAATTTCCGACAACATTTGTGTGACTGTGTGTATACAAGACAAGTTTGAGCCAACATCCGTCGGAAAAAAAACATGGATTTTGTTGTCGGAATCTCCGATCGTGTGTACGCAGCATTAGAAGCGATCTTTTGTGTTTTTTTCTAGTATATATTCCCTTATGAGGATTTGCAGTTAGCTACTCGAAGAGGAAACTCCATATATAAGAAAACTTTTTGCTGGATTGCCAAGTTCCACCATGTTATTTTAGGGTATTTGACTTAGGATTGTTCATTCTGAATAGGACCCCAATGCGCTAATTTGCACTCACACTGCAGCACACCACAATTTACATGCTCTATGTAAAAAAAGGGGTGTGTGTCCTTTTTTTGGAGCTTGGACTGCCTTAATACAAAGCATGTTATTGCATGAGACAACGTGCATTCTTTAATGCAACCCAACACTAAATTGTGAATGGGCCCCCAGTCTTTAGAATTGTACACTCTACATTAATAAAACACATATAAATAATTTCTTACCAGCAGGCATCCGTTTATAAAACGTTTAATATAATGCATCAAGTGTATCACTATACTACTGAAAGCATTTGGATTTAGAATTATCCACACTTGGGGCTGATTTATTGAGGGCTGCGTGGGTACATCCAATTATTCATGCATGAACAGATAAATTGTATCTTCACGGTAATTACCATAAACCCATGATACACACATCCAGCATTTGTGTACACAGCCACAGCATTTGTCTGAGAAGGATCTATTTCAGTGGAACTTCTGAATGTATGACAGCTAAAAGGTGTCAAGTCTAAAATGAAAAAGTATTTTGTCTTATGTGTTTGGATCTATGTAACCTCTGTCAACAGTTTAATGCCCATATCAATTGGGAACAAAGCCTCAATAAAATGTATCTAAACCAGGGGCAGACTGACCATTTGGACACTGCCTGAGAGCCCGAGGCCAGTAGGGGGCCCCATTAGAGGCTCCGGGAGGCAAGGCAGGGTGGATTTCTATTCTGTATGTACTCGTCTGGCTGTCACCGCCGCTGCTGCTGTTAAACTCACAGCAGGGAAGAGGGTGGGCGGCACGGAAGGTCTACACAGGGAGCAGGAGCTGCCCAACCTTTCAAATCAACAAGCAAGTAATGGGTTGCTAGGACACAAGGCGGTCCTAGCAACCAATCACTCGCTTGTTAAAAAGAAGAGTTGGGAAGCTTCCACCCTCAGGGCAGAACTTCCGCACCTCCTGTCCTCTTGCCTGCTGTGAGTTTAACAGCAGCAGCGATGACGACAGTCAGGCATGTATTAAGAGAATACAGAGAGGGGGAGCTGTGATATGGGGGGGGGCTGTGATTGTGAGGAGGACTGTGTTTAGGGGAGCTGCAATGTGAGAGGGAGGAGCTGTGATATGGGAGGGGGCTGTGATTGTGAGGAGGATTGTGTTTAGGGGAGCTGCAATGTGAGAGGGAGGAGCTGTGATATGGGGGGTTATGATGTGAGAAGGTGGATCTGTGATATGGGGGGTTGTAATGTGAGAGGGGGAGCTGTGATATGGGGGGTTGTGATATGAGAGGGGGAGCCGTGATGTGGGGGCTCTCATGTGAGAGGGGGGAGCTGTGATATGGGGGAGCTATGATGTGGGGGTTTGTGATTGCAAGGGGAACTGTAAAGTAAGTGGGGGCTGTGATTGCAGGGGGGCTGTGATGTGATAAGGGTGGGGAAGCTGTGATTGCAAGGAGGTCTTTTAATATGAATAAGAGGAGCTGTGATGTGAGGGGGTCTGTGAGTGCAAGAGGGACTGTGATGTAAGGGGGGGGCATGATGTGAGGAGGGGGGCTTTGATGTGAAGTGGGGGTCTGTGATGTGAAGGGG
Organism: Aquarana catesbeiana; assembly: GCF_042186555.1. Taxonomy (NCBI): domain Eukaryota; kingdom Metazoa; phylum Chordata; class Amphibia; order Anura; family Ranidae; genus Aquarana; species Aquarana catesbeiana. Next base: position 89,583,301 of record NC_133335.1, read on the forward strand.
GGGTCTGTGATGTGAGAAGGGTGGGGAAGCTGTGATTGCAAGGAAGTCTTTTAATGTGAATAAGGGGAGCTGTGATGTGAGGGGGGTCTGTGAGTGCAAGAGGGGCTGTGATGTAAGGGGGGGCATGATGTGAGGAGGGGGCTTTGATGTGAAGTGGGGGTCTGTGATGTGAAGGGGGGGTCTGTGGTGTGAAAGGGAGTTTTGATGTAAGGGGTGCATGCGCATAAGAACACGCTGTCCCTGCCTTGCCATACCTCTGGGTAGGGATGAAGAGGCTATGGAGCCTGCACACTGAGGATAGTCATAAAGGAGGGAAGGAATCTTCATAAGCGAAGCAATGGACAGCAGGCAACTGAAATCTGTTTTCTTGTTTTATATTAAAAACATGTTTCCCATGTTGTCAGTCTGTCCCTGATCTAAACCAAAAAGCAACAATGTAATGTATTACAGCTTTCCAGTCCTTAGATGTGATGGCTTCATTAGTTTTCTTTTTTTTTCCGGCTAAGAACGTTTTCAGCAACTACAGAAAATTCCTATTGATTTTTCCAGAAATGCAGTGTGCTTATCACTTCCTGTGAGCTGAAAAGAAAGCCTGGAAAATGAAAACGAATGCAGCCACTTATCTAAGCATTGGTAAGCTGCATTATATTGAGTTTTTTGAGGGATGGTTAGATATGCTTTAGGTGTGCATTGCTATCATTACACAGGATTTATAAAAGATCTTAATGCAGACCTTGCATTAAATATAAGGTCTGCTTATCTTGGAGCCCCCAGCACCCAGATAAAAAAAAGAAAACGTGAAAAACTATTTTTCTGGATTCCTGCTCCTCCGTAAAGACATTTTGAATGTCATTACTTCTTCCTGCAAAAGTTGGGTACCCCAAATCTATTACCAGTGTAATGCTGCACAGTGCAGGAGAGCATATTCACAGGATTTGTGGTACTAATGCCGCGTACACACGATCGGACTTTACGGCATACTTGGTCCGGCATACCAGAGTCCGTCGGACAATTCGATCGTGTGTGGGCTCCAGCGGACTTTATTTTCTCAAAAGTTTGACGGACTTAGATTTGAAACATGTTTCAAATCTATCCGACGGACTCGAGTCCGGTCGAAAAGTCCGCTCCTCTGTATGCTAGTTCGACGGACAAAAACCGACGCAAGGGCAGCTATTGGCTACTGGCTATGAACTTCCTTGTTTTAGTCCGGTCGTACGTCATCACGTACGAATCCGTGGGACTTTGGTTGATCGTGTGTAGGCAAGTCAGTTCATTTGGAAAGTCTGTCATAAAGTCCGCTGAAAAGTCCGCCGGGCAAAGTATGCCGTAAGGTCCGGTCATGTGTACGCGGCATTAGCCTACCCAGGATGCAGCAGTAAGGCACAGCAGCTGCGTTTCAATGTTTTTTTTCTTTTTTTGCTTCTAAATGTTTCTCTTTTTTAACTTTTTTATGAGTGTTTTGTATTTGGACAAGGAGTTGGGGGTATAGCCCAGATAAAAGTTCTCTGCGTATTCATGTACCCATTCAGGGTACTGGAGGTGTGCAATGACAGGGGGAGTGCTGGGTCAAAAGGAGGTGAATAGTGACAGGGAGCTCTCCAGTAAAAAGAGAACTGTAAGACCCCTTTCACACTGGGGCGGTTTGCAGGCGTTATTGCGCTAAAAATAGCGCCTGCAAACCGCCCCTAAACAGCCTCCGCTGTTTGTTCAGTGTGAAAGCCCGAGGGCTTTCACACTGAAGCGGTGCGCTGGCAGGAGAAGAAAAAATCTCCTGTCAGCCGCTTCTTTGGAGCGGTGAAGGAGCGGTGTATTCACCGCTCCTAAACCGCTCCTGCCCATTGAAAGACGAGGGGTTTTAACCCTTTTTCGGCCGCCAGCGGGGGTTAAAACCGCACCGCTAGCGGCCGAATACCGCTGTAAAACAGCGCTAAATATAGCGCTGTTTTACCGCCGACGCCCCCTACCGCCCCAGTGTGAAAGGGGCCTAAGTGAGTTGTGCAGTGACGGGTGGTGAGCAGTGTTAGAGGAAGGGGAATGGGGGGATAGGGGGAAGGTGAGCAGTAACAGGGGGGATATGCAGTGACATGGGTGAGGGTGGGTTGATCAGTGACAGGAGAGTGTGCAGTGCCAGGATTGCTGGGTAGGGTTGGGAGCAATGCCAAGTGTGCTGGGTAACAGAAGGGGTGCATCAGCAAGGGTAACAAGAAGTGTCCAGATTGCTAGGTAACAGAACTGCATTTAAATATACTGAATGTACATGTAGCACCCTCCTAGGTAGGTGCTAGAAGACAGTATAGTTTTTGGTCTTCTGCTTACCAGGAAGATGGTCAGGTAAAACTTATGCCGCGTACACACGGTCGGACTTTTCGTCTACAAAAGTCCAACGGACGCTGACGGACTAAAGCTGGCTGGTAATCCGATCGTGTGTGGGCTTCTCCGGACTTTCAACGGACTTTTTTAGCCTCAAATCCGACGGACTTTAGATTTGAAACATGCTTCAAATCTTTACGTCGTAAGTACGACGGACCCCGAAATCCGCTCGTCTGTGTGCTAGTCCGACGGACAAAAACCCATGCTAGGGCAGCTATTGGCTACTGGCTATGAACTTCCTTATTTTAGTCCGGTGTACGTCATCACGTACGAATCCGTCGGACTTTTGTGTGGTCGTGTGTAGGCAAGTCCGTTCGTAAGAAAGTCTGCCGCAAGTCCGCCGAAGGTACGTCGGAAGTCTGTTGGACAGGCTGTCGGACTTTTGTAGACGAAAAGTCCGACCGTGTGTACGCGGCATTAGAGTGCTCTCTCTGCCTACCAGGGAGCAGGAGCTATTGGTTAGGTCTACTTATTGCGCTCAGGTGCAGCTCAGCTTGTTTGAGTGTCACTCACTGGTCCAATAGGGAGGCATATTGGACAGTGAGAGGGGACCTGACAAGTGAGTGCACAGGCTTTGTTACAGTCCAGGCTATTGGCAGAGGAAAGGTGCTGCATTCCATGTTGGTGTAGCACCCTCTTGGTAGGTACAGTATCTCACAAAAGTGAGTACATCCCTCACATTTTTGTAAATATTTTATTCTATATGTCTAGCACTGACAGGCTGACCCCCCACCTCTTCAACCTCTGCAGCAATGCTGGCAGCGCTCATACGTCTATTTCCCAAAGACAACCTCTGGATATGACGCTGAGCACGTGCACTCAACTTCTTTGTTTCAAAGAGGCCTGTTCTGACTGTAACCTGTCTTGTTAAACCGCTGTATGGTCTTAGCCACCGTGCTTCAGCTCAGTTTCAGGGTCTCTGCAATCTTCTTATAGTCTAGGCCATCTTTATGTAGAGCAACAATTCTTTTTTTCAGATCCTCAGAGAGTTCTTTGCCATGAGGTGCCATTTTGAACTTCCAGTGACCAGTATGAGAGAGTGAAAGCGATAACACCAAATTTAACACACCTGCTCCCCATTCACACCTGAGACCTTGTAACACTAACGAGTCACATGACACCGGGGAGGGAAAATCGCTAATTGGGCCCAATTTGGACATTTTCACTTAGAGGTATACTCACTTTTGTTGCTAGCAGTTTAGACATTAATGGCTGTGTGTTGAGTTATTTTGAGGGGACAGCAAAATTACACTGTTATACAAGCTGTACACTCACTACTTTACATTGTAGCAAAGTTTCATTTCTTTAGTGTTGTCACATGAAAAAAATATAATAAAATATTTACAAAAATGTGAGGGGTGTACTCACTTTTGTGAGATACTGTAGGTGCTAGAGATAGGTGTTTGTAGAATAGGTATATTTAGGCAGGCTTGTCTGGCAGCCAGGCCTGCTTGTTTTGATCGGATCTGGGCTAGGAGTGGCTCAGGGTAGCAGCTGGTGACTCACAAGCAGCATCGCTGAGACCTCCCTCTTCTTTCTAGAGTTTGCTGGGAAGTTCTAGAAAGAGAGGAGGAGAGGTGGAGCTGCCTGTGGCAGGGGGCAGGCCTCCTTAAATTCCCGGGGTCAGCCCAGCTGGGGAGGAGTTGTTTGGGTGGAAGAGCTGGAGATGGAGTGCTAGGCTTTCGGGCCTTTGAGGGAGCTCCCCAGTCTGGGGGGGTGACCGTGGGCCTGGGCTTGGGTGCGGACGGGACCTCAGGGGTGTCCTGGACAGGAAGCACAGGAGAAGCAAGAGAGGGCTGGGCAAGTCTCCAGGGAGAAGAAGAACTAGTTGCAGCCAGGAGGGCTGGTAAATGACATGCACAGACCTGAGAGGGCTGGGGAGGCACGCCTGAGAGGACTGGGAGAATGCAGTCTGGGATGTGTGCAGAACCAGCGGTGTGGACTGTGGTGTCATGGGCAGTGGAGAAAGGCAGCTGCAGCCAGGAGGGCTGGCAGGGACTGAAGATGGGTTACTGGACTCAGGAGCCGCATGTAGGACAGCTAGCACCAGAGACTTTCTATTTTGCTACACTGTAGGGGCCCACGGTCCCTGCCTGTAAAGGGCAATTGCTAAGGCCTGGCTGAGATAGTGTCATGCCTAACTACTTTTTAGCTAGTTGTGCCTGAAGATTAGAGAGGAAGCGATATGCATGAGGAGAAAGGAGTGAAGATTAGAGAGGAATCGATGTGCAGGAGGAGAAATGATGTGTATATATCAGAGTGTATATAGTTGTCCCAAGCAAGTTCTACTAATTCCTTTGGGCATTCCATACTTCCCTTACCCCATCCAAGTTCAACAAAACATAAAAACAAAGCACATGGATTGTTTTATGTCTTGGATAGGGATGAGCCTGATGTTCGAACGTAAGTGTTCGGGTGTTCGCCCGTTCGCCTGTTCGCTATTATGAATTGTCTATGGGAGAAATCAAAAGCGCTAATTTTAAAGGCTTATATGCATGGTATTGTCATAGAAAGTGTTTGGGGACCTGGGTCCTGCCCCAGGGGACATGTATCAATGCAAAAAAAAGTTTTAAAAACGGACGTTTTTTCGAGAGCAGTGATTTTAATAATGCTTAAAGTGAAACAATAAAAGTGAAATATTCCTTTAAATTTCGTACCTGGGGGGTGTCTATAGTATGCCTGTAAAGTGGCATTTTTCCTGTGTTTAGAACAGTCCCTGCACAAAATGACATTTCTAAAGAAAAAAAGTCATTTAAAACTACTAGCAGCTCTAGAAGTTTTTTCCCCCATGTTTGCGGTGGAACGTGCACATCGCATGTCAGCAAGACCCCCACCACAAGGAGCTCCTCCCCGCACGTTCATAGCTAAACTTCTTAAATATAAAGATCGGGACACTGCCTTGAGAATGGCAAGAGAGAAGGGAAATATCCCAGTTGGGAATGTCAAGGTGGCCATCTTCCCAGACTTCTCGGCAGAGGTGCAGCGCCGCCGTCAGAGTTTTGCGGAGGCCAAACGAAGTTAAGAAATCTGCAATATAAATACTCAATGCTTTTCCCAGCTCGGCTTAGGGTGGAGCATGAAGGGCGCGCGGTTTTCTTCGAGGACCCAGAGGAAGTAATCTCCTGGTTGGAACGAAGAGTTAACCCTCAACAAGCTGATTGATCAAGTTCCTTCGATAACGTGCCTGAGACCGGGAAATATCTCCTACCAGCGCAAATTTAAAGCACAAATCCTGATTACCTACAGCATTAGAGTCACATTACCCTCCGGGGCTCCGGAGTGAGAAAAGGTCCTACAGTCAACATGCATCGTGCAGCGAGACTTTACCCCACACAGTTCTGGGAAGCAGCACCTTATACATTGGAACTCTATCCGGAACCTAATAGTTGCAACTAAATGGAATGAAGAAGATCGAGAGACCGTACTATATGCTTTGCAAGTGATATGGCTGATATTTTTTATTTTATTTAGTGTCCGGAGGTTGAACCAATTGATCTACATTCCACTGTTCATGAAGAAATTGGAATGTTTCCCAGATAAAAACCAGTTTAGGGATTATGCCCACACAAGTTGGGGTCAGTGTAGGGCAGGGAGGGGGAAGGGAGTTCAAATGTTTTTGGTTTGTTTAATTTTGAATGTGCATACCTATAATAGAAAACAGGTAACGTTACATATAGCGAGTCTATGGGAAAATACCTATGTACCATACCACAGTTATTTGAGTCCGCTATCTCTGCAAGTTAATATTCTATATACCTTGTGCAGAAGGCGCAAATTGTTCTATATAAATGCTATATCAATGGTTAAAATGTTTGGCCTATGGCATCTCTGAAATTTTTGACATGGAATGTGAGGGGTCTGCGTGCAGCAGTCTTCACATTCCTGAAGAAGCAACGTGCTGACATAATAGCACTAGTGGAAACCCATATCGAGGGAAGTATTCACATGGCGCTCCGCAGGCCATGGGTCGGATGGGCGTACCACTCTACCCATACATCACACTCTAGGGGAGTTTCTGTATTAATTGCTAAATCAGTACATTTTGAATTATGCAAGCTAACTACTGACCCGAATGGCCGTTATGTATTTATTCATGCCAAAGTATATGGGGAGCCCTTGCTTATAATGGCCTTCTATATACCACCTCCATTTAATGTATCCATGGTCAAGGAAGGCATATCAATAGTGACCCATCATCCAAATATAGCAGCGGTTTGGCTAGGGGATTTTAATACTACCATGAACCCAGCTCTAGACAGACTACAGTTGACATCAATAGCACCCGGTGCTCCCACCGAAACTAAGTTCTCCAAGCTTATCTCCACCTTCCAACTGATAGATACATGGAGACATAAATACCCACTGGTTAAGTCATATTCACGTTCCTCAGCATCTCAGGGCTCTATGTCCCGTATAGACTTTATACTTATCTCCCGTAGATGGACCCCAAGATTATCGGACGTAATGTTTTGCCCTAGAGTACTGTCAGACCATAGTCCTTATTGGATTACATTGAGTATTCCAGTGGCAAAACCACCACGAGCATGGTGCCTGAATCCATTCTGGCTATCTCTTCTACCAGAGGACGATGAGCTCATAGACAAATGGAAATTGTACTTTATAGAAAATGATGAGTCAGCATCACCACCTGCAGTCTGGGACTCTTTTAAGCTCTTTGCTAGGCATACATTGATTACGGCGATCAATAAAATCAAGATGGACTCTTCTGGTGCCCTCGGTAAGGCACTGGAGGACTTGTCCTCTGCAGAAAGAGAGTATGCCAACACCCCGACAGCAATAACTGTAGACCAACTTAAACTACAGACTAGAATGGTTAATCAGCTGCAGTACCAGAAAGCGAAACAAAAAATTTTTTTTTCTAAGCAGAAAATGTTTGAACATGGGGAAAAGGCAGGCAAGTTACTTGCATACCTGGTTCACAGCGAAGATAGGCCCCCAGTGGTTATCACACTACATGGCCCCGGAGGACAAAAAATAACAGACCCATCTACAGTAACCTCAATGTTTAGGGACTTTTTCGCAGATTTATACACAACGGCAGCCCCCACTGGGACCCACCTCATGTCTCTTTTTCTTGAAAAGGTGTCCTTCCCACAGTTAATGGAAGAACAAGTAGACTTATTGGAAGCCCCACTTACTCTAGACGAAATATCAAATGCCATGGCTAGCTTTGCTAGGTCCAAATCCCCTGGCTCAGATGGACTTCCAGTAGAGTTCTATTCCCAATTTAGCGAAATACTAACCCCTAAACTATTAAAATTGTATAACCATCTATTTGAAACTGGGACATTACCTCCATCTATGACAGAGGCCACAATAGTCCTCATCCCTAAACCCGGTAAGGATCTAGGGTTCCCAGAATCCTATCGACCGATATCACTTCTACAGGTTGATATCAAAATACTTGCCAAAGTTCTATCGATTAGGCTCAATCAGGTAATATTGACATTAATACACGCAGACCAGGCTGGTTTCATGCCTGGACGCAATACTTCGTTTAATCTTAGGAAACTATACATAATAAATAAAGCAATATTTCTTTTTTTTTTCATTTTTTTTGTATAACATATAAAGCACTCTTGAAACATTACAAGTCCATTATTTGGTAAATATTTAACTGGATTTTGTGGGAATTTCAGAGACCTGGTTCAACAGCTCTCATGATTGGCTGGCAAACATTCAAGGGTATACCCTATACCGCAAGGATAGAGAGGGTAAAAAAGGGGGAGGGGTATGCCTATATATCAAGAATAATGTACAAGTGAATGTGAGAGATGACATCACTGAGGGAGCTAGAGAGGAGGTGGAATCCTTATGGGTAGAGCTCCAAAGGGATAAAGCTAAGGGGAAAATAATACTGGGAGTATGCTATAGGCCCCCAAACCTGAGGGAGGAAGTGGAGACGGATCTTCTATCACAAATTGGATTAGCAGCAAGAATGGGAAGTGTTATCATAATGGGGGATTTTAATTATCCAGACATAGACTGGGCGGAGGGAACCGCACATTCATTTAAGGCTCGCCAGTTCCTTAATGTCTTGCAGGACAATTTTATGGGTCAGATGGTAGACGCACCAACTAGAAATAAAACATTACTGGATCTACTGATTACCAACAATACAGACCTGATCACGGATGTGGAAATGCGGGGCAATTTAGGTAACAGTGATCACAGGTCAATTAGTTTCAGTATAAATCACACAAATAGGAAACATAAAGGGAATACAAAGACACTGAATTTCAAAAGAGCCAACTTCCCTAAACTACAAACCTTGCTAAAAGGCATAAACTGGGATAAAATATTAGAAACAAAGAATACGGAGGAGAGATGGGTTTGCTTTAAGAGCATATTAAATAAGGGCATTAGCCAATGTATCCCATTGGGTAATAAATTTAAAAGAGCGAACAAAAGTCCTGGATGGCTTAACTCCAATGTAAAAATGCATATAAAAGCAAAGGAGAAGGCCTTCAAAAAATACAAGGTTGAGGGATCATCCTCAGCATTCAGACTTTATAAAGAATGCAACAGGATATGTAAAGGTGCAATTAGGACAGCTAAGATAGAACATGAAAGACACATAGCGGAGGAGAGCAAAAAAAATCCCAAGAAATTCTTTAAGTATGTAAACAGTAAAAAAGGGAGGACAGACCATATTGGCCCCATAAAGAATGAGGAAGGACATCTGGTTACAAAGGATGGGGAGATGGCGAAGGTATTGAATTTATTCTTCTCCTCAGTCTTCACGAGTGAATCGGGGGGCTTCAGTAACCAAAACTGCAGTGTTTATCCTCATGACACAACACAGGAAGCACCTCCATGGTTAACAGAGGACGGAATTAAAATTAGACTTGAGAAACTTAACATTAATAAATCACCGGGACCAGATGGCTTGCATCCGAGGGTACTTAGGGAACTCAGTCAAGTGATTGCCAGACCGTTGTTCCTAATTTTTACAGATAGTCTACTGACTGGAATGGTACCAGCTGATTGGAGAAAAGCCAATGTAGCACCTATATTTAAAAAGGGCCCAAAATACATCCCTGGGAATTACAGACCAGTTAGCCTAACATCGATAGTATGTAAACTCTTGGAGGGGATGATAAGGGACTATATACAGGATTTTAGTAATACGAACGATATCATTAGCAGTAATCAGCATGGATTCATGAAGAATCGTTCTTGCCAAACCAATCTATTAACCTTCTATGAGGAGGTGAGTTGCCATCTAGATAAAGGAAGGCCTGTAGACGTGGTGTATCTGGATTTTGCAAAAGCATTTGACACAGTTCCCCATAAACGTTTACTGTACAAAATAAGGTCTGTTGGCATGGACCATAAGGTGAGTACATGGATTGAAAACTGGCTACAAGGGCGAGTTCAGAGGGTGGTGATAAATGGGGAGTACTCAGAATGGTCAGGGGTGGGTAGTGGGGTGCCCCAGGGTTCTGTGCTGGGACCAATCCTATTTAATTTGTTCATAAACGATCTGGAGGATGGGATAAACAGTTCAATCTCTGTATTTGCAGACGATACTAAGCTAAGCAGGGCAATAACTTCTCCGCAGGACGTGGAAACCTTGCAAAAAGACCTGAACAAATTAATGGGGTGGGCGACTACATGGCAAATGAGGTTCAATGTAGAAAAATGTAAAATAATGCATTTGGGTGGCAAAAATATGAATGCAATCTATACACTGGGGGGAGAACCTCTGGGGGAATCTAGGATGGAAAAGGACCTGGGGGTCCTAGTGGATGATAGGCTCAGCAATGGCAGGCAATGCCAAGCTGCTGCTAACAAAGCAAACAGAATATTGGCATGCATTAAAAGGGGGATCAACTCCAGAGATAAAACGATAATTCTCCCGCTCTACAAGACTCTGGTCCGGCCGCACCTAGAGTATGCGGTCCAGTTCTGGGCACCAGTCCTCAGGAAGGATGTACTGGAAATGGAGCGAGTACAAAGAAGGGCAACAAAGCTAATAAAGGGTCTGGAGGATCTTAGTTATGAGGAAAGGTTGCAAGCACTGAACTTATTCTCTCTGGAGAAGAGACGCTTGAGAGGGGATATGATTTCAATTTACAAATACCGGACTGGTGACCCCTCAATAGGGATAAAACTTTTTTGCAGAAGAGAGTTTACCAAGACTCGTGGCCACTCATTAAAATTAGAAGAAAAGAGGTTTAATCTTAAACTACGTGGAGGGTTCTTTACTGTAAGAGCGGCAAGGATGTGGAATTCCCTTCCACAGGCGGTGGTCTCAGCGGGGAGCATTGATAGCTTCAAGAAACTATTAGATAAGCACCTGAATGACCACAACATACAGGGATATACAATGCAATACTGACACATAATCACACACATAGGTTGGACTTGATGGACTTGTGTCTTTTTTCAACCTCACCTACTATGTAAGACTATGTAAGACTATGTAACCTGCAAGCTACACACGAGGAAGTGGGTACACGAGTGGTTGTGACTCTAGACACAGCGAAAGCCTTCGACTCGGTAGAGTGGAGGTATCTCTGGAGGTGCTTGGAGGGCTATGGCTTTGGCCCAAAATTTATTAAATGGGTCCAACTTTTATACCAGGCACCCAGGGCCAGAGTGGTGGCCAATGGGTGGTCGTCTCAGTCATTCGACCTCAGTAGAGGTACGAGACAGGGTTGCCCCCTGTCCCTACTCCTGTATGCCCTGGCGGCAGAACCGCTGGCGATATCCATCCGAGCAAACTCAGAGATCAGGGGACTTAAGGTGGGCTCTCTGATTGAAAAAATTAGCATGTATGCGGATGATACGCTATTGTACCTGGCAGACTCGGACACATCATTAAGAAATGCACTCCATACGATAGAACAATTTGGAATATTTTCAGGTCTAAAAATCAATTGGGACAAATCCCAAATTTTGCCAATTGATAGTTTCCCACCCCCAGAATCCCAAACCAGGCTCCCACTTCAGAGAGTAGATGTCATTAAATATTTAGGGATTCATATAACAAGATTCCCTGCAGACTATATATCCCTGAATATAACCCCTCTCATTTCCCTTGTTAAAAATAAAATACGGGTCTGGTCCAAACTACCACTGGGAGTCTGGGGACGCATAAACTTAATCAAAATGATTCTACTACCCAAAATACTTTATATTCTATGGCACACCCCCGTTTATTTACCCTTAAAACATTTTAAATCTCTAGAGTCCCTCTTAAAGACATTTGTGTGGGGAAATAACAGGCATAAATTGGCATGGCAAGCCCTCAAAAATCCTACTGATCTAGGTGGCACTGCTCTACCCGATTTTAATCTATACTACATTGCAGCACAGTTATCTCAGCTTTTTCATTTAGACAAAACCGACAGTGAGAGGTTTCTTACGCTCATATGCCCCAAATGGGCACAATACACCAAAGACCCGATATATGCAATAGCGACGGGCAAGGGAGGGACAGAACTAGGAGATAGAAGACATACCATACTACACCACTACAGGAAAATATGGAATTTAGCAACCTCTAGACTTGACATCTCACAGTTTAACGATTACACGCCGCTATGGCACAACAAAAATCTTCAGGAATTTAATAAAATACAGGACACATCTATATGGTCCACACAGGGAATATTTTACCTACATCATATACTAAAAGATGGACAACTCAAAACCTTTGACTTACTCAAAGAAGAATTTACAATACAGGATCAGATGTTCTATAGATTCTTACAAATCCGTCACGCAACACAATCACAATTCCCTGACTCTTGCCCAAGTCCTACACCTAATGTACTTATTGCCATAATTAAAAGTACAGACTCTCAAAAATTGATCTCTGCATTCTACAACTTGCTCTTAACCCCTATAGCTGCTAAAATAGCATATGGGCTTAAACCAGGATGGGAGAGGGAGGTGGGACCGGTGGGGGATGAGGAGTGGGGGGAGGCATTGGAGGCCTGTAAAACTGTATCCCCTAAACTCTCAGATCGTCTGACCCAGCTCTATGTCCTCCATAGGGCATATCTCACGCCCCTCAGAGTTGCAAGATACAAGTGCACACAAAACACCACATGTCAAATGTGTGGGAGAGAGACAGGTACCTTTTTCCATCTCATATGGGCATGCCCTAAAATAAAAGGCTTCTGGGAACAAATTGTGGCATTTCTACACGATACGATGGGCTCACCTTTAACCCTAGACCCCAAACAGTGTCTCTGGGGTATAGTTCCAGATATAACCGACAAATATACGAAAACCTTCTTTTTTTTTTTTTTTTTTTTTTTTTTTATTGCATTTTCAAGACAAACAATACATATACAACTTAAAAACTAAAAAGAGAAACTGTGGTGCCTATATAAAGTATCCCACACATCACATGACAAGATATTATAATTTGTGTTATTTATCACATGATGAGTTAACCGATGGCTCGCTTCTTTTGTATCTATTTATAGGTCACTTGAGACTTCAGGCCCTCTCTCCAATCGTAGCCAATAAGTTCTCACCACTCCCCCCCCGCCACCCCCATCATATTATTTGAAGACTCAACCAGCTGTTTCCACATCCTCTAACCATGTACGCCAGACTCTATCGTACTTCAGCGGGCACCCTCTATTGAAGTATGTTTCTTTATATAGAGGAAGGTTATTATTGACCAGACTTTTCCATTGTGTCAATGAAGGGGGAGTGGGCTTCTTCCATTGCATGGCAATGTTTTTCCGGGCATAGAATAGCAATAGCCCTACCAATGTGCGTTTTGCCATTGTTGGTACAAGTGTTTCAATTAACCCCAATAGACAGACTCCCATGGCATGTGGTAGTGTAGTTGATGCAACTCTATTTACCGTGTCGAGTACCTCACTCCAATATTGCTGAATTTTAGGGCAATGCCAGAAAATATGAGAGAAATCTCCTGGGGAGATTCCACATCTCCAGCACTCCGATGGACATGTAGGGTTCATTTTATGGAGTCTATGTGGAGTAAAGTACGCTCTATGCACTATTTTAAATTGGATCAGCCTATCCCGCATAGAAACTAAGGAGCGGAAAGGGAAATCCCAAACATCATCCCAATCATCATTGTCCAGCGAGGGTATATCAAGCTGCCAGCGAGACCAGAGCTTATCTAAAGATGGGAGAGACACATAGACCAAATGCTCATAAAGCTGTGAGGTAGGTTTCTCTGTACATTTAGTTCTAAGTGTCTTCTCCAGTCCCGACTGGACAACGATGCAGGAAGCGCGTGGAAACTGCGCAGCAAAAGCATGTGACAATTGGAGATAGCGAAATTGGTAATTATGAGGTATGTTATACATGGACGAAAGGTGGGAAAGGGGAGATAAGGACATTTGTGACACTATGTGAGAGATAATTTTTATACCATATTTAGTCCATGCAAAGGGGTCTGGAAGTTTGTAAATGTGTGGCAAAGTAGGGTTCAGCCAGATCGGGGTGTTAGGAGAGATCTCGGTTGGTTTGTATTTTTCTATATCTAGACCTGCCCGCCAAGCCCGCAGGGTGGTATGCATAGATGGTGTCAAATGATATGGGGCTCGAGGGCCTCTGAATATCAGAAATTGCAAAGCTTCAAAAGAGCCCACTATCGTGGCCTCTAGGGCTGTGGAAGAGTTAGTTTTGTCAGGGTGCAGCCACCAGGCCACTGTCACCAGTTGGGTAGCCAGAAAATATTTGTAGCAATCAGGAAATGCCATACCACCCTGCGTTGTCGGCCGCATCAAAGTCGACAGCCGATATCTGGGTGGCGAGGAGCCCCAGATAAAGGATGAGAACAATTGATTCATTGTATTAAAAAAAGATTTAGGTATCCACTGAGGGGAGTGGCGGAACAAATACGTGAATTTGGGGATAATTTTCATTTTAAGGAGATTTACTCGTCCCCAGACTGACAGAGGTAAATTACTCCACGTTTTAAGTTTTGTCTTAGTGTCCAAGAGTAAAGGGGTAAGGTTAAGCGAGATGAAATCTGATGCTTGTGTGGATATATGGACCCCCAGGTACTTGAAAGTTTCCACCCATTTTAGTGAACAGTCTGGGGAGGAAGTAGTTTTGGCCGCCTGGTCTATTGGAAAAAGTATGGACTTGGACCAGTTGACCTTTAGCCCGGTGACTCCTGCAAAGGTGTCTAACACATTCAGAACACCCTGTAAGGACGGGCCAGCATCATTGAGGAACAGAAGCATGTCATCTGCGTACAGGGCCAGCCTCTCCTCCAGCAAGCCAATACGAAGACCTTTAATATGCGGGGACGTACGGAGCGCCTCCGCCACTGGTTCAATAGCTAAGGCAAATAGAGCCGGAGAGAGAGGACAGCCCTGCCGGGTTCCTCTGGTGAGCCTAAAAGGGGCCGACAGTCCACCTCCCAGTCTCACCGATGAAGTGGGGCGTTTGTACAATACCTGGAGCCATTGAATAAACAACAAGGGGAACCCCATTCTACGCAATGTTTCCCAAAGAAAAGGCCACTCTACGGTATCAAAAGCCTTTTCTATGTCAAGTGAGGCTATAGTTCTCGAACCCGTGTTGTGATGTTGGGCATGCATGTTGGTATGTAACCTTCTGAGGTTGACATCCGTGGATCTACGGGGCATAAAACCAGTTTGGTCCGAATCAATGACTGAAGGTAATAGGGGATATAGTCGTAGAGCAAGTAGTTTGGTCAAAATTTTAAAGTCGTTATTTAGCAATGCAATTGGCCGGTACGAGGCGCAGGAGGTTGGGTCTTTAGAGGGTTTGTGTATTAAAGTCAGATATGCAAGATACATGGAGTCGGGTAGTTTGCCATCCTTCAGGCATATATTATATAACTGGGCCAACAGGGGTGCCAGAAGGTCTCCATGCGACTTATAAAAGTCAATTGGAAGGCCATCCGGCCCCGGCGCCTTACCATTTGGGAAGGATTGGATGGCATTTAGAACTTCTAGGGCCGTAAACGGTCTAACTAGTGTCTCACGCTCCTGATCCGACAGCCAGCCCAGCGCCAAGGGATCTAACAGGTCCCGTAGCCGCACAGGCTGAAAGTCAGAGGGCAGGGTGGAGGTATATAACTTTTCGTAGAAAGCAGTAAACGTTTGTAATACCTCAGAGGGTGAAGTCACCATGTCTCCATCAGCAGTCTGCAGAGTGGAGACAAGCGTGAGTGGTTGGTCATTCTGCGCCAATAGGGCCAGCAGGCGACCATTTTTGTCACCCTGTTCAAAAGTTCTTTGTCTGCCCCTATGAGTTTCAAGTCGTGTAACCTCTGTCAAGTGAAGATTCAGTTCTCTCTGAGCTGCCATAAGTGAGTCAAAATGAGATGGTGTGGGGTCCGAGCTATAAGTAGAGGTATGATTTGTCACCGACTGTTGCAGTAGTTGGGTCTCCTTTAATTGTTTCTTTTTAATATGGGCAATAGATGAGATGTATTGTCCCCTCGTATATGCTTTAAACGCATCCCAAGTGATTTCAGGAGAGGAGGACCCAGTGTTCCGCTCCCAGAAATCAGCTAACAGGGGGGGTATACTCTCAGCTAGGTCCGGATGTGTGACCCAATGAGCCCCCAGTCTCCACAGTGCCGCACTCCGGGATGCAGGAGAGCGAAGCGTCACCACCAATGGGCTGTGATCAGACAGTCCACTTGGCAAATAAGATGCCTCAAGCACATCCGCCAACAATGGGGGATTAGAAAAGGCCAGGTCTATACGTGATGCAGTTTTGTGGGATGCTGAGAAACACGAATAGGCTCTGGTTGTAGGGTGCGTCCACCTCCAAATCTCTTCTAGGGCTACTGCCTGAGCCCAACCAGAGAGATCTGTGCAATGATGCTTTGGTGGGGCAGGTCTATCTAGATCCGGGGACATGATAGCATTAAAGTCTCCCATAATTAAAATCTTCCCAGGGCAAAAGGGGGCAATCGTTTCCATAACCGCATATAGTATTACAGGTGAGAAAGGCGGAGGGATATACATATTGATGACAATATACCTGTGAGACCAAAGTGTAAACACAACAATAACGAATTTACCCTGTGGGTCCGTGCTCACCTCTTCAATCACACAGGGGAAGTTCTTGTGTATAAGAATCGACACCCCTCTTGCATACGTAGAGTATGTGGCATGTATAGCCCTCTGTATCCACGGTTTTTTCAATGTCAGGATTTTGCTGCCCATTAGATGGGTCTCTTGAAGAAGAATGAGTTGGGGGGAGTGGGACTTTAGGTACTGGAAAAGGAGAGCTCGCTTGAATTTTGATCCAAGGCCCCTGACATTCCAGGAGAGGACCGTAAAGGAATCAGCACGGGGATTAGCCATCTACATTAAAAGGTGAGAACCAACTAGGATAAATGGGAGAGCGAACCATGAACAGCAAAATCCTTGACACAGCACACCATGTAGTAGCAGCATTTAGATTTATCCAATATTGTGCACCAAAAGAGAAAAAAGAAAAGAAACCTTTAGAACATTTTTAAACAAACCCAAGCACAATGTGCTTTTCCTACTATGCCCCATCTCTCTTCCGAAACGAGGGAGAAGGATGGGGATAGTTTTACCCCTAAACCAAAAAAACTTGTAGCTGTAGTGGCAACCTAAAACTCAGTGCACTACACTATCATGTCAGTCCAGAAACCCTTTGAACTTGACTCGTGTGGTCACGTCCTGGACCAGGGTGAGGGGGGTCGCCGTAACTGGCAAATGTCCTCGTCTGAACCTGAGCGAGGGGGATCAGGAACGGATCATCGTTTAGAAGTCAATGACAAAAGTCTGCATGGTATTTACTGGAGCTCCTCGGACAGGAGGAACTAGTTTCAGTGCCATCAGTATCAGATGTATAGTAGCAGGTGAGGATGATGACGTGGTGCCGCAGTGCAGAAAGATGCGGTAGCCGATAATGAATTGTGCTGGGAGTCAACATGGGGTAGAAGGAGGGTCATTACAGGAATTTGCAATACTTATCTGTACTCAGCAGATCGTATATTCAACACCGGTCTAATTTTCATTATGACACTAACGGGTGTCTAACCATGCCGCTGCGGCCTCAGGGGTATCGAAGAAGCGGGTGTTGTCGCCATCCGTGATCCTCAATCTGCTGGGGTATAGAAGGCCAAAACGTATTCCCTTCTCTCGGAGTCGACGTCTTACATCTGTAAAAGATTTGCGGCGCTGCTGCACCTCTTGAGAGAAATCGGGAAAGAAAGATAGCCTGGTGTTCTCATATTTGATTTCAGGCATGGTTCGGGCCGCCGCCAAGATGCGGTCTCGATCACGGTAGTTCAGCAAGCGTAACAGGAAGGGACGTGGAGGGGCCCCCGGTCTTGGAGGAAGTGGCGGAACCCTGTGAGCTCTTTCCACTACAAAAGTGGGCGACAAATCCCCCAGATTAAACAGGGTGGATAATAACTGCTCGGTGAATTCAGCTGGCTTGGAACCCTCCGCTCTCTCCGGCAGACCAAGGATGCGGATATTGTTGCGCCGGAGGCGGTTCTCAGTGTCTATGGCTCGTTCTTGGAGCGCCTTCACTTGGAGCTGTAGGGCCCTCACCTCTCTGGAATCTGACCGGACCACATCCTCCACCGTGGAGACTCTGTCCTCCACCTCAGCGATACGGGATCGGAATTTATCCATGTCTTGGCGGATTAGACTGACATCTACAGTTAGGAAGTCTATTTTGGCAGTTAGGGTTTCTTTACATGCCGTAATGGCCGCCAGGATCTCTGCTCCCGTGGGGGACTCCGCAGCCCCTGACTCCGCCACTGATTTCGCGTTCGCCGCCATTTCTGCCGCCGGCAAGCGCCTGGTCACTGACGGAGCGGTATGAGAAGCCTTTTTTTTTGAATGTGAGTAACGGGTGTTAGGAGGGCCCATCCGCAGTGTGTTCTGCTCTGGATAAGGGCTGTGTGGTTGGTGAGAGGCAGCAGGCAGGCACCAGAGCACAGTGGGCAGTGTAGAGGATGCACAGGGTCAGGGCCTACAGGGCATAAGTTCTGCGAGGATGGCAATTTGGGGAAGGCAGCACAGCACCAATGGGACACAGTACCTGTAGGTGGGGGATGCCACAAGCACCATAGGCCTGGAAGATGGTAGCAGGCCTCAGATCTGGTCCATGTAGGAGTCTCCTGCGGCCTCGGGGTCTCCACACCGATCGACAGCCTCCCGGGGATCCCCGCCGCAGATGCGGATGTAGCGGCCGCCTCCCGCTCCGCCGATCGCAGTAATCGAGCCCGGGGATGCTGGAGGCTCTGTAGGCCTCAAAACGGCAGCCGGCCGCGGCGCCCGGGAACAGCACAGGCCAGTCCTCCGGCGGTCATCCGGCCCTCCTCCCACCTCAGACACCTCCAGGGGGATCGCCGCCGCTGAATCCGGTGGAGCAGCCGTCCGTCGCTCCTCCGATCACGGCACTGAGCTCGGGGATGTTAGAGGCCTATGCAGGCCTCAAGATGGCGGCCGGCTGCTGCTGTGTGGAGGCGGTCCCGGCCCATACACGCTCACCTGGCTGGCTGAGCTCCACAATTTTTCCAAGGGCTGGTGCAGAGGATGTCCGAGGGTAGCAGGGAGAAATTTGAGGGCACAACAGGCTAGTTAGATTACAGGATGGTGGTGGATTAGATCAGGATCGCGGAGCTCCTCAGTAACGCGTCCTGTTCTTTCTACAACGAAAACCTTCTTGCATGAAACACTCTTTGCAGCAAGAAAGGTTATAGCCAAAAAGTGGATGAGACAAGTGGCCCCCAAAATTGTGGAATGGAAGGTGGAGATAAACAATACATTACCATACAAGAAATGTATATATATCAATAGAGGTTGCCCAGCAAAATACAGTAAGATCTGGGATAGATGGCTTCAAGAATCTTCTACCTGTGTCTAATGCAATTGTATGACCGTACAGTGATATATAGGTATAAGTATGGTTGGACAGCATTAAAAACAAAATATGTATACTTTGAAAGTCAAGATACGCCAGAAATGTTTAAATTTAATGATATATAGATTTTTTCTTTATTTTCTTTTATTTTCAATGACAATAATTACAATACTGTTATAGTATCAACATGACAACGTAATCTTTAATTTTTCTTCTTGTATGCACTGAATATTCAATAAAAACCTTGTTTATAAAAAAAAAAAAAAAAAAAACTACTAGCAGCTCTAATGAATTGTCGGGTCCCGGCAATACAGATAAAAGTCATTGAAAAAAACGGCATGGGATCCCCCCCAGTCCATTACCAGGCCCTTTGTGCAGGGACTGTTCTAAACACGGGAAAAATGCGCCACTTTACAGGCATACGATAGACACCCCCCAGGTATGAAATTTAAAGGAATATTTCCTTTTATTGTTTCTCTTTAAGCATTATTAAAATCACTGCTCCCGAAAAAACGCCCTTTTTAAAAACTTTTTTTTGCATTGATACATGTCCCCTGGGGCAGGACCCAGGTCCCCAAACACTTTTTATGACAATAACTTGCATATTAACCCATAAAATTAGCAAGGGAGACACCAGGAAGGAGCTGCTTCTGCCTACTGTGAGTACAGATCTGTGTCTTTGGGGCTTGTCAAGTCAGGGCCACACCTTCAGCAGCTAGAAGAGTCAGTGGATGGGTGTCAGTAAAGGGGTGCTATAGCATATCCTGAAGATAATGTAGTACATCACGTCAGCTGCTAGTGAGAGCAAGAAGACTTAATTCCTCCATACATGTGGCTGTATGGTTAAAGCAGTGTAACGAGCACGCGGGAGTAAGGGTGGGATAAGTGGAAACCCCTAGCAACCAAGCGGAAACCCTTTAGCAACCAACTGCAGGTAACCAGAGACAAGGCCTATGAAGTCAACATTCAGTAAGTCCTATGGAGACAGTGCTACATACATTAATATATTGTGAGGGATTATTCCAAAACAGCAAAAATAGGTCCATAGGCTGTGGGAAATCAAAGTAGTTCTAATCCCAATTACTTAAATCTCATAATCCTTGATGTATTAATGTAATTTCTAGACTAATTTTAAAGTAGAAGTCCAGGCTATTACTAACTAAAGTGGTTATAAAGGCTCCAGGTTTTTTTATCATTATGCATTCTATGCATGAAGGTAAAAATCGTTCTCTGTGCAGCAGCCCCCCTAACCCCTTCATACTTACCTGAGCCCCACTGCAATCCAGTGATGTGTACTCGGCTCTCTGGGGACTCAACCTCCTCACTGGCTGAGAAAAGCCAATGTCCATCACAGCCAGTAAGCCAATAAGAAGAGAGAGGGTTGGGGATGAGCCACGACTGTGTGGGAAGGGACATGCAGAGCAGTGGCTCAGGAGTGAGCCTGCTCCAGTGCCCCATTGTTTGGTAGTTACTATAGGTGTTAGAAGGGGGTGGGAGCAGTTTTAAGTTTAGTTAGATATAGATCAGAATGCCATGTTAATCATTTTAATTCTGCCATGAAGATCCTTTGGGCAGGAATATCTTGTTACGGGTTTTAACGTTTTGTCCCTGTCCCCAATATTGTTCCTGCTTTGTCACCCTGTCATGTTTTTAACCATTGAAGACTAAAAATGGCTTAATTGCACAGACACAGTCCACTGTTGTCATCATCAGGAAATCTGCCCTGAGAAATGCTATGGAGTCATAGCTGGAGTGCATGTAGGAGTTCAGCAACACTGAGAAGCAAAAAATATCATGAAAACAAATATTTTCTAAGGGTGCCTTTTCACTTGCACCAGCCTTTGCTTCCCATCTGAAAAGTGATCTGTGGTGGATCGATTTTCAGAGGGTGTTTGACAGGCTGCTGGGAGGCGATATGTCACCTGTTTCATCCCTCAAAAGGCTGCATCACCATGCTGCAACGGCATGAAGTTGCAGGGCAGGTGCGCTGTAGCCCCATTAACTTGAATATGTTGCATTCAGTGGTGGTAATTGTTGATGATACACTGTTCTGTAGCAAACTAAGGGGTTGATATACTAAAACTGGAGAGTGCAAAATCTGGTGCAGCTTTGCATGGTAGGCAATCAGCTTCTAAGGCCGGGTTTATACTGATACAACACGACTGTTGTATGACTGTCATCCTACTTTGCCCTGCGACATCGGTCCTACTTCCATCTGACTTGAATGAACAGGATAAGATTTTGCTCTGACTTTGAGATAGTCTGACTTGTCCTTTGATCAGTCAAAACAATCCCAGTGTGACATTAATTTATTTTCCTGCTGCTGTAATCACCATGTCAGATGCCACAAGTCGGATGGTTAAGACAAGGATTACTGTTATAAAATTTTGTAAATAATACATTTTTCTCCTTCACTGATGTATGCTGATGAGGCGGCACTGATAGGCTACACTGAAGTGCACTGATGAGACAGTACTGATGGGCACTAATGAGGGGGCACTGATGAGGAGGCACTAATATGTAGCATTGATGAGCACTGCTAGGCGGCACTGATGGGCACTGATAGGTGACACTAATAGGCAGGAATTATGGGCACTGATAGGCAGCACTGATGGGCAGTGATTGGTGGCACTGATGGGCCCCGAAAGGCAGCACTGACTGGCATTACTGCTGGGCACTGTTTGGCATCACTGCTTGGCACTGATTGGCTTCACCGCTGGGCACTGTTGGGGCTGCACTGATAATCAGTACTCTCATTATCTGTTCAGGTCTCTGTGAGGAAATGCTGCTGATCGGCTCTCTTCTCCTCACATGCTGTCAGTGTGAGGAAAGGAATGCCGATAACCTGCATTTCATTGTTTACAGGTGATCAGCTGGGACCAGACATAGCTGATCACATGGGTAAAGAGCCTCGTCATTGCCTCTTTACCAGAGATGTGCCGTGTCCTAGGGACAGAGTGCACCACCGATCGCCGCGCTGCAGGCCCCCGCGGGCGGCGGGCGCCCAAGTGTTGCGAGAGTGGGAAGACATCATATGACATCATCCCAGAACGAGAGAGCCGCCTTGCACCCACCATTTGACAATACAGCAGGGGGGAGGTGGTTAATTAAACTGTGGGCATGGTATTGTCATAGTTGCCAACATTGTAAAAAAAAAATGTGGGACACTTTTGTGGCTGTAGGCGGAGCTGTCCAATAATTAGGGGGCGGGGCATTCGTCGGCAGGCGTGGCCTAGAAAAAATAGACCAAAAATGGGCGTGGTTTAAGAAAAATTGTGGGTGTGGCTTAAATGGGCGTGGCTCTAGAGGGTGTGGTTAGAGTCTGAAATGAATGAGGGATGGAGAGGGGGAGAGAGGGGGAGAGAGGGGGAGAGGGAAATGACGGGACAGCAGCCCCAGATCCTACACAATAGAAATATGTGTATTCTAGAAAGTTTAACAATCAGCAGATAAAGATACTCCAAACACCTGGTGTTAGCACTTCAATCATCCCGGCACCATGGTCCCCGGCGGAGCCCCCCTCACATCAGGGGTCCCCGGCGGAGCCCCCCCTCACATCAGGAGTCCCCGGCGGAGCCCCCCCTCACATCAGGAGTCCCCGGCGGAGCCCCCCCTCACATCAGGAGTCCCCGGCGGAGCTCCCCCTCACATCAGGAGTCCCCGGTGGAGCCCCCCCTCACAATCAGGAGTCCCCCCTCACATCAGGTGTCCCCGGCGGAGCCCCCCTCACAATCAGGAGTCCCCCCTCACATCAGGAGTCCCCGGCGGAGCCCCCCCTCACATCAGGAGTCCCCGGCGGAGCCCCCCTCACATCAGGTGTCCCCGGCAGAGCTCCCCCTCACATCAGGAGTCCCCGGCGGAGCTCCCCCTCACATTAGGAGTCCCCTGTGTCCCCCCTCACATCAGGTGTCCCCAGTGCCCCCCCTCACATCAGGTGTCCCCAGTGCCCCCCCCCTCACATCAGGTGTCCCCAGTGCCCCCCCCACTCACATCAGGTGTCCCCAGTGCCCCCCCCACTCACATCAGGTGTCCCCAGTGCCCCCCCCTCACATCAGGTGTCCCCAGTGCCCCCCCTCACATCAGGTGTCCCCAGTGCCCCCCCACTCACATCAGGTGTCCCCAGTGCCCGCCCCCACTCACATCAGGTGTCCCCAGTGCCCCCCCTCACATCAGGTGTCCCCAGTGCCCCCCCCACTCACATCAGGTGTCCCCAGTGCCCCCCCCACTCACATCAGGTGTCCCCAGTGCCCCCCCCACTCACATCAGGTGTCCCCAGTGCCCCCCCCACTCACATCAGGTGTCCCCAGTGCCCCCCCCACTCACATCAGGTGTCCCCAGTGCCCCCCCACTCACATCAGGTGTCCCCAGTGCCCCCCCACTCACATCAGGTGTTCCCAGTGCCCCCCCACTCACATCAGGTGTCCCACAGCGGTGCGCACGCTCCCCCCCCACCTCAGAGGTGTGTCCGCAGCATGGCTAGAACCCCCACCCCTTTCCATATCAGACTGGCAGCGGGGCGGGGGGTAGGCGGGCCGAGGCGGAGCGGGGCGAGGCGGAGCGGGGCGGGCCGAGGCGGAGCTGGGCAGGGGGTGGGCGGCGACGCAGAAGCTTCGTCTAGCCCCCCCCAGCCGTCTTCCTGAACTTCCACAAAATGGCGGCTGGCGGAGACAATGTCTCCGCTGGCCGCCGACCTCTAGCGGCGGCGGCGGCGGCGGTGGTTTCGAAAACGGGAACCGGATTTTTCGGGACATTTCCCGGGACACCACAAATCCGGGAATGAAGTCCAAGTCCCGGGAATGTCCCGGGAAATCCGGGACAGTTGGCAGCTATGTATTGTGGATATGATATGGGCATGGTCAGTAGGGTATCCCCGGGTTTCATCAGTCATGAGTGATTAACCAAATGATAGAGGGCCCATTACACCAGATGCAGTTGGATGCATTTTTGACTGCATTCCCACTGCATAGACAGCTCACAATCTAGCTTATCCTATGAGCTTAGTTCACACCATTACAGTGCAGTGCAGAACAGCAAGTTGTATTTTTTCGCCCCACAAAGAAAGAGGAAGGAAGTGACTGAACACATGTAAACGCGTATGAAAATGAGTGTCAAACACATGCTAATGCACACGCAAAAAACGGGCAGTTTCTGGTGTCAATAGGCCCTTACATTGTTTAGACTTCTCACACACTGCTGCCTGAAAACACTCTGGTTTCAGGCATACAGGCGTTTGTTTATTTTTGTACTAATCTAAATGCAGCCCATTAAAGGCAGGCGTGTTAACATGTGCTGTGTATTGATCAGTAAAATAAAAATACAGAAATCGGAGTTGCAGGTCGTTATTTTTGCATGTTTTCTCGCAAATATGATCAAATATACACAAATACGTGCAATGCCATACTTCCTTCATTAAAATAAAGCTAGAAGAATGTTTATGCTTGTGTGTACAAGCTTGCAAATATGCTCAAATAAGTACAAGAGTGCAGCGCTACTACTTATGTGACATATTTAAAGTGATTGTAAAGTTTTGTTTTTTTTTAGTTAAAAATAACACCTGCTCTGTGCAGTGGTTTTGCACAGAGCAGCCCAGATCCTCCTCCTCTCGGGTCTGCACAGGGTCTGCACAGAGCAGCCCAGATCCTCCTCTTCTCGGGTCCCTCTTCTCTGCTCCTGGCCCCTCCCTCCTGCCAAGTGCCCCCACAGCAAGTAGCTTGCTATGGGGGCACCTGAGCCGAGCCACAGCTCCCTGTGTCCATTCAGACACGGAGCCAAGGCCTGGTCCCACCCCCTTTCTCTTCTTATTGGCTGACTGACTTTAATTGACAGCAGTGGGCCCAAATGGCCCCACACTGCTGTCTCAAACAATGAGAAGGGGAGACCTGGGCAGCCGAGACACTTCTGCAACATCACTGGATCTAGATACGGCTCAGGTAAGTATTGGGGAGGCTGAGGGGGGCTGCTGCACACAGAAGGCTTTTTATCTTAATGCATAGAAGGACTCCGGTCTTCCAAGGGCATAGAGTCAAGTGGGGGTCATCTTGCCCTCAGTTAGCTTCCTACCCATTCCTCCAGCAGATCGGATCACTTCCACCTTTACTGATCTCTACGGTAAACAGGGAAATGACCAGGAATTGGTGGGAGGGGCACCTCTCTTGCCGCCTCTAAAAGTGATCTTGCAGCGAATCCTATTGTACACATGGTCCTATGGTACATGTTCACATCTATGTGTTTTTCAGCCGATGCATTTTTGGAAATGGTTGAGGATTTTTTTCCCGCAGCAGATTGCGTTTTGTGTGTATTAGACTTCAATGGAGTCGCACCAGAAACATTTTTTTTTTCCTTTAAAAACACAGCTTATTGCTGGTTGCTAAAGAGCAGACCAGGAGGCCAGCCGCTGTGTACTCCAACAACCGATGAATATGTTAAATGTAAAAAAAATGTTGCCATTAGACCAATGGAGAGGAGAGGCTAGAAGGTTCTAGAAAGAGAGGAGGAGAGGAGAGGTGGAGCTGCCTGGGGTGTTTTAGGGAGCTCTGACAAATCCCCAACCTGGACTGGCAGGGGGCAGACCTCCCTAAATACCCGGGGTCAGCCCAGCTGGGGAGGAGTTGTTCAGGTGGAAGAGCTGGAGATGGAGTGCTAGGGCCTTTAAGGTAGCTCCCCAGTCTGGGAGGGTGACCTTGGGCCTGGACTCAGGTGCGGACGGGACCCTCGTACAAACCACAGGGGTGTCCTGGACAGGAAGCACAGGAGGAGCAAGAGAGGACAGCAAGAGAGAGCACTGCTGGGCAAGTCTCCAGAGAGAGGAACAACTGGTCGCAGCCAGGAGGGCCATTCAATGGCATGCACAGGCCTGAGAGGACTGGGGAGGCACGCCTGAGAGAACTGGGAGAATGCAGTCTGGGATGGGAGCAGAACCAGCAGAGTGGACTGTGGTGTCATGGGCAGTGGAGAAGTGCAGCTGCAGCCAGGAGGGCTGGCAGGACCTGAATATGGGTTACTGGGCTCAGTAGCCGCATGTAGGACAACTAGCACCAGAGACTTTCTATTTCTTGCTACATTATAGGGGCCCACGGTCCCTGCCTGCAAAGGGCAATTGCTAAGGCCTGGCTGAGCCAGTGTCAGGCCTAACCACTTTGTGCTAGCTGTACCTGAAGATTAGATTAGATAGGAAGCGATGTGCAGGAGGAGAAATTAAGTGTATATCCCGGACTGTATATAGTTGTCCCAAGCAAGTTATACCAATTCTACTGGGCATCCCATACTTCCCTTACCCCATGCAAGTTCAATCCCCTCAAATAAAAATGCAAAAACAAAGCTCATGGACTGTTCTGTCTCTGAGTGTCTGAGAGATGAATGCAGGGCTGGGCAGGATGACAGGTGGACCATAAATAAATATGGCAGGGGAGTATGTTCAAAAAGAAACGCAGTTTCCACTTGAAATTTGTTCTTTTATTATTGTAGCGCGCACCTACTTTTAGGTAGATGACCTTTCCTGGTAGTTTACTATGTCAGGTAAATTTAAACAGGCTTGTGCTATTACAGCAAGCCTGTTGTTGTTCATTTTTCATTTGAGTGGCAGGTAGTTTGTATGCTAGTCTCGGCCAATCATTAATTTGCTTGGTAATGCCTGGAACTCTCATATAAATGCGGGGTCACATGGTTGAGAGAGGAGTCCTGTAGCAGCGAGAGAAGCCAGCCTGGTTCCCAGAGGGGAGAGGTTTCCCCCTCCGGGGAGCCAGTGGAGCTCCCCCCTTGCAAAAAGGGTGAGGAACCGGTCCCCATGGAGGAAGAGATGACATCTTACAGCATGTAATCGCTGGTGTCGTTGGCCGCCCCTGCGGGGAGGGGAGCGGGCTATAAAGGAGAAAAGGAACTAAGAATCATTGCAGGAGAAGTAGCAACAAAGCGGAAGGAAACTGGGCAATCGATCGTTTATGAGTGGCACATGGACTATTGATCACGTGAGTGAAAGCCCAGGGGAAGGGTACTGCCAGAGGCTGAGGGTTGTTGGTGCGCAAGTCAGTGAGATGGGCAGTGATGGCCTATTACTTTGGGTTCAGCAATGGCCCGGGATTCCAATCAGTCAATCGGGAGAAGTTAATCAGAGTGACTTTTCTTTAGCTCAACTTGGAAGTACTATGCAGATGGGAAGTAGTGGTAAAAAGGTAGCGGTGAATCTGCAAGCACACATATAGAGATACGGACTGTTCTTGAAAAGTCATGCAGATGAAGAAGTTATACAGAGTGACTCTTTGTAAATTATTCTCTATCAAATCTACTTCCATCTTCCCTGATTGAAGAAATCACACAAAGTGATTTCCCAACTATCCGCAATTGATTCTAGTTTTCCCGTAAGAGACAGTGAAAGATGATAATGTAACAAAAGAGCATCTCAAAAGAAGTCCTTCTCCCATCCCAGTTCATGTTAATAAATAAAGCAAGAGAAAAAGCATTAGGGATTGTGTTTTATGAATCTATGGGCTGCGAGAGTTGGGTGGTAAACGTGAATTACGGATATAACATTTATTTAGCCTTTCCTTAGGGGGTAAGCGCTTCATTATATAAACTCAAAGTCCCGGTTTGACTTGAATGCCCCTCGTATAAGGTTCTATCATTGAATCTATCTATAAAAAAATTTAAAGATGTACGGTATATTGCATTTGCACTTCCATGCACAAAACCCACCTGAGGAGGTGTCAGTGGCGCTGCATAGACTGTAGTCCTGCTGCCATAATTGTTAATAATTTAAAGTCATTATGCACTGCTAATATATTAATATAGGCTTTTACTCTTCACATCCTTTTCTGATTTTGGTAATAAAATGAACCAGGTGACATTAAAATAGTCTGGGGGATTCAGAGTCTGGATCCCAGGCTTGAATAATGTTTGCAAATGAGAAGCAATGAGTTGTTTAAGAATTTTGTAATATTCATTAGACAAATCGTCATGGCATGCAGATTTCCTTAATTTGATGGATGCTGCTGTACAAGATTTTCCTTCCACAAATTTATTTGGGTCAATGGTAGTCTGCACTAATCTTGATGACTGTGATGTTTGCAGGAGCTGTGTTCGCCATGCAAGAAGTCATCTGACTCTGGAATTTTATATATATATATAGATATCTATATCTATATCTATATCTATATATAGATATAGATATAGATAGATATATATCTATCTATAGATATATATCTATCTATAGATATATAGATATATATCTATAGATAGATATATATCTATATATATACATATTCATGTAAAAAAAGAAAATTTTTGACTTTACTAGGGATGCACCGATACCATTTTTTTTTACAATGAGTACGAGTACCGATACTTTTTCTTTTAGTACTCGCCGATACCAATTACCAATACCTACCGCAACTGTTTTGTTTAAACTTCAGCTGTCAGCAATGGTACAAAGCATTGAAAAGTTATTTACAAATGAAGTAAATAGATTTTTTGAAATGTTGCACTTTTTCAATATGAAATGTGTAAATATATGTTAATATATATGTGTAAAAATAGTCACTAACAAAACAAACAAAAAAAAAAAAGTTTTAATTGTTTATTGTTTGTAAAATAGACATGAACAAAAAAAAAAAAAAAAGCAGGAAAATAATACAGGTAATTAAATAGGAGGACAATAGGGAGTTAATTAAGGCTGATTAGAGTAAATTAAGGGTTAATAAGGGGTTAAACAGAGGAACATTTGTTCATCCCTTTGATCTGCAGATGAAGAAATAGAAATATACAAAAAGAAACAATGTTTCTTTTTATTTTAGTGTTTCAGCTGGCTGCTTTTTATTTTTACAGCTCCAATTACCAGACTTCTTTAACACTTCAGCTGTCAACAGGGGAGACCCACTGGCAGCTCAAAGAACCAAGCCTGAAATGATTGGTTTCAGGTATTGGTGCATTTGCACGAGTACCGATACTTGTGCAAATACTCGGTATCGGCACAGATACTAGTATCAGTGCAACCCTAGACTTTACCTTAAATTTGAACTGGAAAGCATTAGATCTTCATTTAAACAATACCTACAGATAAAGGTGATGTACTTGAACAAAATACAAAAATTTGCCTTTTCAATCATTTATAGACAAAAACATCAATAGTTGTAATGGTGTACTTTGGGAAAAAACAATTACACCCTTGGCCTCAGTAGAAATAGTGTGTTGTAGGCATTTTGCAGAACTGCCCACCAGTCTCTGACATCAGATTTTTTTGACTGCATATGGAATTCTTCAGTTGCAATATATTTGTGAGTGTCTTTGCACGAGCTCCTAAAACACACACACATACATTCAATGGAATTCTTATCAGGGTTTTGATTAGGCCAGTTCCTAACCATCTATTTCTTCTTTCTGAGCTATCCATTGGTGGATCTGTGAGTGTGCTTTAAACTTAAAAGTTCCATTTGCGATTCAACTTTCGGACAGATGGCCTCACAAAATGTCCACCACCATGATGCTTCACAGTTGGTATAAATCATTTTTCCTTAAAATACTATCTTCAGTTTGTGCCACTGTTACAGTGACCAATCAATTGTATATTTTTCAGCATGTTGTTCTAGTAGGCCTGACCTTTACCTATTGTACATGTTCAGTGGAAAACTATAGCCTTGATTCAGGGTTCTTACTGTAGTCGTGCTCTAGGGTCCTTGCACACAAGCAATCACAAAAACTGATATATAAAAAAAAAACAGTTTGTACACCCCTGTTCAGTTAAGTTTACATCAGTACACATCTGTTTTTCACAAGTCTGTTTTTTTAGTTGTTGAAGAAACTAGTCATAGGTGACAAAAGTACAAAAAATATGTTTCTTCCACATCTGGTGGATGTGTTCAGCAACACACAGTTTCTGGTCGTACATTTTTGACATCTACAGTACAAGGCTGCCACCGACTCTCACACCCCCTTATCCCAAACCATCACCCTCCTGTCCCTTGTATTATACTTCATGTCCTCAACTAAAAAGGGGCTTCTTTTTATTAGTGGCTTGAAATGTAATAGCTAGGCATTGGAAGTCAGTGGATCCCTCCACAGTCACAGAATAGTTTGTTGAACTCACTCGCATACGTCTGGAAGAGCTGTTGCACAACATCCTGATACATTTTCTAAATACATGGCCACTTGGTGTATCTGGATTTTTTTTCCGACTCTCCTCGGTTCCAAACAGTTTTTTCCTAACTTTGGAACCCTTCAGCACAAGGTTTAAGCTAGGCCTCTCCTATCTGTACAATTCTCTTCCTTCTTAATCTGTTTTCTCCCCCATCTCTTTTTCCCTCTTCTACCTACTTTTTTCCACCACCAAGTCCATTCTTCAGTCCACTTAATTTCCCCCTTGAACCATGAAATGATACATAGGTATTCACCCACAAAAGCGACCCCCCCCCCCCCCCTTTTAGGGAAGGACCAAATTTCTATATTCTTCTGTTACCCACTGCACACCAAGACCTCAGTGGCATGCCTAATATGAGACTCTACACTGCAAATTCTACCATGCTTGCCCTCCGTGGGTTCCAGACAAAAGATGTCTGGCTGAAACATTTTGGTACTTATGTAAGCTCAGGTTGTACCCTCTTTCAATTTTCCTACTCCAATACAGAACAAATCTGCCTCTTTTCATATTGGGAATGTTATCTGGATTAGACATAATGAAGCTCTTTCTATGTTTGTATTTTATACTTGAAAATGAATAAAATCTTATTTTGTTTCTGTCCTAAAAACCAGGGCTTTTTTTCAGCAGGAACTCAGTTCCACCACCTCTGGCTCAGGCCTTCTGCTCCCTGCTCACCACTATCACTTGGTAATACAGAAGTCCAGCTTCTGCATTTACAAGTGATAGCTTATCTCCCAATAGCTCCCACAGGTCAGATCTTCTGTGCAGATCCCACTGAGAGCTGGACAGGGACAAGGGAGATACAGAACAGGTGCCCAGGGTTCAGTGCAGTCGAGGGCGCGAGAGGGCACATGGTAGGCTGCACCCTCTGTGGTCTCCTTTTTTTCCCTGGTGACCAGTTGTTGATGCTCCTTTTGCATGATCTCCCTTGTAAGTGACTGTAGTATAGTATAGTATGCTGGGAGGTACTACAGCCGGAGGGATGCTTCAGCTTAATATTGCAACAAACATAAGACGTGGTAGATGGTGGAGCTTTTAAGGAGGGGGGAAAAGATGAGGGCAGTGGAGGGAGGGGTTGTATGCAGAGGGAAGAGCTACTATATGATGCCATTTGGCAGGTATGTGTGTGTGGCGGGCATGGTTGAGTTCCTGCACCTATTTTCTGAGAAAAAAAGCCCTGCTAAAAAGAGATGTAAATGGAATGGACATAAATGGAACACATCTGTTTATGTCCACAAAAATGGGGAAAAAAACAAAAACCTTTTCATTTTTTTAAAAATGGACTAAGATAACTATAAGCGAATGTAAATGAGCATTTGTTCTTTTACATCTGGCCGCCCTTAAACATATATTGTTGTTTAGTCTGGATCTGTCTGCAAACCTGACAGATGAATCCAGACTGAACATTCATGTTAAAGGACCCTAATGTTCCCTTTTTTCTGCCACACCTTCTATGCAGGTTAACCACTCCAGCCCCGGAAAGGTTTTACCCCCTTCCTGACCAGGCCATTTTTTAAGATATTGCACTGCGTAGCTTTAACTGACAATTACGCAGTCATACAACGCTGTACGCAAATAAAATGTATGTCCCTTTCCCCACAAATAGAGCTTTCTTTTGGTGGTATTTGATCACCAGTGCAGTTTTTATTTTTTGCGCTATAAACAAAAAAAGACAGATAATTTTGAAAAAAAAAACAATATTTTTTACTTTCTGCTATAAAACACATCCAATAAAAAAATGTAAAAAAATCTAATTTCTTCATCAGTTTAGGCCAATATGTATTCTGCTACATATTTTTGGTAAAAAAATCCAAATAAGCATATAATGATTGGTTTGTGCAAAAGTTATAGCGTCTACAAACTATGAGATAGATTTTGGGATTTTTTTTTTTATTGTTTTTACTAGTAATGGTTTAGATCAGCAATTTTTAAAAGTGACACTTTTTGGGGACCAGTGACACTAATACAGTGATCCTTGCTAAAAAAAATGCACTGTCACTGTACTAATGACACTGGCAGGGGAGGGGTTAACGTCAGGTGTGATCAAAGGGTTAACTGTGTTCCCTGGGAGTGTGTTATTACTCTGTGGGGGATGATTAAGTGAAGAAAGACAGACAGAGATCCGCAATCCTGCTCATCTGAAACAAAAGATCTCTGTCTTTCTTACTAGCAGAACGGTGTGTTTACATAGGCAGACCGCCATTCTGCCTCTCTCTGAATGATCGCCAGGTTTACGGTGGACATCAGGTCCGCTGGACCCGCTGATTGGCTCCCGCTCTGTCCAATCACAGTGTGAGCAGGGCTCCGGTGGTGCACGCACACGCCCCAGAGCCGAAGAAAGGTATCACGTACAGGTATGTTATTTGAAGGCTGCCCTGCCGCAGTATATGTACATGGGGCGGGCCTTAAGTGGTTAAATTGGTGCAATTTTTATCTGTAGATACACACACTTTGATACCAACTGTTTAAAATTATTTTCAGATCCCACAGTAAATTTTTTTTTTTTACTTTTTTTAGCATCAAACAGTCAGCTCTTGGGTAGAATTTGATGAGCCGGCCAGTCCTGGACAAATTAATGCTTGCTTAAAATCGACACAACTTTAAGATTATTTTCCTTACAGTTCAATGATTGAGTTTAAATAGTTTGGCAATCTTTTTGAAATCCCTTTCCAGACTCACAGACATCCATAAACTTTCTGAGAGCCTTAGAGAGCTCTATTGATCTTGGCAGGATGACACCACACACATCAATAGAAAATAGAACAGCAGACATCAGACCATAGATCTGAGGTTATACAGTGTCAGACAGGTTCCTGCTGCATACTGCCTATGGAGGTTCTAATCACTGTCACCTAATTTCAAATGCCTGATTTCAATATAGCACTACCCCCATAGGAGTTGCAAATGTCAGGGTTCCTCACTGCTGCATAGCCAGTCACATAGCATTTCCAACCTGCATCCAGATACAGAAAACAGTCCTTGAGCTTTGTTTTTGTTGTTTTATTAGGGCATAATAACTTGGATGGGGATAGGAATTATGGGATGCCCAATTTGACAGTAACAAAAAGAACCAGGGACAAAGCTCTCCCTATTTACAGATATCACTTAATCCTCCTGCACAGCTCCGCTTGATTTACTCCTATTTTGGAAACAGTCTTATGTTAGCTTAGCAACAGCCCCTTACAGGCTAGGAACTCTCAGTCCCTTAGGAAAGTAGCACATGTGTTTGTGAACTGCAGCATCCTGGAGCACCTCCACTCCCCTGTAGACACTTGTGCCAGCTCTACTTCTGAAGGAAATGCTAGCCCACCTGGCCACCTCTTCACCAGCTCACCCGGCTGCTTCTTCTTCCCAGTCTACCTCACTGACACTCTTCACCATTCTACCCAACTGACACTCTGGAGAGCTCCTAGGGCAAGGCTGAAGGCCTAAGTACACCATTGGTTTGTCTGTCCCTGCACCGTGCTGATGTACAGTACTTACACTGTCCTTCCTTGCTCCTGCTGCCTCTCTGGAAAGCCTCCTCCAACTTCTTCTGTGGTATATCCTTCCAGGCCAGCCACCTGAGCCCCAGCCTGAGGTAGAGCCCCTCTCCAGCAGGGGTCACTGGAGGGCCACGGACAGTCTCCTTCAGCACTACATCTCCATCTTCCACCCTACTCCCTCTCAGCATGACCCATTTCTATTGAAGGACTCACTTTGTTCCCTACCAGGCCCAATTCCTGGGGATTGGCTAAGGGCCTCTAAATATGAGAACAGCCCCTCCTCACCTCCGCCCACTAGTTCCAGAATGTTCTCCAATTTTCCAGAGCAAGGGGGAGGCACCAGAGGGCTGTTCGTATAAGTCATGCTGGCCTAAACTCTAAAAACCCTGACCCAATCACAGACTCATAGGCTAAGCATGAGTTAGACTATAGTTTGCCTACTCTCACTCTAGTAGCACACAATTAGAGGGTGCTACATTCATTTTATGGATGTCAAGTCATGGTAGATGTAGGGGCGTACTTTTTACACATGCAAAATCTTTGTTTTGTTTATTTAGATTATAAGAATAAATACACCATATCAATTTTATGTGTAATTTCTTTAAATATATTGTCTTTATCTATAGACACAGACTAAATGAAGATCTA
The DNA here is from genome assembly GCF_042186555.1 of Aquarana catesbeiana. Taxonomy (NCBI): domain Eukaryota; kingdom Metazoa; phylum Chordata; class Amphibia; order Anura; family Ranidae; genus Aquarana; species Aquarana catesbeiana. The sequence goes on from NC_133335.1 coordinate 89,617,795, forward strand.
ATTAATTGCCTGTTCAAATACATTGACATTTTTCATTGAGTGTACTTACTGTTTCACATGACTATGTATGTATCAAGCTTTAGATAAAAAATGATTATCTAGTTATGGTAATTATCATATTATCAATGTAAATGGTCTATTTTATCTATGAGTCAAGTTCTTTTTTTTTATTGGAGAATTCTGTGCACCAGAATAATAACATCTATTTCTAAAACCTGATTTGTTTAACCACTTGACCTCTGGTAGGTTTTACCCATTTCATGATCATGACATTTTTTACTATTCAGCACCGAGTTACTTTAACTGGCAAATGCTCACTCATGCAGCACAATACCCAAATAAAATTTATATGATTTTTTTCACACAAATAGTGCTTTCTTTTGGTAGCACCACTGAGTTTTTATTTATTGTTATGTAAATGAAAAAATACTAAAAATTTTGAAAAAAAAAAAAACAAGTTTTTCTTAATTTCTGTTATATCATTTTGCAAACAAACAATCTTTCTTCATTAATTTAGACCAAATGTATTCTGGTGTATATTATTTAGTCTGTGTGAAAGTTATAGAGTCTACAAACTGTGATATATATATATATATATATATATATATATATATATATATATATATATATATATATATATATATATATATATACACACATATGCACACAGTATCTCACAAAAGTGAGTACACCACTCACATTTTTGTAAATATTTTATATTATATTTACATTTATATTATATTATATATCTTTTTATGTGACAACATCTGAAGAAATGACACTTTGCTACAATGTAAAGTAGTGAGTGTACAGCTTGTATAACAGTGTAAATTTGCTGCCCCCTCAAAATAATGGCCATTAATGTCTAAACTGCTGGCAACAAAAGTGAGTACACCCCTAACTGAAAATGTCCAAATTGGGCATATTTTGTGTGGCCACCATTATTTTCCAGCACTGCCTCTTGGGCATGGAGTTCACCAGAGCTTCACAGGTTGCCACTGGAGTCCTCTTCCACTCCTCCATGATGACATCACGGAGCTGGTGGATGTTATACTCCACCATAGTGAAACTGTACTACTCTGAGGGGTAATCAGGGACTTTTTTTTTCTTTTACAGTGTGATTGCTTGTTACAGCGATGATCACTGTAATAGCAGTCAACTGAACTGTAATGAATGGCTTTCATTCTTGACTCATTGTTTACTGCTGCGATGCTTGGCCCACAGCTATCACATGGTACAGTGTGCCCAGGTAACATGTAATCACTTGTGACCAATCACAGATCACACACAGTAGTGAACAATGATGCCATGAATGGACTTCATTCATGACTATTGTTTACTATGTGACCTGTGATCGCACAGCGGTCACGTGATATCTGGCTCGTTCACAGCAGCCCGATAACGAGCACTGCAATCAGGTGGATACAGCAGTTGCAGAGCGCATGAGCATTGCGGTGTATGGATACATCATGGTAGCTGCCCGCCAGCAATAAATGTTGTGTTGGTGGTTGGCAAGTGGTTAAATTAACCTGTGAAATCTGTGTTATTCTGCTGGAAATAGATATTGTTCCTGGAATAGATACATTTGTTTTTTCTAGGATACTATCTGCTTCAATGTATATTTTTGAATGCTTAGGCTCATAAAAGAAGTTTCCATTCATGAAACATTGAGTTAAATAACCCCTTCAGGGTGAAGGTAAAACAAATCCTAATACCTAAAACCAGATTTGAAACTTTGACATGTGTAAAACTGTATATATGATCACAACTTCTTATCCAGATTATTTATACCTTGCTTTTTTCAGGACTTACTGGGCTTTCATTTGGTGGTAAATGGTAACAATAGTGCTCATTTTTCATTTGTTATCCTACCTAAACCACACCTATACTAACTGACATTGATACTAAATTCATTTTTTTAAATCCTACCTGAAAGAAACTGACCCTAAAATGTAACCATGACCTTTGACCCTAAACTTGACCCTGACATTGACCTATCAAACCCTGGTCTAGCTCTTTTATTTTTAACATATACATATAAATATATATTGTACAGTGATCAATGTGAGAGCTGGTCTTCCTGGTTCTGTTGGTGACAGCTCGGATTCTGTACTAGGAGCTCGCTGCACAGGAATGCACATACTGTAGAGCTGCACAATTCTGGATAAAATGAGAATCACAATTCCCCTTGCTTAGAATAAAAATCATGATTCTCTCACGTTTCTGAAGAACTTTTTTTTAAAGATTTACATCCCCTGAACTTTAGGTTATCAAACAAGATGGCAATAAAATAAGACATAATACTCTTTGCTTCAATCAAATTTAAAGAAATGTAATGAAAAATAATGTAACGTGTAAAGATACCAATTACGATACCTACTGCAATTTTTTTGTAAACACTTCAGCTGTCAGTAATGGTACAAAGCATTGAAAAGTTATTTTACAAATAAAATAAATACATTTTATTTTAAAATTTTGCGGGGTTTTTTTTTGCAATGTGAAACATGTAAATATACTGTATGTTAAAGCTGTAAAAATATTAATAACAGAGCAAACAAAAAGTAAATTATTAATAGTTTATAAAATAGAAGTAAATAAAAAAAATCAGCAGGAAAATAATAATTAAATGGAAAAGGAGACTAATGCGTTAATAAGGCTGATTAGAGTAAATGAACCACTTGTGGACCGCCCGCCATCATTGTATGTCGGCTGTTGAAGTGGAATAGCGTTGTTATGGATTTGCCACAAGATTACTTTTATCGGGGGTGGGAGAGGGCCCGCTGTGCTCCGGTCGCCTCTGACGCTTACCGGAGCCGTCAGTAGCGGCGGAAACGATCGGGTCCTCTCCCCTCAACAGCCTGGAGCCAAGTGAAGGAAAGATGGCCCCCACTCGGCTCCATACCATTGGATGGCGGAAGCAAAGTCAAACATCAATTCCGCCCAATGGTCTTAGGGCTTGTTCACACTTGCTAAATTACTGGCGCTCAACAAACCCTCCAATAGCGTTTGTAAGCGTTATTATGGGCATCTGACCGGCATCAATGAGCTATAGAATGGGGTGTTTTACAAACGTTAAAACGCTCCTTAACCCTTTCATGACTAAGCCTATTTTTGAAATTTGGTGTTTACAAGTTAAAATCCATATTTTTTGCTAGAAAATTACTTAGAACCCCCAAACATTATATATATTTTTTTAGCAGAGAATCTAGAGAATAAAATGGAGATTGTTGCAATATTTTATATCACACGGTATTTGTGCAGCGGTGTTTTAAACGCAAATTTTTGGAAAAGGGACACTTCCATGAATTTTAAAAAAACAGTAAAGTTACCCCAATTTTTTGTATAATGTGAAAGATGATGTTACGCCGAGTAAATAGATACCAAACATGTCACGCTTTATAATTGCATGCACTCGTGGAATGGCGACAAACTATGGTAGCTATGAATTTCCATAGGCAACGCTTTAAATTTTTTTTACAGTTACCAGGTTAGAGTTACAGAGGAGGTCTAGGGCTAGAATTATTGCTCTCGCTCTGACGATCGCGGCGATACCTCACATGTGTGATTTGAACAGCGTTTACATGTGCGGGCGTGACTTCCGTATGTGTTTTCTTCGCTGCGCGAGCTCGCGGGGATGGGGGTGCTTTAAAAAAAAATTTTTTTTTATTTATTTTATTTATTTTTAGACTTATAAATTGTGTTTAAAAAAAAATTTTTTTTTTTTACTTTTATTGCTGTCACAAGGAATGTAAACATCCCTTGTGACAGTAATAGGTGGTGACTGGTACTCTTTATGGAGGGATCGGGGTCTAAAAGACCCCTGATCCCTCCTCTGCACTTCAAAGTATTCAGATCGCTGAAAACAGCGATTCTGAATACTGTGTATTTTTTAAAATTCTGCGCCATTGGCAGCCGAGTAAACGGGAAGTGACGTCATGACGTCGCTTCCGCGTTTACATTGAGAAGGCTGGAACTAAGCCGCCCACAGCTTCGTTCCAGCCCACCCCCAGCCGCCTGAGGCAGCCGATTGGACACCGGACCTCCCGATCGCACGGGAGGCCCAGTAAGAGCGGCGGGAGGCGGCGGGAGGGGGGGATGTCCCCTCCCGCTCCTCCGGTATAACAGCCGAGCGGCTTTTAGCCGCATTGGTTGTTATACACGGGTAGCCGATCGCCCGCTCAAAACAACGGTACCGGGATGATGCCCGCAGCTGCAACCCCGGAAAGCCGAGTACGCACATATGCGTACGGTCGGCGGGAAGGGGTTAAACTCCCTATGCATGGTTTCAAAACCGCACAAAAATTGCCTGCCAAGCGTTTGCAGAAGGTTACCATAGACTTGAATAGGAGGTGTTGAAAAGCTTCAATGCCTCCTGACTCGACATGAAGCTTCAATTTTGAAGTGAAGCAACGCTAACTCTTCATGTTTTTGTAATGTGAACAGCACAGTGTGCTGTCTATTGAATCTGGTGCATAGGCGTTTGAGGGGCGTTTTTAATGCCTGTCAAATGCCTCTCAAACGCCTGTTCTTAAGACAGTGTGAACTCAACCTTAAAGGGGACATTTTATTTAAAAAAAAAAAAAGAAATGTATTTATTTGATTGAATTTATGTGTAAATATGAGATCTGAGGTCTTTTTGACTCAGATCTCACATTTAAGAGGTCCTGTCATGCTTTTTTCTATTACAAGGGATGTTTTCATTCCCTGTAACAGGAATAAAAGTGACCCAATTTTTTTTTTTTTTTTTTAATAGGACAGTGTAAAAATAAAAAGGATTTTTTTTAAAGTGCCCGGTCCCGCTGAGCATGCGCTCAGAAGCGCACGCATACGTAATTCACACCCACATATGAAAACGGTGTTCACATCACACATGTGAGGTATCGCTGCGATCGTTAGAGTGAGAGCAATAATTCTAGCACTAGACTTCCTCTGTATCTCGTAACCTGTAGAAATTTTTAAACTTCGCCTATGGAGATTTTTAAAGGTCAAAGTTTGTCGCCATTCCACGTGCAGGCGCAATTTTGAAGCGTGACATGTTGGCTATCAATTTACTCGGTGTAACATTATCTTAGACAATATAAAAAAAAATCGGGCTAACTTTACTGTTGCCTTATTTTTTTATTAAAAAAAGTATATTTTTTCCAGAAAAATTGCGATTTTAAGACTGCTGCGCAAATACGGTATGACGTAAAATATTGCAACGACTGCTACCTTATTCTCTACGGTGTCTGAAAAAAAAAATACAATGTTTGGGGGTTCTAAGTCATTTTCTAGAAAAAAAAACAGGTTTTAACTTGTAAACACCAAATCTGAAAACTAGGCTCGTTCCTTAAGTAGTTAAGGGTTAATAAGGGGATAATAGAGGAACAATTTAATAAAAAAAAACAACCAAAAAATATATATTTTTTTTTTTTTTTTTTACTTGACAACTGACTTCATTTGCAGACCAAAGTTCATCCCTTTGATCTGTAAATAAATAAACAGAAAGATACAATGTTTCTTTTTATCTGTCTCTTTCAGCACTGAGCAATGTTGTTGATAAACATTGGGCTCCTTTTTTTTTTTGACCGCTGTGAGCAGGGGAACTGCTCTGCACTTTTTATATGAATCGTGGAAATGCTAGATTGTGTGGGAGATTCGAATTTTGTGATTGTGATTGAGATTGTGTGGGAGATTGTGATCTTTTAATGAATAATCATGCAGCTCTAACATATAGTATGTGGCCCATGGAAGAAGACCCACTTCACTGAGGCCGCATATGTGCATACTCTCACAGGAAGGGGTTAAGAACCAATTGGGGTGTTTTCTGCTATTTGAAAAAAATGTATAAAACTGTAATTCAGACTGTGCTTTTTTACAACAATGTAACTTCTAAGACAGCACAGTGGTGAGCCTTAACACCCAGCTGTTATAATATATGAGCATCACTGTGTTGTTCTCAGGTGCTGGCAGCTCACAGTTAAATACCAACAATCGAAGGCCAGTAAGACAGGCTTCTGATTATGTTATCATTGTGCCTTTCTGCTGCCCACTGGCAGCAAGGGGTTAATCATTATTTTAAAGCTTTGATCTAAACAATGTAACTGTCTAAAGTGATTGTTGTCCAACACAAGGATCCTTTTCATAGAGAGCAGCAAAACAAGCATTCGCTGTAATGACCTGCCACCAACTGAGATAATAGAGGAGAAAATACACAATGGAGTGTAATTATAAAAACATTTACAGAGCTATTCATCCTGTGAAACTGCATATACAGTTATTCTATGCAAAAATAATTTTATTAGGCTGTCTTCTCTCCAGGCTTCTCCCTAGTCTTCATACAGAACACAGTGAATCAGCAAAATGCTACATTATTGCCACTAGATGGAGCTGATGATCATAGGAAACGAATACTTATTTAATATGATTGTCAACCCCATCTAGTGGCCATAATGATTGGGCTGCTGTGCCTGCGCTTCCACAAAAAAAAAAAAAGCACATTCACTTTTTCAAAAAGGCAGTTACAGGTAAATCACATTTTTCAGTTTCCCTGTGACTTCGTGCTAAGATGCATGGTGGTGCCATTCAGAATGAATGGCAGCCCCGCACGTCCCCTAAGAGGAGCGCGATTTGGCAATTTGGCTGCAGGAGGTTGCGGGTTCTGGAACAGATGCGATTCCTGCACCCGCAGCCACAAGCATAGGTGTGAAGCTAGCTTTAAAGTGTATATCAAGGCAAACATATCCAGTGCATTTCTGATATAAATGAACATTCCCCACAAGTTGTATCCCTTTAAACATGCAAGAGCTTAAAAATAACTGTTGGTGTGCCAGAAATCCCTTATGCTCCTAGCTTCCCCTTTGACATTATTATTTTTATTATTATACAGGATTTATGTAGCGCCAACAGTGCATGAGGGCAGACAGTAGAGTTACAATACAATTCAATACAGGATGAATCAAAGGGCCCTGCTCATTAGAGCTTACAATCTAGGAGGAGACATGACAACACAGCTCTGAAATCTGAAGCACATGGTGTCAGCCCTGCCTACTTCATTTCTGATAGATTACAAAGAACGCAGACTTCTCCCCATCTCCTCCCCTACACATCCCCATAAATCCTCCTGGTGCACAAGCAGAGAGTACAGGACGTTAGCAGCTCACATGATTTCTGGAGCAAATAAGAGAAGTTCATTGTTAGGTTTATGACACATGGTTGCTATAAATGCACAATTAGATTTGGGGGGGATTTAGAAAACTATAGCAGTTGTAGATTGATATAAAGACAAAACAATAAAATATAGAATGGCAAATGAAGTAATTCTAGGTGTATTATTGTTGCTGCTATTATTATTATTATTGCAAATAATAATAATAACAATAATAATAATATTGATAATATTTATTTACATTGGCAAAATTCTTCCTGCTCATTATAAGAAACCACAAATGGAAAATCATCAGTTTTGATGCTTTCTGTTAGAAAGCTACAATATGATTCCACCATAAAGTTTTTCGATCTCTCAGTGCAGCGCCACACCTGGACACTAGGGATGAGCCGAACACCCCCCTGTTCGGTTCGCACCAGAACATGCGAACAGGAAAAAAGTTCGTTCGAACATGCGAACACCGTTAAAGTCTATGGGACACGAACATGAATAATCAAAAGTGCTAATTTTCAAGGCTTATATGCAAGTTATTGTCATAAAAAGTGTTTGGGGACCTGGGTCCTGCCCCAGGGGACATGGATCAATGCAAAAAAAAGTTTTAAAAACGGCCGTTTTTTCAGGAGCAGTGATTTTAATAATGCTTAAAGTCAAACAATAAAAGTGTAATATCCCTTTAAATTTCGTACCTGGGGGGTGTCTATAGTGTGCCTGTAAAGGGGCGCATGTTTCCTGTGTTTAGAACAGTCTGACAGCAAAATGACATTTTGAAGGAAAAAACTCATTTAAAACTACCCGCGGCTATTGCATTGCCGACAATACACATAGAAGTTCATTGATAAAAACGGCATGGGAATTCCCCAAAGGGGAACCCCGAACCAAAATTAAAAAAAAAAAAATGACGTGGGGGTCCCCCTAAATTCCATACCAGGCCCTTCAGGTCTGGTATGGATATTAAGGGGAACCCCGGCCAAAATTAAAAAAAAAAATGACGTGGGGTTCCCCCTAAATTCCATACCAGACCCTTCAGGTCTGGTATGGATTTTAAGGGGAACCCCGCGCCAAAAAAAAAAAAAAAAACGGCGTGGGGTCCCCCCAAAAATCCATACCAGACCCTTATCCGAGCACGCAACCTGGCAGGCCGCAGGAAAAGAGGGGGGGACGAGAGTGCGGCCCCCCCTCCCTCCTGAACCGTACCAGGCCACATGCCCTCAACATTGGGAGGGTGCTTTGGGGTAGCCCCCCAAAACACCTTGTCCCCATGTTGATGAGGACAAGGGCCTCATCCCCACAACCCTGGCCGGTGGTTGTGGGGGTCTGCGGGCGGGGGGCTTATCGGAATCTGGAAGCCCCCTTTAACAAGGTGACCCCCAGATCCCGGCCCCCCCCCTGTGTGAAATGGTAAGGGGGTACATAAGTACCCCTACCATTTCACGAAAAAAGTGTCAAAAATGTTAAAAATGACAAGAGACAGTTTTTGACAATTCCTTTATTTAAATGCTTCTTCTTTCTTCTATCTTGCTTCATCTTCTGGTTCTTCTGGCTCTTCTGGTTCTTCTGGTTCTTCCTCCGGCGTTCTCGTCCAGCATCTCCTCCGCGGCGTCTTCTGTCTTCTTCTCCTCGGGCCGCTCCGCACCCATGGCATGGGGGGGAGGCTCCCGCTCTTCTCTTCTTCTCTTCTTCTTTTCTTCTTTTCTTCTCTTCTTCTCTTCTTCTCTTCTTCTCTTCTTCTTCATTTTCTTCTCCGGGCCGCTCCGCAATCCATGCTGGCATGGAGGGAGGCTCCCGCTGTGTGACGGCGCTCCTCGTCTGACAGTTCTTAAATAACGGAGGGGGGCGGGGCCACCCGGTGACCCCGCCCCCCTCTGACGCACGGTGACTTGACGGGACTTCCCTGTGACGTCACGGGGAATGCCACAGGGAAGTCCCGTCAAGTCACCGTGCGTCAGAGGGGGGCGGGGTCACCGGGTGGCCCCGCCCCCCTCCGTTATTTAAGAACTGTCAGACGAGGAGCGCCGTCACACAGCGGGAGCCTCCCTCCATGCCAGCATGGATTGCGGAGCGGCCCGGAGAAGAAAATGAAGAAGAAGAGAAGAAGAGAAGAAAAGAAGAAAAGAAGAAAAGAAGAAGAGAAGAGCGGGAGCCTCCCCCCCATGCCATGGGTGCGGAGCGGCCCGAGGAGAAGAAGACAGAAGACGCCGCGGAGGAGATGCTGGACGAGAACGCCGGAGGAAGAACCAGAAGAACCAGAAGAGCCAGAAGAACCAGAAGATGAAGCAAGATAGAAGAAAGAAGAAGCATTTAAATAAAGGAATTGTCAAAAACTGTCTCTTGTCATTTTTAACATTTTTGACACTTTTTTCGTGAAATGGTAGGGGTACTTATGTACCCCCTTACCATTTCACACAGGGGGGGGGCCGGGATCTGGGGGTCACCTTGTTAAAGGGGGCTTCCAGATTCCGATAAGCCCCCCGCCCGCAAACCCTCACAACCACCGGCCAGGGTTGTGAGGATGAGGCCCTTGTCCTCATCAACATGGGGACAAGGTGTTTTGGGGGGCTACCCCAAAGCACCCTCCCAATGTTGAGGGCATGTGGCCTGGTACGGTTCAGGAGGGAGGGGGGGCCGCACTCTTGTCCCCCCCTCTTTTCCTGCGGCCTGCCAGGTTGCGTGCTCGGATAAGGGTCTGGTATGGATTTTTGGGGGGACCCCACGCCGTTTTTTTTTTTTTTTTTTGGCGCGGGGTTCCCCTTAAAATCCATACCAGACCTGAAGGGTCTGGTATGGAATTTAGGGGGAACCCCACGTCATTTTTTTTTTTAATTTTGGCCGGGGTTCCCCTTAATATCCATCCCAGACCTGAAGGGCCTGGTATGGAATTTAGGGGGACCCCCACGTCATTTTTTTTTTTTAATTTTGGTTCGGGGTTCCCCTTTGGGGAATTCCCATGCCGTTTTTATCAATGAACTTCTATGTGTATTGTCGGCAATGCAATAGCCGCGGGTAGTTTTAAATGAGTTTTTTCCTTCAAAATGTCATTTTGCTGTCAGACTGTTCTAAACACAGGAAACATGCGCCCCTTTACAGGCACACTATAGACACCCCCCAGGTACGAAATTTAAAGGGATATTACACTTTTATTGATTGACTTTAAGTATTATTAAAATCACTGCTCCTGAAAAAACGGCCGTTTTTAAAACTTTTTTTTGCATTGATCCATGTCCCCTGGGGCAGGACCCAGGTCCCCAAACACTTTTTATGACAATAACTTGCATATTAGCCTTTAAAATTAGCACTTTTGATTTCTCCCATAGACTTTTAAAGGGTGTTCCGCGGCATTCGAATTTGCCGCGAACACCCCAAATTGTTCGCTGTTCGGTGAACTTGCGAACAGCCAATGTTCGAGTCGAACATGAGTTCGACTCGAACTCGAAGCTCATCCCTACTGGACACAGCAGACAATTATTCATCATGTCTACAGCCAGGGTAGGCGACATTTGTAGCACATGTTGTCATTATTCTGGACAGGGCAGACACATCTTGCCGATGATGCTGCTGATCCTAGAACTCTTTTGCCTGTTTTGTAAGCTTCCCTTTAAATGGAAGGGGTCACATTTTAAATGACAATGTTGTCAGCAATTGGAAGAGTGTAGACATTGTTTTGCGTTCTTCTGTTCCGGCTGCGATTGTTGGGTGCTCAGCGGTGTCACATCATGCTGTTTAGACTCAGGAGCTGGTGACTTTGATCTGTTCCTGGAGAACTGGTTTACCAAAAGAGCAAAGACTGCTCACTTGTAAAGTGGACGCTCAGTGAGTTTAGTAAATAAGGTGAGGCCATATTAAATATGAAAGCCCAGATCATGTATTAGGGAATATGTGTTTACTAAACCGACCCCAGTACAGCCAGAGCCAGAGATCTTTGTATTCCTCCAAAAAAAATGTTCCTTTAATTAAAACAGTTGCTGCTGCATGAAGTTTGTGTTGGGGAAGATCCAATCTGGGTGACGTTATTAAAACATAAATGTACCTTAAAACAGTATAAAACCCAAATACATGTTGTTACTAATGCTCCCGACCAATCCTTACATGTAATGGCTGCATTCATTTTAGTTTTTAGTTTTTTTCCTTTACTATCACCTGATGATCCTGCCAGTAACACACTTCCTGTCTTAAGGTGTATCCACTCTGGATGAAGGAGAAATGGAGACACATTTGGACAGCAGTATAGTCAGTCTGGGGGAAGGTAGTGTTAGATGCACTAACCGATTTAGATGGACTTGGCTAACTGATTAAAACCAAACTCCAGCTAAGGGAGCTTTCACACTGCCCTGCTGCAGTTTAGCCACAGTGCAATGTACCCACCAGTGGCGGCTGGTGTTTTTTTCTTTTCCTGTCAGCCGACCCCCACCCTGGTCAGGGCTGCAGAAATCCCCCCCCCCCTTTGGAAGGACAGCCGGGACATCAAAGCCCTGCACTTACCCCATCGAGAAAGCAGGCGGGCAGCATGTCCACCTTCCATGGAAAGAATACACTAAGGTAAGGGGGGATGTGGGTTAATGATATAGGGGGGAAACCTTTATATCAGTGCCCCCTTACATTATTGTATTTACTCCCCCTTACATCAGTGCCCCCCCACCCCCCAGACTGGCTGGCGGGGCTGTCACTGACCTCCTCTCAGGTGCACCTTACAGGGATCAGTCAGTTTGCTCCAGCTTGGTGGCTCTGGTTTTCCTATAGTCTCCTCTCCACAGTCCACAAACATCTGACTTCTCCCATGATCCCCATCCCGGCGGTGCTCCCATTCTTGACTCCTCTCCAGACTCCCTCAGAGACTGTGGACATGATATAAGACAAGAGATGGTCAGAGGTTGCGGACATGATATAAGAGATGGTTAGAGGCTGCGGACATAGTACAGGAGATGTCAAGATGTCAGAGGCTGCGGGCATGGTACAGGAGATGGTCAGAGACTTAGGACATGATACTAAAGATGTTAAGAGAATGTAGACATGATACAGGAGATGGTCAGAGACTGCAGACATGGTACAAGAGATGGTCAGAGACTGTGGACATGGTACAAGAGATGGTCAGAGAATGCGGACATGATACAAGAGATCAATGCAGCCTCACCAGTGCCCATCAAATGCAGCCTCACTGTGCCCGTCAATGCAGCTTCACTGTGTTCATCGTTTCAGCCTCATTATGATCATTGCTGCCTTACTGTGCCCATCATTGCCGCCTTACCGTGAACTCATTGCAGGATCAACGTGCTCTCATTGCAGCCTCACCATCATTGCAGCCTTACTGTGCCAATCATTGCCGCCTTACTGTGCCCATCATTGCTGCCTCACTGTGCCCATCATTGCAGCCTCACCATGCCCATCATTGCAGCCTCAATGTGCCCATCATTGCAGCCTCACCATGCCCATCATTGCAGCCTCACATGCCCGTCATTGTAGCCTCACCGTGCCCATCATTGCAGCCTTACTGTGCCCATCATTGCTGCCTTACCATGCCCTCATTGCAGCCTCACCATCATTGCCACCTTACTGTGCTCTCATTGCAACCTCCCTCACCATCATTGCAGCCTTACTGTGCCCTCATTGCAGCCTCCCTCACCATCATTGCAGCCTTACTGTGCCCTCATTACAGCCTCACCAGTCAGTGCATGCATTACGCACAGCGGGCATCTCCTGCTGTGTCATGGAGCTTAGTGTGAAAAGTTCGGCCGCACTGTGATAAAAGTCCCGCCCTCCTCCTAGACCAGCTCGTGTGATAGACAGAACACTGCGTCTATCACACGAGCTGGTCTAGGAGGAGGGTGGGACTTTTATCACAGCGCGGCCAAACTTTTCACACTCAGATCGGTGACACATTGGTCTCCCGCTGTGTGACAAGTAGGCAGGAGGAGGGGAGGAGGAGGGAGGGGAGCACTGCAGCCAAATGTCCTGGTATCCTGGTAGGCCAGTCCAGCCCTGCTTTCTTCCTCCTCCTGTAGTGTGGATCATGGCACCTTCCACTGTGCATCCCCCTCCTCCTCCTCCTAGGTGTCCAATAGGATCACCTGACCTTTCAGCCAATCCGGAAACGGGTATCAGACCCACGCTTCCTGATTGGTGGAGAGGTGATTCAGTGTTAGAAAAGCAAATATTAATTTGCTTTTCTAACACACCTGGGTGGGCTCCGAGCGCAATGCTCTGCGCCACGAGTCCACCCTATTTTGAAGCCTCAAAAAAACACCCCCGTCGCTGTAATTCATGCGACCAGTGTCCTGAAAGGGGCCAGATGCATGAATAGGGGGTTGCCACAGAGGCCGTGGATTAACCATATAGAGGGTGGCGTGAATAAAGGGGGCGGTGCCCCGGGCACCCCTAATGGACGGGCCGCCCCTGGTACCCACACTTTTCATGAGGGTTACCTGTGCTTTACCATAGCCTTCTTTTATGTCCCACATTTTTGGTGAGTTTTCTGAAAGTCCTGCATGCTGCATTCTTGGTGTGCTTTCAGAATATGCACCAAAAACACAGGACCCAATAGAAGTCTATGGGAAAGCAAGGGTAAACCTCACGAAAAAAAAAGAGGTACAATGTGCTACACCTGCGCTGCAGCCAAACCACAGTGGGGTAGTGGGAAAACTCATTATAAGCAGTTACAGCAAGGTTTACAGCAAGCAGGTCAGCTCAGTCTGTTAAAGGAAACTGAAAAATAATACTCTTACTGGTTGTGGATCACCAGGTGAAAACAGAGGGAAAAAATCCAAAGACACCACACCCAAGAATTTATAAGCTGAAATATATTAAATTATAACGTGTGGGTTAAATGATGGAAAGAAAGAAAGAAAGAAAGAAAGAAAGAAAGAAAGAAAGAAAGAAAGAAAAGAAAGAAAGAAAGAAAGAAAGAAAGAAAGAAAGAAAGAAAGAAATTAATTCAGAGTGATGGAGAGAGAGAGAGAGAGAGAGAGAGAGAGAGAGAGAGAGAGAGGAAAAGAGGGGAGAGAGAGGGGGAGATAAGGAGAGAGGGGGGGAGAGAGAGAGAAAGAGAAGGGGAGAGAGAGAGAGAGAGAGAGAGGGATAGGCAGAGAGAGAGAGAGAGAGAGAGAGAGAGAGAGAGAGAGAGAGAGAGATGGGAAAGGGAGAGAGAAGAGAGAGGGGGAAAGAGAGGGGGAGAGAGAGAGAGAAATAGAGGGGGAGAGAGAGAGAGAGAGAGGGAGAGAGAGAGAGAGAGAGATGGGAAGGGGAGAGAGGAGAGAGAGAGAGAAAAGAGAGGGGGATAAGGAGAGAGAGGGGGAGAGAGAGAGGGGGGAGAGGGAGAGAGGGGGAGAGAGGGAGAGGGGAGGGAGAGAGGGGAGGGAGAGGGGGAGGGAGAGGGGAAGATAGAGAGGGGGGAGAGAGAGGGGGGATAAGGAGAGAGAGGGGGGAGAGAGAGAGAAAGAGAGGGGGAGGGGGGAGAGGGAGGAGAGAGAGGGGAGAGGGGGGAGGAAGAGGGGAAGATAGAGAGGGGGAGAGGGGGTGAGAGGGGAGAGGGGGAGAGAGAAAAAGAGAGGGGGAGAGAGAGGGGGAGAGAGAGGGAGAGGGGAGAGAGAGAGGGGAGAGAGAGAGAGGGGAGAGGGGGAGACAGGGGAGAGGGGCAGAGAGAGGGGGGAGAGGGAGAGAGAGGGAGGGGGAGAGAGAGAGGGGGGGGGAGGGGGAGAGAGAGATGAAAAGAGGGGGGTGAGAGAGGGGGGAGATAAGGAGAGAGAGAGAGAGAGAGAGAGAGAGAGAGAGAGAGAGAGAGAGAGAGAGAGAGAGAGAGAGAGGTGGGAAAGGGGAGAGAGAAAAGAGAGGGGGAGAGAGAGGGGGGATAAGGAGAGAGAGAGAGAGAGAGAGAGAGAGAGAGAGAGAGAGAGAGAGAGAGAGAGAGAGAGAGAGAAGGGGAGAGAGACAGAGAAGAGAGGAGGAGAGAGGGGGAGAGAGAGAGAGGGAGGGAGAGAGAGAGGGGTGAGGGGGAGAGGGAGAGGGGGAGAGGTTGGAGAGGGGAGAAGGAAGAGAGAGGGTTCGGGGCTCTTGTCCCCTCTCTCTCTTGGCTTGCGAGCTAGGGGGTGCGATCTCTCTTGGGAGAAAGAAAAGAAGAGAGAAATGTATATGGAGAGAGACAGAGATGGAGATGGAGATGTCAGTAATACATTGAGGACGGATATTCGATGTGGGATATCTCTATCCCCTGCTCCTGGAATAGTTGGGAGGGGGTGATGACAATTAGGAGGGTGGGTGTAGTAGTATATAGAAGTGATAGTAGTATTTAGTAGTGAGGGATGGAGGGAGGAGTGTGACAGTAATCCCCGGGGATTTGTGTATCCCAGCAATAGGGAACACATCATTCGTCTCCGCCATGACAGGTGAAAGGTGACGATGACAGGTGACTGGGACTCGCCGCTGATGAAACAAGGAGTGACAGGTGACAATGATACCCAGACTGATCGATCTCCTATAGGAGGAACTCTGATCGGATCTCAGTAGATAATCGGTTTATATAAGATGATAGACTGAGCGATCTCCTATAGGAGGTGACTCCTGTGTGAAATGACAGCTCCCCGCCCCCACCCTCTGGCCAGCATGTCCTTATAAGGAGGTGTGCGGTGGGTGTCATGTCTGTATGTGATGAGTAGACATCCTCCTCGGTGTTGGATTAGCTCGGGTGTAATCCTATATGTGGTGTGTAATGTAATGACTATATGTGTTTATAGGAGAAGGAGCCATGAGGGCGGACACCTCCCCTCCCCCCTTCCATAAGAAGATATAGGTAGATTACCGATTTCTTCTCCTTCCCTTATATGGAGCGAAACACAACTCCCTACAGAATCCCCCTCCATATATGGCAGTCAGGAGAAGGCTTGGTGAGCTGGACGTCGCTGATTGGCCGCACAGTATCACAGCAACCAAACGTCTCCCCTGGAAAGCTGACAGGAGCCGCTTAACCCCTCCCCTCCCTGTCTCCTCTGACAGCCTTGTGTGTGCGGAGACATCCCGGGACACGTGAGCCCGGCACCGGATCGTACATTGTACACATCACACGTATTTATATAGAAATCACAGATTTCAGGGCACTTCATTACTCCATAAAGGATCTATTCATTTCCTGATCAATCTCTCCTGATATGAATAATCAATCTATAGTTACCAACATAATCGACCATTATAACACACATAGGGATGTGGATTTTGATCAATAGTTATTAGATACAATCGTGGTTCATATTCCTAAATTATTGATTATATTTCCACCATATAATTCCACAATCTGATCGATTGATTTATGATTGTATTCATGAACAAAGTATGTCAGTACAATGGCTGATTTTCCACCCTGGCCAATCAAATCTCTTGATTAATTCTGATCTATGTTAACATTAAATCAGTCAAAGGGGACATTTAATTGCTTGTCGATTTAATCATTTTGATCGATTTGCACATCAATGAGATAATAAAATTAAAGAGTGTATGTCCACCATTATGTTGGCCACACAAATCAATAAAATCAAAAGATTGATCAGCGATTTGAGCAAAATAATCTAATCAAAAAATGTATACACATTCGATTCCAGTGTACAATTGATAAATTACAACTAATTGACCAATGTCGATCACATTTTATCAATTGATCAAGGCAGATAAACATGGAGATCAGACTTGCAAACTTGATTGCATTAATAATTATCCATGTGTCCAGTCTGTAATTGGTGTACAGATCCCCCATCACAGCCCTACTTTTATAGAACTCACATGGCCAGGGAGAGGAAACTTGTGATCTTCTAGGAAAACCCCAAATGGGGTGTGGATGATGTACAGAGTAATCAAAAGACATGACAGGACATGGTGCTGAGAAAGTTGCCTGGTTCAGTTTTACATGAAGACCCAGGGAGGTATTTACTAAGGATTAGATGAGAGAAGATGTGATCACTTTAAAGATCCGATGAATTAGATAAGACAAAATATGATCACTTTAAGGATCCAATTATTTAGATGAGAGAAGATGTGATCAATTTAAGGATCAGCTGAATTAGAGAAGATGTTATCACTTCAAGGATCCAATGAAATAGATAAGAGGAAATGTGATCACTTTAAGGATCCAATGAATTAGATGAGAGAAGATATGATCACTTCATACACTCAGTCATGTTCCGGGACAATGAGATAACATAATTTCTGCTTACAAATGAAGTGAGCACAGCTTCGTCTTATTCATATGGACACGTCCTTTATTAGGGGATCAGTCTGATTATTTAGTGATCGGCTGTGATTGCTTTGAATGTAATATAATCGATAGATCGCTAATACCCGGATCAGTGCAGTGCGGGTACATAGAAGTATATAGGTGTCCTTATGTACTGTCATCACTCTTCTAGGTTATTCACATGACAAAGATGGCACTTTTCCTTCACTGAGCATAGTGCAATCCACTGATACCTGGCTTCCTATGGGCACATATTGCTCTATACCTGACCTTCTATAGGCACACGTTGCACTGTTATCACTGATACCTGACTTCCTATGTGCACACGTTACACTATCGCCGAGCAAACATTGCACATCGCAATGCAAACATCTATGAGCAAACACTGCACTGTGATCACTGATACTTGAACTCTTATGGGGAGTGAGACATATTGCACTGTGATCACTGATATCTGACCACCCAAAAGCACACATTGCACTGTGATCTCTGATACCTGACTTCTTATGAGTACATATTGCACTGTAATCACTGATATCTGACCACCTAAGAGTACACATTGCTCATAGTCAGATTTCGATGATAACAGTGCAATGTGTACTCTTTTGATGGACAGATATCAATGTGGACAGATATCAATGATAACAGTGAAATGTGTGCTCTTGGGTGGTCAGATATTAGTGATCACAGTGCAATGTTTGCTCATAGATTGCAAACATTGCATTGTGATCACTGATATCTATCTGACCTCCTATGGGCACACATTGCACTGTGATCACTGATACCTGACCTATATGAGCACACATTGCACTGTGATCACTGATATCTATCTGACCTATATGAGCACACATTGCACTGTGATCACATTTCTGTGCCTGGATCGGTGTCTTGGCTCCTGTAATACAGTAAGGGTAGCGATCAGAAGGTGTAGGGAGAAGCTTCTAAAGTTCTCCACCCCGAGAGTGCAATATTCCTCTCTCAGCACCGCCTGTTCTGCTCTATGTACAAAGATGATGAAACACACAGCGGAGTCTGGACACGTTACCCAATTGTACATCATTCCCACTTTATGGGCTCGTCTATGGAGCCTAGAACTCCACTGATCCTAACTAGTATAGCACTGCTTGGTGCAATATGTACATCATGGGAGCCGATTTATGACGATCCTAGAGGAATAGCACAGCACTATGTAATATGTACATTATAGAGGCCGATTTACACTGACCATATCCAGGAATAGCATTGTACTGTGTGATATGTACATTATAGACACCGTTTTACACTGATCCAAAAAAAAAAAAACCATTATATTATATGTACATTATAGAGGCTGATTTATACTAATCATGTTTAGGAATAGCATTGTACTGTGTAATATGTACATTATAGAGGCTGATTTGTCCTGATCATAGCATAGCTCTGTGTAATATGTACATTATAGAGGCTGATTTATCCTGATCATAGCATAGCTCTGTGTAATATGTACATTATAGAGGCTGATTTATTCTGATCATGTCTTGGAATAGCACTGTATTGTGTAATATATACATTATAGAGACCAATTATTTACCCTGATCATGTCGAGGCTGATTTACACTGATCATATCTAGGAATAGCATTGTACTGTGTAATATGTACATTACAGAGGTTGATTTATCCTGATCATAGCATAGCTCTGTGTAATATTTACATTAAAGAGGCTGATTCACCCTGATCATGTCTAGAAATAGCACTGCACTATGTAATATGTACACTACAGAGGCTGATTTGCCCTGATCATGTCTAGGAATAACATTGTACTGTGTAATATGTACATTATAGAGACTGATTCGCCCTGATCATGTCTAGGAATAGCACAGCACTCTGTAATATGTACATTATAGAAGCTGATTTACCCTGATCATGTCTAAGAATAACATTGCACTGTGTAATATGTACATTATAGAGGCTGATTTACCCTGATCATATCTAGGAATAACATTGCACTGTGTAATATGTACATTATAGAGGCTGATTCGCCCTGATCGTGTCTAGGAATAACATTGCACTGTGTAATATGTACATTATAGAGGCTGATTCGCCCTGATCATGTCTAGGAATAGCACAGCACTCTGTAATATGTACATTATAGAAGCTGATTTACCCTGATCATGTCTAAGAATAACATTGCACTGTGTAATATGTACATTATAGAGGCTGATTTACCCTGATCGTGTCTAGGAATAACATTGCACTGTGTAATAAGTACATTATAGAGGCTGATTTGCCCTGATCGTGTCTAGGAATAACATTGCACTGTGTAATATGTACATTATAGAGGCTGATTCGCCCTGATCGTGTCTAGGAATAACATTGCACTGTGTAATATGTACATTATAGAGGCTGATTCGCCCTGATCGTGTCTAGGAATAACATTGCACTGTGTAATATGCACATTATAGAGGCTGATTCGCCCTGATCGTGTCTAGGAATAACATTGCACTGTGTAATATGCACATTATAGAGGCTGATTCGCCCTGATCGTGTCTAGGAATAACATTGCACTGTGTAATATGTACATTATAGAGGCTGATTTACTAAATCTCGTTGACTTTGCAAGTTGTGACTTTCTATACTGGAAAAGTGATGAGAAGGACAGCTGTACAATTTCAGGCCCTGTCTGTATCACAATGACACCAATCCAGACTGCACAGACTGTACACAGGGATGTCCATTTAATTGCAATCAAAGCTGATTTACTAAAGTAATTAACATCCCCTAGAATTCCAGTTGTGATGGAAATAAAATCATATCAGGTTTTCATGGCATGATTGATCACAGCATCATTTCCTTGTATGTAATTGGTAGATGACCCCTGAGTGTCGGGATTCCGATGTCGGTATTTGGTCGGATGGATGAGAATTGTAGTGTTGGGATATTCGGCATAGCGCACCATATAAGGAAGCGGTGTAATTATAGACGGCGCCACTGTCTGTGTTGCGATATTTTTACTTATATAATAGGGCAGCAGACAGAAGAAATGATCGGTACAGATCACATTGCTGTAGGAGATCGATCAGACGCTGATGGGTTATAGTTCTGATTTATTTAATAAAGCCGAATTTCCCGTTCATGCAGAGAAGGGATCACCGGGGGTCGGGCACACGATGATCCGACATTATTTGGTGGTGATGGATGATTTAGAGGTCATGTCCACTTTGAGTTTTACTCACTTATCAAGATTAACCCTTCCTTGGCCAGTGTTCTACCATGAAATCAGGTGTAGCCCCGACACATGTGCAGGTTGTAGTGATGTGATGGGGATCCCCCCGATCTCTGATCTAGATGCCCACATGGTCACTATATGGGGTGTTTGCCGTGGACTGTGCCTACAAGGGGCTCTTGCCAGGGACTGTGCCTACAAGGGGTGTCTGCGGCATGCTGCTCTATATATAGAAGGAGACGGAGCATGGCTTCTCTCCTCTCCATGATGGATCTGGCTGATCTCCAGACAAGCACACAAAGAATCCTACAATCCTCACAGCACAGGGCACACTATACAATGTATAAAGGAGAATACACAATAATCACCCGGGAGAAAATAATAAATCATACATATAATAATACACCCGATCGCCCGGGAGAAAATAATAAATCATACATATAATAATACACCCGATCACTCGGGAGAAAATAATAAATCATACATATAATAATACACCCGATCACCCAGGAGAAAATAACAAATCATACATATAATAATACACCCGATCACTCGGGAGGAAATAATAAATCATATATACAATAATGAACCCGATAAAACAGGGAAAATAAATAAATCATACATACAATAATGGTACTGATCAACGGGGAGAAAATAATAAATCATGCACAGACTAATGGACCTGATCAATCGAGGAGAAAATAATAAGCAAGACATATAATAATCCGGTTATATAAAGAATCTCCCCAACATGAGAAAAAAACAATAAACAGGCAATATTCATATTATTCTGGTTAAATAATATTTATATATATATGTGTTGTGGAGGACTGGCAGATGATGGGGGATATAGTCGACAGAAAAAGACATAGACAAACAATTCCTTATATGGAAAGCGGTGCGGAGACAGATGGGGCATACTGCACACTCTGCTGTCATCCCATCCCATCCCCCACACTCTGCTGTCATCCCATCCCATCCCCCACACTCTGCTGTCATCCCATACCATCCCCCACACTCTGCTGTCATCCCATCCCATCCCATCCCCCACACTCTTCTGTCATCCCATACCATCCCCCACACTCTGCTGTCATCCCATACCACCCCCCACACTCTGCTGTCATCCCATCCCCCACACTCTGCTGTCATCCCATACCATCCCCCACACTCTGCTGTCATCCCAGCCCATCCCATCCCCCACACTCTGCTGTCATCCCACCCCATCCCCCACACTCTGCTGTCATCCCATCCCATCCCCCACACTCTGCTGTCATCCCATACCATCCCCCACACTCTGCTGTCATCCCATCCCCCACACTCTTCTGTCATCCCATACCATCCCCCACACTCTGCTGTCATCCCATACCACCCCCCACACTCTGCTGTCATGCCATCCCCCACACTCTGCTGTCATCCCATACCATCCCCCACACTCTGCTGTCATCCCAGCCCATCCCATCCCCCACACTCTGCTGTCATCCCATCCCATCCCCCACACTCTGCTGTCATCCCATCCCATCCCATCCCCCACACTCTGCTGTCATCCCATCCCATCCCCCACACTCTGCTGTCATCCCAGCTTATCCCATCCCCCACACTCTGCTGTCATCCCATCCCATCCCCCACACTCTGCTGTCATCCCATCCCATCCCATCCCCCACACTCTGCTGTCATCCCATCCCATCCCCCACACTCTGCTGTCATCCCATTCCATCCCATCCCCCACACTCTTCTGTCATCCCATACCATCCCCCACACTCTGCTGTCATCCCATACCATCCCCCACACTCTGCTGTCATCCCATCCCATCCCATCCCCCACACTCTTCTGTCATCCCATACCAACCCCCACACTCTGCTGTCATCCCATCCCATCCCCCACACTCTGCTGTCATCCCATACCACCCCCCACACTCTGCTGTCATCCCATACCACCCCCCACACTCTGCTGTCATCCCATACCATCCCCCACACTCTGCTGTCATCCCAGCCCATCCCATCCCCCACACTCTGCTGTCATCCCATCCCATCCCCCACACTCTGCTGTCATCCCATCCCATCCCATCCCCCACACTCTGCTGTCATCCCATCCTCCCACATGCTGCTGTCATCCCATCCTCCCACATGCTGCTGTCATCCCATCCCCCCACACTCTGCTGTCATCCCATCCCCCACACTCTGCTGTCATCCCATCCCCCACACTCTGCTGTCACATCTCACACTCAACTGTCATCCCACATCCCATCCCCCACTCTCTGCTGTCACATTACACATTTAACTGTCACATGGCACACTGAACTGTCATCCCACATCATTGCCCTCCCCCACTCTTTGCTGTCACATCGCACACCCACCTGACATCCTCCATTGTGCCCCCCCCCGCACACGCACACTATACTGTCACACTACACACTCCACTGTCATCCCACATCACTGTCCCCATCCCACACTTTACTCTCACACTGGACAATCAGTTGTAACGTCACACACTCAACTGTCATCCTGCATCATTGTCCCCCCCACACACTATACTGTCACACTGCACACTCAACTGTCAACCAGCATCACTGTCCCTGTCCCATACTTTACTGTCACACTGCACATTGAGTTGTCACGTCCCACACTCAACTGTCATCCTGCATCACTGTCATCCCCCAAACTCTGCTGTCACCCTGGACACCAGTTGTCACATCGCACACTCAATTACCATCCCCATCATTGTCACCCTGCTGTCACTCTGCATCACTGTCATTCTGCACACTCTACGGTTACAGCACTCATCCTACTAATAATGCACTGTGCAGGTCTCACCTTAAAGCAGTAGTAAACCGCCACAAAAATATAACAAAAACATTGGACCCCTGCAGGATAATGTCATAATGTGCTAGTATGCACCGCAACCTGCACATGGAGCCCTCCAGGACAGCACTGTCACGGCTCCCCGGGACCGCCATCCTCACCTGGTCTACTTTCCAGGTTCGCTGGCTCCGGGTGTATAAATGGCCGGGGCCACGATGCCATCACTTCTACGCATGCGCGTGGGAGCCCTGGTTCCAGCACAGAGATCTGAAGGTATGGCTCGAGTATGGCATCCCTTCACAGAGCAGGAGCTGATGAATCCTGTTTGAATGTCTCCAAAATAGTGCAAGTTTAGGAGATATTCACTTTATTATAGGCTTACCTACGGGTATAAGTTACAAAGTGGACTTTGTACTCCAAAAATACATTTTAACCATTTTATTTATCTGTATTGCAGTTTACCCGATCTTAAAAGTGGTGGCTGCATAAGTCTTCTTTTTATGATTATACTTGTTTATTGAACGTTTGCAAATATTATGACCATCAAACATCAAAGCTCATAGTAAATTATAGCCAAATAAGTGCAACGTAGTGTACACAGCACAGAAACGTGAAAAATAAGGCACACAAATTAAACAGAAAATAATGAACAACAATGCCGTCATTTGAACCAAGCCCACTAGTCCTGAAATGGAACCAATAATACCAAATTAAAAGAGAAGTATGGGGATGTTTTTTATTTGATAATCATACTTACCTAGGTGGATGCAGCATCAGCCCAATGCTGCATCGGTCCCCTGGCACCTTTAAGACTGGGAACTGAGCGATCTAACACCTCCAATCGCTCGATTCTCAGGACTGTCAGTCACCGCTTCCTGCTCTGCTCCCCCCGCGCTCCTTGGAGCGCTGGGTTGTGGAGGGAGCGGCCGGCTCAGCCTCTCAGCGGCTTGGATTCCGACTCCATTGTCATGATCTTGCCCGAGGCTGGACCAGCTCCGCGACGTCAGGAGACAGTGGACTTACGCCCACTGTCTGCTGAAAATGGGTCACAGGAGTGTAGAACTAACTAACAAACAAGCTTTGGCTGTACTTCTCCTTTAAGGTATTCTTTTCAAACAAGAACAATGATAATAACAGCAATAACATGTAAAGTCAATTGCCATTCAGGCTAGGCAAAGATGGCCTGACATAAGTCTTCTTTTTATGCTCTTTTCCTTTACTGTATTATCACCTACTGATCCAGCCAGTAGCACCCTTGCTATTTTAGGATGTCCCCACTCTGGATGGAGGAGCAATGGAGACACCTTTGGACAACAGCATTGTCAGTCTGGGGAGAGGGTATTATTAAACACCTTTCACACTGAGGCGCTTTTCAGGCGCTTTCACTCTAAAAAAAAATGCCTGAAAAGCTCACGAAAACCTATTTTCATTCAAATCAATGATTGCTTTCACACTGGGGCAGTGCACTGGCAGGGTGGTGAAAAAACACCCCTCTCCATTGAAATGAATGGAAAGCGCTTCAAAAGCGCCTGAAAAGCTCTTCAAAAGTGCTCAGTGTTTTACTGGCAGTTTAGAAGCGCCTCAGTGTGAAAAGGGCCTTAGACTAATAGCTTTAGATGGACATGTCTAATAAATTGAAGTTGAACTCCAGCTAACACTTTATAAGCAGTTACAGCTGTTTTTTTTCCTTTTGAGATAAAGGTTTAACATAAATAAAAGCTGACTATTGTAAGTACTCCTGCCAGTGGTACATGGTTTGTCTCAGCACTCAAAGGCTACTTTCACACTGAGGCACTTTACAGGCGCTACAGCGCTAAAAATAGTGCCTGTTTAGCGCCTGCAAAGCACCTGTGTCTCCAGTGTGAAAGCCTGCGGGCTTTCACACCGGAGCGGTGTGCTTGCAGGACAGCCAAAAAAGTCCTGCAAGCCGCATCTTTGCAGCGCTATAGGAGCGGTGTATTCACCGCTCCTAAAGTGCCCCTTCCCATTGAAACCGCTTTGCCAGCGGTTTTAACCCTTTTTCGGTCACTAGCGGGGGTTAAAACTTCCCCGCTAGCGGCTGAATAGCGCCGCTAAAACAACGGTAAAGCGGCGCTAAATATAGCGCCACTTTACCGTCGACACCTGCCCCAGTCTGAAAGTACCTTTATACTTTTGCTGGATAGCTTGCTCTGTTAAAGAAATTAAAAATGTAATAGACTTAGATTGTTTTCACAGTGAAAGTGACGGCCGTTAGCGCTAAAGTGCCGCTCGTATTAGCGCCGCTTTTCGGCCAATAGCTGGGCACTTTTAACCCCAAAAAAGGCACTTTTCAGGCGTTTTGAAAGTGCAGCCCATTCATTCCAAATACAGCGTTCCCAACCCGCCCCGAAGATGTTGCTTGCAGGACTTTTCGGAACATCCCGCAAGTGCACCGTCCCAGTGTGAAAAGTCACACTGGAATGAATGGGAGGTGGTTTTCAGGCACTTAGCAGAGGCTATTTCTAGCGCTAAAGTGCCTGAAAACCGTCCCAGTGTGAAAGGGGTCTTACTGGCCAGGTCACCAGATAATTAAACTATGTTGCAGAAGGAACTTAGATTGCCTGGTTAACGTGTAGGTGGCTCCCCCAGATCAGTGGGTATAGTATGTCATTTTGTTTGGGCTAAATCTAGCCTGTTATTTTGTTATGTCTTCATTGGTCATATGTGGTCAGTTTGCATCCCTCTGCTTTCTCTTTGCATTGTACATTCTGTAGTCAGTTCAGCTACCACACCCCCTGGCCAGCCCTGCTGCTTTGATTGACAGAACTGCCAGCAGGAGCCTCACTATCAAACCAGCAGTTTAGATGAAAAGAGAAGATACACCGCCTGCACAGCCCTGCTGAATTGATTGACAGCGGCTCACAGCAAGTGTTCCCTGTCAATGTTGTAGCAGGGTTGAAGAGAGCAGACATGCTCCTGCTAGGTGTAAAGGGAAGCTGTGCATTCAGATGATCACAGAAAAAAAATTGAAAAAGGGTTAAAAATCAATGTTTTTTTAAGTAAATGCAAATTTAGATAAATAATACAATATTCTGCATTACAATTGGCTGCTATCTTAGGCTTGATTCACTTCTATGCATGTTGCTTTTGAGCGTTTCTGCAGTGCTTCTTGCTGTGCTTTCTGCATTTTTGTAACAGCATTTGTACTGTGATTTACTGCGATTTTGCTGCTAATTGTGATTTGTGTGTTTTTTTTTCCATTCACTATATATAGCTGGTTGCTAAGGAGCGGGTGGGAAAGCCAGCTGTCACATCCTTAACAACCGATGAGTCATTATCTCTCTCCGGGGACTTTCCCACTGACAGCTGAATGTAAAAAAAAAAATGCAGACCAAAAAAATTCACGAAAAAAATGGCATGGGGTCCCCCCAAAGACCATACCAGCCTCCTCAGTCTGGTATGGATTTGGAGGGGACACCCCCATGCCAAGATTTTTTTTAAAAATGGCGTAGGGTCCCCCCCAAAATCCATACCAGACCCTTATCCCAGCATGCAGCCCAGCAGGTCAGCTAAGGGAGGGGATGAGTGAGCGCCCCCCCCCCCCCCGAGCCATACCAAGTCACATGCCCTCAACATGGGGGGTGGGTTCTCTGCACCCCCCACTCCATGTCGATGGGGACAAGGGCCTCTTTCCGACAACCCTGGCCCGGTGGTTGTTAGGGTCTGTGGGCGGGGGGCTTGTTGAAATCTGGAAGCCCCCTTTAACAAGGGGACCTAGCCCCTCCCCTATATGAATGGGTATCAGGTACATCGTACCCCTGCCCATTCCCCAAAAAAGCAGTGAAATGTTAAAAAAAAAAAAAGCCGGTTTTTGACAAATCCTTTATTAAAAAATCTTCTCCCCGAGCTGTCTTCTCCTGGTGCCATTTTCTCTCGTGCTGTCTCTCCGGGTGCTGTCTTCTCCCGGTGCTGTCTTCTCCCCGAGCTGTCTCCTCACGCCGCTGTCTTCTTCCGGAGCTGTCCTCTCCCACTCCAATGTTTTCTTCCTCACAGCCGTTGTCTTCTTCCTTGCCACCGGTTACCCGCTAAAAACAAAAAAGGCCGCTCTTGTCTTGAGGCTGTCTTCCTCCATTGTGACGTCCCCCGCTGTCTGACATTTTTTATATAGCCATGGGGTTTGGCCATCCGATGACGTCACCAGAAGAGCCCGCCCCTTGTAAGGTCACACCGGGATAGACGGCTCAGGGAGAAGATGGCTCAGAGTTATTTTTTAATAAAGAATTTGTCAAAAACCGGCTCTTGTTTTTTTTTACATTTCACAGCTTTTTTGGTGACTGGGTAGGGGTACGATGTACTCGATAACCATTCACATGCCCCAAAGCACCCACCCCCCCATGTTGAGGGCATGCGGCCTGGTATTTTTCAGGAGGGGGGGAGTGCTCGCTCGTCCCCTCCCTTTCCTGACCTACCGTGCTGCATGACTGGATAAGGGTCTGTAGGAGGTATCTCTCGACGGAACATACCATTTCACAAGCACAATTGAAACCAATGCAAACAGCAGAGGGAGACTGTAGATGCCAGATTGTGCCTCACTGTTGCTGTTGTTGCTTTACAGTGTGATGAAGGTACGCTTTTGTGTGTGTTGCAGAGTGGGTTTGGTGTGTTGAATGGCGGGTTTTGCCTGTGTCTAAGGGCGGGTTGCAAAACAGCTACAACCCGCCCTGCAACTGCGAGGCTCAGTCTGACAACTACGGTCTCCCTCAGCCATTTGCATAGGTTTCAATTGTGCCTGTGAAATGGTATGTTCCATCAAGAGACAAATCCTACCGTGTGCGCATGTGCCATGGGGACGTCACGCCATACTGCGCATGCACGGGCACTTTTCAACGGCGGGCACTATCTGGTAGAACACCGGCAATTTATTTTTTACATTCACCTGTCAGCATGGAAGCCCGCTGACAGCTGATGAGTCATCGGTTGTTAATGATGTGGCGGCCAGCATCCTGGCCTGCTCTTTGGCAACCAGCTGTATACAGTGAATGTAAAAAAAAAAACCCTTAAATCGTAAAACCCAAATTGCGGCAAAATCACAGTAAAATCGCAGTAAAAACGCAGTACTTGCATTTTGGATGCGGGTCCATTGAAGTTTATTACATGCAAAACGCTGCATTTTGCGGGAAAAAAGTCCCTGACCCTTTCCAAAAACGCAGAGGCACAAAAATGCATTGATGTGAACGTGTTCCATAGGAGCCCATGTTAAAAAAAATTCCCTGCATTTCTGCAAAATGAAAAAAGCATAAAAAAATGCATTAGTGTGAATCGAGCCTATATCACATATACTTTAATAGAGAAGTATGGACACATATTTGGGTCATACCTCTTTCCTGGGTCATAGGAGTGCACTTACTGGTGCTCTTCTGTGACCCAGAATCAGCCAACAGCAGGCTAAGACCTGTTCTGCTCCAGGTTCTTGAAGCACCCAGACAAAATTGTTGGGATCCACCCAGATGCCTGACCACTAGCTGGCTCAATCTCTTAGCATGCTGTAGAGATCATGAGCTAGCAGCTCCCACCCCCTCCCCAGCCTGACTTTCCAGTGAGGGGTGGAGGAGTAGAGCTTAGAGCTGGCAAATGGCAGTCACTGCTCTGTGCCAAGAGCGGACCAAAAACATAGTGATCAGCGGACATGTAATTGCTTGATTCTTGGGCTTAGAGTCAGCAGGGGACAGCTGCATACCTCCCAACATTTTGAGATGGGAATGAGGGGCACCTTCTAGCAAACATATGTAGGCATAGGACATGCCCCCTGCCACACCCCCTTAAAGGAGAATTAACCAATACAAAAGGTTAATTAAATCTACAAGGGCTTTATTTTTACCATTACTATTCCTTTATATTGGCTTTTAAAATTTACAAATGCAGCAATTTAGAATTTGGATGAAAGGTTTAGCTCTGGGAAACACTTTTTGAAAGATAAAAATTGCATTTTATATACATCTATATAGATCAGACCAAAATGAGCGACAAATGAGGAGGAAAGAGGAACAGAGGGGCATTGCTTGAAATCAGGGACAGTCCCTCGAAATCAGGGACAGTTGGGAGCTATGCAGCTGCAGCATCGGAGGCGAGTATGAATGTTTGTTTTTTAATATGCCCACACTTCTCCATTAATGCCATTCACTAACTGCGTCATATACTGTATCAGAGGCAGACTGGTCCCCCTGGCCGCTCTGATGCGCCATAAAAAGGCTGTATCGCTGCCACTGCAGACATGCCTAAAGGCTACCTGGTGACGAGGAGTAAAATGTCCCCGCTGGTGTCCTACTGTGTGCGATGAGGACAAAGATAGAACGCAGGCCTCCCCCCAGTCATGGATGGTGTATGCTGTCCCGAGCAGAGGCCAGCTCCATGCCACACCAGAAGCTTTCTTCTCCCAGCCAGCCCGCCCCCCCCTGCAGCGACTGGCCACCCATTCCCAGCCAGTTCAAGAACCCAAAGTTGGCGCAGCAGGCGCTGTCCAGCCTGACCTGTCCAATCAGCAGGAGTGGGGTACCTGGAGTGGAGCTTCAGCCTGGGATGGGGGTCAGGAGGAGGCAGGGAAGAGGGAGAGTGGGAGGGGGGCCGAGTCACTGCACCATGGGCCTCTGGGTTGTACTTGCCTCCGGGGCCAAAAGTTGCCAATCAGTCCCTGTATTGCAAATACCAGTGATGGTGAATCTTGGCACCCCAGATGTTTTGGAACTACATTTCCCATGATGCTCAACTACACTGCAGAGTGCATGAGCATCATGGGAAATGTAGTTCCAAAACATCTGGGATGCCAAGGTTCCCCATCACTGGTATATACTGTACATGGCAGGCTGAACAAGAGAAAATCCAGCCACTTCCCTTATCCACACAAACAGCATTGATGGAAGGATCTCCACTGTGGGTCTTTGAATTTAGGCAGTCGGGTACAATGGCTTTGCCGAACAATGACCACATCTGACCGTATGCAGACACTTTCAGCCAATCATTTTCCACCTGGCCCAATCAATCTTTAAATGGACATTTGTCAAGCCGGGTCATGCTTGCAGGGCCAGCCATGGCTCAAATATTGGCTGATCCGGCAGGAATTGGCAGAAATTTGAGCTGGTTAGCTCCGTCTTATGCCATGTTTGAATTTGCTCATAGTTCCACTTTATGTTGATTTACAGGAAATACCAATAAAGATGAAGCACAGGCAAGCAGCCAACATTCTGATGAATTCTGTGTAAATATTTGTCTTTTGTAGAAACATTTCATACAGGAAAAAAAAGGTTTTATTTTAATATTTTATAGAGTTTTTTGGGAAGAGTGCCCCTAGGCTGGCATCATGGCACATCCCTAGGCAAACAACCTTTTCTGACTCTTAGTAAACACTCTGCTGGATAAACTGGTTCTTCTCTGCATATATAAAAGTTCTGCCTGCGAATCCGGCCAGACTGACACTAGAACAATAGCGGGGAGAATTCTTATGCATGTATCACAGAAGACAAGAAACATACAGAAAGTATTGACAGTCCTAGGCAGGGGGCAATGATAGGCAGAGGGCAATGAGGATGGGCTGAAATGCACCAACCAATCAGAGATCACCCTCTGATTACTGGGAAATAAAGCTGATTGCTTGTTATGGATTATTGCAGTTTGTACATTGCCATTGCATAATGTAATTAAATCAGGGTTCACACCTAGCACTGCGTGAACACGTGTTTTTTTTTGTACATTTACTCTGCATGTTTTTGCACTGTATGCAAAGGGCAGCATGTTAATTTTATTGGGCTGACCTACAGGCTACAAACGTTCCAAAGAAGCTCCTGTACATTTTTTGGTGTTGAGCTTTGCACATCTATCAGCAAACTAAAAAAATGACCAGCCTAATGCCCCGTATACATTGTCGGATTTACAGACGGAAAATGTTCGATGGGAGCTTTTTGACGGAAATTCCTACCGTGTGTAGGCTCCATCGGAAATTTTCACAATTCCGACGCACAAAGTTCCACACGTGCTCGGAATCAAGCAGCACTGGCTCAATAGCTGGCTATTGAACTTCATTTTTCTCGGCTCGTCGTACGCGTTGTACGTCACCGCGTTCTTGACGTTCGGAATTTCCAACAAGATTTGTGTGGCCGTGTGTATGCAAGACAAGTTTGAGCCAACATCCGTCTGAAAAAATCCATGGATTTTGTTGTCGGAATGTCCGATCAATGTGCGATCGTGTGTACGCGGCATAAGACATTGCAGTGCTCAATCTTTTGTTGTAGGTATTGCGATTGCCTAGGAATCTGCAGAGGAGAATCAATCATTTGGGCACCTTTTAATTACTGTATTTATCGGCGTATAACATGCGCCGGCGTATAACACGCACCCCCAGTTTAGGAGGGATTAGGAGGGATGTTTAAGGAAAAAAAACTTTTAGGAGGGAAGTTTAAGGAAAAAAATTAACATTTTAAATGCCCATCAATTCAGCCTTGCACAGCGACCATCTGCAGCCTTGCAGTGTCCATCTGCAGCCTTGCACAGCAACCATCTGCAGCCTTGTCCAGTGTCCACCTGCAGCCTTGTCCAGTGTCAGTCTGAAGCCTTGCAGCATGTTTGTTTTTTACATTTTCCGCCACCGCCGCCGAGATATTCGACTCCTCTCGCCGTCGACACAGAGCGAGCCGAGTGTACTGTGTACTCGGCTACTCGGCTCCACTCGCAGTCACACCCCCGTCCCACCCCTTGGCCCGGCTCCTATGATGGACACAACACCAGTCCAATGGCGGGACGTAGGAGGCGGGACTGGGCATAACTGCGAGCGGAGCCGAGTACACAGTACACTCGGCTCGTTCAATGTCGGCGGCGCTCCTCTTGCCCACAGACAGCGGGGGGGGGATCGGAGTATAACACGCACCCACGATTTTCCCCTGATTTTAAGGGGAAAAAAGTGCGTGTTATATGCCGATAAATACGGTAGCTAGTGAAGTGCTGCATGGCTAAGTGCTTTTCTCTTGGTAATATAGTAGATTCCTTGAAGACCAGGCCTTTTCTGGAACTTTTTGTGTACATGTAACAATCAGTATTTTTTGCAAGAAAATATCTTAGAACACCCAAACATTATATATTTTTTTAAAGCAGAGGCCTTAGAAAATGAATCGGTGGGTTTTGCAATTTTTTATGTCACATGGTATTTTCGTAGCGTTTTTTTCAAATGCAATTCTTTGGGGAAAAAATACACTTTTTTGAATTTGAATACAAGAAAACACAATAGATAACCCAATTTTTAGGCTCCATGCACACAGGACATTCAAAAAGTCTTTCTGGATGTCGGATTGCTGGCAGGAAAATGCTGCTTTAAAAACGCGCCTTTAACAATGCTTTTTAGTTGCGGTTATGTGCATTTTTGAGCATTGTTCTGCATCAATATTTTGGGGTGTTTTTGTAATATTACACCAGCTTAAATTCAGCTCTGCAATGTAAAAAATGCTGAACGCTGATAAAAGTGCGTTCAGCAATTTTTGTGGTCAGAAGAACTGCTCTTGAATGCATTTTTATGGCGATCAGACAACAGCCCATAAACTCCCCTGCTGATAAACTTCAAAAATGACCATGTGTGCAAAAACATGAGTTTATCAGCTGCAGTGTGCATGAGGCCTTGATGATGTTGCACCGAGTAAATAGATAACAAACATGTCTTTCTTTAAAATTGTGCACCCCCATGCAAGCACGAGAAACAATGTAAATTTTGCTATCCATAGGTGACTCTTTAAAAACTTTTACAAACTACCACTTTACACAGAAGGTCTGGTGCTAAAATTACTGCCCACAAGCTGATGTTTGCGGTGTTATCACATGTGTGGGAGGATCGCTGTTAGGGTGCGTGCAGGACCAACGCATTTGTTCACCTTTGCGCACAGGGGGACAGATCACTTTAATTTACTATTATTTATTTATTTTATTTTTACACTGTTGCTTTAAAAAAAACTTTTCTTTTTTTTCACTTTTATTGCTGCCACAAGGAATGTAAACATCCCTTGTGACAGCAATTGGCAAGTGATAGGTACTCTTTATGGAGAGATCTAGGGTCTATAAGACTCCACTTAAAGCGGAGTTCCACCCTAAAGTGGAGCTTCCGCTCATCGGATTCCTCCCCCCCTCCGGTGTCACAATTGGCACCTTTCAGGGGGGAGGGGGGTGCAGATACCTGTATAATACAGGTATCTGCACCCACTTCCGGGTATAGCTAGCCGCAGCTAGCCGCAGACTCCCCGCCCACCCCCGTTGTTTTGTGGGAAATACACAGTTCCCACAACACAACGGGGACCAGTGTAGATGCGCAGCGTGATTCGCGCATGCGCAGTAGGGAACCGGGCAGTGAAGCCGCAACGCTTCACTTCCTGATTCCCTCAGTGAGAATGGCGGCGGCAGCACCCGAGGATCGAGGGACGGCTCGGTCTCGGGTGCCGACATCGCTGGACCCCGGGACAGGTAAGTGTCCTTATTTTAAAAGTCAGCAGCTGCAGTATTTGCAGCTGCTGACATCTAAAATTTTTTTTTTTAGTGAAACTCCGCTTTAATAGCATTTGATCACACCAAGATCAGTGAGATAAACTGCTTTTGATTTTTAAAAATGGCGCTGTTTACATCCAGGTAACCCCGAAGCAATGGTGGCTGGTGGTTTTTTTTGGGGGGGTGGCAAATACAAACCCCCCCCAGTCCAACCCCCCCCATGCTCCCACTCGGTCAGGTCACCCGCACCCCCCAGGGGGTCTTGCGATCGGACATCCAGCCCCGCACTTACATCATCTATGTTCCAGGCGGGCAGCACTCCTACGGGTAGCGGGTGCGCGTCTCTTCCTCCTCTGCATCACAGCAGCTTCCAGCATGCGTCTCCTCCTTCCTCCTCCTAGGCGTCCAAAAGGATCACCTGTCCTTTCAGCCAATCATGTGACGGGTCTCAGGACACACTTCCTGATTTTCCGGGAGGAGGATCAGTGTGAGAATAGCAAATATTCATTTGCTATTGTCATACAACTGGGTGGGCTCGGAGCGCAGTGCTCTGACCCCCGAGCCCACCCTTTTTTGAAGCCTATTAAAGCCTCTGGCTCTAATCGCGTGCTCAAAAAAAAAAACCAACCCAACCCCCCCCCCCATATGGAATCCCTGCATGTAGATTGGGAGGCCGGACCTATGGATAGGGGGGTGGCGCCCGTGCACCCCTAATGGATGGGCCGCTATTACCCGGAAGTGATGTGACGTCAGCACTTTGGGGTTACTATATCATAGAGCCCAACAAAGCCAATAGGGTCTTTGCTGGACTCTATGATCATGCGGTGGAAACGCTGGCTGGTCAATCAGGGTTCCTGGTGGGACAGGAGATCCCAGTAAATCTGCGCAAGACGGTGGGGGGGATGTCCCCTCCCGCTGCTTGTACAAGCAATCCAGCAGCTAGTTAGCCACTAGGATTGCTTTTACAAGAGAGACGACTGCTGGCTCTAAAAAACGGTACCAGGATCATGCCTGCAGCTGCAGGCATCATCCAAGTGTAACCACTTGAAGTCCAGCATATATAAATTATCATGGATTTGATTTCAAAGACTTGCATGCCATATACATAGATTTTTTAATGGATTTCAACCACTTTTAACTAATGTAAAACTCAATGGATTAGGGTGCCTAACAAGGAATGTATTAGGTAGTGACAGTGGGAGGATGCATGGTCCACCCAATCAATCTTGCATACAAAGCTGTTTAGATGTAATTGAAATTGATAGAACATTGGTCCACAGTGACCAGGTATCCACTAACTATTTATAATCCTGTGTGTTTCATGAAGCCACCAAAGAGCCTAGGTATGAAAAGTACAGTGGAACCTTGGTTAATGAGTAACGTGGTTAACGAGTGTTTTAGAAGTCGAGCAACTTTTTAAAAAAAATTCTGACTCAGTTTGCGAGTGTTGTCTTGCAAAATGAGCAGAATTCAAGCTAATGTGGTGTGCAGTACCGCATTTGGCCAGAGTGACACTCAGAACGGTTTGGAGCCATTCAGAGCCGTTCGGAAATACTCAGAAACACTCGGAAATACTCAGTTTCTGAGCCTTTCCGAGGGTTTCTGAGTTCAGCTGAGCTGTCCCCAAGTATTTCCGAGGCTCTCTGGCGCCCCCTCTGGCCACATGCGGCACTGCATGCAATAGAAGTCAATGCGGAACAAATTATCTTTGTTTCCATTGACTTCTATGGGGAAACTCGTTTTGATATGCGAGTGCTTTAAAAATGTAACAAAGATTAGCCTTTCTGAGGTCGATCTAATAAAGGTCTATTAAAGCTGAACTCTATACAGGTAAAAAGACACAAATGAATGCAATCAATAATTCATCCTTAAATGTATTATTTACGCCCAAGCAGTGTAAGCACCTGAATCTGACCTGATATCAGCCTCATGCAGTCCCTCTAGAGCAGGGCTAGAGTGTGAGAGGAAGCAGCAATACAAGGAGCCAATCAGATTATATGCCAACAAGAGTGACAGAAAGATGAGCTTATCACTGTGCTGCTTCTCATTTTACTTTCCATTCCCAGGCTGGGGCGGGTGCAGGATGAAGAAAGAGGTGATCCCAGATGCCGCACATCCATACAGTTCTATGATGTGATGAGAGTGACAACCTCAGCCTGGACTCCAACCATCCCGGAGCTTAATCATGGGTTCCCATGATTAAGCTCCAGGGGGCAGAGCAAAATGCAATGGGGGGGTGGCCTGGCTGAAGTCCAGGCTGAGGTTGTCCTTCTCATCACCATCGTAGGACTGCATGGACGTGCGGCACCGGGGATCACTTCTTTCTTCTCCCTTGAGCTATAGCTTAGAGCCAGGACAGGCTCTGTCCTTTGCCAGCACTCTCTGCAGCGGAGGTGGAGGAATCCATACACATATCCCATATCGGTGAGCCTGAGTGGCACACAAAGCAATACCAGGGTTCACAGCGGGTGCAGGATGACCTGGGTTCAGAGGACGTGGTTTGAATGATGCTGGCCATTAGACTAATGACATCTATTGGTAGTTAAAAGGAATGCAAGGGAAATCTGCAGCAAAGGCTGGTTTTGTTTTATCTTTTAATAATTTATTCATTTTTACCTTGTTATTTTTGGCTGGAGTTCTGTTTTAAAAAGTGCATGAGTACAGCTCTGACATTGGCTTGATTGTGGGCCAGAAATTACTGGGTAGGCTTAGCTATGATTTTGGCTTCAGCACATTTTCTCTAGGGGCTTTAATGTCTTTGACAGTAGCATGTGTTTATATCTGTTTTGCCAGCTTGTAACATTTGCTGGGAGGGCAGAGGTGTAGCTTGAAGCTTGTGGGCCCCAATGCAAAAGTTGACCTGCCCCCCCCCCCCCACTACTTCCAACGTGCGTGCAGATACAGAGTTCCTCTTTACATCAGAGGACAGGGATTACCGCTGGAGAATCAGAGGACAGGGATTACCGCTGGAGAATCAGAGGACAGGGACCACTGGCAGGTCACTTGACAGAGCTCCTTTCCCATCCCAGCATTGTATACAGCTCCTCCCCCTAACACTACACAGGGCTGAAATCACATTCCTTTACACACAGTCTGTCAGTCACAGGGTGTATTTGGCTTTTATGTTGCCCTTCTGACCGGTGAAAATCTCTGGTCGGAACGGCAGTGTAGTTTCAGTAGGCAGATACACCCTGTGCAGATCATGGCTAACTGGCTGTGTTATAAAGGAATGTGATTTCAGCCCTGCGGAGGAGGAACTTTATAGAGTGCTGTAATGGGAAAGGAGCTCAGCAGCCGGGCAAAGCATGCAGTGTGGAGTGGGTGGTCAGGGGGCTTTGGGGGGGCAACTTAGATCTGGGAGGGCAAAGCCATGTGACACAAAATCTGGAGCCTGCAGCCCTTCAGGAGCCCCCCGAGGAGGTGTTAAGGGATTTGTTTTAGCAATTTCTGAAGGTTTCTCTGTCAGTGTTGGCAGGTGTTGGGGGAATGTCACCTCCCAAAGGTGTGTGTCTTTTCCCCAGTTGTCAGGGAAGCGGGGTAAGTAGACATCCCCAGGTGGGGGGGGGGGTACAGAGAATCCCAGCTGGTGACTAGGAGACACTGAGCAGTGCCATACCTCACCAGTGACATCGGTCCCACCATGGCTACAGGACGGCACTCTCCTCCTCTTGCCTCGCCGAGCTCGGTTACCATTCCATGTTGACAGCACACAGCACAGACACTTCCCCATCCTGGGCTGTTCTCACCTCGTGCTCCTCTCCATTCTGGAAATGGCTCACAGCTTCTCCCCAGCCAATGGGAACAAAGGGGTGTGGACTGTAAAAGGCAAAGTAGAAGTCCGGTACTGGAGCGTGGCTGTGGAGCCCTAGGGCAGATCGGAGCTGGATTTTGTGGAGGATATGATAATATGACAGGGAGGCTGCAGGGGCCCCCTGGAGCTAGGGGCGGGGTTGCGATTGTGACCCCTGCAACCCCTTATGCTACGCCCATGTGGGAGGTAACTGAAAAGTATACAAGGCCCAACTTGGCCAGTCAGGCTTGATGGGTGAGTAGAGCAATTATTCCACCTATGACTGTGAATTCCCTTTTATTGCGTACGAACAAATATAGTGTCAGGTTCCTCCAGCACTAGAAGTGATAAAAAAGATCTGATCCAAATATCTTTGTAATAGTTAGAAAACAAAAAAAAAAGTTTTTTGATCTTCTTAAAGGCAAGGTTCACACTACCCAATCCAGTGAAAAGCAATCTGCGGTGGATCCCTTTTTGGCGTGCACTAGGCTGCCACTGTCAGGTGTTCAGGAGGCAATCCTGCCACCTCCTGAAGGCCTGTTTATAATCTGGCTAATAAGCCACTACAGCAAGCATTTGGCTTATGGTTGCGTCGTGCCTTCAGTGACTTGAATGGCCGAGCTTCATAGGTAATGCCACCTGTTAATTTGGCATGTTGTGTTAAAATCATCACAGTAGTGACGCAAAGCATCATGGCTGCTGCAGGTGAACAGCCTCCTCCAGCTGTATTTTACATATTTAGGTGGGCATTTTGGGGGGGGGGGGGGCAGTAAAACCCCTGCTTAGCTTCCTGTTTAGCCAGGCAGGTGACAATATTGTTGCACTGGCTGAGACTTGCGGAATGAATCAGAAATGAGACAATGAGAGAATTAGGATTCTCAGATTCCCCACCCAGTGAGCACATAGGAAGCTGAAATAGGAAATTGCTGTCACCTGCCTGGCTGGGCAGAGTAATAGAGCTGTGTTCAGAACTGCAACTGAACTACAAATCATTTGGCAAGGAAATCTATTCTGTGTTCAGTGGTGTAGTTAAAGTGGTTGTTAAGCCGCTCTAACCTGTATACACCATCAGCACTACCTACTATTGTAGTATCTGCCTCTGTGTATGATTTATAAAAAAAAATGCTGCAAATACCTCATTTTACTGGTGAGATTGCGATCACATGACTGCCCAACTTTCTTTTTTCCTGCTCTGAGAGATGCAGTGGGCAGGGCTGAGATTCCTCTGCTGATGTCAGTCTGGAGATGAGGAGGAGAGGAGGCGGGAGCTGGCTGGTCATGTGATCGCAATCTGGGTTCCTACATGAGGTATTTACAGCATTTATATTTATAAATCATTCACAGAGATGGACACTGCAATAGGAGGCAGTGCTGATGGTGTATACAGGTTAGTGTTAAGAGAGCAGCAGGGGGGGGGGGGGAGGGGCGGCTCACATACAGACAGAGAGGGGAGGGGGGGGAGGACACAGGAGCAGAGAGGAGACAGATAGCAGGCTGTTGATGACAGAGGCACGTAAACTGACCACGGTGTCTGGTCTCAGCAACCATGATACACCGTGGTCAGTTTACAGAGGGGTGGGGAGGGGAGAAACTGGCAGTAGCAGCTAGGTTTTTTAGGTGTTACAGGGGGCCAAATGACACAGGACAAGCACTGTGTCATATAACATGCTTTAACCACTTAAGCCCCGGACCATTTGGCTGGCCAAAGACCAGAGCACTTTTTG
The DNA here is from genome assembly GCF_042186555.1 of Aquarana catesbeiana. NCBI lineage: Eukaryota > Metazoa > Chordata > Amphibia > Anura > Ranidae > Aquarana > Aquarana catesbeiana. The sequence continues at coordinate 89,657,130 of NC_133335.1, forward strand.
CGATTCGGCACTGTGTCTCTTTAACTGACAATTGCGCCGTCGTGCGACGTGGCTCCCAAACAAAATTGACGTCCTTTTTTTCCCACAAATAGAGCTTTCTTTTGGTGGTATTTGATCGCCTCTGTGTTTTTTATTTTTTGCGCTATAAACAAAAAAAGAATTTTGAATTTTGAAAAAGAAAAGCTATATTTTTTCTTTTTGCTATAATAAATATCCCCAAAAAATATATAAAAAAACATTTTTTTTCCTCAGTTTAGGCCGATACATATTCTTCTGCGTATTTTTGGTAAAAAAATCGCAATAAGCGTTTATTGATTGGTTTGCGCAAAACTTATAGCGTCTACAAAATAGGGGATAGTTTTATGGCATTTTTATAAATTTTTTTTTTTTTTTACTAGTAATGGCGGCGATCAGCGATTTTTATCGTGACTGCGACATTATGGCGGACAGATCAGACACTTTTGGCGCTTTTTTGGGATCATTCACATTTATACAGCGACCAGTGCGATTAAAAATGCATTGATTACTGTGTAAATGTGACTGGCAATGAAGGGGTTAACCAGGAGGGGGCGCTTCAGGGATTAAGTGTGTCCTAGGGATGTGCTCTAACTGTAGGGGGAGGGACTACGTGTGACACGACACTGATCATCACTCCCGATCACAGGGAGCTGTGATCAGTGCCAGTGTCATTAGGCAGAATGGGGAAATGCTTGTTTACATTAGCATTTCCCCGTTCTTCCTCTCCGTGAGACGATCGCGGGTATCCCCACGGACATCGAGTCCGCGGGACCCGCGATCACACTCACGGAGCGCACGGAGCGGGCACCCGCAGGTCGCTTCTTAAAGGGCAACCTACAGGTACGTTATTCTGCCTGCACGTGCCCTTCTGCCGCAGTATATGTGCGTGAAGCGGTCGGGAAGCGGTTAAAGGAGCAGGATCCATTTTTTTTTTTGGGTTAACAAACGCTTTAAAGGATTTTGTACAGTTGCACCTGCCAACCACTGCTACTCCGCCCTCTACATACTAGTTAACTAGAGTACAGCCATCTGTTCAAGCAAAGGTACCCCATGTGTAAAGCAGTGACCCCAGAAGAACCCACCCCGGGGTAGGCCTTACATGTCACCCTTGCTTGGTGCCCAACGAGGAAGGGAACATGGAGGACATGACACCCTATCTACTACCCCCCTCTACCACCCTCCTACAAGCTGGCCACAGATGGATCAAAATTCAACCAGTTTAGCTGGCCAAATTGCAATCTATTTATGGCCACTCCTGCTCGACAGAAATCAATCTAGCGGTTGTCTTCTATTAACTTCAGCAGCTGCAGCCGGTAATCAGTGTATTCTGCCAGCTGAGAGTCCCACTGTCAGAATACAATGTTCCAGTGAGGAGGATTCCTCCATCCATCTTAATTGTGTGGATGGAGGAATCTGTTTGTTTTTATTTGTTCAGCCCACTTGCCAAATAAAAAAAAAAAAAGACCCATCTATGGCCAGCATAGGTTGGGCCTGGGCACATCCTAATCCCTATGTGCGACGCAGATTCCCCTTGCTGCCCGGCCATACCACCCCCCCCCCCATTTACCCCATCCCCTGTTTCAGGATAGAGAGTGGGGAAGGGGCCAGTAAATACATCATTTACTGGCCCCTCCTTTTCTTAAAGTGGAGTTCCACCCAAAAATGGAACTTCCGCTTTAAGGGAAGGTGACCCCCTGACATGCCACATTTGGCTCCAGCTCCCACTTCCTCCCGGGGGACCATGGCACCGTAAGTAGGTTCACCTCTCCCCCCTCCCTCTCGGCAATCATCTGGGACACGTCAAAGGTCCCAGATGATTGCCCGGCCAGTCACAGCGCGGCTCACGCATGCGCAGTGCGTGCCCGACTGTGAAGCCACAGCCGTGCGCCCACAGTGACAATGCCGGCGCAGCAGAAAGGAGGTGGAGACGAGCGGGACTTCATTCCTCCGCATCGCTGGACCCTGGGACAGGTAAGTGTCCAATTATTAAAAGTCAGCAGCTGCAGTATTTGTAGCTACTGACTTTTATTTTTTTTTTTTTAGTCGGAACTCCGCTTTAATGAACACAATGGGGTTGATTTACTAATGGCTAATAGGCTGTGCACTTTGCAAAGAACAGCTGCTCCAGAGCATAGTAAATGAGCAGAAGCTCTGCTGACTTCCATCATCCAATCATGTGCAAGCAAAAATGCTGTTTTTTTTTTTTTTGCACGTGGTTGGGTACTCTTTGCAAAATAAAGCTTTACCCAATTTTCTAAGCTCTGGAGCAACTGAACTTTGCAAAGTGCACAGTCTATTTGCCTTTAGTAAATCAACCCCAATGAGTGATCGGTACTCAGAACTGAGAGAGTTTGAGCTTTAGGGTGCACACCCTAATGCAATAGGCTGCGCACACCTATGATGGCCAGCTTGAAGCTTAGACTAGAAGAATTTTGATTGGAAAGTTTTGTTTCTAATGGTTAGTGGGGTGAAACTAGTGTTCATTTTCAATCGTAGTGATGAGTAAACTTGAGAAGGAGCAGGGTGGAAAGTTGCTTTCCTGGCACCAATGTGGCAGCATACATGTGGTAGTGTTCTTCCATGGATTGGCACCAGGAAAGGAAAATTATGGTAAGAATTTGATACACTATTTCGTTATTTGACTGAATAGTACCTATAGACCCGCCCACTGCCTTGCACTGTCAATCAAAAGCCAGGTGGACCTGATGGGGAACTAATCTCTCCATCCTACTACAAAACTCCTTGGCCGCATGTCTTGTGACCAGCGCAGTGGCCGGGGAGGGAGGACGGAGTGTGCAACATTGACCGCAGTGACCAACACTGACAGATCTATCTACCTTTCTGTGACATGTACAGTCGTGGACAAAATTTTTGAGAATGACACAAATATTAATTTTCACAAAGTCTGCTGCCTCAGCTTTTATGGTGGCAATTTGCATATACTTCAGATAGTTAGAAAAAGTAATCAGATGAACTGCAATTAATTGCAAAGTCCCTCTTTGCTATGAAAATTAACTTAATCCCATAAAAAACATTTCCACTGCATCTGCGAAGAAGGCATCAGGGCGCACAAGAAAATCCAGCAAGTGCCAGGACTGTCTCTAAGGCCGCGTATACACGAGGGGAATGTCCGACAGAAAAGTCAGACGGAAGCTTTTCTTCGTCTATTCCGATTGTATGTATGCCTCATCGGACTCTTTTTTTCGAAAATTCTGAAGGACCTAGAAATGGAACATGTTCTAAATATTTCCGACGGAACCAGTTCCTATCGGGAAAACCGCTCGTCTGTAAGCTGTTCAGACGGACCAAAACAACGCATACTCTGAAGCAAGTACGAGACGGAAGCTATTGGTTACTGGCTATTGAACTTCCTTTTTCTAGTCCCGTTGTACGTGTTGTACGTCACCTCGTTCTGGATGGTTGGACTTTGGCGTGACCTTGTGTATGCAAGACCGCTTGAGCAAAATTCCGTCGGAGTTCTGTCGGAGAAACCTTCGGTATTTATTCCGACGGCAAAACCGGTCATGGGTACGCAGCATTACAGTTTATTCGGCTGTGGGATCGGGGCACACCAATGTAGAGCTTGCTCAGGAATGGCAGCAAGCAGGTATGAGTACATCAGCACACACACAGTGAGGAGAAGACGTTTGGAGGATGGCCTGGTGTCAAGAAGGGCTGCAAAGAGGCCACTTCTCTCCAGGAAAAACATCAGGGACAGACTAATATTCTGAAAAAGGTACAGGGAGTGGACTGCTGAGGACTGGGGTAAAGTCATTTTCTCTGATGAATCCCCTTTACGGTTGTTTGGGGCATCTGTAAAAAAACCTTGTCTGGAACAGAACAGGTGAGCGCTGCCATCGGACCTGTGTCATGACAACAGTAAAGCATCCTGAGACCATTCATGTGTGGGGTTGCTTCTCAGCCAAGGGAGTGGGCTCACTCACAATTTTGCCTAAGAACACAGCCATGAATAAAGAATGGTACAAAAATATCCTTTGAGAGGAACTTCTCCCAACCATCCAAGAACAGTTTGGTGAGGAGCAATGCCTTTTCCAGCAGGAAGGAGCACCTTGCCATAAGGAAAAATAATAACCAATTGGTTTGGAGAGCAAAACATCAAAATGATGGGTCCATGGCCAGGAAACTCCCCAGACCTTAATCCTATTGAGAACTTGTTGTCAATCCTCAAAAGGCGTGTGAACAAAAAAACCCCACAAATTCTGACAAACTCCAAGCATTGATTATGCAAGAATGGGCTGCCATTGGTCAGGATGTTGCCCAGAAGTATATTGACAGTATGCCAGGGGGAATTGCAGAGATCTTGAAGAAGAAGGGTCAACACTGCAAATATTGACACTTTGCATAAACTTCATGTCATTGTCAATAAAAGCCTTTGACACTTATGAAATGCTTGTAATTATACTTCAGTATACCATAGTAAAATCTCCTGAAAAGATCTAAAAACGCTGAAACAGCAGACTTTGTGAAAATTAATACTTGTGTCATTCTAAAAACTTTTGGCCACAGCTGTACATGAACTGGGTGCAAGCAGCAACAATTTGAGTTCTGTGATGGAATTGTAACGTGAGTCTACAAGATCATTTCTACATTCCTCCCAGTGTGCTCTATCAGCCAGTTCAGAAGACATGTTCATATAGGAAAAGTAGGTGAAGGTTATCTGACTCCACAGCCAAGTGTGCCTGGAATTTGTATTTAAAGATTAGTAAGTATGTGTGCAGGGGATGTGACAAGCAGGGCTGGCCCAAGACATTGTGCTGCCTGGGTCCAAGAACGAAATGCTGCCCCCCCCCAAAAAAAAATCACGCCCACCAAAAGGCCCCCACATCCATTATTTTATATCATGATAATTAAAACTAAAATGTAATTTATCAGGAAGTCAGATTTACATGCAACAGCACTTTGTCTATATGCAAAATTATATGACATACCATTATGTTCAATTCCAATGGGTGGGTTAGGACAGTATAGGGGTGGGCTAGGGCAGTATAGGGGGTGGGCTAGGGCAGTATAGGTGGGCTAGGGCAGGATATAGATAGGCTAGGGTAGTATAGGGGCAGGCCAGGGCAGTATATAGACAGACTAGGGTAGTATAGGGATAGGCTAGGGTAGTATAAAGACAGGCTAGGGTAGTATATGGACAGGCTAGGGTAGTATATGGCCAGGCTAGGGTAGTATATAGACAGGCTAGGGTAGTATATGGACAGGCTAGGGTAGTATATAGACAGGCTAGGATAGTATATAGACAGACTAGGGTACTATATGGACAGGCTAGGGTAGTATATAGACAGGCTAGCGTAGTATATAGACAGGCTAGCGTAGTATATAGACAGGCTAGGGTAGTATTTAGACAGGCTAGGGTAGTATAGGGGCAGGCTGAGGTAGTATATAGAGAGGCTAGGGTAGTATAGGGGCAGGCTAGGGTAGTATATAGACAGGCTGGGGTAGTACAGTATATGGACAGGCTAGGGCAGTATACGGGTCGGCTGGGGTAGTATATAGACAGGCTAGGGTAATATAGGGGCAGGCTAGGGTAGTATACGGACAGGCTAGGGTAGTATATGGACAGGCTAGGGTAGTATATGGGCAGGCTAGGGCAGTATATGGGCAGGCTGGGGTAGTATATAGACAGCTTAGGGCAGTATAGGTGTGGGCTAGGGTAGTATAGGGGCAGGCAAAATGGCCCGGGGGGGCAGTTGTCATCATGACACACAAAACTGCTGAAAAAAATCTTGGTCATCAATTTTCTGGGTAAATAGAAGAGAAGGAGAGGGGGGCGTGGTTCAATTTGCTACCCCTCTTAAAGTGCTGCCTGGGTCCAATGGACCCACTGGGACCCATGGCCAGCCCTGGTGACAAGGCTGGGTATAGTATATCAATGTTACCTTTATAGAGATAGAATAAACACTGCAAATCATTTCCAATACACATTTTACAGGCTTATCCTAATTATCCTTGGCTTCCAAATTATAATTGTAAGTTGACCCTATAACATTTATCCTGTCCACCAACCAATTCCAAACTATTAAAGTAGAACTCCAGCCTTCCTTTAAGCCTTGCACACTTGTACACCTGTGCTGAAATTACTTACTCTGACTTCCCTGCATACTGTGAGCTTCTCACAGTGTGCATTAGAAGCTGTATCAAGTGCTATGATGGTTTTAGGAAGCTGTTTAAAACCACTCCCATCAGCAACATTCTGGCTGCTTTGCATAGAGGAGCACAGAGACTTAATGACATCACTAAGTCTAAAATAAGATATGCAATGAAAATAGATATTAGCTATTATCATGTTGATGGAAAGGGTGGGGGGGAGGGGATGATTGACTAGGGGAGGCAAATATAAGTAGATTTAAAGGAGAAGTACAGCCAAAGCTCATTTGGCTGTACTTCTGTGGATCACACGAGTGCAGTTCATTCTGCATTCCTGTTACCTATTTTCAGCAGACAGGGGGCTAAAACTCACTGTTGGCTGAAGTCATAGAGCTGGCCCAGGCTCGGGAAAGATTGCGCCCACATGCCTGGACCAGCTCAGCTCAGAAAGCCACTGGGAGCCTGAGCTGGCCCCACCCCCACTCCCTCTACAGCCCAGCGCTCCAGTGAGCAGGGAGGAGGGGTGGCAGAGCAGACATCGGTGACTGATAGTCACCAGCCCTCTGTTTAGGGAGCTCTAAGAACAGTGGTGGACCGTCCATAATCCATGCACCCGGCCCCCTAATCTACATGCAGGGCGCGGGATGCATGGATTCCAAGGGTTTTTTTTTTTTTTTTTTTTTTTTTAGAAGCACATGATTAGAGCCCGAGGCTGGCTTCAAAAAGGTGGGCTCGAGGCGCAGAGCACTGTGCCCTGAGCCCACCCAGTTGTGTGACAATAGCAAATAAATATTTACTATTGTCTTCCTGATTCTCCTCCTGAGACCCGTCACCTGATTGGCCGAGAGGAGAAGGGATTCTATTGGTCGCCTAGGAGGGAGAAGGAGACGCACGGCGGAAGCCACCATGATGCCGAGGAAAAGGAGACGCAGGGGAAGCCTCCGCCCAGAGGAAGCGCTGCCTGTGACCTAGATGGGGTAAGTGCGGGGCTGGTGACCGACCAAACAACCGGAGGGGGGCCAAAAAAATATACCACCAACCGCCACTGTCTAAGAACCATGCGATCGGTGGTGTTTAATCGCTCGGTTCTCCGCATTAGAGCCGACAGGGGACCGATGTAGCATCCACCTAGGTAAGTATGATTCTAAAATTTAATTCCCATACTTCTCTTTTAACCTAAATGTATTCTTAAAATAAAGTCTTCATCTTCACATTCAGCTTTAAATCTGTATTGTGCTCCATTTTAAACACTATAAAGTAATGGTGCTGTCTAAGAGCAGACAAGTTATTCAGATATGCTAGAAAGAAAATACAGCTAACTAGTGATGTGTAAATCGGTCTAAAACCAGCTGACTCAGCAAATTGCAAATTTTTCAGATCTACATGCAAATAATCAGGAGAACAAAAGAACTCGCTGAACTGGCGATTCTCTCCTGATCCCATTAGAATAAACAAACACAGAACATACATTGGAGAGAATATGCTTCTTTCTATGTTACACAGGAGCCGTACTGTCATTTATCCACCCCCTTCCTCCATCCATTCACAGAATGCCTTGTATTTTGTAATGGGCTCACAGAATACAGTTCTGGTGCTAACTGTAAAGGTTAGGATATACCCTCACTTGTCATGTCTCTGAGACAGAAAGTGAAGAGATGTCTCCTTCATGGTAACACATATAATAAAAAATTTTTTTCATATGCAAAACTAGAAAAAAAATGTGTTTTGGTTGGAGTTCTACTTTAGCTTACTACTTAAATCCCTAAACTTCAATTTTAAGGGTGGGTATCATCATGGAATGCATACACTGTACACTCTTTCTTTAAACTTTATTAAAGCGGAGTTCCACCCAAAAATGGAACTTCTGCTTTAAGTGATGGTGACCCCCTGACATGCCACATTTGGCATGTCATTTTTTTTTTGGAGGGGGAGCAGATACCCTTATTTTAGAGGCATCCAGCTCCCCCTCCCTTCTGGCAATCTTCTGGGACATGTCACAGGTCCCAGAAGATTGCCTGGCCATTCACAGCACGCAGCGTGGCTCATGCATGTGCAGTGCGTGTCCGGCTGTGAAGCCACAGCCAGGCACATATCGTAAGAATGCCGGCGCAATGGAGAGGAGAGGGAGCGGAGTGGGGCTTCATTCCCCCGCATCGCTGGACCGTGGGACAGGTGAGTGTCTGATTATTAAAAGTCAGCAGCTACACTTTTAATAATTTTTTTTTGGCAGAACTCCGCTTTAAGCTAACCCTTCTATTAACTCTATGCAAAGCAGCACATTGCAACACTCACCAACACACCTGTATGGTGTGAACAGGGCATATAGGGAACAAAGGTTTTCTTAATGGCTTTGAGTTGATCAATGCAGACCAACGCAGCTCAATGCACCTAGTGTGAATGGGCCCTAACACTAAATAAGCCCTTACACAATCATACCTAATCTGTTCAGCACAGGAGGTGTTCAATCCTGACAACTACTGATCTCATATGTATGTTCTTAGATGCTACTTTGCATATTTCCTTAACAGAACAGGAAGATCACAACATTTACTAAAGTCAAATAGATGCTGCAAAGCGATGTGACATTTCAGCTCATCTAAAATGACAGGCAAATAGTTTTGCTACTTTTTTTATACATATATGAAAATTTTTTCAGATACCATAATTTTCCTTTTCTGATTTCAATCCATGGCGGCATACATGGCATGGCATGCTGCCATGTTGGTGCCAGGAAAATGGAAAATTGTATTAAATATTTACCGTAATTTTGCCTTCTTGGCACCAGTCCATAGTAACATACAGTTCGTGTGGTGGCACGATGCCATGTTGGTGCCAGAAAAAATGGAAAATTGTATCAGGATACTTACCTTAGTTTTATTTTCCTGATTCCAATCCATGGCGGCATACGTGGATTGGCATGCTGCCATGTTGGTGCCAGGAAAATTGTATTGAATACTTACTGTAATTTTCCCTTCTTGGCACTAGTCCATAGCAACATACAGTTTGTGTGGTGACTTGATGCCATGTTATTGCCAGAAAAATTGAAAATTGTATCAGGATACTTACCTAAGTTTTATTTTCCTGATTCAAATCTATGGTGGCATACATGGAATGGCATGCTGCCATGTTGGTGCCAGGAAAATGGAAAATTGTATTGAATACTTACTGTAATTTTCCCTTCTTGGCACTAGTCCATAGCAACATACAGTTTGTGTGGTGGCTTGATGCCATGTTAGTGCCAGGAAAATGGAAAATTGTATTGAATACTTACTGTAATTTTCCCTTCTTGGCACTAGTCCATAGCAGCATACAGTTTGTGTGGTGGCTTGATGCCATGTTAGTGCCAGAAAAACTGAAAATTGTACCAGATACTTACCATAATCCCTTTCCTGGTGCCAATCAATGGCAACATAAGTGTGGTGACATGCTGCCATGTTGGTGCCAGGTAAATGGAAAATTGTGTCAGATAGTTACTGTAATTTTACTTTCCTGGCACCAGTTCATGGCAACATACAGGACATCTGGCGCCAGAAAAATAGAAAAGTATATCAGATACTTACCGTAATTTTCCTTTTTCTAGCACCAGTCCATGGAAACAAACACATGGTGGCATGCTGCCATGTTATTGCCAGGAAAATGGAAAATTGTATCAGATACTTACTGCGGTTTTCCCTTCCTAGCACCAATCCATGGAAACAAACATATTGTGGCATGCTGCCATGTTAGTGCCAGGAAAATGGAAAATTGTATCAGATACTTACTGTAATTTTCCTTTTCTGTCGCCAATCAATGGCAACAGAAGTGTGGTGGTATGCTGCCATGTTGCTGCCAGAAAAACAATTGTATCAAATACTTTACCATCATTTTCCTATAAAGGTATGTTATAGCACCCCAGAAATGATCAGTTTCTGCCACAAAGTTTGCCACATTTCTAGAGGCATAACTAGATATTACAGGGCTCCATGGCAAAGCTGTTCTAAGCCTCCATCAGTGGCAGGTTGCCGATAATTCTTCCCATAGGCTTCTGTTTCTACTCTTTAGCACCGCTGACCAGGTTTAAGCCCTGTTCACACCTGAGTGATTTTCTGCTTGAAACTTGTAGCTCTAAAATTCTCAACAAACCAAATCCCATTCATTTCAATGGCCCCTGTTCCGAATCTGAGCATTCTGTCACCTGAAGCAAAACGCCCGTCGCTCGAAAAAGTACATGAGCCTCTTTGTGGCAGATTGGAGGCACTTTGGGTCCCATAAACATCAACAGAAGTGCCTGAAAATGTGTAACATGAACATTTTGCAAGGGTTTTGTCAAGCATTTTCTGCTCAAACACCAGCTCTCCACCCCTTTATCCCCCCCCCCACCTCTCCTCCTCCTGTAAAACGCTTGTAATACACTTCTAAAATGCTCACAAACTCTTGAATAAAAACCCCTAAAAGTCGCTCTGCTCAGGTGTGAATGTAGACTAATCGAACATTATGGACTAGCATTGACACCCTTTCTGTGTGCAGGCTGTTTGTTGCTGTGACTGCATCTACCCTGAGCTGCATGCAGGCAGCCTATAAAGATGGATGCAGACAGGTGCATTTGTATCCAAGCACCCACTCTTGCTCTCTTGTCAAATTCTGACAACTGACATGCGCCTGTATCCAAGCAGGAGCTGTGTTTGCATCCACCTCTAAAGGCTGCCTGCGCATAGCTCAGGGTGGATGCAGGCATAAACTGGGTGTCAACTCCCGTCTGAATGCAACCCTGCAAGTTGTAGCCAGGCAGGCTGTTTGGGACATTCCCTGTCCTCAGGTGAAAGTAAGGACACATAGGGACTCAGCTTCTTCCTAATAGGCCACTGGGGTGCTGAACATGTACTGTGTACTATAGGAGAGGATGCAATTTTTACCCCCCGCTGCCCCTGGGCTCTATAACAGCAACTAGGACGGCTGTGGTTAAGACATTTGCATACTAATTTACCTTTGTAGACACCTTCTCAGTGAAGCAGAGCAAAGAGGATGTCTGGATAGTTACAATAATATACCGTATACTATCTACTTTTTTGTTTTGTGTATGCCATTGGTTTAATCCCATTCAATAGGTGTACAAAGATAAATGCAGATATGAAAATCTAGCTTAAAGTCTGCAATATACCTTTGCTTCTACGATCCTACGTCTGTGAGGTCCCTCTGGCAGCACCGACATCTTCTCCCTGACATCTTCCGGTTGCCACTGGAGTCCTCTTCCACTCCTCCATGACAACATCACGGACCTGGTGGATGTTAGAGACCTTGCGCTCCCCCACCTTCCGTTTGAGGATGTCCCACAGATGCTCAATAGGGTTTAGGTCTGGAGACATGCTTGGCCAGTCCATCACTTTTACCCTCAGTTTCTTTAGCAAGACATTGGTCTTCTTGGAGGTATATGCATTTTAATCCTTTCACATGTGTGCAGCCCCACTGCACTGGACTTTTTTCAATAGGGCCGCATATCTGCGTATCTAACTTTGTGCTGGGAGCGGCCCACTCCCAGCACAGAGACCGGGATCTCACCAAGAGCCCCGAATCCTGTAGTAACGATCGGGAACCCGGAACTCTCGATTCTGAGTCACCTGGCCACTGTGGTAGCCTCTGATTGGCTACCACAGTGATCAGTCATTGTGAAGCCCACCCCTGTGTATTTCTCTCTCTCTCTCTGTGAATGGAGGAGAGGAAAGATACAATGTTTTTCTCTCCCTGCAGAAAAAAAAAGTGTGTAAAAAAACCAAAACAAAACAAAAAACACATAATAAAGAAAAAACAGCTAGATCAAGGTTTGATCCAGGTCAGAGCCAGGGTAAGTGTTTGAGTCAAGTAAGGGCCAAAGGTCAGGCTTAGTATATTTTGGGCAGGATTTTTTAAAATTAGTATCAATGTCTGTGTTTTAGGTAAAAAAAAAAAAAGCAAAATGAGCACTATTGTTTCTGGGCTGTACTACGGGTACAAACAACAAATAAGATAACACAAAAAACACATATGTGGTATTGCTGCGATCGCCAGGAGAAGAAGAATTTATTTTGAGTTGATCTTTGGTAGTAGGTTATAGTAGTAAAATTAAATTAAGCTAAATTAAAAAAAAAAAAAAAAAAAAAGATTTTTTATTTTTACTATTTCGAGCCAGTTTTTCTTTGATAATGAAAAAAAAAAACAGGAGATATTCATTACCATTTACTACCAAATGAAAGCCCAAAAAAAACAAGGAATAATCCACCTGGATGCACAAAGTAGTTGTGATGATACGGTACGGTTTTACTAACACATGTCAAAATTGTGCTTAGGCATTAATGTTTTAGCCTTAGACGTTAAGGGGGTTAACACAACACATATTACCAATGTAAACGCAATGCAGCTCAAGTGAAAAAAACTTTTTTTTTTTTTACTATCTCCTCTTACAACCCACACCAGGAACTGGGAATGGTGTAATAGGAAACCGGACTGCATAATATTCAACAGATCAACATTAAAATACAAGTAAAACGCGAAGCAATGCATATTAAAAATGCATGCAAATGCAGGTTATGGAGAGATTTTTAGTGCGTTGCAGTGCATTTGTATGTGCAGTATGGTGTAAAAGGACCCCAAGGGGAATCTGATTGATTACGATGAGGCCCAGCAGTTTGCACAGTCTTACCGAATACACCTGATGACTTTGCAATGGCTTCTGGGTTGGCTTGCAACTTGGAAACATTGTTCTCCAAACTGCTAAATTTTGAAGTAACTGTAGAAAGGTGCAGTGAGCCACTAAGAGGCAGGAAACTGTCCCTCCCAGGGCTATTCTGAGTTTAGGCTGCTTCTTGAGAGTTGTGGTTTTCCGGTGAACACTCTGAAACACTAAGGCAACTCTGGGCCATACTTATGGCACCAAAAGGGATAACGATCTAAATTTTGCATAGATAAACGAAACTTAATGCAGCAGTTATGTCACTGGTTTCTATTGGAACAGGAAGGTTCGGTACTAAATGGCTTCCTACACACTGTGCATTGATTTTCAGATGACTAGGGGCTCAATTCACAAAACTACACACCAGGATAAGTATCTCTAGTTTAACTGCTTAGCGACCACCACATGCACATATACCACGGCAGGGCGACCGCTCTGTGCCAGATCACGTTACCTAGTATGTGATCTGACACTTCTAGGTCTAGGGCTAGCGCGCACCGCCGGCGACCCGCTCCCACTGTGATCCAATCAGTCAGCGGACGCGGTGTCCGCCGATCGTTTATGAGACAGGCAGAACGGTGATCTGCCGATGTAAACAAAGCAGATCGCCGTTCTGTTAGTAGGGAAGACAGAGATCTTGTGTTTCTGCTAAGCAGGAACTCGGATCTCTGTCTTCCCACAGTACACGCACCCCCCCACACAGTTAGGCTTAATGTACACGGGACGTTTTACAACCTCTCCTGATTGATATAACTTGACAGATAGTACCCGACATTTAAAAACGTCAGTTTTGCCGCGTTTACATGACGCGTTTAGAAGCGTTTTTTTTTCTTTTCAAATAATCAAAAATGTAAAATGCCTGCATTAAAAAAAAAAAACCCTTCTGCCTTTAGAACGATTTTAAGGAGGGGTTGGCGGGTAGAAACACAGCTTAACCACATGTTTTACTCCCCCTCCCCCATTAATCACATATGAATGATCGTGCAATACTGCAAATGATGATGCAATAAAGATTAGTTGCTGACTCAATAGAAGGCCAGTTGTTCCAGATGAGCGAATGTGAATCCCAGGTTAGATTCACTGAGGGTTTGTCGAATCCTGTTTGAATCCCATTGAAGTTTTTAGGGGATTAATCTATTTAGTAGGTTCTGAACAATTTTAGGCCCCTTGTACACTGCAGCTTTAAAAAGCTCAGGACAGCTTTTTTTTTTTTTTTTTTTTTACTGAGCTAAAATGGCGTGGGCATGTATGGCTGCCAATGGAACTGGTTCTCTTGTATTTATTGATGATGTGACTGCTGACAAAAGCAGCAGGATGAATTCTGAAGTGTTTCGGGCAATATTATCTGCTCATATTCAGCAAAATGCTTCAGAACTCATTGGACGGCGCTTCACAGTGCAGATGGACAATGACCCGAAGCATACTGCGAAAGCAACTAAAGAGTTTTTTAAGGGAAAGAAGTGGAATGTTATGCAATGGCCAAGTCAATCACCTGACCTGAATCCGATTGAGCATGCATTTCACTTGCTGAAGACAAAACTGAAGGGAAAATGCCCCAAGAATAAGCAGGAACTAAAGACAGTTGCAGTAGAGGCCTGGCTGAGCATCACCCGAGATGAAACCCAGCGTCTGGTGATGTCTTTGCGTTCCAGACTTCAGGCTGTAATTGACTGCAAAGGATTTGCAACCAAGTATTAAAAAGTGAAAGTTTGATGGATGATTGTTAATATGTCCCATTACTTTTGGTCCCTTAAAAAGTGGGAGGCACATATACAAACTGTTGTAATTCCTACACCGTTCACCTGATTTGGATGTAAATACCCTCAAATTAAAGCTGAAAGTCTGTAGTTAAAGCACGTCTTGTTCGTTTAATTTCAAATCCATTGTGGTGGTGTATAGAGCCAAAAAGATTAGAATTGTGTTGATGTCCCAATATTTATGGACCTGACCTACCTAGAAAATATAAGGGTCCAAAGCAGTGGGAGAACTATCAGGGTTGCAAAGGTTGTCTTGCCATCGGGCCCTGGTGTTCTGCCACTGTGGGGTTCCCCAGCCTCCTCTTGCTGTCCTGCCCCTGCTATTGACAGCGCTGGTCTGGCATCTCTTGGAATTTACAGGCTGGTTCTCCTGTCCTAAGGATGGGAGAAATCAGTCTGTTTTTTCAGTAACTGGGAGTCCTGGTGGAGTATTTCCTGCAACTCACTCTTCTCCCTGCCAATGAGGATGCAGGGGAAGGAGCAGATCGGGTGGCCGTGGTTGTGCGAGCGCTCTTTGTAAAAAAAAAAAAATATTTTTTTTTAATTGGGGGGGGGGGGGGGGGGGCACATGGTGGGGCACAGCATAATGTTGGGGGGGGGGGTCAGGGCCCCCTCTGCCCCCCCCCCTAGTGACGCCATTGGAGGTAATAAGCAAACTACTGTAAAAAGGCACAGAAAGCTGGGCACTGCCATAGGGGACATATAATGCAATACATACAATGGAGAGAGGGTCTTTTCAAGCAGTTACAGGGACAGCATTGAAAATACACTAATTATTTTTTTAAACAATGTGTTGGGGGATACCTTTAGGAAGAATTCTAGGTATGGATATCTTATACGTGGTTACATTGGTCCAGCTTGGATCACTGTAACTATGTATGTAGCATACCTGGTCGATGTCTCTGGAAACCACTCTAGTAGACATGACTGTGACAGTGATCTTTACTTGCTTCAGGGCCCTGTACTGAGCAGTTGCCTTGCTGGATTCTGAACACGAGGGGTCAGGCGCTTGACACAGGTGCCATTCAGAGAGTGCTTTGCACACTCTCCACCTCATCCAATCAGAGAATGCTTTGCATCCATTCAGAAGATGCAAAGTATTCTCTGAATGGCGCCCATGCTGAGTGGCTGACCTCTGGTATTCAGAATGCAGCAGGGCATCTCTGCCTCTCAGCGCAGGTCCTGGAAACAAGTGAAGATCACTGGGGTTGCGGTGTACTAGCGACATCTACTTCAGTGATTTCCAGCTTCCAGTGGCATCAACAAGGTATGGCATATACTGTACATAGTTCAATTGTCAAAGCTGTAACTATGTATAAAATATCCATACCTGGAATTCACCTCTCTGGGCGGCACAGTGGTGTAGTGGATAGCACTTACACCTAGCAACAAGAAGGGTTGCTGGTTCGAATCCCAACCACGACACTACCTGCTTGGAGTTTGCATGTTCTCCCTGTGCCTGCGTGGGTTTCCTCCAGGTACTCCAGTTTCCTCCCACACTCCAAAGACATGCTGGTAGGTAAATTGGATCCTATCTAAATTGTCCCTAGTATGTATGAATGTGAGTTAGGGACCTTAGATTGTAAGCTCCTTGAGGGTAGGGACTCATGTGAATGTACAATATATATGTAAATTGACAGCGCTATACAAGTACCTTAAATAAATAAATCTCTAAAGCTGTATGTGATGGTACAGAGCAGTATAATTTTCAGGGTCAGTTTCAGCGTCTGTGCACACTAGCAATGCAGATTTTGCTGCTAAATATAATTTTTTTCCTTTTACAGCTAGCTTGGCTTACACACAGCAGCGAATTCGATTTATTTCAGTTTTTTTTTTTAAATACTTTTTTTAGGTAGTTTTTACATGCTTTTTATCAGAAGGTAATAAACAAGCTTCGACAGACAGGTAGAAATTGGCCAGCAGTTTGCTGAGGCTGTCCCTGTTCCAATTCAAAATTGTCCTGTCGCCTGCCAATTTCTATCAGATTCTCATTAGGAATTACTAGACTGCATATGATACAACAGCGTACAACTGGCCAGCAGCAGGACATTTTTAATGAGGGAGAATTGGCCAAAATTATTTATGCCTAACTTTTATTTATTTTTGATCAGGATAGGTGGGTGCAATTAATTTGATTTGATATTATTTTAGGTGGTTTGAGTGCACACTGTTCTTGCACTTACTTTTTGTTTTTTTATTGTATTTTTATTAAAGTTTTACAAAATTATTAAAAAAGATCATACATAGAAAACACCACAGATGGAAACAGAACCAAACGTGGAGGCAATGATTAAAGTGGGTTAATACTTATTTTTGTTCAAGCAATGTAGCAGTGTGATGAAAAAAAAAAGTGGAAGCTCCAAGAACAAATGTCAGCAATAATTCAATGCTGCACTTTGAGCACCAAAAACAAACAAAAAAAATGAACACCCATGAAAGAAAAAGCAACTCCAAAAGACTACCCCTAAAACAAAATTCCATTTTGTAGCAGAAAAAAAAAGGCAGTTTAACCTAAAATTCACCTAAAACCTAAGAGTACTTTTTTAGGGGAAGCCTCACGGCAATAAATCGGTTTAACCTACGATAAAAGTCCTGTCAACTTAAAATCAAAAACAATTTATCTCCGAATTAAATGAAAACCACTAAATATTACCCCTTGAAAAAAAGTTATTTTTAATGGAAAGGAAAAAAAAATGCTATGGTGGGAACAGCACCTAAAAGAGGCTCCTGACCTAAAAAAAATGACAAAATAAAGTTAAATTACATTGAGGCAAATGGAATAGATAGTGTACATGTTATACATTTATATCATGTATAAAGATAACCTGTGCAGGACAAAGTAGTAGATTCACTTACTTGCCAGTCTTCCCCGCTGCTTGCACTTACCTTCTTTTCATTGCCCTGTGGCTCTGCTCAGCCAATCACAGTAAAGAGCTAAAGCCCTGTGTAAGCTCCAGGCTGCGAGCTTACACACAGCTAAAGAGTTGCTCCTTGTCCCATGTGATAGTGCTGGTTGAGCAGCCAATCAACAAGCACCACTGTTGTCATGTGGAAGGATGAGGAGCCAGTTATATGCTCCCCTTAACACTCCTGACAACTATATGGAGCAGTGAGGAAATGAATGAAAGATAAGTATGTGAAACTACGTTGTGTGCCACCTAAGTGGACCTGTTTTTTTGCCTTGTCTGGGCAAAGCTCCGGTTCACTCTAAAGGTTAACCTGTGAGTAAAGTAACATCATGAAACTGGCTTCAGGCCTAAACAAACACAGCATTAAAAGTCTTGTGAAGTGGCCCGAAATCCCGGAACCCTAGGACATGCTAATACGTAAACCTAATCCACAGCTTCCTACTAGCATGTTTCAAGAAATCTGATATGCACATGCATGTTCCAGGTCAATGACTCCCCAGGAGGAATACAACCATGAAGCTTTCATCTTAACAAAGTGTACCATGACAGCTTTCAAATTCCTACCCTGATTGGATTTCTTTTCCAGTGATGCCAATTGGGACAATTTTCAGGCATTTATAATTTGTTGAAATGTATTACTAGACATGTCAACATCATTTGCAAATGCTTTTTAATCCAGTTCTGTCCTTGGGCTAATTGTAAGGGAGGTCCTGGTTGTGCTTAATAAGTAACAATACGCCTTAGAAGAAATGCTTTCAATTCTACAACTATTAGACAGAATGCTCAATTTATAAAAGGAACACATCAGGTTAAGGAGCTTTATTTTATTTTTTTTAAATGACAGTTATTTTAAGTTGGGTCCAGTGAGATTTGAAATTAAAATAACATGGCTAAAAAGATCCTCAGCATTGTGTTAAAGCTTTGTGAGTGGAGTCATGGTTAGGTACGCCGCCTTATTGGCTCTACAGCAGTTGCTACATCTGTAAAAATTTTGAAAAAAACAATATTTATTTTTTATTTTCTGCTATTAACCACTTCAGCCCCGGAAGAATTTACCCCATTCCTGACCAGAGCACTTTTTGCGATTCGGCACTGCTTCGCTTTAACTGACAATTGCGCGGTCGTGCGACTTGGCTCCCAAACAAAATTGATGTCCTTTTTTTCCCACAAATAGAGCTTTCTTTTGGTGGTATTTGATCACCTCTGCGTTTTTTTTTTTTTGCGCTATAAACAAAAAAATAGTGACAATTTTGAGAAAAACGCATTATTTTTTAATTTTTGCTATAAATATCCCCAAAAAAATATATAAAAAACATTTTTTTTCCTCAGTTTAGGCCGATACGTATTCTTCTACATATTTTTGATTTAAAAAAAAATTGCAATAAGCGTTTATTGACTGGTTTGCACAAAAGTTATAGCGTCTAGAAAATAGGGGATAGTTTTATGGCATTTTTATTGATAATTTTTTTTTACTAGTAATGGCGGCGATCAGCGATTTTTATCAAGACTGCGACATCATGGCGGACACATCGGACAATTTTGACACATTTTTGGTACCACTGGCATTAATACAGTGATCAATGCTAAAAAATTGCACTGATTACTGTAAAAATGTCACTGGCAGTGAAGGGTTAACCACTAGGTGGCGCTGTAGGGGTTAAGTGTGTCCTAGGGAGTGTTCCTAACTGTGGGGGGGAAGGGCTGTGTGTTACACTACACTGATCGCCAATCCCGATCACAGGGAGCAGAGATCAGTGACAGTGTCACTAGGCAGAACGGGGAGATGCTTGTTTACATCTGCCCGTTCTTCCTCACCTTAAGACGATCGTGGGTATCCCCGCGGACATCGGGTCCGTGGGACCCGTGATCGCAGTCACGGAGCTCCCGATGGGCGCGCGCGCCCGCGAGCCACCCCTTAAAGGGCAACGTACAGGTACGTTAATCTGCCTGTACGTGCCCTTCTGCCGCAGTATATCTGAGTGAGGCATTTAAACAAATCCAGTAAAAAAAAAATCAAATTTCTTCATTAATTTAGGCCAAAATGTTTTCTACTACTAGATACTGGAATTTTTTTTTGTTTATACTAGTAATAGTAATGATCAACGACTTATAGTGGGACTATGATTGTATGGCCAGCAATCTGACCCTAACTGATGCTGGCTGGGGGGGTACACTAACTGACACTGACATCAATAATGACACTAATACAGTGATCAGTGCTAATACTATACAATGTCACTGTACTAATGACACTGGCTGGGAAGGGGTTAACATCTAGGGGCAATCAAGGGATTAAATGTGTGCCCATCAATGTTTACTTGTGTGTGTTATGTGCTGCTTTTACTAGATGATCTTGCTGTTTTTTTCCCATGAAAAAACGGCAAGATCGCCTGTCAGTGTTCAGAGCTCTGTGTTGTTTACAACACAGAGCTTCCTTCCCAGAATGACACAGCCGATCAGCGGGTGCCAGTGATCAATCATTGGCCGGCACCTGTGGATTGTCTTGTGCGGTAACAAATCACAGCACAGTCAGGGTGGTGGGCGTGTGCGCCTTATACAGAAGTGCTGATCACATATCAGATACATGATCCAGCACAGAGCAGCTGCCCCTGCCACAGTATATATGCGTGGGGTAGTCAGCAAATGGTTAAAGCGAAACTAAACCCATCGATTTAACAGTTTAAAAAAAACTGTTACATTTGCGGAATGCTAACTGCCATATTTGCTTGTGCCCTCAACCAAAGTATAAAACCATCAAATGGCTGGTGTCATAACTGATCACATGTGCAGCATCATGGCAGTTGCAGATCAAACAGAGGCTAAGATAGGAGGGTTTAGTTCCACCTTAAGGCCCCTTTCACACTGGAGCGGTTTTCAGGCGGTATTGCGCTAAAAATACCGCCTGAAAACCACCCCTAAACAGCCTCCGCTGTTTGTTCAGTGTGAAAGCCCGAGGGCTTTCACACTGAAGCGGTGCGCTCGCAGGACGGTAAAAAAAGTCCTGCGAGCCGCTTCTTTGGAGCGGGGAAGGAGCGGTGTATTCACCGCTCCTAAACCGCTCCTGCCCACTGAAATCAATGGGACAGCGCGGCTATACCGCGGTAATACCGCGGCTATAGCCGCGCTGTACGAGCGGATTTAACCCTTTTTCGGCCGCCAGCGGGGGTTAAAACCGAACCGCTAGCGGCCGAATACCGCTGCAAGAACGACGGTACAGCAGCGCTAAAAATAGCGCTGTTGTACCGCCGACGCCCCCACCGCCCCAGTGTGAAAGGGGCTTAAGGCACTCCAACTTAAATCTTTCTAACTAAAATACCTACTTTCTCTACCCACTTCCTTGTCATTATATTACTTTTATGTTCCTAAGAATACAGATGAACATTAAGGCCTCATTCACACCATGGTGTAAAGAGAGGTCAGTTTTTCTGCACACATTCTGGAAGGGCATAAAAAAAAACAATTGTTCTCTATGCAGTGATGTATTTTGTGCTGCCCTAGGCAAGACTAAAATCGGGTGCCTCCCCATCTAAATTTGTCCCACCACAGTCACGGTGTACCATTATTGTCTCAGGGTCTGATGGGGAAGTTGCAGCCGTTCACAGTGAACAGTTGTGGCTTCCTCATCAGACCCTGAGACATGATTTGTCCAAGTGCCATTTATAGAATTACGGCCCATGATCTGCCATTCACAGCGATACGTCACATGTGTGGGGCGATCGCTGTCTGCATGTGTGTAGGACCGACATTCACCTTTGTGTGTGAGCACGGGAGAACGGGGGCACTTCAATTTTTTTTAAATTATGAATTTTAATTGAATTTTTTTAAGTTTTACATCGTTGCTTTAATTTATTTTATTTTTTTGTGATCACTTTTATTGCTGTCACAAGGAATGTAAACATCCTTTGACAGCAATAGGCATGTCACAGGTACTCTGCACTTTAAAGCATTCAAAACACCAAGATCTGTGTTTTTGAATGCTTTCGATTTTTTAAAGCTGGCGCAGATGGTTTCCGAGTAAACCAGAAGTGATGTCTTGTTATCACTTCTGGTTTACTATGAACAGCCAATCAAAGTCAATCCCGGCTTTGCTTGGCTGTCTGGCCAGCCGGCAGACGCGCTGGCTGGTCGTTCGGTTCTCCCAGTTGGACAGCAAAGCCAGAGAGACACGTGGAAGGCGGCGGGAGTCACTCCGATTGCTATTACAAAAGAGCCGACCGCCGGCTGAAGGCATCATCCCGGTACAACCACCGAAAGGTGGTTAAAGGGTTGCCTCGGCTCTTCTGCCTGGGGGCAGCGCCACCCCCCTGAAAAATGCTGCCCAGGGCAAATGCCTTGTTTGCCTCGCGATAAATATGCCCCTGTCTCTATGTGCCCTGTCCACACCACAACACTGGTATCACATGCAGATTTTTTCAGCGCAGGAATCTGCAACGTGTGTGCAGTTTTCTGTACGGAAAAAAACTGACATCAACATTGGTGTGAACAGGGTACATAACTGATGCGCATGAAAACTGATGTCAACATGCATAACAACTCACTGAAACTCATAAAAACTGATGTAGAGTCATCAATTCCCATCAGTTTTCATGCACGTATGGTTGGAACGAGCCCTTAGAGCGATTTGTCATGCGATTTGAGAGATCAAATCGCATGACAAGTCGCAGCCTATTGGAGGCAATGGCACTGTTCCAATCAGTGCGACAACGATTTTGCAGTGCTGCACCAATTTGCAAAAGTAGATCCTGCACTACTTTTGACAATTTCAGGTGCGACTTCAATAGACATTTGTGCATGAAGTCACACAGATGTCTATCAAGTAGCAGCTGAAATCGCGCTGACCTGGCTACTTTGAAATTGCGCTAATTCATTTTAAAGTAGCATCAATGTGAACCAGGGCTAAAACTGATAAAGCCAAGTTTTCATTAGGAATATGGTCCCATAATGAAAAAAAACTAAGTAAAGTAGTATGTTTGGTTATTTTATGTTCAGTTACTCCAGTGCAGGTTTCACTCTTAATATATGAGTGGTACAGGTCAGCAGGGACATCTGTTTGATGTCATTATACCTCTCTATCCCGGATATGCTTCTTCTATGGATGTCTGCAATACCACTTGTAAACCACAAATTGCAAAGAAATCTTGGTGGAACAAAATAAGGACATCTGACAATCATCTTTGTGAAAGCAAGTAACTGCAGCTAGGCAAGGACACTTCCTAGCCTATCCATACCATCAAACTTTTTAGTAAAGTTGCCCTTATCACGGCGACCCTTCAATTAGCTACATATAGGTTCAATGAGGGGCAGAAAACATACCAATATTTTCAATGATTTATGGAACACATAAAAAACACATGAGCCTATTCACTTCTTTGCGTAGAATTAATGTGTTTTATGTTTCATTTAACAAATTGAAATAAATGGGCTGCCAACGCACCCCAACGTGCCACAAATCAGATGTGACCCTTTTTTTGGTAAGCCAATGCACCATACTACCATGTGGTATGTGCACTTGCTGCACCTCTGTACAGCCTTATGCTGCGTACACACGAGCGGACTTTCCGACAGAAAAGGTCAGACGGAACGAATCCGTCGGACATTCCAATTGTTTGTGGGCTTCATCAGACCTTTTCTGTCGAAAAATCTGATGGACCTTAGAAATAGAACATGTTTCAAATCTTTCCGACGGACTCGATTCCTATTGAAAAAAAACGTTAATCTGTATGCTAGTCCGACGGACCGAAAACAACGCAAGGGCAGCTATTGGCTACTGGCTATTGAACTCCCTTTATTAGTCCGGTCGCACGTCATCACGTTCGAAATGATTGTACTTTGGTGGGATCGTGTGTAGGCAAGTGCGTTTCGTCTGAATTCCGTTGAAAATTCAGTTCAGTCCGACGAGAAGTCCACTTGTGTGTACGCGGCATTAGTGTGTTGAGATGCTGAATGGCTCCACAATGTAAAACATATTACAAGTATTGCAACACGTTACCGCAATGCAAAGATATAATGGAGCCTTTAGCGGACTATTGCATGTTAGAAATAGTCTAAACTTGCATAAGGATCACAGCCCAGCTATGCATGCTAGGTGTGAAGATGTGAAGTACCATAAACCCAGTTCTGATACACATGACTAATATGGGAGCTTGCCTGGATTCCTTCTTCTATTCCATACTCTGTCAAAGCCCTGGCCTTGACCAAATGAAGGCCTCTGCATATGTATAGAACAGACTTTCACAACAAGGGTTCCATGAGACCCTAGGGTTCCTCAAGACCAGTGGTCTCTAAACTATGGCCCAGGGGCTGGATGCAGCTTTTTACTTGCCTTTCCCCAGCCCTTGGTGCACTATTCCTCCCACTGACGCCAACAATGGGGCATAATTCCTGATACTAACAACAATGGGACACTATTTCTCACATTGACACCAATGATGGGGCACTATACTTCCCACTGACACCAACAATGGGGTACTATTTCTCCCATTGACACCAATGATGGGGCACTATTCTTCCCATTGACACCAATGATGGGGCATTATTCTTCCCACTGACACCAATGATGCGGCACTGTACTGCCCATTCACACCAATGATAGGGTACTATTTCTCCCATTGACACCAATGATGGGGCACTATTCTTCCCACTGACACCAATGATGGGGCATTATTCCTCCCACTACCACCAACGATGGGGCACTATTCCTCCCACTGACACAAACAATGGTGCACCATTCCTCCCCTTAATGCCTAAGATGCACGGTTTAATCCCAATCATGCCTGGGCAATTTATACTCCCAATGGCCACAGTCCGGCCCCTCTAAAGTCTGAAGGACAGTAAACTGGCCCTTTGTTTAGAAAGTTTGGAGACCAATGCTCCAGAAGTTGTTAGGGGTTCCATGAGCAATTTTTGCCCCTCAGATAACTGACCACTGAAAACAATATTTTTAGCTATCTGTAAGGGGGAAGTGTTCCCAGTGATAACAAATGTAAGGATTCTTCCCAGTGACCATATTGCCAACATACGGTAAGCTGCGGACATTTACAATTATTATCAGAGGTTCCTTGAGACCAGAGAGTTATTTCAAGGGTTCCTTCACCTTAAAAAAGTTGGGAAAGGCTGGTATACTATATAGAGGTTTACTGGTAAAAGTGACATTTCCAGTGATAGCTATTATTGACTCTAAGAGACTAATTTTTAGGAAATAAAAATCACCTTTACAGTATATGGGGTCTATTTACTGTCATGGCTTGAAGCACATTATATTCATATATTATTACCAAACCTAAATATTATACAGCACCATATCTAGATATGGGATTCCCCTACGTACCTGCTGTGTCTCTGAATCTTGAAATAAGCAATCTGTTTTTCATTTTAACTACTGAAACAATATCTGGTATCTGTCCTACACCCAATGCATTTTGTTGCCTTTACAAGGATATCCTGCATACTCCTAGGTATGAAACTGCGGTATTTGCAAACCAGATCTTGAAACCTCTGAAAATGGTGTATAGGTTAGAGGATGAGTCATTACAAAAGTTGCTAATACCCAAAATGTTTCTTTACTGGCCTTTTTCCTAACCATGTAAAGTATACCAAATGAGTGAAGTCAGCAGCTGTTGTGCAAGCATGCAGTGTTAGTCTGCCCTTTACTCTAGGACTAAGTTCACACTCTAGTGGCCTATATTGTGCATGTAGGCAGCCCATTCATTTCATTTTCTCTGACCCTTTTTTAAGTCACGCCACACCAAGCCCCATGGTGCTGCAACGCCATTCAGTTTGGCATGCACAAAGATGTGGCGCGGGTGCCAATGCAAGGGGGTGTTATCAAGAATTAATGGCATCCCCGCGCCTCTGCTAAAGGGCATGCACACTTATCTGCAGGTCGCGAATGCACATGATTTTGCATGCAATCCTTGCCAGCAGAGATGTGAACCTAGCCTTATACTAATCATTATACCATATGTTTACCAGTGTTCTTGCCATTGTGCTACCTGGCACAACTACCATTTTGCCTCTGTTCTCTGTCTCACCATTTGCTCCGCCTTCCTCCCCGTCATCACTCAGTGCGACTTTTACCATTGCAAAAGGCATCACAAACCTTGATAATTGAATCATAGCATATGAAAAAAAATGGCGCATAAGAAGAGGGCTTGTTTACACCTGAATCGCTCTGTGAAGATGCTCATTGGTGGATCACTTTTCAGAGTAGTGCAGGCACAGCTGGTACACATTAACCTCCCTGGCGGTATGATTATTTCGGATTTTAGGTGCTGAAAGCGGTACAATTATTTTGCATGGAAATTTGGCATTTTATATTGTAGGCCTGTAATTCGTAACAATAACACACTTAAATCTGTCCAAACAAGAGTCTAGTAGATATCCCAGGTATGATGAAGTTTGAAACACAAAAACATAAATTATAATATAATAAATAAATATAAATAATTAAAAAAAAAAATAATATAATAATAATAAAATAAATTTCCCCACCATTCACTATCGCTCAATTCTGCAAGTGTTCTAATTTACTATCGCTGTTTTCTAGCTAATCTAAAGCCACTTTTGACATAAAGGGACACTTTTTGGTTGCTATGGACAATCTCCAGTTTCCAGGCAGAAAGAACAGTATATATCACATAAAACTGCATGCAGGGCATGGGCCAAAGAACTGGGGACAAAAGGGATGTGAAATAATTTCATACAGTACTGTAATCTGTAAGATTACAGTACTGTATGTGTTATGATTTTTACATTTTTTTGAATTTGCCGCCAGGCTCCGCCCCCGTGCGTCGCGCCGCTCGCAGGGAACGGAGCCTGGCACGGAGAGGCTTTGGAGGAGACAGAGCCCACGGACACTGCGGGGGACATTGCAGGATCCTGGGGACAAGGTAAGTAACGCCGCACCAGGATCCTGCAATGTAATCCCGAGTGTGGCTCGGGGTTACCGCTAATGGGACTGAAATTTAACCCTGAGCCACACTTGGGATTACCGTCAGGGAGGCTACAGAGGCAATACTCCAGAATGCCTGTTTTTTTCCTATTTGACAGTTGCACAGGCTGTTTGAATTGTAATACCATTTCGCCTAGTATTTGGCTCGCAGTTGAGATGCAGCTCAGTTTGCTTGACTATATAACAGAGAGGATCATTTGCCATGCCATTGCAGCTGCAACATGTATACACCCCTCTATGGCTGCCTTTGCAGTTCAAGGATGGGGTGGAAGGGGCTTTAAAAAAAAAAAAAAAAAAAAAAAAAAAACATAGTTCAACCACCTATTTCCTCCACCCCCCAACCACAAGTGTGAAGTAAGCCAAAAACAGCAATGGATCCAGAAAGACAGACATCTGAAGTTACATGCAAACCTCAACTTCTGCTGTGAAAATTGAGGTGAGCCCCCATTGTCTGGAAAGCCTACCTATTGTCCAAAGAGGCTGCTTACTATATTAAACGTGACCTATAGGGAAGCAGGACCGTGGAGAGCTGCATAGAACTTCAGCTGCTTAGATCTCTGGCTGCTTCTTAAATTTTCTTCATCATATTCCAAGTTTGTATTTCCTGGGTTTATGACAAATTTAATTTATTAAAAAAATATTATATTAAAAAATATTAAGAAAAAAATCCTAACCTGTATTCTAAAGCAGTGGTCATCAACCCTGTCCTCAAGGCCCACTAACAGGCCAGGTTTTATGTATTACCTTGGGGAGATGCAAACTAGAATACTATTTCAGTATTTAAGTTATCTTGCAAACCTGGGCTGTTAGGCTCTATTCACACTAATGCGTTTTTTGATGCATTTTGCAGAAATGCATGGGAATTTTTTAACATGGGTTCCTATGGAACATGTTCACATCAATGCATTTTTGTGCCTCTGCGTTTTTGGAAAGGGTCGGGGACTTTTTTTCATGCAAAATGTAGCGTCTTGCATGTAATAGAATTCAATGGACCCGCATCCAAAATGCAAGTACCGCGTTTTTCTTTCTTTCTTTTTTTTTTACACTGTATACAGTATTAAAAAAACACTAAAAAGAAACACAAAACGCATGTTCAAAAACGTGGCAAGCACCGCAAAAAGCACTGCAGGAACGCTCAAAAGCAACATGCATAGACGTGAGTTGAGCCTAAGTGGGCCCTGAGGACAGAGTTGATGACCACTGTTCTAAAGTACTGTTAGTACACATAAACCCTTTTTTACATTAGCTCTATGCACATCAGGATTGAAACAAGGGGTGCCAGCAGTGTGAGCCATCATGCTGACAGTGCTGGGTTGCTTAAAGGCTAAGCTACACAGGCAGTCCTAATCTCTTGCTACTGAGAAGTTTAACCTCTTAGTGGGCTGTCACCTCATTAGGATGGTGCTATACAGCAGATTGTTTTTTTTTTTATCATTAAAGAATTTTTATTGAACATACAAATAACAGAAAAATTAAAGGCAGCTGGTTTTGGTATATAACAATCAGGTACAGCAGTAAAACAGATTGTTTTTTCAAGCCCAGTTGTTTGCTACTTACCTTCTACTGAATATTCATAGCAATTGATTGCTAAACAGATGGAACAAGTGGCTCCTTGTACCATAAGCTACACATGTAGCATGCAGTAGAATCCATAATTGATCAATAGCATATACATGAGATCATACAAAACGGATTGCTTCTAAATACTTCTGGTGTAGCTTATTCTTTTGGGAACCATTTGACCCATTTTTTGAGTGATCAACCGCTACACCTAATGATTTTAGTAGAATGATTGTGCTCCTAAAAGTCTTCTGTGTAGTTCTAGGACAAGGCAGTGACTACCAGCCAGTGGCAGCTGGTTCTCAGCCAGCCACCAACCCCTCGCTCACCAAAGTACACCCCCCATTGCCCACCAGGGCCCCCACCAGCCCCTACCCTTACCCCATCCTGCGACCCCCCCCCCCCCCCCCACGTCTCCTCCTGAGTCCCGGCGGTTGCTTCTCCTCCTGGCCAATCAGGACTTAGGACCTACAGCCAATCGGGTCTTAGGACTCCCAGGCAATGGACCCACTTTCTGATTGGACAGAAGGAGAAACAGGAAGACATTAGCGAATATTAAATTCGCTAATGTCACACAACAGAGTGGGCTCTGGGCGCAGTGCCCTGCGACCCAAACCCACCCTTTTTATAGCCAATTAGGGCCTCAGGCTCTAATCATGTGCTTAAAAAAAAAAAAAAAAAAAAAAAAAAAAAAAAACACACATTGGAATCCATGCGTTCGGCGCCCTGCATGTAGATTAGGGGCCAGACGCATTCATTAGGGGGGCAGCGCCCCGGCGCCCTACATGAGTGGCCACCACTGCTACAAGCAAGTGGCTAAATCTGATAAGCGATTAAAGTTACCCATGTAGTTTACATTGGGACCTGGCTGATAGGAGCACAGGAGGACCCATCAGTGTGCTACTGCTTGTTTATTGTCCAAGCAAGCTAGGCATCGGTTGACAAGGGAAAACTATTTTTTTTTTTTTTTTTTTGCAGTCAACCACAAAAATGGACAAATACCATTTAGAAATTAATTAAATTAAATGAACTAAGATTCACACATTTGGATTTTTGAGTCTATCTATCTATATATACACACAGTGGGGACGGAAAGTATTCAGACCCTCTTAAATTTTTCACTTTGTTATATTGTAGCCATTTGCTAAAATCATTTAAGTTCATTTTTTTCCTCATTAATGTACACACAGCACCCCAAATTGACAGAAAAACACAGAATTGTTGACATTTTTGCAGATTTATTAAAAAAGAAAAACTGAAAGATCACAAGGTCCTAAGTATTCAGACCCTTTGCTCAGTATTTAGTAGAAGCACCCTTTTGTTCTAATACAACCATGAGTCTTTTTGGGAAAGATGCAACAAGTTTTTCACACCTGCATTTGGGGATCCTCTGACATTCCTCCTTGCAGATCCTCTCCAGATCTGTCAGGTTGGATGGTAAACGTTGGTGGACAGCCATTTTTAGGTCTCTCCAGAGATGCTCAATTGGGTTTAAGTCAGGGCTCTGGCTGGGCCATTCAAGAACAGTCACGGAGTTGTTGTGAAGCCACTCCTTCGTTATTTTAGCTGTGTGCTTAGGGTCGTTGTCTTGTTGGAAGGTAAACCTTCGGCCCAGTCTGAGGTCCTCAGCACTCTGGAGAAGGTTTTCGTCCAGGATATCCCTGTACTTGGCCGCATTCATCTTTCCCTCGATTGCAACCAGTCGTCCTGTCCCTGCAGCTGAAAAACACCCCCACATTATGATGCTGCCACCACCATGCTTCACTGTTGGGACTGTATTGGACAGGTGATGAGCAGTGCCTGGTTTTCTCCACACATACCGCTTAGAATTAAGGCCAAAAAGTTCTATCTTGGTCTCATCAGACCAGAAAATCTTATTTCTCACCATCTTGGAGTCCTTCAGGTGTTTTTTTTTAGCAGACTCCATGCGGGCTTTCATGTGTCTTGCACTGAGGAGAGGCTTCCGTCGGGCCACTCTGCCATAAAGCCCCGACTGGTGGAGGGCTGCAGTGATGGTTGACTTTCTACAACTTTCTCCCATCTCCCGACTGCATCTCTGGAGCTCAGCCACAGTGATCTTTGGGTTCTTCTTTACCTCTCTCACCAAGGCTCTTCTCCCCCGATAGCTCATTTGGCTAGACGGTCAGCTCTGGGAAGGGTTATGGTCATCCCAAACGTCTTCCATTTAAGGGTTATGGACCACTGTGCTCTTAGCAACTGTGCAGCAAAAAAAATTTTTGTAACCTTGTCCACATCTGTGCCTTGCCACAAT
This sequence comes from Aquarana catesbeiana, assembly GCF_042186555.1. Classification (NCBI taxonomy): domain Eukaryota; kingdom Metazoa; phylum Chordata; class Amphibia; order Anura; family Ranidae; genus Aquarana; species Aquarana catesbeiana. Next base: position 89,687,389 of record NC_133335.1, read on the forward strand.
TCTGTCTCTGAGCTCTTTGGGTAGTTCATTTGACCTCATGATTCTCATTTGCTCTGACATGCACTGTGAGCTGTAAGGTCTTATATAGGCAGGTGTGTGGCTTTCCTAATCAAGTCCAATCAGTATAATCAAACACAGCTGGACTCAAATGAAGGTGTAGAACCATCTCAAGGATGATCAGAAGAAATGGACAGCACCTGAATTAAATATATGAGTGTCACAGCAAAGGGTCTGAATACTTAGGACCATGTGATATTTCAGTTTTTCTTTTTTAATAAGTCTGCAAAAATGTCAACAATTCTGTTTTTTTTTTGTCAATATGGGGTGCTGTGTGTACAACAATGAGGAAAAAAATGAACTTAAATGATTTTAGCAAATGGTTGCAATATAACAAAGAGTGAAAAATGTAAGGGGGTCTGAATACTTTCCATCCCCACTGTAATATATATATTACTGTTCTGTCCTCTATAGGACAAAGTACATGTAGTAAGTACTGTGTCCTATGTTGCTAGGTGCTCCCTAATCCTAGCTAGGAGGTACCAACTGCACCCTCCCCTCTCCTGCTGTGCAGATCCAGCAACAGCTAGAAAGGAGACAGATGCTTTGTAACGTCAACTGAGTAGCGGCAAGAGGAATTCAGAAGTTGACACATCCATCCTCCCTTTGCATTTTTCTTGCCACTGCTTGTCTGGCGAAAGTGCTCACACATGAGCCAAGCTGCTGTTATGAAGTGTCCATCTCCTTCCTACCTGTTGTCAGATTGGCAGGGGACGGGTCCGGTTTGGACCTCATAGTTATGGTAAGGAAGCACCTAGCAACACCGTACAAAGTATTATATGTACTTTGTCTTATAGGGGACAGAACATTAAAATATAAATATGCTAGATCTTCTTTAAGTCTCCTAATGACACGATTGGACATTCCGACAACAAAATCCATGGATTTTTTCCGACGGATGTTGGCTCAAACTTGTCTTGCATACACACGGTCACACAAATCTTGTTGGAAATTACGAACGTCAAGAACGCGGTGACATACAACATCACGACGAACCAAGAAAAAGGAAGTTCAATAGCCAGTGCAGCTCTTCTGCTTGATTCCGAGCATGGAACTTTGTGCGTCGGAATTGTGTACATATAATCGGAATTTACGACAACGAATTTTGTTGTCGGAAAATTTGAGATCCAGATCTCAAATTTTGTGTGACCGAAATTCCGACGGAAAATGTCCGATGGAGCCTACACCCGGTCGGAATTTACGACAACAAGCTCCCATCGAACATTTTCCGACCGCGTGTACGGGGCATAAGAGTGCAATCCTGCTACTTGGCCTAGGTGATCAGCAGAGGAAGTGAAGTCTCTTCTCCATCCTGGCCATCTGCTGCCTTCCGCTTGGAACCCCATGCAGCAGTATAGGCACCAACAGTTGTATGTTAAACCCTGCTGCTCCTGAAATACTGAAGACAGCTGCCACAGCTCTTCATAATTCAATGTCATTTTTATTATTGCACAATATCATTTAGCACCTAACTAAGGCTACAGACTTCTACACAAGCCCAGGAATAACTCATGCTGCTTACATACTTTTTCCTCATTAAATATTTACATACAAGCAGCTACCGGAAGCATTAAAAAAAAAAATCTATTAGCAGCTCTGGATTTAATCTTTCTTTGCATATCAACAATACACCATAAATATACAAATTTTTATATATCGGGTTAAATTCATTGTGAACGTAGTCAATTCTGGCAACAAAATAGTTACATCAAAGTTGCATTTCACAAAAAAATTATAGCTATTAACAATGCAAAGCTTGAATAAATCTACACATATAAATACTAATAAATATACAACTTACATGGTTACCATTGACAATGGTTTTGTTACCGGGGGGTGGCGGGGGGGGGGGGGGGATGCCTGCAGATAAAACATACAGGCTGTTTAGTTATTAAGTGCTTTTAAAGGCTTCAAAAATTCTAAAGGCTTTAAATGAAAAGTAAACAAATATGTGATTTTTTTTCCCCAACTGCTGTTATCCCTGAATTACATTCACTTCAAGTTCTGTCAAACGGTTATATACTCCTTGAAAGTAACAGTAAGACAGTTGGCTGTTACATCTGTAATCACAATATTTCCAAAAAAAGGTTTGAATACAGTCCTTGGTTCCTCCTTTGCATCATCCGGTTCACTGGCCTGGGATTCTTCAGTCACTTGAACAACATGGTTCGTGATCTCTTGGTGGCTGTCACACCTGGACTTCACACATCGCAAGTCTATGGGTTCATCCAAATCAGAGTCTAATAGAATGATGTCTGGCTCTTGTGGGGAAACGGGCAAAATGCTCTGACCACCACCCTGGTTCTCCAGTCTACCGGGAGCACTAACGCTTCGTGAAGGAAGTACTTTTTTGGAGGCATCTCCCACACCTGCCATCTCAGCCAAGCACCTTTTTCTAGGGTTAATATATACAACTTCCTTAGGCGACTCTTTATTACAGGATAAACTGCTTCCATTGGTCCATGTTGTTTTGTCCTCCTTGGTGGTGAGTGGCAAAGGCTGGTTGAGAACAGATTCAGCACTAGAATAGGTTCTCCGGAGGCCAGCAAGAGGAGCGGTCTTCTGGTCTCCACACCCTTTATTCTCATTTATTGTGATTTTGGACTCCACTCTGTTTTTCCAGCTCTCTTGCTTTTCTTCAACCACGTTACAAGTCCTGTCACCATTGCAGGTAACCTTTGTGGCCACTGTCCTTCCAGGCTCCGTTTCACAATTCTCCTCCGCAGACTTAATTTTCACAGACTGCATACCGTTCTCCATATACTTACTCATAACTATGACAATTCTCCCATTCTTATTTTTATTTTTCACAATTTTCATTTTGCCCCCAACTCCATTTCCAGACACTTCTTTAACGGTGCTGGTGGGAGTTCCACTAGAGAGATTTTTGTCCAAGCCATTTAAAGCTAGTCCTATGCCATTCTTTGCAGGAGCCTCCAACTCAATAGGCCGGCTCTGAGTCCAGGACTCCCTATGTCTGCTTTGATCGGAAGAGTTCTGAGAATCCTTCCCTGAAGGATATTGGTCATACATCTTGGGGTCTGGTTGGTAATGATGATGTTTCTTGCTATTCAGTTGATAGTAATATTTTCTTTTGTTACTCGTGTGGTGCTTTTCAGAGCGATCACTGACATACGGCTGATATTGGTGGTGTTTTTTACTGTTCAACTGATACTGGTAAGGCTGGCTCTTTGCTATGGATGTCATATCCAGCTTAGTATGGCTGTCCACAGTAGCATCCTGAAGGCCACTCAACACACTGGAACGACGAGCAAATGATGGCACCTGCGATAAAATAGAAAGCTTTAATTATATATACAAACACACACACACACACAAAGCCATATAAGAGCTAAGCAAAACTAAGATCCCCTACTTCCTTAACACGGATCCTGAAATACTTACCTTAGCTAAAGAAACTACTGGTACTGGATACTATGGTGGTTAGTCACATGGCCTTCGCAATGAACTGTCAATCCAGCAGATGGAGAGAGGCAAGAGTGCTGGCTTATCAGTAAGAAAATTACATCAATCAAGCAAAGGGTTTTTTACCCAATGAGCCACAGCTGGCAGTATCTGCATGGAGCTCATTAAATATTGGGTAGTCACCCAAATCAATAGACTCATCTGAAACCTCATAAAAACTACACCTTTTGACCCAAAACATATGGGCATTACCTAGTGCAGTCTACATGCAAATACATGTAAGACAAAAACATGCAAATACAGTCTGCCTAGGAACACCCACCTCTGCAGACTGACATTCATCTATCAAGGTATTTAGATATTTGCAGAACTACTCCCAAGGGCCAGTCCGCTGTCTTGCATTAGGACTAAGGACGCTTGACAGGAGTTCTATAGTAGGGTGCTGTGATATTTTCAGGAAGCCATCTACAACACCATGCTGTCCCCTCCCACAAGTCCTGATTTGCATGCATTTCATAGAGAAGCACAGAAACCCAGTAACAACATCACTGGGATGAAAATAAGCCATATAATGAAAGCTGAAACGTTGCATTTAAAAAAAAAATGCCATTGGCAGGTTGATGAGAGGGGAAAAGAGTGACCAGGTAGAACAAAATAACTTCAGGTTTAACTTACCGACAGAATATGGTGCTTTGGTTTAGGTCCACGTTTTCGGTACCCCATAATCTGTTCTTGACGTTCTCTACATTAGAAGGGGACAACAAAGTCAAAGTGGTCAAAAGAGATTAATAGGCACAAGCTGGAAGATTTCACATTCTTACATTTTATATAGTGGGGTTGATTTACTAAAACTGGAGTGTCCAAAATCTGGTGCAGCTGTGCATGGTAGCCAATCAGCTTCTAACGTCAGCTTGTTTAATTAAGCTTTGACAATAAAATCCTGAAGCCGATTGGTTTCTATGCAGAGCTGCACTAGATTTTGCACTCCAGTTTTAGTAAATCAACACCAATGTCTGTATGGGTAGCATACTAAAAATCACTAGTTATAAAAAAAAAAAAAAATAATAATAATAATAATAATAAAATCATTGCATATACTTTATGGTGGTTGGATGCTCATCGGTTCTTCCTAACCACAAGTAATTCATTTTGGATAGGCAGAAAAAAAATAAAAAAGAACAAACAAGCATCTGCAGAGAGTTAAGTATCTGACCCTTCTGGTTCCCATCAGTACTGCCTCCAGGAATATAGATTCCATCGACATGAGAAGATAGTTACCCAATTTGGTAATTTTCTGTCAGACAATCTCTTGTATATGGGGAACCCTGGCCACACCTGTCCAGCATTTAGGAGGCAATATCTATTGGGCTGGTCATACATTATACAATTTTCTTATTGAATTTCCTTTAGATTTACCTTCAACTATGTAGCGCATGCTTGATTGCATACGAATTGAAAGTATTTAGTATTAATCTCATATTATATGGTTTGGAAAATCTAAAGGAAACTTTTACAATTTATGGCCAGCCTTGGGAAGGTTAGAAATCAGCATGATTGTACCTCCACCCCTTAAAGAAGTAGAATTAGAGTACCTTGCAGCAATGCTCATCTCCCCCCCCCCCCCCCCCCCTCCATCCACATAAGCCAAAACTGTACATGGACCCAATAGATAATGCTAATGTTCTTGTAGGTCTTAGTGCACTTTAACATCAACTGGTCACATGACTCCAGCTATCTTGGTTTTGCATTTCCTCCATATGCTACTCATGAGGCAATGGAAGGAGGTGACAAATACAACACCTAGTGAGATTTATTTTCTATTTTGCACTACAGAAATAAATGTGAAACAATAAAAAAAAAAAACGTGCAAAACATTTCACAATCTTCAGACTTTTATTTTTAAGTTAGCCTTTAAGAGAACTGGTCATTACGATAGTTTCATTAAAGACTCGTTAGTGAATGCCCCCTTTAAATGCAAAGGCAGCTGGACGGGGTTGCAAAAATGATACCCCCTGTCATATAGTACTACCTCTGAATGTGACCCATTCAAGTGAATGGGAACATGCCAAAAGCTAGTCTAGAGTGAGGAATAAGGTATGCACTTCATGTTATTCCAATCCCCCTTGACAGAATGAGCATTGAACTCTTGCACTGCTAGGGGTTTGAGGTATGATACCATAAGGATTATTTTTCTGCTACCTTTCATGACAACCTGAACAAATCTGCTGGATTTTACAATTAGAGCAGAGGCTCTATGGATACTGCTTAAAATTCCTATACATTTGTGTACGATGCGGTCTGGATAAGACTGGCTTGCATATCTTAGTATAATGATGCTGCTATGCTCTGGGAAAACTGGTGCTGATACAAGGAAAAAAACAAAATCTGATGTAATGTACAAGGCCGATTGCACTACACCCTTAATCTCTTGGTGATGTCTCCATGCCCCACCACCATTTACATATAATCCTCACTTCTTACATTTTGTCAAATTTGACATATTTGGAATCACTGAAAGAGTGCAGCAATTAATGGAAAACATTTCCTGCACATATTACATCATAAAACACGTTAGTGCTTAACTATCTATATACATCTAACATCTGCTGCTCCATAGAGGTGACTGCAAGGTCCAATCGGGTCCACCTGAAAAACTAACGTGAAAGGGCCCTTAGGCCTGGTTCACACCTATGCATTTTAGTGCGTTTTTAGTTTTGCAGAAACACACTAGTTCATTTAACATGGTTTCCTATGGATGTAAACCTGCACTGTTTAGGAGATATTTACCATAGACGTTTGAGCCAACGTCATCGGTGCATGCATACTGAAGGGCATGCTCGTGCCGTTTCTAAAGGGCTTGTGCCGTGACCGGTGGCATGCGCACCGCCCCAGTGTGAAAGCACTCGGACTTTCACACTGGGGAGGCATGAGAGGTAGTTTTCAGGCACTTTACATGTGCTATTTTTAGCGCTAAAACACCTTCAGTGTCTTAGGCCTCTAGCACGTGGATGCTTAAGCACATCTGTTGTAAATTAGGGGCATGTTTTTGCACCAGAAACAGCATACAATCACCTATATCAATGAATGACTGTACACAAGTATAGGCCATGCTTGCATAATCTTAAAACAAAAGCCACATATGGCAGATTTACGTCCGTGTGCATAAGATTCCAGCGTCTGCATGCATGAAGCCTTAGGCTGTACACATGTAGGGTTGTCTACTTGTATTAGATAGGATTCTCCGAGTCCAGCTGCAGGATACCGTTGCAGATTGCCATCATGGAAAGTAGGTATAAATAAGGCAGGCACATTCCCAGCACATGCGTCTTGGATCAGCTGATTCGCGAATAGACATCTGGCCAAAACACAGATGGACTAGAAAAGCATTAACGATATAACCATTTAATAGTAGAAACCGCCAAGGCCTTCTGAAAGTGCCAGAACGCTCTTCATCAGGGTTAACAGACTAATAACGCATGGTTTGACCTCGGAGAATCATTCTGGAACAGGTCCGTCTTAATCATACCATCCTCCCATCACCCGCAGGCCTGATGGTCTATGTGGGTCTACTGTAGCTGGTCTTCAGCTTGATCCCAAGCTATGGGAATGTTACACAAATATGCAACTCAGTAACAATGTGAGCTGATGGGGACACATTTGTGCTTTTATCCCCTTGTTTACCAGTCACTATTGCACTTAGCATTGTATGCTTCCATTTTCATAATAAGAAATACACAGCAGCACAATTAGGTATAAATTCAGGTACCTACTCATGAAGAAGCAGCATTCTTAAAAACGCACAATACTACACCTGAATCATTCCGACCTTATTAACACCATAAATATTAAATGCAACGTTAAACCCATTTAATAGAAAATATAGAGCAGCATGCTGGATGCGAAGATGTACAGATGCAGGCAGCATGCTAATGATCTCATTAAAATGCATGGAGCAGATTACATGCAATCTAAGGCTGGGGAGACTCCGCTCCAGACTGTTTACACAATGTCAAAATTAGCCAAGAGTTTTCGTGAGTGGGTGGAGGGAAGGAAGCCTCGGCACAACAACCTTGTCATGGAACGCCCACCTCTGTCAAATTACAAATCTGTAATGGCCGAAGGGACAAAACATTGGTTTGGGATACTCAGATCTAGGCCACCTGCCAGGCAACTAATTGGTTCATTTGAAACAGCCTGATTTTTTTTTTTTTGTATTAGCCAAGATTACGTCCCCAGAAAACCACACATATTTCCATCAGGTCTTCCTATTACAATGTTATATATAGAGTTTTTCCTTTTATAAATATATGTTCTTCTCAGAAGTCTTTGTAGATTAAGAAGAAGAGTGATAAACATACCTGTTCTGAAATGCAACCAAAAGTCGAGGGTCCAAAATATTTTCCTCTGGTTCCCATGTGTTATACCTAGACAGTACAAGATGAGAGTTCATGTTCTGGCATGGTATGCAATATATATACACAATGTAGCTCTATTCTGAAATGGCCTAGAAACAACAGGATATTGGATGCAAGCCTAGACCCTACAAAATGAAATCTTGCATATCAGTAGAAACCTCTTCTCCGGCCATCCTGCCAACTCTTCTGAGTTGGCCTATAAAATGGAGTTATTGGATAGAAATAGCCTAGACCGTACAGTATGAAATTCAATATTGTTCCATCATATTATTAAGTATAAACCTCTTCTCCATTCATACTATTTAGAACTCTTCTAAATTGATCTATAAAATGGAATTATTGGATAGTACCAGGCTACACCGAACAAAGTAAAATTCATTCATGTTCCATCATGGTATTCACTATAAACTTCCATATGTACAATCTAGAACTCTTCTGAATTGGCCTATCAAATGGAAATATTGGATAGTACTAGCCCATATTGAACAATATAAAGTTAATTTGTGTTCCATCATGGTATGAAGTATAAATTTCTGCTCTATCCATACAACCTAGAAGCCTTCTAAATTGGCCTATAAAATGGAAATAATGGACAGCACTAGCCTAGACCTTACAATATGAAATTCATTACTGTTCCATCATGTTCTTCACTCTATAGGGACGTACATGCCGAATATCAGGCGGCATTGGCTAGTTCAATAGAAACCGGACGACATTTGGCCCGTGTGTATGGCAGCCGATCCGACTGAAGGGGCATGACCGGAAAAGGTCTGCTGATCGGCACCCGATCAGCGGCTGAGAGCACTGACCAGTGTGTTCTGGCAGGGGGCTTCCCCCTGTCGGAACACAAGAGCTCAGTGGGGGATATTGCTGTACTAACATTTAATAGTTAGTACAGTGGCTCCGCCTAAGCTCTTCAGTTTTTTTAGTTCAGCCCACTGGGTTGAATGAGATAAAAACTACTGGTGTGTACTAGGCTTTAAGCTGGCCATACATTATACACCTTTCTTATTCCATTTCCTTTAGATTTACCTTCAACTATGTAGTGCAAGGGCCTGCCTGATTGCATACTAATTGAAAGTGTTTAGGTTTGACCTCATATTATATGGTTTTGGTAAATCTAAAGGAAAATTGTACAAGAAAATTGTATAATGTATGGCCAGCCATAAACTCTTCTCCATCCATACAACCTAGAACTTTTCTGAATTGGCCTATAATACTGCAACACTAGACAGCACTAGCCAAGACTGTACAAAATGAAACAAATTCATGTCCCATTGTGCTATTCACTTTAAAGTCATTCTTCCCCTATACAATCTAGTTCTATTTTAAAGTTGGGATACTGTACAGAAGTAACCTATACATTGCAAAAATTGTATAAAAGCATGCCTTCACTTCATAGCTCACATTTGCACCCCCTCTGCAAAATGAAGATGCCCTTTTATTTTTAAATTAAAATTCAGCCCCAGACTAGGCCAGGATGGTGTGTACTACAGCCACAGCCTCCTGGGATATCTAGATCAGACATCCCAGGAGGTATTGCCATCCACAGAGCAGCAGGAGGAGGGCAGACCTGGTGGCCGTGTCATCAAGGGGCCAGCCACAAGAACCCGGAAGAGACAGCCAGCTCCCTGATAATGTCATAGGGGAAGGTGAGCAACAACAGGATAATGCTGGATTTGCATTACAGGCGTGTATGCCAATTGAGGACAACCCAGTATCACCAGCGAAAGGAGATTAAAAAGAAAAGTGAAATCCATCTGTAGTGTATGTTGCATCATTGAAGTCAGTAGAAACATTTCTTCATCTATACAATCTACCTCTGTTCTGAATTGGCCCAAAAAAACCTGAACAATACACTCTATCTAGAAGAAGCCAAGGGTCAAGTAATCATCTTTCATATACTAGAAGCCAGGTGATCAAGTAAGCATCTCTCATATATAAGAAGACAGGGGGGGGGGGGGGGGGGATCAAGTAATCATCTCTAATATATAAGACAGGGGATCAAGTAATCATCTCTCATACATAAGAAGACAGGGGGGGGGGGGATCAAGTAATCATCTCTAATATATAAGACAGGGGATCAAGTAATCATCTCTCATACATAAGAAGACAGGGGGGGATCAAGTAATCATCTCTCATATATAAGAGGGGGGGGGGGGATCAAGTAATCATCTCTCATACATAAGAAGACAGGGGATCAAGTAATCATCTCTCGTATATAAGAAGACAGGGGATCAAGTAATCATCTCTCGTATATAAGAAGACAGGGGATCAAGTAATCATCTCTCGTATATAAGAAGACAGGGGATCAAGTAATCATCTCTCATATATAAGAAGACGGGGGGGGGAATCAAGTAATCATCTCTCATATACAAGAAGACAGGGGGATCAAGCAATGATTTCTTGTATATAAAGGACCAAGGTCTCTAGTAAACATCTAGTATACAAGATGCTAGGGGATCACATGATTATCTTTTTTCTATATAGGAAGCCAAAAGGATCTACCTACCATCTTTCATAAAAAAAAGAAAATAGGGGATTGAAGTCAAGAAGCCAAGAGATCGACATAGCATATTTAATATAAAAGAAGCCAAGGGATCAAGTTATTATCTTTTATATAAACGAAACCAGGGGATGGTGTAATCATCTTCCACATTTGGGATGTAAGCCTAATCATAGGGGTGATCTGTAACACAGGCTCTTGCTCAGTAAGTCAGGGGAAGAAGTAGTGATCAATACATCCAGACTTCACTGAACCCATATCTGTGGAAATATTAATCCTCATCGGATTGTATGGGGGAGTGCAATGTGCGCACTGTCAGCACCCCCCCACCCCCACCTGGCTAATGATCCTCATTTACAGGGAAGCCATGTAAGGTGACATGCTGCTGGAATAACGAGCACTCCTAGAGAAGAGAGGCAGGAAAAGACATTCCATCCTTGGCAAAAGGCAAACTCCCAACCCCTACAGGGCTGACATCCAACCAGACCAACACCGACTCTGCCTGTCTGATCCTGAGGAGGAAGAGATCCTACACACAGAATATAGAAGATCTCAGGACCTGTGTGTGCCAACACCCCCCACTCTACACCAGAGGAAGAAATAATAATAATAATAATAATAATAAAATGTAGGACCTCAGGATCTGTCTGTGGCAAGGCTCCCGACACAACACCAGAGGAAGAAATAAGAATAACATGTATGATCTGAAGATAGGTCTCCTTTACACTGACTGCTTGTGGAATAATATTATTTTAATAATAATAAAATGATGATGATGATGAGATGTAATAGTCAGACACCATGCCATGGGTGATTAGTGATGTGATCCCATCCCTGTCTGATCGCCTGTCTGCTGGATGGTGCTGATAATAATAATAATGATAATATTGATCATAAATAATAATAATAATAATAATAATAATAGGGGTGTGATGTGGGATCTGAGTTCAGGATAATAGGACTTACTTGGATGACCATCCCCTCCATTTCACCAGGTATTCCACTCGCCCCTGGGAGAAGAGAAGACATAATCAATAATAATAATATTGATGATGATGATGAAGGTCCCCCCTCTCTCCCTCTCCCCGGGTGCCGTACCTTGCGGACTCTCTTCTTGTCGATGCTCTCTACAGCGAAGACATGTTCCCCGGCGGCCGGGAGCTCCATGCCTGCTGTTGTCGGACGGTGCTGGGGAAGGCCGATCTCCCCGGGGTGACATGTACCCGGACTCCTCCGTCTCCCTCTCCCGCTCCCACCGCCGTCACTCCTGCTCTTCCCTGCCAGAGTCCGCTCTGTAATGTCAGGGGGGCGGGCCTTGCAGCTGTCACCGAGCAACCGCGGCCCGCGCCGATTGGGGCTGTCCCGACAGGGCTCCGCCCCCCGGCGCTGGAAGACGATGGGGGAAGGGAGAGGAGTGAAGCCATGGTTGGAGCGGATCTCTATCGGATCAGATTTTAAAAGACACCGACACGGGTCGGGGCCCCCGGGATCGGCGGGATGTGGGGCCCCTGTGTGCCCCTCCCCACTAGTACTACACATAACACATGGCAGGGACAGGAGAGCCATCAATATGGAGGAAGACCGATCCCCGACAATAAATGTCTGATCCGTGCCCCCCCTACACACCGATCTGATGTATAAAACAGCCCCATGTGTCACCCACACACCGCCCTACATATAACTAAATATAATAATAATAATAAAATACAGATTTATAATAAATAAGAGTGTATAGTAAATGGGAGCTCTAATAAATCTATGGGTGTCCGATCACTGAGAGATCAGTCCTATGGAGGAATGTATCCATACATGGGGCGATCACACCTCATAACTCCCATCCGATCACCTACATACACCTACCTGAGACCACACCGTCCTCACATACAAATCCCGATCTATGTCTGAACACATTCCAATCATCACACCGATCACCTCCTATACACCACCCGTCCCCGATATTATCACCATCATAATAATATTCTAATAATCATTATGTGTGATTAAAGGAGATACAAATAAATACAATGTATACCCGATCTACACCGTGTATGACATGATGACAGTGTATATTACCGGCATTATATATTACTGTGTACATTGGGGTGATATCTTCTGTATATTCGGGTGTATGGAGAGAAATTCATTACATTCAGCCATGTATGATGTGTAATTTGTATACCAGACCATTGTACATACATGGAGTGATCTCCTATGATCGGTGTGTGTGTACTACAGTGTATGGAGGGAAATTTAAGGAGATCATCATGGTATATCATGTATTACAGTGTACATTGGTATGATGAATTCCAAATATATCCTGTGTGCTGTGTATGTGATTATATCATGTATTACATGTGTAATGTGTGCTGCTGTGTATTTACTTGTAAGGATATTAATGAATAGAAATATAGCATGTATCACGTGTCCTCTTATAGGATTCTAGTATGTATCGTGTGTACCGTGTACTAACCTAAAACACTGAATGTCAGTTCATGGGATCAATCATATCATGCAGCATATGTATTCTGTGTGTTGTATAGAGTGTATGAATGTAATATCATGGGATTATATCATTTATCACATATGTATACTGTGCACTTTATATTAGGGCATATGCATTTATTATCATGAAATTATATTATGTATCATATGTGTTGTATAACTGTAATATCATGAGAGTATATCATGCAACACACATATACTATTTGCTAAGAATTAGAATCTGCACATACATAAAGGGATTTTATCATGTATCATATATGTTCCATGTGCTGTATATTAGAGTGTAAGGATGACAATTCATGGGGTCATAGATAGCATGTAATACTGTATATATTCTGTGTGCTATTCAGGAATATATAGCATGTATCATATGTATACTGTGTATTGGTGCATGAATGTAAGCACTTGAGATTTTATCATGTAATATATGTATGTATATATATATATATATATGTGTGTGTTTGCTTTGCATTAGGGTGTATTATGCAGAATTGATGGAATTATATTGTTTATCATGTATGTACTGTGTGCTGTGTAATACAGCATGTGAATTGAAATTAATTAGATTACAGCATGCATCACGTGCTGTGTGTTGTGTGTATCATATATACATGTATGTTCTGAATATTAGTGTATGAATGTAAATACATATTATATCATGTACCTTATATAAATGTTCTGAGTTTTGGTGTATGAATGTAAGTATATGGAATTATATCATGTATCATATATATATATATATATATATATATATATATATATATATACACTAAATATTAGTGTATGAATGTAAATACATGGGGTTATATCATGTATCATATATATATATATATATATATATATATATATATGTTCTGAATATAGGTGTATAAATGTAGATACATGGGATTATATCTTATATCATGTATCTATATATATATGTCCTGAATATTGGTGTATAAATGTAAATACATAGGGTTATATCATATAATATATATATATATATATATATATATATATATATATATATATATATATATATATATATATATATATATATATACACATATATATATATGTATGTATATATATATATATATATATGTATATATATATATATATATATATATATATGTATGTGTATATATATATATATATATATATACATATATATATATATATATACACATATATATATATACATATATATATACACACACACATATATATATATATATATATATATATATACATACATATATATATATATATATATACACATATACATATATATATATATACATACATACATATATATACACATATATATATATACATATATATATATATACATACATATATATATACATATATACATATATATATATATATGTCCTGAAAATTGGTGTATAAATGTAAATACATTGGATTATATCATGTATCATATATATATATATATATGTATATAGGTCCTGAATATTGGTGTATAAATGTAAATACATGGGATTATATCATGTATCATATATATATATAGGTCCTGAATATTGGTGTATAAATGTAAATACATGGGATTATATCATGCATCATATATATATATATATATATATATATATTCTGAATATTGGTTTAGGAATGTAAATACATGGGGTTATATCATGTATCATATATATATATATATATATATATATATATATATATATATATATATATCCTGAATATTGGTGTATATTCACTGACAGGAAGACTCAATGAACTACCACAGTGCTCAACAGCGCCATGGTAGTTCATCAAGAACTACAAGCCAACAGCCGCTAAGTCGCACTAAAAGTTGCGCTTCAAAGTCGCTCTGGAAATCATGTGACTTTGGAGATGCCTTATTGTAAAACGAGCCTTAGATGGGATTTCTCCTTGCTTTATAAAGATTTCCATTCACTTCCTGCTGAGTCTCCAGGACAGGAGGTGAAGGGAAATCTCCCCAATGAAACACAGACAGCAAAAAAAGAAAAAATTAACCCACAGGGGAGGTAACCCTTCCTTACTCTATCCACAATTAAAAACCAAAAGCATTTTGGGTACGTATACACATTAAGCAGTCATTAGATCAGTGGTTCTCAACCTGTCTAATGCCATGACCCCTTGATAAAATTTCCCAAGTTGTGGGGACCCCTAACAGTAAAATTATTTTCGTAGCGTCGGTTGTCAGCACCCAAGACAAGTAATTTGTGCCCTTAACCCACTGACATTTAGTGCTCCCCGAGTCCCTTCCACTCGTACAGTATTAAAACCTCTTATGGTACATTTTAGGAAATACCACTCTTTGTTCTTCTTTTTTTCCCCCTTTTATCTCTCTCTATTCTAATTTCTTGTTTGTATTCCCCATCCCTCTCTCTAGCTGTCTTCCTTGTTCTTTCTCTTATTCTTTCTCTCACTTTTTCTTTGTTCCTCCCCCTCTTTCCCTATCCCTTCCATGCATTCTCTATTTTTATTCCTTGGTGGGGGGAATGGGATGAGTGGCAGTGCTGGCGGGGAGTTCTGATCAGACAACTTAGGTGCTCTTGATCAAGGTCATCTGCTGATGACTTTTAATGGCAACTCTAATCACAGGTAGTGTTACTCACTTTGTCTCTGGCTTCACTGTGTCTCCAGCTCTGTGGTGTCTTGCAGCAATGACACCTATGCCGAAATCAGGAGATAGGGTCTCCTCCAGCCCCTCCCACTTCACATTCCTCACCAGTCAGCTGACCTCTAGTCTCTGCCCCCCACCCATGCTGTGAACTGAATGGGTGGCTGCGAGCTCCAGGAACAGCCCAGCTGGGCAGCCACAGGCTCCAGAGACAGCCCTGCTGGGCAGCCGCGAAAAGGCTGGGAGAGTGGCGCGGGCTTCAGAAACAGCCCAGGACTTGGTGACCCCTGGCAAATAGTCATTCGACCCCCAGGTTGAGAACCACTGCATTAGAATGTATGAATGTGAAGGTAATCAAACTATGCAGTGCAGAGTATGCTGTGTGTTGTGTTTTAGAAGGTTTGCTGAACAATACAATGTACCAATGTGCATTATGTGTTACAATGTAGGAAAATAAAGTTCATTGAGCTGTAATATCCATCATTAATAGAAATGCATGCTCTGTGTTAAAGCAGAACCACACACACACATTTTGGGGCCCCTAGGAGTTTATGTAATAATGTGTAAAAATGCTCAGCTGACTTACACCATGTAGGTGTCCTTACCCCATAATGTCTGCCCCCCACCCCATTGCTCCATCCCCAGTGCTTTCACTGTCTTCCAGATTTGGAGTCTTCGGCTGTCTTGATTGGTGGGGGTAACATGACCATACTGCTGCACATGGGATTGACTTCCCATGCTGAGACTGTACATTGCACATATATAGGGCAATTAAGTCTCATACATATAGTCAGTGGCGTCGCTAGGGGGTGGCTTTTGGGGCTATAGCTCTGAATCTGGGGCCCATAGCCCCGAGTCTCTGCAAAGGGGTCCCCAAGGGGAGGGTAGGCTCTCTGGGGTCCCTGATGTAAGTGGGGGCTCTCTGGGGACCATGATGCAAGGGGGAGGCTCTCCGGGAACCCTGATTTTAAGGGGGAGGCTCTCTGGGGACCCTGATTTAAGGGGGAGACTCTCTGGGGACCCTAATTTAAGGGAGGCTCTCTGGGGACCCTGATGTAAGGGGGACTCTCTGGGGACCCCAATGTAAATGGGGGGGCTCTCTGGGGATATACACACACTCATATATTACTGTATATACATGTGTATGCCCGCCCAAGCGTATGACTTTCTTTATTTCGCTGCTATGGGCTCTAGCCCCAGATCTTTTGTAGACCTAGCAACGCCCCTGCACATAATTGTATCTAGCTGTAAATTCCTGCATATTTCCTCTCCAGGAAGCCCACAGGTGCTTTGTACAGACGCCTAGAGAAGCCAACTGATGTGGCTGGCTATTGACTTCTATAGGTGGCTGTATATAGAACATGTGGGCTCCTTGGTGCATATATGGCCATGTGCATGAGTCTATAGGAATAGAGTGGAGAGTGTTATAAGTACTCTTACAAAATCTGTCTGGCAGTAGTGTGACAAATGATAGAACTCATGTATTGGTCTGTAAGGCCTATATAAAGGTGTTGCAACCCTGAAGGTCACAAGCGTCTCTCCTGCTAATTGGTATTACAGTAGAGAGGCTATTTGGAGAAGTTGGGGGAGTAAAGCTGGCCATACACTATACAATATGATTGTACAGTCACCCTAAAAGCTACCAAACCTAAGCAATTCGTTCATAGCCACCCTTCACAGCATGTTCTTATGGGCTGATGCAGCCAGTGCAAGCATGTAAAGCCTCCTCCTATCTCTACCAATTTTACCAGCAAAATGAGAAAGCTAGGGCATGCACATGCGCCGCTAAACACCCTTGCAATGCATGATGAGAGTTGTAGTCTGAGGCTTGCATTGCATGTGACTATAATAATATGTGCACTGCTCCAACTGAGAATTCTGTAACGGCTCTTCCAAAGTTTAAATGAAGAGCAAAATCTAAAGTAATAAAAGTAAATTTTTATAATCTCTTGCAGAAATACAATCCATTTATATGATAATAGTGACTTGGTGATTTTATTTTTATTTTATACACTATACAATCTGATTGTACAATCTCCTTTAGATCTACCATCAACTATATAATATAAGGGCTTGCTTTATTTGATAATAATTAAAATTATTCTTTGGGTGTAACTGTAACTTCATACTATGTTAATTTGGTAGCTCGAAGGACTTGAGAATGTTCACATAATAAATTGTGTGAATATTCACTTCAATTATCTAATCATGTGCAGGTGACACAAGTAAACAGGGCTTTTCTTTTCAATTGATTGGATAATTGAAATACATCTTCATTCATTTTATGGTAAATTAGGCTCTATGTGGAGAGTATGTATCAATGTAAGGTGTTCTGAAGTACAATATGCATAATGAACTATACGATTCATTGTATAATCATCTAATATATGTAATATATATGTATAATATATATATCTATATATATATACAACTATATATATAGATATATATCTATCTATATATAGATAGATATATAGATCTATCTATATATATATATAAAAATGTATGGTGATTGATAGTAACTGGAAAAGAAACAGAGAGGAGGAGTGAATCCAATATCTGGATATTTGATAGCCCTGATTTGGACTTGCACCTTTTCATGAATTAATTCTCTGTATTGAGAGTAGAAGCTTTCTTTGGATCTCTTCGTGATATTATTGCTTAAATATACACTCACTGGCCACTTTATTAGATACACCTGTTCAATTGCTTGGTAACACAAATCAGCCAATCACATGGCAGCAATTCAATGCATTTCGGCATCTAGATGTGGTTAAGATGACTTGCTGAGGTTCAAACCGATCATCAGAATGGTAAAGGAAGGGGATTTTGGTGACTTTGTACGTGGCATGGTTGTTGGTGCCAGATGTGCTGGTCTGAGTATTTCAAAAACTGCTGATCTACTGGGATTTTCATGCACAACCATCTCTAAGGTTTACAGATAATGGTCCGAAAAAGAGAAAATATCCAGTGGCGGAAAATGCCTTGTTGATTTCAGAGGCCAGAGGAGAATGGGCAGAAGAATGTTTCCAACATCTTGTTGAATCTATGCCACGAAGAATTAAGGCGGTTCTGAAGGCAAAAGGGGTTCAACCCGGTACTAGCAAGGTGTACCTAATAAAGTGGCTGTTGAGTGTAAGTTTCTCTTTTTTTATTAGCCCTGGTCATGCCTTTACCAGAGGTGCTTCAAAGCTCAATTCCCATTGAATTTTATGGTGCCCATTCACACCTGAATGCCACGTCGCTTAAAGCTTGTCCCTCAAAACTCAAAAAAGTACACAAGCTTCTTTGGAGCAATTATGAGTTTTTGATGCCTATAGGCTTCAATGGGAGCACCTGAACGTGAGGATTTTTTTTCTCAACTTCTTGCCTCTTCTTCTGCCAATAACAAGCTTTCTTTAAGCTAAAAGAAAAACACTTAAGCCTTAAAAATGTGTGTACAAATGCACATAAAAAATGCTCCCAAAAACTTGAAGAAGCTCCAGTGTGAACCTAGCCATCCATAGGTGTCCGTTTATGAAGCAGTGAACAGTGGTGATCCAGAGGATCGCTACTAGGGATGAGCTTCGTGTTCGAGTTGAACCCATGTTCGACTCGAACATCGGCTGTTCGATCGTTCGCCGAATTGCGAACGTTATGGGCCGTTCGCGCTAAATTCGTGTGGCGCGTCACGGCCCATAATTCACTGCGGCATCGCAGTGCATTGCTGGCTGATGATTGGCCAAGCATGCACTATGACCCGCATGCTTGGCCAATCACAGCGCCGTCAGTAGAGAGAGCTGTAATTGGCCAAAGCCAGGGTGGCTTTGGCCAATTATGGCTCAGGGGATTTAGTACACACCCCACACTATATAAGGCCGCCTGCACGGCGGCCCTGTGTAGTGTGTGTTCCGGTGTGCTGAGAGATAGAGAGAGAGAGAGAGACAGTGTCATTTGATTTGAGTTAGATAGATTAGGCAGAACAGTCAGTCAGTTAGCTGCACTTACAGTGTATTGTGTATATATATGCATCCCAGGTGTTGCATATATATATATACACTGTATTCAGTTTAGCTAGATCCGTTCCTGTTATCTTCTATCTAGACTATTTACATTTAATGCAGTGCGTCCTGCTCACAGTGTTCAGCTAGATCCGTTCCTGCTATTTACATTTAGTGCAGTGCGTCCTGCTCACAGTGTTCAGCTAGATCCGTTCCTGTTATCTTCTAGACTATTTACATTTAGTGCAGTGCGTCCTGCTCACAGTGTTCAGCTAGATCCGTTCCTGCAATTTACATTTAGTGCAGTGCGTCCTGCTCACAGTGTTCAGCTAGATCCGTTCCTGCTATTTACATTTAGTGCAGTGCGTCCTGCTCACAGTGTTCAGCTAGATCCGTTCCTGCTATTTACATTTAGTGCAGTGCGTCCTGCTCACAGTGTTCAGCTAGATCCGTTCCTGCTATTTACATTTAGTGCAGTGCGTCCTGCTCACAGTGTTCAGCTAGATCCGTTCCTGCTATTTACATTTAGTGCAGTGCGTCCTGCTCACAGTGTTCAGCTAGATCCGTTCCTGTTAAATTCCTACTGACCGGCAGGCTTGTCTGGTTACAGTATATAAAGCTACCTGAAGAAAATTACAGGTGTTCTATTTGATCCTATTAGTACCACGGTCAGGCAGCTAGACTATTTACATTTAGTACAGTGCGTCCTGCTCACAGTGTTCAGCTAGATCCGTTCCTGTTATCTTCCTACTGACAGGCAGGCTTGTCTGGTTACAGTATATAAAGCTACCTGAAGAAAATTACAGGTGTTCTATTTGATCCTATTAGTACCACGGTCAGGCAGCTAGACTATTTACATTTAGTACAGTGCGTCCTGCTCACAGTGTACAGCTAGATCCGTTCCTGTTATCTTCCTACTGACAGGCAGGCTTGTCTGGTTACAGTATATAAAGCTACCTGAAGAAAATTACAGGTGTTCTATTTGATCCTATTAGTACCACGGTCAGGCAGCTAGACTATTTACATTTAGTACAGTGCGTCCTGCTCACAGTGTTCAGCTAGATCCGTTCCTGTTATCTTCCTACTGACAGGCAGGCTTGTCTGGTTACAGTATATAAAGCTACTTGAAGAAAATTACAGGTGTTCTATCCCAGCTTAGTGCAGCTACAGGCCATTAGTATGTCTGGAAGGCCAAGAAGGAGAGGCAGACAGTCACAAGCCAATAAGAGAGGGCAAGCAGGCTCTGTGTCTAGTGCTGGTCGTGGAGACGGTGCATCCTCATCAGCACGTGGCCATGGGACACGCTTGGCCTTTTTTTCGGCAGCTGGCCATGTTGAGCCGCAACATGCGGAAGACTTGGTCGAGTGGATGACCAAGCCGTCCTCATCCTCCTCATCCTCTCTCACCCATGCCCAGGGTGCTTTGTCTGGCAAAGCAGCGGCCTCTTCCCTCAGCTCAATGTCATCAGTGACTCCTTCCCTAGCTCCACCATGTCCTCATGAGGATTCCCTCGAACTGTTTGACCACAGTGTTGGGTACATGCTCCAGGAGGATGCCCAGCGTTTGGAAGGCTCTGATGACGATACTGAGCTCGATGAAGGCAGTAACATGAGCGCGGACAGAGGGGGTGCCCAAGAAGGACAGCAATCTGGCAGTCATGCTCCCCCTGCTGCAGCATACTGCCAGGTTTGCTCCAGTGATGAGGAGGGAGGGGATGAGGAGGTCACTGACTCAACGTGGGTGCCTGATAGGAGAGAGGAGGAGGAGGAGGAGGAGGAGGAGGAGGAGGAGGAGGAGGAGGAGGCGGCAGCACATCACCAACGAGGCAGGATGCCCTCCAGGGGCCAGCCTAAGGGCAGCACATTGACTGCATCACACCCCAAAGCTCCACATGTGCAGGGCGCTGCAGTCTCTGCGCGTTATTCAAAAAGTTCTTTGGTGTGGGCCTTTTTTGAGACGAGTGCATCAGATCGCACCGCTGCTATTTGCAACATATGTCTCAAGCGTATCTCGCGTGGCCAAAATATCTCCCGCTTGGGTACCACATGCTTGACCAGACATATGTTGACCTGCCATGCAGTTCGTTGGCAAGCGTATCTAAAAGACCCACACCAAAGAACAAAGAGGATCTCTCCTTGCTCCTCATCAGCTGAGATTTCCAACCCCACTAGACCTTCAGTCCTCTCTGAGACCTGCAGTGAGAGGAATGAAGGTGTAGAATTAGGTGTGTCACAGCCAAGTACTTGTGGGCAATCTGCTTTTGGTACACCGACGTCAGATTGTACCAGGCAAATTTCCCTGCCCCAGCTGCTGCACCGCCGAAAGAAGTTTGCTCCCAGCCATCCACATGCCCAGCGGTTGAATGCTAGCTTGGCAAAATTGCTAGCACTTCAACTGCTGCCTTTTCAGTTGGTAGACTCTGCCCCCTTCCGTGAGTTTGTGGAATGTGCGGTTCCTCAGTGGCAGGTACCCAAACGCCACTTTTTCTCACGGAAGGCGATTCCGGCTCTCTACCGGCATGTGGAAGGCAATGTCCATGCCTCGCTGGACAGGGCGGTCAGCGGTAAGGTGCATATTACCGCTGACTCATGGTCCAGCAGGCATGGACAGGGACGTTACCTAAGTTTCACGGCGCATTGGGTGACTCTGCTGGCAGCTGGGAAGGATGCAGGACAAGGTGCAGTAGTGTTGGAGGTTGTTCCGCCACCACGCCTCCAAAATGCTGATTGTGACACACCTCTCTCCTCCACCCCCTCCTCTTCTTCTTCCTCCATGGCCTCTTCCTCGGAACCAGCGGTGCTCCGTAGGCGTTCAAGGGGCTACGCAAGTACGCAGGCCAAAAGATGCCATGCGGTGCTTGAGCTGGTGTGCTTGGGGGACAGGAGCCACACTGGGGCAGAGGTTCTGTCAGCTCTGCAGGGGCAGGTTCAGAGGTGGTTGACGCCACGCCAACTTAAGGCAGGAATGGTGGTTTGCGACAATGGCACCAACCTCCTCTCTGCCCTCCGACAGGGACAAATGACCCATGTGCCCTGTTTGGCTCACGTCCTTAACTTGGTGGTGCAGCGGTTCTTGGGCAGGTACCCGGGCTTACAGGATGTCCTGAGGCAGGCCAGGAAAGTCTGTGTGCATTTCCGCCGGTCATATAATGCCAGTGCTCGGCTGACGGACCTCCAAAAGGAGTTTAACCTGCCCAAGAACCGCCTAATCTGTGACATGCCCACCAGGTGGAACTCAACGTTGGCCATGCTGCAGCAGCTGCACACGCAGCAGAGGGCCATCAATGAGTACCTGTGCGACTATGGCACCAGGACAGGGTCAGGGGAGCTTGGTTTTTTTTCCCCACGCCAGTGGGCCATGATCAGGGATGCATGCACTGTCCTGTCACCATTCGAGGAGGCCACGAGGATGGTGAGCAGTGACAGTGCATGCATCAGTGACACTGTCCCCCTTGTCCACCTGTTGGAGCACACGCTGCGTGGAATAATGGACAGGGCACTTGAGGCAGAACAGAGGCAGGAAGAGGAGGACTTCCTTAGCTCTCAAGGCCCCCTTTATCCAGACAGTGTTCCTGCGTGCCCGCCGATCACACAGGAAGAGGACGAGGAGGAAGAGGAGGAGGAGGAAGATTGTGTCAGTATGGAGGTGGAGCCTGGCACTCAGCATCAGCAGCAGTCTTTAAGGGATCAGTCCCAAGAAACACATGGACTTGTACGTGGCTGGGAGGAGGTGGCTGCGGACCATGTCGTTCTTAGTGACCCAGAGGACTCCGGACCGAATGCCTCAGCAAACCTACGCTGCATGGCCTCCCTGATCCTGCAAAGCCTGCGTAAGGATCCTCGTATTCGTGGTATCAAGGAGAAGGACCAATACTGGCTGGCAACCCTCCTTGATCCACGTTACAAGGGTAAGGTTGCGGACCTTATCTTGCCATCGCAGAGGGAGCAGAGGATGAAACATCTTCGGGAGGCCTTGCAGAAAGGTCTGTGCAACGCGTTCCCAGAGACTGGGAGGTTACAAACTCCTGTTTCTGGACAACGTGTTGCTGAGGCTTCGGTCAGTCAAAGAAGGAGCGGTGGAGAAGGTGGCCGTCTGACCGATGCGTTCAGACAATTTTTTGGTCCGCAGCCCCAAGGTATGATCGGTTCCAGCAACCATCGCCAGCGTCTGTTTTACATGGTGCAGGAATACCTAGGGGCAAGATCAGACTTGGACACCTTTCCCACCGAAAATCCTCTGGGTTACTGGGTCTTGAGGATGGATCACTGGCCAGAGCTTGCACAGTATGCAATTGAGCTACTGGCCTGTCCTGCATCCAGCGTTCTTTCGGAACGCACATTCAGTGCTGCTGGAGGCGTGGTAACCGATCACAGGGTGCGTCTGTCCACCGACTCGGTCGATCGGCTGACCTTCATAAAAATGAATGAGTCTTGGATCACCACCAGCTACCAAGCACCTGATGCTGATGTAACCGAATAATTTTTTTTGAAATCTCAGATCCCTTCAAAGACTGCCTATGCTGATGCTGAGTGACTATCCCTGAGTAATTATCCTCTTCCTCCTCAATCATCACGCTGATAGCTTGTAAGAACATTTTTGGTTCTGGGCGCCACCACCAGTGCCTAAGGCACAATTTTTCAGCCCCTGTTTAACAGGGGCGTGTAATTACAATTTTTGATGTAATACTTTGCAGCAGGGCTCGTTCCTGCATTCCAACTAGAGTGTCTGTGAGGGGTTGCAGTGTTGTGGCACCAGCACCAGTGCCTAGGGCCCAATTTTTCTGCCCCTGTCTAACAGGGGCGTGTAATTACAATTTTTGATGCAATACTTTGCAGCAGGGCTCGTTCCTGCGTTCCAACTAGAGTGTCTGTGAGGGGTTGCAGTGTTGTGGCACCAGCACCAGTGCCTAAGGCCCAATTTTTCTGCCCCTGTCTAACAGGGGCGTGTAATTACAATTTTTGAAGCAATAATTTGCAGCAGGGCTCGTTCCTGCGTTCCAACTAGAGTGTCTGTGAGGGGTTGCAGTGTTGTGGCACCAGCACCAGTGCCTAAGGCCTAATTTTTCAGCTCCTGTTCAACAGGGGCATGTAATTACAATTCTTGATCTAATATTTCACAGCAGGGCCCTGTGAGGGCTTACAGTGTTGTGGCCACAGCAACACCTAAGGCCCAAATTTCTGCTGAGTATATAGGGCAGGACCCTACTTTCAAACATCTAACTTACAAACGACTCCTACTTGCAAACGGAAGGAGACAACAGGAAATGAGATGAAATCTACCCCTAGGAAGGGAAATTCTCTCCTGTAAGAGTTAATATGGGAAAACAATTTCTCCTTTCCACTGATGCTTTCCAATCCTTGTTCCACAAAAAAACCCAAATTTTCAAAAAACATTTTTCATTGGGACAAAAAAGTGAGGTGAAATCTTCTGAAGAGGAGGAAAGACAGCAAAACAAATGTCACAGGGGTGATAACCCTTCCCTATGTTTTCCAAAAAGCTTAGAAAAGATTTTTTGGCTGGAGCTAAACACGTTAAAAATGTTCAAAATTACAAACAGATTCTACTTAACAACAAACCTACAGTCCCTGTCTTGTTTGCACCGCCTGTATACTGCTGTTCAGAGTATATAGGGCTTGGTGGCCCCACACCTTTCCTTATTTTAATTTGGGTGCGGGGTTCCCCTTAATATCCATACAAGACCCAAAGGGCCTGGTAATGGACTGGGGGGTACCCATGCCGTTTGTCTCACTGATTTTCATCCATATTGCCATGACCCGACGTGACATTAAACCCGCAAGCAGTTTTAAATGAGATTTTTTCCTTTAAAAATGACATTTGGTGCAGGGACTGTTCTAAACATGGGAAACACGCGTCACTTTACAGGCATACTATAGACACCCCCCAGGTACGATATTTAAAGGAATATTTCACTTTTTTTTTTTTACTTTAAGCATCATTAAAATCACTGCTCCCGAAAAAACGGCCGTTTTTAAAAGTTTTTTTTGCATTGATACATGTCCCCTGGGGTAGGACCCGGGTCCCCAAACCCTTTTTAGGACAATACCATGCAAATTAGCCTTTAAAATGAGCACTTTTGATTTCGAACGTTCGAGTCCCATAGACGTCAATGGGGTTCTAACGTTCGTGCGAACTTTCGGTCCGTTCGCGGGTTCTGGTGCGAACCGAACCGGGGGGTGTTCGGCTCATCCCTAATCGCTACTGATCACAGTCCATAAACAATTTATGAAACAGAGATAATTGGGGGAGAACAAGTTTGAACATGATGATCTCCACACACTGAGAATCCTCATTGACTGACACAGAAACGGCCAGTTTATGAAGCTGCGATCTCAGCGCTTCACTGGCGATCTGAGTCAGAATTCACACTCCCAGATTCACCAGCTCAGAGGTGGAGAATCAGGGAGTGAAGAGAGAATCCCGGGGGATCTGAGGAGGAAAGAGGAAGATTATTAACTTCCTTATACCTCGTTTAGACCCCCCAAGACAGTAACCATGTCCCCCTGTCATATTTATGTGTATACATATATATATACATACACACATATATATATATATATATAAAAATAATGTGCGTGTATATATATATGTATATATAACATGTGTGTGTGCATATATTATGTAGGGGTATTCTTTATTTTATTAGCATTAACCATGCCGTCTGTCAGTGTACTGAGCGGTGATATATTATCACTGCTTAATAAACTGACATCTCTGTGTTTCTGTGAATTTCTGGTACTGTAAATCTCGTAAAGTCACACGAGATTCCAGTATCAGGGGCCGTTCTCCACTGTTTGAAGTGTTTGTAGATCTCTTCATTCCTCCAAAGGAGAATCGATCTACACCGCTTCATAAACAGGCACACAGAGGAGAACGATCTCCTCCGTGAATGTCGAAGAATGAAGCAGTGAAATATTTTCACTGCTTCATAAATGAACGCCATAGATTGCTGACATTTTCTGTGATGTGTATTAGCTATTTGTGTTTTGTTTCTGGTCCCTGTATGCATAAATATGATTATTTGTTACTATGTTGCTAGTTTTCTTGTCTGACCTTGGGCTAGATCGCATCCAAAACTGTTACAAATCAAAGGGAACACTTTGTTAACTATTGCTTTCTTCAATAAATACTTTTGAGGGCTGCAACCCTGAACTTTTGTGTTTTTTCAACCCCCCTCTCTATTTATGCACGTGTGTATAGCTATAGATATATACAGTATCTATCTATCTATCTATCTATCTATCTATCTATCTATCTATCTATCTATCTATCTATCTATCTATCTATCTATCTATCTATCTATCTATCTAGATATATACACACTATATTACCAAAAGTATTGGGACGTCTGCCTTTAAATGCACGTGAACATTAATGGCATCCCAATCTAAAGCCTTGTACACATGGTACGAAAATCAGAAGGGGATTGTCGTTTGACAGGCTGTTGTCCGAAGTTCTTACTGTTAGTACGCACCTTTCAACAATTGTTTGCCAATTTTCAGCCAACAAATGTTAGATGACAGGCTAGTAATTTTTTGTCAAACGACGGCTCCACGTCTGATTTTCCGATGGTCAGTACACAAATCCATCACACAAAAGGCGAAAGTACAACCATGCATGATCGGAACCAAGGAACGAGCCAGAATTGGTCAGTCTTGTAAACTAGCGTTCGTAATGGAGAATTAACATTCGTGACGTGGCAAATTATGAAATGTCAAAATGCAGCACACAATTCTCTTCTTTAATAGGATAATAATGAAGCTGCTTTGCTGGTGATACTGATGGAGTTATGCCAAACGGATTTTAAAAGGCATTTGTTTTCAAGTGATATCAAGAATATTATTATTATGCATGTTGTTTGATTTTTTGGGCAAGTTACCACAACACCATTATCCCTGAGTTTTTAAGATCAAAGATACAACTATGTTGGTGTCCCTTGTTAATTTTACATTGTATTTTTTTATGTAACTGCCTACTCCCAAACTGTCATTTGAAGTAAAACACATAGCCAAGTAGGGGAGGGATCTGCGACTCTGTCTGGCTACTGGCCACTGGCTCCTCCAGACTGACACTTTCCTGTGTATGAAAATGGGACATAATTAGAATCTTTTTTTGGGTTTGGTCATCAATCACACACTATTTTGATCTCCTCACTGTTGCAAATTAAATGTGGAAAAATAGAAAAGACTATCATTCTGACCCCAGCATTTTTCATTCTTGTTTAAATCATTTTTGGTCCCTACTGTCTATTGATATGAAAACCACTTTGTTAAGGCAGAAATATTTTCCCAATAACATCTACTTATCATCATTGTATTTTTGGATACAATGCTATACCTGGGTCAAGCTAGGCTCCTCCACATCTTCATCCTGTGCATCAGTGCCTGTGCGGACCTTAGGAGCTGTGGCCTCAGCAGACGTTGAAGGGAGCATAGACAGCGATGGCCTGGGTTCTGTCTGGTCTGTCAAAAACCGTAGGCTGTGGTAATACCACAGCCTGGGGATATATAGGTCATCCGCTGCTGCTCCAGATGTCTCAGAGTCCATGACCTTGTTCAGATCCCTTTTAAATGTACTCTGAACGTTGGCTATCTTTTGCTTGATGTAGTTGATGTCTACCCAGGGGTACACAGGTTTGCACAACTCTACCAGTTTTTTTAAAGCTGCCTTCCTCAGTATTTTATTTGAGTAGTCTCTACATTTCAACCTCCAGAGACAGGGCAGCTCCCGGTACATGTCAATAAAATAGGGGAGAAATTCTGGCAAAGTGAACTTATCAGTCATGATGATGTGATGCCTGCAAGACAGAACACAAGACAAACCATAATCTGGCTTAACCCATAAGCTGGTCCCAATATAGGCCTCAATCTAAGCAGTATAGGCCACTAACCACCTATGCCCCAATTTCCAATTGTACCTTCATTTTTTGCCTCCTTTCATGCGTTGGTGATCGTTCGTCCTCCAAGCCAAGATCGTTCCTCCGGTCTTTCCATCAACCATGCGTTCTGGCTTTATATACACTGTGCATGCGTCAAACTCCAGTCTCATTGCATCATGATGCTAGGGCGTGACCATCTCTCTTCTGCATGCGACACACGCGGTGGAACATTCGGGAGGGACAACATGGTGGATTCGGCGGATTGCAGCCAGCCCCGTGGTGGTGAAGCTCATAGGAGGCACAAAGTAACCCCCATGAGCAAAGGTGAGATGGTAGAGATGGTGCGCATCCTAGAGAAGCATGATTACGACCCCAAGCTGCGCAAATACGACCGGGCCCAACAGCCGAAAGGATAACATTTTGGAGAAGGTCATCGCCATTTTGCAGAGAGAATTTTTCGGTTGGACCGATCAAAGGACCGAATCCGAAAAAGATGGTCTGATCTAAATCACCGGGAACAAGACCAGATGGAGTACATACATCAGATCATAAAAAAAAGTAAGCAATATTTGGATCTAAACAATATGTATATGTGTAAATTATCTGTCTGTATATGTTCTTTCTCCAAGTAGCTCTAGAGAATTCTATATAAGCTTTTATAAAATCTTTGTATGACTTTGGATTACAAAGATGAAAGTACATATAAAGCATATATGAACATTCTTATTTGGTCATGTTTTTGGACATTTTTTTGTACTTATTGTTTTTTTTTCTTGCAACAGGGAGACACAAAAAAAGGATGCTCCAGCCAAGCCACCACAAGGGACGAAAGGAGGCTACCCCCGCTCAGGCCCCAACAGGGGAGGCAACAAGGCCATCTTCCCCTCAAAAACATAAGTGCCAACTTCAAACACACTCATTTAGCCACCAACAGGGGTGTTTCTCGGTGGGCCAAAGGCCATGGGCTTAGGGCAGAACTTAAGGGGTAAAGAACACTTTCTGATTGCTGCCTGGCTCATCAGTGCCCATTAATGCAGCCTTGCCATTATAGACATGGGTAGAAGAGAGGCCCCGTGGCTCCCAGTCATACGGAGTCATGCCTGCTAGGATGGTCATCATATATCCCATATCCCATAGGAGAGAAGAGGGGTGGGGGGCAACTGCAGGACTTTTGCAATGTTGGCACTTGTCAAGTGTTTGCCCTCTGGAAAATGCCATCACCTTCCCTTTTTTATGCATTTTTCACAGAAAAACATCCAGAGTACAGCATGGTGGAGTCCACTAGTCAGGAGCAAACATTGACATCAGACCAAGTGCAAGGTTGGTCAACTAATGTAGCAAAATGGATGCTAGAAACAGATGGGACTTGGGGTGGCTTAATGAATTATTATTATTATTATACAGTATTTATATAGCGCCAACAGTTTACGCAGCACTTTACAATATAAAAGGGAGACAATACAGTTATAATACAATAAGATACAGGAGGATTAAGAGGGCCCTGCTCAGAAGAGCTTACAATCTAATGAAATGTGTGATGTTTCTTTTTAGAGGAAAGTGAGTGTGGTCAGCTCACCAAGGATGTTTCTTTGGAGCCATGGGATCTGTCTCCTGGACCCAGCACAGACATTGGCATTGTAGACATGAAATCCCCTGATGCGAGACACAGTGAGGGCCAAAGCGAACCAAAAGAGGAAGAAAGTATTCGGGAGCCTCTTGTTTGCGCAAGTAAGTATTCTTGGAATCTTGCTTCAAATGTGTATACATGTCGAGCGTTTAGATGTCCAAACCAAACACCCACTCCACACATTAGCAAAGTATGTAGTGCCTTAACATTAGCATGGAGAAGGAAGAGGTGGAAAGAGCTGGCAGTGTTGCTAGGTACCCGAGTTTGGGAGACCCAGGCACGAGGGCCAAGATTATAGAGAAGTTGCAGTGTGTACATTCCTAGTAGTGTAGGTGTCTGAAGGGTAAGCAGGTTGCAAGCAACAATAGACTGGGTAGGTAAGCATTTCCTTAATTTGACTAGTAACTTGCCCATAACTCACTATGTAGGGCCTCAGCCACTTGACCATCGTTCCCTTAATAATTTTTACTCTTCTTACTAGGTCATGATCTTCCACGATGTACTATTGGCAGAATGAGTGCAGATATGTTGCAGTGTTTGAAGGAACTAGAGCAAATCAAGGAGGCTGCCACTGCTTTACAGTGTAGAATCAGAGATTTTGGGGACATGCTTTCCAAATTCTAATTTCCTCTTGTCTGGTCTGAAATTTATTGTTCCACTTGTTGGCTCCTGTTCAGCTTTACTAATTACCATGTATTTATGACTTTAAAATGTGAAAGTTTAGGGACAGAACTCTGTTTCTCCACTCCACTTCTCTAGGTGCACCACCAGGTCCTGTTTTCTAGATTTTCCTCAGTCTATAAACAACTGTGCAAGTTACTAACAGTGAAAATGACAACATCACCTGTGCCAAATTCAATAAATCAAGAAAACATGACCTGGGTTGAGGAGGAGAGTTGGGAAACACTACCCTAACTAATGTGCATCGTAATGTTTATCTTTTTTTTAGAATCTAAAACCCAAAATTTGAAGGTGCCCACAAATTGGGCCTTAACATTCTTATTTCCCCCATGATCCCATGCCTAAAATGTGTGTAGTTCCATACATCTATTTCTCTAAAGCCCCAAAACATACAGTGTGTCAACATGTGCTATCTACCATCACAGGGTATCAATGGTCGTGTTTTGGGGGTACAACCCCTTCCTCATAACTAAAGTAGCTCTGAGGAAGGGGTTGCACCCCTGAAACGTGTGCATTGATACCCCGTGATGGGAGATAGCACATGTTGACACATTGTGTGTTTTGGGGCTTTATAAAAATAGTGTCATGGTTATGCAATAGAGTTTTTCTGTCAGCTTACCTGTCTCCATGTGTTCATCTCTAAAGAACAGCTGCCTCTCAGCTGACTGGTTTTATAACCTCTCCTCTAGCATGGCCCCACCCCAGGCCCTATCAGGGAACCCTATATTAACCTGTGCACTGCAAGCCAGCAGTGCTGATCAACCATTGTGTGTTAGCTTTCGTGTGTACTTGCTGTGTTTCCTACGTCTGATTCCAGTTACCGACTTTGGCCTGTTCTTTACTATTCCTGTCTGCTCGTGACCCTGACCTTTGGTGTGTCCCCGACCATCCCTGTTTGCCTGTGACCCTGAACCTTGGCGTGAACTCTGTTGTCCTTGTCTGCTTGTGGCCCCGACCTTGGCTTGTCCCTTACTTTCCTTGTTGTTCCAGCCTGCTGCCTCCTTCCTCTTCTCCTGTAGTCTACCATGAGCGTGAGCTGTGAGACCCTGGGGGCCGCAACCTGGAGCCAGACTGCAGCGCAGTCCATCCTCACCACTAGAGGCTCTGGTGAACACCTGCTGGCTCTTAGACTCCACGCCCTGAGAAATCTATGCTCTAGCTCCCAGTGGGATCTGTGTCAGTGATCCAGTAGACCTGCTTCCTGAACCTCCCAGGGTTCAATCCGCAGCAGTCAGTCCTAGGTTCCACTACCTAGCGGTGCACTTCTGACTCCTACAGAGTGCATCTGTCACCTAGCCTCAAGGTGACCTGACAGTTTGATCAGCCATGGACCCAGCTGACATGCCGCTTCCTGCAGCCGATCCATTGCAGGGCATAGTTCGCAGACTCGAGACCCAGGAATCTAATCAGACTTAGGTGATGCGGTTCCTTAAGGATCTGGCTTCCCACTTCGAGCAGCTCCAGGCCTCCTTGGGAAACCCGAACCTGCAGTCTCAAATACAATCAGCAGCGGCACCTATCGCACAAGTCGCAGCCACACATTCATTACATCTGTCAGCTCCAGCCCGTTTCTCTGGGGACTCCAAGTCCTGCAGGGGGTTCCTTAGCCAGTGCGCAGTTCATTTTGAGCTTCTGCTCCAAAACTTCCTGTCTGATCGGGCAAAGGTAGCCTATATTATATCCCTCCTGTACGGCGAGGCGTTAGCCTGGGCTGCCCTTCTGTGGGAACTAAATGATCCAGTGGTTTCTAGCCTGTCTGATTTCTTGAAACTCTTTCGGAATATCTTCGAGGAACCGGGTCGTGTCTCCTCAGCGGCCAGCGCCCTTTTACGTCTCCGTCAAGAGTCTGCTTCTGTGGGACAGTACGCTCTTCATTTTCGTGCTTTGCCTGCTGAGCTGAGTTGGAATAATGCAGCCTTTTTACATGGCCTCTCTAATAGAGTGAAGGATGAATTAGCAGGAAGATCTCTCCCTGCTGATCTGGATGGTGTCATCACCTTGTGTAACCAGATCGATATTCGCTTTCAGGAGAGGGCCCTGGAAAAAAAGACTCCAGCACTCCCGGTTCTTTAGGCAGCCTGAGCTCCATGTCCCTTCTCTTCATTCCGAGGAGCACCTCCTGCCTGCTGAGGAACCTATGCAGCTGGGCCGAACCAAGTTATCTCCCGAAGAACGCACTAGGCGCAGAACTCTGGGCCTGTGCCTCTACTGTGGCGTCAAAGGTCATTTTCGTGATACTAGTTCTCTTCGTCCAGAAAAACGCTCAGGGCTAATACATCTGGAAGGTGGAGTATTGGACCCTGAAATATCACCTTCACCTTCTTGTCTTCTCCTTTCTGTGTTCCTTCATGTTGGCGCTTCCCCTTGTTCGGTCTCGGCATATCTGGATTGCGGAGCCGCTGGCAATTTCATGGACTGGGGAACTGCGTCTTCCATGAGACTTACCCTTTTGCCCCTTACAACGCCATTGGTGGTCTTGGCGATTGATGGCACTGTTCTCCCAGGGGGCCCTATCCGCTTCCAGACCCTCCCTGTTAAGATGTCGGTAGGGACACTCTACCAGGAGTGGATATCCTTCCTTGTCTTACCTAAGGCTTCATCTCCTATCATATTAGGTATTCCTTGGTTATGGCTCCATTCTCCACATGTTGACTGGACTGCTGGACAGAGCTTGACTCGGGGTTCCTCCTGTTCCTCCTCCTGCCTACTCAAGGTTACCCCAAAAGAGAAACTTCCTGTTGCCACCATCCCAGTATCTTCTGCTCTTCCCGCTGCAGATAGCGATTTCTGGAATGTCTCCTGCAATAGTCGGGCTGAGGCACTCTTTGGGTCGTGTGGCACTCTGGATGAGGAGCCCACCTGTGAACCTGAGCCGATCAGTCACTCCAGTTTGCATGGCCATTTCCCTTTGCCTGTCCCTGGACCCCCTTGGACACACACCCAGGCTGACTCGTCCACCAGTTCCACAGTCGCTACACCCTGCGATGTAATTCTGGTGGTTGCTGCACCTGGCGATGTGTTCAGTTGGCCTCTGCACCAGTCCAGCCTATGCCCAGTGAGCTTCCTGCTTCTTGTTCAGGACCTTCTGTAACCTGGCCTCACCCTACTGCTACTACGTCCGTTCAAACCTGTTTAAGAGGCTCAATCCATCCTTTGGATAGACTGCCTCATTCGGCCAGGTGGAGTTTTCAATCCTTTGTTCAGGGCTCTCTGCATTCTGTTCGTGTTTCAGCTATCCAGCTTAACTCTTGTAACACGTCACCTTCTAACCAACCTTGCCTCAGGGATCCACTGACCTTTACCCAGTCTGATGGTCCTGTGTTGGATGTCCAGCTCATCTTTAAGGGTCTGGGGGACCCTGCTCAGACTTCTGATGGTCTTCTTGTGCCCTTACCCATTTCTAAAAAGCCTTTAGTCCTCAATAAGTCCTTTCGTCCTCTCCCTACCTAGGTTCCGGTCTCTGAGGATAATCTAAAGTACGAGGTTAGTCAAGTTTTGGATTCCCGGCTCCGTAAAGGCATTCTTCAGTACCTCGTACATTGGAAAGGGTTTGGTCCTGAGGAGAGGTCTTGGATCACAGCATCTGAGGTCTTTGCTCCTCGTCTATTGAGGAGGTTCCATTTGGAGTTTCCCTTTAAGCCTGGGCACAGGCAGGGGAGGGGGAGGCCTCATAAGGGGGGGGGGTACTGTCATGGTTATGCAATAGAGTTTTTCTGTCAGCTTACCTGTCTCCATGTGTTCATCTCTAAACACCAGCTGCCTCTCACCTGACTGGTTTTATAACCTCTCCTCTAGCATGGCCCCACCCCAGGCCCTATCAGGGAACCCTATATTAACCTGTGCACTGCAAGCCAGCAGGGCTGATCAACCATTGTGTGTTAGCTTTCGTGTGTACTTGCTGTGTTTCCTACGTCTGATTCCAGTTACCGACTTTGGCCTGTTCTTTACTATTCCTGTCTGCTCCTGACCTTTGACGTGTCCCCGACCATCCCTGTTTGCCTGTGACCCTGAACCTTGGCGTGAACTCTGTTGTCCTTGTCTGCTTGTGGCCTCGACCTTGGCTTGTCCCATACTTTCCTTTTTGTTCCAGCCTGCTGCCTCCTTCCTCTTCTCTTGTAGTCTACCTTGAGCATGAGCTGTGAGACCCTGGGGGCCGCAACCTGGAGCCAGACTGCAGCGCAGTCCATCCTCACCACTAGAGGCTCTGGTGAACACCTGCTGGCTCTTAGACTCCGTGCCCTGGGGAATCTATGCTCTAGCTCCCAGTGGGATCTGTGTCAGTGATCCAGTAGACCTGCTTCCTGAACCTCCCAGGGTTCAATCCGCAGCAGTCAGTCCTAGGGTCCACTACCTAGCGGTGCACTTCTGACTCCTACAGAGTGCATCTGTCACCTAGCCTCAAGGTGACCTGACAAATAGATGTTTGTATCTACACAAAGTTTAGGCATGGGATCATAGGGGACATTTCATTTTTGGGCCTCTACGTGTATGTGGCTTCAAATTTTGGCTTTTAGAGGGGTGAGATCACCCCATCTGAGGAAGGCAACATCCACACAGTCTTGGGATACTAATGTCTCGGTTGCCCTTCACTTTACCAAACTCAAACTTTGTAAGTTACTGAGTTTTGGATGTGTATCTAATGGTTGAGAACATGCCTGTTTAGCCACAAAAAAGGAGAAATAATGCAAAACATACATGTTATACACCAAGATTTTGGTTTGTTTTAAAACCTTAAAACACACATGTGAATGTGCTTTGAGTAAAATGTTTTTTACTAAACAATGTGTGGCTTATTATTTCATTGCTCAATACTAGTGTATTTCATAAGTTGTTATAGTAACAGTGACAATGTGCTCTTAAATGTGGACAACTCCTGCAATTTTTAGGCCTCCAAAAAACTAAAGAAGTTGTAAAGGCATAATGTTTTTGAACTTCATGCATTAGATCCATTAAGAACAAAAACATTGTGTGTGTGTAACAGACCCACAGCATACCATAATAGTTAGCTGGAGAAGATATTGTCACCTCATGTAGCAATTAAGGTACATTTGCACTATTGGAGCAAGTGTCCAAAATAAAGGCCATTTGGGAACATTTTAGACATATAAGAAACACAGACAACAGTAGTTCAAATGAAATATGAGTTTATGATCTCAAAAAAATATTAGAAATGATCAGCTACAATTTGCTGCCAAGCCACTGCCCCTTTACCCACAAAATATTCAAGGTATCTCTGCCCGTAAATCTCGGGCACTTTGTGAGGGCAATCCAGCATGGGCATTTTCAATAGCTGTCAGCACGCCCACAGACGGACCAGCTGCAGCCTCTTCAGCTGGGCCTGCCACTGCAGGGTCTGCATCACTTGGCAGTGAGGCTAGGTAGCTGGTAGCATTCCTCCTTAAAAAATTATGTAGGATACAGCAGCACAGGACCACACGGTTTATCTTGTAGAGTGCCAGGTTAATTGGAGTCAAAAACAGGCTGAAACGACTCGATAGAATGCCAAAGGCGGTTTCGACCACCCTTCTAGCACTAGCGAGCCTGTAATTGAAGATTCTCTGCTCTGGGGTGATCTTCCTCATTGGAAACTGCTTCATCAGATGTTCCCCCAGAGCAAAGGCCTCATCTGTCACAAAAACAAAATTGAGGCCCTCAACATTCTCCTCAGCAGGTGGCAAGTTTAAGGTGCCATTCTGGAGCTGCTTGTAGAACTCTGTCTGCATAATCACTCCTCCGTCAGAGTTGCGGCCATTCTTCCCAACATCCAAATACAAGAACTCATAGTTGGCAGACGCTACAGCTAGCATGACTATGCTGCAAAAGCCCTTATAGTTAAAATAATAGGAGCCAGAGTTGGCTGGTGGTACAATCCGGACATGCTTGCCATCAATAGCACCACCACAGTTGGGAAAATCTCACTGTTGATGGAACTGGGCTGCAACGTCCTGCCATTGCTCTGGGTTGGAAGGAAACTGTGGATTAAAAAAGAGAAAAAAATAACTACTTCTGCACATAATATTGCAATCAGATTTGACACAAACATGCTTAGCCAACATAAGGATACATTTAAATGAGTATTTAAAGACAAAATGGGAAGGTCAACTTATCTGATTCCTCCCCCCCCTCTGGTGGCCCATTAGACACATTGTAGGGGGGGCGGGGGAGGTAATGGGTAGATGTTTTGGACAGGTAACCCTCTCCACTTCCATGGGAGCTGTTTGCATAAATAATCAGTGATACTTTGGCCAGCCCCTTCTTATTTACACTATTGGCAGCCCAGTGGACAGGTAAGAAGTGTCATAATCTAAAAAGCTGGATACACACTGCCGAAATTGCAGCACATTTTGACATTATGATTTAATCAATCAATATAATAGGAGAAAAAACTTAAGACGTTTCAATTTGTAGGTAATCAGGCTGGTCCTTGCAGTACATTGTTTGGGGAATTTATACAGAAATTTGAACACAAAAGAGGGATAGTGTGTATGGGTTTTTCCAAGTCAGCATATAGATTATTTGGATCTGTTAACTTAGCATTTTTGGGTGGGAGGGAGGGTTCCAAATGAGTTGGGCCCAAAAAAATGGCCTCTTGCACTCTGCCTGAATTTGAGGATACCAATAACATTTGTACACATTTTAGGTGTTGTTTAGGGTAAACCACAAAATGTAGCTGACAAAAAACATTGTTAAGTTACCAGGCTAGACGTGTATGGGCCCAGGATAGCATGCTTGGAGGTTATTGAAGGAAAATATTAATGCCAAAAAAGGAGCAGGAAAAGCTTACAGCATGCATGAGGACAAAGAGGATTCACAACATATTACAATATTGATAATTGTGTAATCAACAAATTAATAAAATACATTAGCAAACATAAATACATAGAATGTGATCTTAAAGGTAAAAACTTACCCTAATATAGTTCTTCTGCAGGACTTGAATGATGGCGGAGAAGGTCTCTGGAATGACTCTGGAGATCCCAGTAGTAAACTTGAGGTCCTGGAGACTTCTCCCCTTCGCCAAGTACCGCAAGGTGGCTATGAGCCTTTGCTCTGGAGTGATGGAAAGCCTCATACATGTGTCCTACATGTATACTTTGTATACATGTGTCCTGCTTCTTTTTTTTTTATAAATTGTGTTTTTATTGAATATAGAACATAGTAGAGTACAGAAACTAAAAAAAATACTAAGAAAAGCACATCAGGTACATTAAAATTCAAAAGAATCAATTGTAGATCAAGTAACATCAAACAGATCTAGTACAAAATGTATAACAAAATAAAAGTGTATACAAAGGGGTATAATCAGAGGGCTATAACCCAGTGGTAGTTGGAAACTGAAGATAGGGGACTGAGATGTTGGGTTGATATGTGGGTATTAGGTGGGATTTAGGGGTGTAATTCCGTACTCAGATTTGTCCCACAAATCCCAAACTCTATCAAATCTGTCCACTCCATCATCTACCTGGGCTGTCATGTGTTCCATTCTACGAATTTCGGCAACATCCTGTAAAAATTGATCCTGAGATGGGGGGGGGGGGCAACCAACAGATAGGGATAACTCGCTTGGTGGCCAGCGAGATATAGAAAGCTAATTTGTTCGAAGCTTTCCCCAGGCCAGAGAAGGGGAGACCCAAAAGGAGATGTAACAGATCCAGCGGAAGAGGATGCTCAAATATACGCTGGAGCAGAGACATTACCATGGACCAAAAGGGCACAATTAGTTCACATTGCCAGAAGATGTTCTAGTGGGTGCCTCTAGATTTACCACATCTCCAACAAAGAGGAGAGAGGGAGTGGTCATAACGATGCAGTATTTTTGGAGTCCTGTACCAAAAGAGTTGTATTTTAAGTGCTGTCTCTCTCTGCGTCACGCACCTGGATACTTTGGTAGTTGAGGTCCAAATCTTATCCCATTGAGGGAGGGAGATTGGTTTTTGAGTGAAAATGTGAAGCTAGGTAGTATTTGTGATTGTCTGGAGCCCCCAGACCCCCTCGGTTTCTGGGAGAGAAGATCACTTAGCTCACTACTCTGTGTGCCTTATTTCCCCAAATGAATCTGAGGAACCATCGTTTGGTCAGTTTCAGTTGAGACATGGGTATGGGGACTGGCAGGGTCTCGAAAAAGTATAGTAGTTTAGGCATGACCGACATTTTCAACACATTGATTCTGCCTAACCACGATATTGGAAGTAAATTCCAGCGAGTTAACAAGGTATTGATGTCCTTAAACAGTGGGGTGTAATTGGTTGAGTACAGGGAAGAGTAGGTAGGGGTAATTTGTACGCCTAGATATTTGAGAGATGAGGTACACCAGTGGTATGGGTATGAGCTTTTTAGGGATGTTAGATCTTCCGGGAGGATATGTAGAGGAAAGGCTTCTGTTTTAGAGGTGTTGATTTTGTAACCAGATAGGGAGCTAAACCGGGATAGGAGAGTGTGTAGGGATGGGAGGGAAATGTGAGGGTGGGTGAGGGTTAGCAGAATATCATCCATGAATAGGGATAGTTTATATTCTCTATGGC
The DNA here is from genome assembly GCF_042186555.1 of Aquarana catesbeiana. NCBI lineage: Eukaryota > Metazoa > Chordata > Amphibia > Anura > Ranidae > Aquarana > Aquarana catesbeiana. Next base: position 89,726,603 of record NC_133335.1, read on the forward strand.
GCATTGGAAGCCCTCGGATATCAGGATGGGACCGTATAGCTTCTGCCAAGGGTTTCAGACATAGAATGAATAGGAGTGGAGATAGAGGGCAGCCCTGTCTGGTACCATTTGACATAGGGAAGATCTGGGATGTAAATGAGGCCATTTGGACCTAAGATGAGGGGTTGGAATAGAGGGCCGATAAAGCAGATATAAATGGATCGTGAAACCCAAAGTTGGAAAGGGTAGCAAACGTGTAGGGCCAGCTTAATCTGTCGAACACCTTTTGGGCATCTAGGCTGAGAATCAATGCTGGTCTGCGTACTCTGTTCAGCATATTGATGATATAGATGTTGAGTCTAGTGTGTCCCCAGCCTACTTGGTCTCTATCAATCATTTTGGTTAGGAATTGGGATAGGCGATTGGCCAGAATTTTGGTGAAGAGTTTGTAATCTGAATTTAGGAGTGCAATTGGTCGGTAGTTGTCTGGCATAGAGAGGTCTTTATCTGGTTTAGAATGACCGAGATATAGGAATGAAGAAAAGGTTGGTGGGGAGCTTTGTCCTGTAGAAGGGACTTGTAGAAAGATAATAGGTGGGGTGACAAGATCAATGAAAATGTCCTGTAGTAGGAATAGGGGAGACCTTCTGGGCCCGGGGATTTGTGTAGAGGTAGGTGATTGATAGTATTATCTAATTCTTCTCCGGTAATGGGGGCGTTTAAGATGTGTAGGTCCGGTTTGGTTAGTTTTGGTAGTTTTATGTCTGACATAAAAGTCTCCTGATCAAATGGGGGATGAAGTTCTGGGGTTAAGTAGTTGTAAAGTTTGGCTTAAAACTCACCAAAGACCCGAGTCATGGTTTGTGGGCAGTGGGTGGGGGTCCCATCGGATTGTTTAAGGTGAATGGAAGGGCCTAGGGCTAAGCCTGGAAACTAACATTCTATGTGGTTTGTTGGAGAACTCGTAGAACTTTTGCTTAGCCCAAAGGAGGGATTTGTCTATAGCTGACATCTCCAGGGACTTTAGCCTGTTTTGTAGCGAAGTTACTGTCCGTAGTCGAGCCACCGTGGGAGAGTGAACTAGGGAATGCTCAGCTGTTTGCAGTTCGGCCAGTAAGGACGATTTCAGGATGGCGGCATCCTTCTTTCTACGAGAGCTTACTGAAATACATTGCCCCCTGAAATATGCTTTGTGAGCTTCCCATAGTGTGGATGGACTGGAGAGATTGCCTACATTGAGCTGGAAGTATTCTGTCGGAGCGAGGGAAAGTACATCTTTAGTTTTGGGGTCGTTTAGCAGTGATTCATTAAGCCTCCAGTGACATTTCCTAGGGAACGCAGGGAAAGGTCTAGGGTCAGGGGGGCATGGTCTGACCAGGTGATGGGGCCTAAATCAGCTGACACTGTGTTTGGTAGGAGGTGGGCCGTCACAAAAAAATGGTCCAGTCTAGAGAACATTTTGTTGGGAGGTGAATAGAATGAAAACTGTTGTTTGCTAGTAAGGTGTTTAATACGCCAGGTGTCAAAACAGGTGGTGGGCACGTGTCAGTTTTCGAAAGGATGTGGTTAAAAATTGTGCTGGGAGGGGTATTTTATTGTGGAATAGGGATCTCCTGTCTCGTGTAGGGGAGAGAATGGCATTGAAGTCTCCACCTATCACCATAAAGGGCTGTGGAAATTGTTGGAGCTGTTCAAACGCCTCAGTTAAGAATTTGATCTGACCTGAGTTAGGTGCATATACATTGATAATTATAATGGGACAATACATAAAAACGCATTGCATTATTATGTAGCAACTGTGTGGGTCTAGATGCGTGGACTGGATATGGAGAGGGCAAGAGCGTCTAATCAGTATTGCGACGTCAGCCTTACCAGATGAGTCAGACGCCATGTGAGAGATCGGAAAATATTTGGATGCAAATTTAAAGGAACCTCCAGCGCGAAAGTGGGTTTCCTGAATCAGGATCACATCCGGACCGGCGGACCGGAGGCCCTGAACTCCTTCAAAGCCAGCCATCGCTTTTTGATGGAGTTCAGGTCTTTCACATTGTATGACAACAGCTTCAGAGCCATACCAAGGTAGTAGAATTTAGCCAGTGTAGATATAGTGGAACAGGTAGCTTACCAACAGTGGGATTATAGGTTAATAGCCTTATATTAATCAACATACCATACTGCACTGTGGAAAACATTAGAAAAATGACAAAGGTAAAAAAAAGAAATAATAATAATAACAGAAAGTAAAAAACAAAAGAAAGTCCAAAGAAAAAGTCCTGAGGATGTGTAGCTGCGAAATAACAAAAGAGCTAGGTTAGCCTAAAAAAAGACATAATAACATGTGTAGGACTGAGTAGCAACAGCGACTCAGGAGTCCACGGCCGCAACCATAGGACAAATGGGGGAGCAGGGCGGACTTCAACTGGTGAGAACCCGCTGTGCTGCTCTATTAGAGGTGTTAACAGACAAAAGACTCCATAGCCAACATTATATAGAGAATCAGAGATTCTAACAGGAAAAAGGAAACAACAATGCAAAACACCCTGATGGAAAAAGAGGGCAAAAAAAAAAGAAGAAACAGAGCAGTTAATCTTCCATCGTTGGTAACAAGGTGAATCGGAACAAATCAAACCCGTGAGAGGGGGTTGAGGGAATCCGTGATCCCAAGAAAAGAAAAACCTCCTGACTCACGGGGGTTCAGGTAGGTTGCCTAGGCCATTGAGGGTGTTGAGGAGTGGAGTAAGCCATCGATCGTTTTCCTTGCACTGGGGTCCAGATCGATGATGTGGCTGAAGGAAGTCGGGGGTAGTAGGCATTGGTTGCCCTTCATCCGCCGGTAATAGTGGTAGGCCCAGGTTTTTAAGGAAAGAATCTCCTTCTTGCATATCCCGGAGGGTATGTTGGGCGCCATCTTTTGTTGCACTGAGGCAGAACGGAAAGCCCCAGAAGTAAGGGATCTTGTGTAGTTGAAGGTGAGAGGTGATGGGACGTAGTGAGTGCCTTTTAGCTAGGGTGACTGGAGAGAGGTCGCTAAATATTTGAATTCTGTCCCCCTTATAATTAATATGGGATTGGTTGCGGGAATCCAGGGTCAACGCCTCTTTACTCTCAAAATAGTGGAACCGCACCACTATGTCTCGCGGTCTGGCACCTGCAGGAGGTTTGGGAGCCAGAGACCTGCGGGTCCGATCAAGGTGCCAGTCTATGTCTACTATGTCAGGAGCCAGGTGGTTAAACAGGCCTAATAAGTACGGTCCGATGTTATTGTCAGCCACATTTTCTGAGACCTCGCGAATCCTGAGGTTTTGGCGCCTTTCTCTGTTTTCCAGGTCTTCTTGCTGAAGTTGTAGCAGGGACACAGAATTTTTAAGAGAGGCATTTTCCTGTTCCAGGGCCTGAACATACTATAATCATTGTAATGTCTCATCAAACTTGGTTTCCAAAATTGCTGTACGCTCACCAAGCTAGTCAATCTCCTCTCTGTGTTCCCTGGAAATCTTCCAACTCTTGGGCTATTCCCCTTCTGAGCTGCTGTGCTAGAGCCTGTACTTTGACATCGAGCAGTTCAAGGGTTAAAACAGATTGAGAGGGTGAATGGAGATGCGGGGGGCTTGCTGGGAGTTGTCATCTGCCATCAGGGTGCTAATGTACTCCTCCGGGTCTCCCTGTGTAATCGAGACCGGGGATTGAGGCCTAGTCAAGTTGCGGTCCATTGTGACTACAGGCCGCAGTGCTTGCGGGGTCCGATAGTAAGATTGTTGGTCCACGATCTTTACCATGGGGTGCTAGGAGGCTCTGGGGGTCTGTATGTCTTACCCTTGTGGCGAATGAATGCCGATGGAGCTGTGCAGGGGTCGCGGAGAGCAGAGCGGGTCCGGAGCTCACAGATCACACGTCCACCATCTTGAAGAGCCGCGCATGCCCCCCGTGTTCTGCTTCTTAATATAGGAGGTCACCAATGCCAAGAGGTGGTGAAAACAGGGATCTGTCATCCGGAGATAATTCCGAAAATCATCCGGATTATTCTCCTGGAGCTCCCGCAGCAATGGCATATAACATAATTGGTCACGATTAAGCAGCCAATATTTTGTCCAAGAACTCCTCCTCCTCCTGTTCGTGGACTGGACTTGGGTCAAAGCAATAACTCTTAGCCCAATAATCACACGTTCTCTCCTCGGATTAAGTAACATGGCTGGTTGACGAATGGCCGCTCAGAAACAAACTGAAAAGCACGAATCAACACTCACCAAACTTCTACTAACACGAGATTAGCAGAAGGAGCCCAAAGGGTGGCGCTTGAGAAATGAACTTCCTGTTTATAGACTCGAAGTACGTCACTACGTTCGTGTTTGTCAAACGACAATTTGCGTACCATTAGTATGCAGGACAAGATCCTGACACACGCCCTTTTGACAAAAATTAGAAGCTTGGTTGGCCAACAATCGTACCGTGTGTACGAGGCTTTAGTCTGTAGGGTTCATTATTGAGTTGGCCCACCCTTTGCAACTATAACAGGTTCAACTCTTCTGGGAAGGCTGTCCACAAATGTTTAGGAGTGTGTAGATAGGAACATCTGACCATTCTTCCAGAAGTACATTTCTGAGGTTAGACACTGATGTGGACGAGAAGGCCTGGCTCGCAGTCTATGCTCTAATTCATCCCAAAGGTGTTCTATCGGGTTGAGGTCAGGACTCTGTGCAGGCCTAAGGCCCCTTTCACACTGCTGTGACTTGAAAGTCGCAAATTTTGCTGCAATTTAGCGGCCGCGATTTCAGGGAATCCTATGTAAACTCGAGGTCTATGGACCTCAACTCACATCAAAGTCGGACCAAAGTAGTACAGGGACTACTTTGAAGTCGAAGCGACTTAAAGTCACACAGATGTGAATGGTACTCATTGGAAATCATGGGGTACAACTTGTCATGTGACTTTGCAGTCCCAAGTTGCAGGACAAGTTGCACAAGTGTGAAAAGGGGCCTAAGACTGGGATGTCATTAAAGTTCACGTGGATGTAAAGGCAGGCATCCCAATACTTTTGGTAATATACTGTAGTGTATATACACACACTATATACAGTATGGATGAGCTGAGCTGATCATTCAGCATGAACAAACATGACATCTTCCTGCTGTCAATGGTTGCTAAGTAAGCAGCGGGTGCCTGTACCTACCACATCCTTAACAACCACATGGCCCATTCACTTACTTCACTTCTTAGCCGAGAATCCCCAGCCACATAAGCCAAGCAGCGGGGGTAGAGGGTGACATAATTTCCTAATCATCCATATTTGGTCAGTGACGTCACCCAGGAGACCACACCTCTTTACTTATATCAGCTGTTATCCACTGGGGCTGTTAGTAGCAGACAAGCAGTGACTTGGATAAGACATGTGTCTGCATTTTTTTTTTCCTTGCAGCTGATCGGCGGGTGTCTGGACTTGTGATTGACAGGGGTCTACATCACTGGATGAGATGATTGTTGCTGGATGTACATTGTTAGACTTTTTTGTTTTTTTTATTGAACAACTTGGAAAAAACTGTGGAGCATATTAATCAAAACTGGTGCAGCCATGCATAGAAACTAATCAGCTTCTGGGTTTTATTATCAAAGCTTGAGGCTGGGCTGACACTGGTACGACATGACAGTCGTACGACTGTGGATCCGACTTTGCCCTGCGACTTGAAGTCCGACATCCGTCCGACTTCAATGAACGGGGATCTGACTTTGATCCCGACAATGCAGGCACTTTGTGTCTGATATGAATCTTTAGGGGGAACTCCACGCCAAATTTGAAAAAAAAAAAAAAATGGCATGGGTTCCCCCTCCAAGAGCATACCAGGCCCTTCGGTCTGGTATGAATTTTAAGGGGAACCCCCACGCCAAAAAAATGTTGTGGGGTCTCTCCCAAAATCCATACCAGCAGACCCTTATCCGAGCACGTAGCCCAGCAGGTCAGGAAAGGGTGTGGGGACGAGCGAGTACCCCCCCTCCTGAACCGTACCAGACTGCATGTCCTCAACATGGGGGGTGGGTACTTTGGGGCAGGGGGGACTTGCACCCCCCCACCCCAAAGCACCTTGTCCCCATGTTGATGAGGACAAGGGCCTCTTCCCAACAACCCTGGCCGTTGGTTGTCGGGGTCTGCAGGCGGGGGGCTTACATAGTTACATAGTAACATAGTAGGTGAGGTTGAAAAAAGACAAGTTCATGAAGTCCAACCTATGTGTGTGATTATATGTCAGTATTACATTGTATATCTCTGTATGTTGTGGTCGTTCAGGTGCTTATCTAATAGTTTTTTGAAACTATCGATGCTCCCCGCTGAGACCACCCCCTGCAGAAGGGAATTCCACATCCTTGCCGCTCCTACAGTAAAGAACCCTCTACGTAGTTTAAGGTTAAACCTCTTTTCTTCTAATTTTAATGAGTGGCCACATGTCTTGTTAAACTCCCTTCTGCAAAAAAGTTTTATCCCTATCGTGGGGTCACCAGTACGGTATTTGTAGATTGAAATCATATCCCCTCTCATGCGTCTCTTCTCCAGAGAGAATAAGTTCAGTGCTTGCAACCTTTCCTCATAACTAATATCCTCCAGACCCTTTATTAGCTTTGTTACCCTTCTTTGTACTCGCTCCATTGTCACTACATCCTTCCTGAGGACTGGTGCCCAGAACTGAACAGCATACTCTAGGTGCAGCCGGACCAGAGTCTTGTAGAGCGGGAGAATTATCGTTTTATCTCTGGAGTTGATCCTCTTTTTAATGCATGCCAATATTTTGTTTGCTTTGTTAGCAGCAGCTTGGCATTGCATGCCATTGCTGAGCCTATAATCTACTAGGACCCCCAGGTCCTAGATTCCCCCATAGGTTCTCCCCCCAATGTATAGATTTCATTCATATTTTTGCCACCCAAATACATTATTTTACATTTTTCTACATTGAACTTCATTTGCCATGTAGTTGCCCACCCCATTAATTTGTTCAGGTCTTTTTGCAAGGTGTTCACATCCTGCAGAGAAGTTATTGCCCTACTTAGCTCAGTATCGTCCGCAAATACAGAGATTGAACTGTTTACCCTATCCTCCAGGTCGTTTTAATAGGATTGGTCACAGCACAGAACCCTGGGGGACCCCACTACCCACCCATGTATGATGGGGCGGTGATGTCATAAGGGGCAGGGCCTCTTGATTACCTCACCCGGTGGCCCCGCCCCATGCCAATATAAGTAGTGGCATACTGTGCACCCAGCATTAGAGTGGGGGAGAGCGTTGAGTCAACATTGAAAGAAGAACATAGAGAGAAGACCCGGCAAAAGAGCGAGAAGACAGTGGAGAAGACATGGCAGAGGCAGAAGACAGCGGACAGAAGGAGGAGAAGCGGAGAGGGCTAGAAGACATCAGCGGAGAAGACCCGGAGAGGGGAGAAGAACCGGCAGAGGCAGAAGACATTAGCGGAGGAGGCAGAATAGCCGGAGAGGGGAGAAGAGATCGCAAGTGACGCCGGAGCTGCCTTAACAAATTACTTTAAAAACCTGTGTACTGCGTTTTATTTTTGACACTTTTTTTAGGTGAATGGGTAGGGGTACAATGTACCCCATACTCATTCACATAGGGTGGGGGGCCAGGATTTGGGGCCCCCTTGTTAAAGGGTGCTTCCAGACTACGATAATCCCCTGCCCGCAGACCCTGACAACCCAGGGCCAGGGTTGTCGGGAAAAGGCCATTGTCCTCATCAACATGGGGACAAGGTGCTTTGGGGTGGGGGGTGCAGGGCCCCCCCGCCCCAAAGCACCCCCACCCCCCCATGTTGAGGGCATGCGGCCTGGTACGGTTCGGGGGGGGGGGGCGCTCGCTAGTCCCCAACCCCTTTCCTGACCTGCTGGGCTCGGATAGGCTGGGCTGGGCTGTGCTCGGATATCTGGTATGGATTTTGGGGGGTTCTCCTTAAAGTCCCTAAAATCCATACTAGACCGAAGGGCTGTTTTTTTTATTTTTTATTTGGCATGGAGTTCTCCTTCCAAGATCATCAGAGCACAAGTTGCATGCCAAAGTCTGATCAGTTAAGACAGTAATCTGGCTTTGATCCGATTTCAGTGATATTCAGTGGGCTGAAGTAGGATCAAAGTCGGACCAAAGTAGTGCAGGGAGCATTTTCAAAGTTGGACCGACTTGTGTCAGACCAGTTAAGACGGCTCTCATAGGGAAACGTTGATTTTTACACATCATGCGACATGAGCTCCCAATGTCGGAACGTTTGGCGTACCAGTGTGAACCCGGCCTAATTGAACAAGCTGAAGTTAGAAGCTGATTGGTTACTATGCACAGCTGCACCAGATTCTGAGTGGACCAGTTTTAGTAAATCCCCCCAGTGTGCTATTTTTTACATTTTACATTGATTTCTCCCATCAACATGAGCACAATGTGCCCTGTCTGATTTTCCCTGCTCGATCAGTGCTGCTGGCTATAGCCTGCAGTACTAACCAGTATTCTGATGGCAGGGAAATCTCTTCGCTGTCAGAATACAATAACGGTACAGGGAGGATCCCCTCATTCACATCGAGTGTGTGGATAGGGGAATTGAGTCTGGTTTTTTTCAACCTGCTGGTTGAGCAAAAAAAATACTGTACATCTTTGGGCTGCTTTACACTGCAAAGGGTGGATCGTAGTGTGGCAAAATGTATTCTCCTTGATGGGCCTGCATCGCAACCAGCCCATCAATCACACGCAAATAACAACCAATGTGGGTTTTTAGGTTTAAAAACAGTCAGTGATCCATCGTGGATTGCTCTTCAGAGGGCTAACATTAGTGTAAATGAGCCCTTACTAAGCTATATGAACATTTGCTTTCCAAAACGATTATTACCTTTACTAAGTGAACCGCCTCTACTCGTTTATTAAATCAACCCCAATATGTGTTTTGTGCTGGAATGTAAAAGTCCCTTGAGCTATAATATGAATCACATGTATACATGCATGCTAAGCATTATAAATTGCCAATAAAATGTATGAATGTAAAGATGTAAAGTTCCTTGAACTATAATATATATCACATGTGTACATGCAATTGGTATGTTATATATTAGACTGTATGAATGTAAAGTTCACTAAACACTAATATGTATCACAAGCATACGTACTGTAATAATTCAACGTTCAATATACAAATCAATATAAGTTCATGGGAAATTCAATTAAACTTTCAGAATGGATGTGTAACTTTACCATCTGTCCCTGAAGAGTAGAAAACGTTAAGGTTACGTAAACCCAAGCAACAACTTCTCCTATTTGCTTCCTTTTGGTCTGTTGAAAATATCAGTAAGGTCCCGTTTACACTATTGTGCTTAAATGCTCAAGAAGGAAGTAAAGCCTCTGAAAAAAAAAAAAAAAATACACCCTGCAAGACAAAGGCATAATGAGCTAGTATGCATAGCATACTAGCTCATTATGAATTACTTATATGAGATCGAAGCCCCTGCATCAGCCCTCATTCGCCCTTGTTCGCCTCCTCCAATGCCGCCATCTATCCCGGAGTGACTTCTGGGTATCGTGGCTCCGGCGATGTGACTGGCCGGAGCACATCGCCAGAGCCGCGATGACGTCACTCCCGTACATACGCACTGGTGCCGCCACTAACGGCATGATCGCAGTTAGAAATGGCACGCTCAGTGCGCCTGCGCCGTAGACATCGGTGCTTCTATTTCTGCAAATATCTCCTAAACCTTTTAGGTTTGGGAGATATTTCTTGCACCTACAGGTAAGCCTTAATCTAGGCTTACCTGTAGGTTAAAGTGGTTGTAATGGGTTTACAACCACTTTAATGTTGTAATATATTCAGGTAATATGTGCAATGTTTTTTAAAAAGCAATATCTGTTTGTTTATGAGATAAAAAGAGGGAGAAAAGGTGCCCTTGAGTGCAGATTTTTAACAAATTTTAATATGCAATAAAAGTTCTCCCATAGTGCACTCACATTTTTGGAGTTAAAAGAAAGCATTAAGTCATATCCCAGAATCTGGGGCTGCTCTCGGTGGGATATGGGTATCCCAGATATAGATTCTGGGATATGGCTTAATGCTTTCTTTTAACTCCAAAAATGTGAGTGCACTATGGGAGAACTTTTATTGCATATAAAAATTTGATAAAAATCTGCACCCAGAGGTGCCTTTTTTCCCTCTTTTTATCTTTTCAGTATTGGGAATATGGTCTCTATTCCTCTGTGAAGGCAGCCGTGGGAGTGGATCATCCCCTCCCCCTTTTAATAACCAGATACAACTATTTTAAATACTATTGTGTCCTCCATAACAATCATAGAGATTGTGGACTTGGTGACCCATTGGGCATATGATATTATGCGCATCTAACACATCCACTAGATGCATATGGGATATATATATAGTTTTAGATCTTTTGCACCTTTACATGTATAATCTGTTTGTTTATGAAACTTAGTTTTATTTATAAAGCTGTTATATATTAAAACAGCTAAATCTGTGTCTGTAGTGCATATTCAAACCTTAATACCATTAATAATAACATGTTATTAGATTTTTAATCCAGGAGTATATAATGAGTTTGGTGATTCTAGAGAAATGCTTAAAGGGTAACTCCACTTTGGTGGGGAAAAAATAGCAAATAAAGAAAAAATAATATGGCATCTACAATTGCGATACAAGTCATATTGTAATTGAACATTATTAAAAATTACCTTTCCTTTTCAATCTGCAGCTGATGTAATTTTCTATAAATGCAATATGGCTACGTGGAGTTGTTCTGTACACAGAATGTGTACTGACCACTCCCCGGAAACATCATTTCCGGCTTGTGACTGGCTCACTAATTTTCCCAGAAGTCTGCCTAAGATACAAGTCAGATTTCAGGCATCCCCTGGAACAAAAATGTAATTTTTGGTGAGAAATTTCCAATAGGAACACGTCTAAAGGGATGCAAGCCAAGCAGATTTCCTCATTAGTGCCCTGCAGCTGCCACAGCTGACCAATAATTATGAAACCACTCCCATTAGACCCACTGAGCAGAGGCACAGACAAACACACAGGGATTTCTTCAGAATAACAAAGGGTAGGAATCTGCAACAAAGATTGTTATAAAACTTGCACTGTACATAGATCACCCGGGGGGATGTTTTTTTCTTAACAAAAGTGGAGTTATGCTTTAAATAATGCATTATAATCCTAACAAACTTTAGACTAAAATACAACTAAAACAATTCAGGTGACTATAATACAACTAAAACTAAAATGTAATTTTAATCAAAAGACTATGACTGAAACTGAATGGAAATTTGAAGTCAAAATTAACACTGGTTGCCATATTGCACCGAATGGTACAGAAAATTACAGCGGCTTCAGATTAAAAAGGAATGGTAATTTTTAATAACAGTAAATTAAAAATGGCTTGTGTAGGAATTGTATATGTCAAAGGAAAAGATCCATAAGCCTCACATCATGAAGCAGACCCATGTGCATGAAGTGAGATGAATGGCATCCTCAGCTCGGACTCCAGCCGGGCCACGCCCCCAACACATTGGAGTCCAGGCTGAGGTTGCCATTCATCTCACTTCATGCACATGGGTCTGCTTCATGATGTGTGGCTTATGGATCTTTTCCTTTGACATTGGTGCAGCTTGGAATTAGGACAAGCTCCCTATCCCTGCTTGCACTCACAGTGGTCTAGTTGGACTTTACCTCTCTACCTGAGTGGCACCTACATTTTGTCTTTTTGGGTCATTAAGAATTGTATATGCTATATTATTTTTTTTGTTTGCTCTATTTTTTATTCTATTATTTTTGCACAAAGGTAGAGTTACCCTCCAAAAAGAAAACAAATGCAGCTACCACATCTAAAGTCTGGTAAGTTGCAATCTTTTCAATTATTTTTTCTTTGGTTTAAATACAATTAAACTTTTACTATAAACTAAACTAATTAAACTATAGAAAGGTGTACTACTGCCAGCTGTTCCCATCATATTTTCTTATGTTTCACTCACTGGTGTGTCATTTGTATTAATCACAATGTAGTTATAAAGTAAGCTCCAGAGGAGGAAAGGGACAGGTACATTGCAAAGGTTCTACCTTCTCAATTATCCTCCTTTATCAATATCACTTTACCTATCTCATCTTAATTTCTATTTCACCAAGGGGAGAAGGAAGAGATCGAAGATAATGAGGGACCCTAATCAGTGGTATTCCTCACCCTCACTATATAATTCATCCTCCCTATGTGCATTAGAAAATTATACGTCCTACAAAGATGTGACCCACCACCCACATTAGAACATGTTTCACCATCGCAATAGCTTATCAGGGAAAAAAAAAGTATAATAATGATTACAGGTAAATGCACAGTGCTGACAATTTACACAGTGCTATAGGCTCGATTCACATCTATGCATGTTGTTAAGCGTTTCTGCAGTGCTTTTTACTGTTGTTTCTGCATTTTTGTAACCGTGTTTTTACCGCGATTTGCATTTTGCGATTTGTGTGGTTTGTTTTTTTACATTCACTGTATATAGCTGGTTGCTAAGGGGTGGTTCGGGAAGCTAGCTAGCGCATCCTTACCAACCGTTGAGTCATCAGCTGTCAGCGGATAGCCGACAGCTTAATGTGAAAAAAAAAAAAAATTGCCGGCTAAAAAAATTCACAAAAAAAAATGGCGTGGGGTCCCCCCCAAAATCCATACCAGACCCTTATCCGAGCATGCATCCAGGTAGGTTAGGAAAGGGAGGGGACGAGTGAGCAGCCAAGGGGCGGGCTCTCTAGGCGACATCAGGTGGCCATGCCCCATGGCTATATAAGAGATGTCAGCGGGGGACATCACAACGGTGGAAGACAGCCTCAGGACAAGAGCAACCTTTTTATGTCTTTAGCAGGTAACCGGCAGCGAGAAAGAAGACAGCGGTGGCGAGGAAGAAGACAGTCGTGCGGGAGAAGACAAATCCAGGAGAAGACAGCACAAGAAGAAGATGGCAGCGGGAGAAGGTGGCAGCGGGAGAAGACAGCTCGGAGCTATTTTTTTTATAAAAGATTTGTCAAAAACTGGCTCTTTTTTTTTTAAAATTTCACTGCTTTTTTGGTGAATGGGTAGGGGTACGATGTACCCCTACCCATTCACATAGGAGGGGGAGCGGGATCTGGGGGTCCCCTTGTTAAAGGGGGCTTCCAGATTCCTATAAGCCCCACACCTGCAGACCCCGACAACCACCTGCCAGGGCAGATCCCCCTGCCCCAAAGCACCCACTCCTCCATGTTGAGGGCATGCAGGTTCGCTTGTCCCCTCCCTTTCCTGACCTACCGGGCTGCATGCTCCGATAAGGGCCTGGTATGGATTTTGGAGGGGACACCCATGCAATTCTTTTTTGTGAATTTTCTTCATCTCCTTCCTTTCCTGACCTACCGGGCTGCATGCTCAAATAAGGGTCTGGTATGGTCTTTGGGGGGGACCCCACACTGTTTTTTTTGTGAATTTATTTAGCCGGCAATTTTATTTTTATACATTCAGCTGTCAGCGGGGAAGCCCACTGACTGCTGATGACTCATCGGTTGTTAACGACCTGGCGGCAGGCTTCCCAGCCCGCACCTTAGCAACCAGCTATATACAGTGAATGTAAAAAAACACAAATTGCAAAACGCAAATCGCGACAAAATCACGGTAAAAACGCAGTACTTGCGTTTTGGATGCGGATCCATTGACGTCTATTACATGGAAAATGCTGCATTTTGCGGAAAAAAGCCCCAACCCTTTCAAAAACGCAGCGGCACAAATATGCATTGATATGAACGTGTTCCATTGGAACCCATGTTAAAAAAATGAAATGCATTTCTACAAAATACAAAAAGCATTAGTGTGAATCGAGCCTAAGGGTCCTTGCGCATGGCACTGATGTATTAATGACGGATTTTGCTTCCAGAAAGTATAAAAAAACACGAGTATGGTCTGTATAGTATGTGCATTTACACAAAGACATCCATACATGTATATGTGTGTAAAAATTCCAGATTGATTTTTATAGCCCCCAGAACAGAAGGGGGTGGTGATTTACAAGGATATGTTTGCAAATTATTGCATACACATGTAAAATACTTACCAGTAATGCAGATTTCTTTTTTTTTACTAGTTTGAATGCAGCTCTAGTTTACTGACATTTACCTGCTGTGTGCACAGGCCTACTGAAAGCAATGGCCTGCATTCAGATTAGTACAATACTGCAAACTCACATCAGTCTTAAAAGAGAAGTATTGGTTGTTTTCTTTTGAGATTCATACTTACCTAGGTGGATGCAGAATCGGTCCGATGCTACATCTGTCCCTTGGTGCCTCTGCACTGAAAACTGGGTGATCGAACACCACCGATCACTTGGTATTCAGAGCTCTGTGAGCAGAGAGCTGCCGACTGTCAGTTACAGCTCTCTGCTCTTCTCCCTCCTCGCTCACTGGAGCGCTTAGCTGTGGATGGGTGGAGCGAGCTGTCTCAGGCTCTCAGCGGCAAACTGAGAGGCTGAGAGGGGTGTCAGTCCAGGCAACTGGTGGATCCAGACTTCCATTGTCGTGCTGATGTGGTGCCTGGACTGAAATCTGTGACGTCAGCAGAGAGCAGACTTCAGTCTGATCCATAGGAGGAGAAGCCCAGCCAAACGAGAAACAGAACCTTTTCTAAGTAAAAGAGTAGATTTGATAATAAAGTGGGCAGTGCCTTCACCCTCGACAGGTAGTCTTTGGAGCGAGGATTTCCTTCCCCGGAAGCCAAGGCATTACTGCTACCAACATAAAGAAATAACCATTAAAGTGGTTGTTGTTCGCTGCGTCCCCTCAGCTCCCGAGCAGGATATGCCTTTGCCGCCTTCTCAGCATCAGCGTTTGGTGACCCAGCCCAGTGGATTGGTAAGTGTTAGGTCTCCCATGTCCCTGACCTCTCTTGCCAACCATTCTCTGTTTTCATTCACCAACATATACCCACCTTTTTCATCATTCTTTTCAGATATAATAACCATGCATCAGCGCCTTTGTTCCTTTGTGAACGTTGCCAATCTCTCCCACCTCATTCAAAGTCCCAGGGCGACCTGTTCTTTTTTTGTGTATTTTAGGGATGGAGGTGTGAGAGTGGTCATTCCAGACCTTAATTCCTCTTTTTGTCTTGTAACCCGGGTGGAAGACACCAAACCAGCCCACAATTTGGTTTGGTTAGACTGCTGGCCAATGTTCACTCCTACATCCAATGCATCATCATCCCTCGTCCATTTGGCTCTGGCCTATCATCTAAGAGAGTTCATTATGGGCTGGTCTGGTTCACTCTCGCTGTTTGCCTTGGGGCTGGCATTGTTTTGTCCAGCTCGGGGGCTGCGTTGTTTACAGGGGAGGTATTCTTGACCTCCTGCTGTCTTCGCCTGTCCTTCTGGACGGGCGTGGCCACATGCACTTTGGCGCCATGTTCTCCACGCCCACACTGTGATGTCTCCTGACTTCACATTGTTGTGGGCTGTATGGAACATCCTGGATGGAAGGACGGTGATTGCTCAAGCACACCCCCTCTGACGGATGGCGCCATGACGCCAGTCCGTCACCATCCATCCGTACATGATGCTGGGGGTGGAGCTTCCAGATGCGCCGTGGGTATATCTGAATGTTCGGCACGGCTGCAGCTCGCATCTGTGGCTTGTTGGTCTGGTGCAGTGGGTACAGATTCGGGAGCGCATTATTCAGGCTTGGGCTTGCCTAACTTTCTTAGGTAATATATCAATTTTTTATACTTGCTGTGTGGCTGGTACTATTCCACCATACACAATAGAGTTTACTGATTCATTTTTCCCACCATCTACTTACACACACTTCATTGTTTTGTTCGTTTTTTTATTTTTGTCAGTGCCTCCCCCTCAGCCTCCCTGCCCTTAGCACATGGCGTCATGACTGGCCACACATAATCACATACCACCTCATTTCATATATATATATATATAAAAACTTGAAACACATCTGGCTCCATCCATGGTATCCGTGGTATACACCAGCATGCTAATTTCAACACTCAGATTGTACCACCTCACGCTCGTTTCCATCATGCCTTTGAGACCTGTGCATCTCCATATACATTATATATATATTTTTCAGGCACATCCGAGTTTGTTGACCATATGCCTTATGCAGTTCGTGCTGTTCATCCTGATTATTGCCCATCTGTGGTTCTGGTTCACTGTGTCCCCTCAGCTCCCAAGCTGGATATGCCTTTGCCGTCTTCTCGACATCAGCGTTTGGTGACCCAGCCCAGTAGATTGGTAAGTGTGAGGTCTCCTATGTCCCTGACATCTCTTGCCAACCATTCTCTCTGTTTTCATTTACCAACATATACACACCTTTTTCATCATTCTTTTCAGATATAATAACCATGCATCAACCCCTGAAGAGTGAGCAGAGACTCGCGAAACGCGTAGGGAACAATCAATGCTTTATATATGTTCTATCTACTGGGTATTTTTGCTGTGTGCATCATTATTCTTATATTACCCCAATTTATGTATGTACAATGTTTTACACTTCATGATGTATGTATACATATTTATTGGCTTAGCAACTCACAACTTACATTGTTGTTGTTGTTATGGATGTATATCAATTGTAATGAACTGATATCTATTTTTACTCATGCTGGTGACTTAGCCACTATGCCGGGTAATGTACAATTATTGTTGTTCCCATTTGGTTACACAGCATTTTGTAATTAATAAATTGATTTTATTACACTTCCTTTGTGAACATTGCCAATCTCTCCCACCTCATTCAAAGTCCCAGGGCGGCCTGTTCTTTTTTGTATTAAAGTGGTTGTAAACCCTTACAACACACTTTTTGCTACAGGTAAGCCTATAATAAGGCTTACCTGTAGCTACCCTGGATATCTCCTAAACCTGAACGGTTTAGGAGATATCCCCTGTATTTGCATGTGCCGATGTCATCGGCACATGCGCACTGAAGCAACGGCACCTATCTGCCGTTGCTTCAGTGACTGTGCCGTTACTGGCGGCTCCCGCGCTCATGAGTGCGGGAGTGACGTTATCGCGACTCTGGCCAATCACAACACGGGAGCCCGCGATACCTGGAAGTAACTCAGTCAGGTGATTGCCAGACCGTTGTTCCTAATTTTTACAGACAGTCTATTGCCTGGAATGGTACCAGCTGATTGGAGAAAAGCCAATGTAGCACCAATATTTAAAAAGGGCCCAAAAAACATCCCTGGGAATTACAGACCAGTTAGCCTAACATCAATAGTATGTAAACGCTTGGAGGGGATGATAAGGGACTATATACAAGATTTTAGTAATAAGAATGATATCATTAGCAGTAATCAGCATGGATTCATGAAGAATCGTTCTTGCCAAACCAATCTATTAACCTTCTATGAGGAGGTGAGTTGCCATCTAGATAAAGGAAGGCCCGTAGACGTGGTGTATCTGGATTTTGCGAAAGCATTTGACACAGTTCCCCATAAACGTTTACTGTACAAAATAAGGTGCGTTGGCATGGACCATAGGGTGAGTACATGGATTGAAAACTGGCTACAAGGGCGTGTTCAGAGGGTGGTGATAAATGGGGAGTACTCAGAATGGTCAGGGGTGGGTAGTGGGGTTCCCCAGGGTTCTGTGCTGGGACCAATCCTATTTAATTTGTTCATAAACGACCTGGAGGATGGGATAAACAGTTCAATCTCTGTATTTGCAGACGATACTAAGCTAAGCAGGGCAATAACTTCTCCGCAGGATGTGGAAATCTTGCAAAAAGACCTGAACAAATTAATGGGGTGGGCGACTACATGGCAAATGAGGTTCAATGTAGAAAAATGTAAAATAATGCATTTGGGTGGCAAAAATATGAATGCAATCTATACACTGGGGGGAGAACCTCTGGGGGAATCTAGGATGGAAAAGGACCTGGGGGTCCTAGTGGATGATAGGCTCAGCAATGGCATTCAATGCCAAGCTGCTGCTAATAAAGCAAACAGAATATTGGCATGCATTAAAAGGGGGATCAACTGCAGAGATAAAACGATAATTCTCCCACTCTACAAGACTCTGGTCCGGCCGCACCTGGAGTATGCTGTCCAGTTCTGGGCACCAGTCCTCAGGAGGGACGTACTGGAAATGGAGCGAGTACAAAGAAGGGCAACAAAGCTAATAAAGGGTCTGGAGGATCTTAGTTATGAGGAAAGGTTGCGAGCACTGAACTTATTCTCTCTGGAGAAGAGACGCTTGAGAGGGGATATGATTTCAATTTACAAATACTGTACTGGTGACCCCACAATAGGGATAAAACTTTTTCGCAGAAGAGAGTTTAATAAGACTCGTGGCCACTCATTACAATTAGAAGAAAAGAGGTTTAACCTTAAACTACGTAGAGGGTTCTTTACTGTAAGAGCGGCAAGGATGTGGAATTCCCTTCCACAGGCGGTGGTCTCAGCGGGGAGCATTGATAGCTTCAAGAAACTATTAGATAATCACCTGAATGACCGCAATATACAGGGATATGTAATGTAATACTGACACATAATCACACACATAGGTTGGACTTGATGGACTTGTGTCTTTTTTCAACCTCATCTACTATGTACTATGTAACTATGTTGGCCACCGGAGCGCTCTACGAGGACGACTGCAGGGGCTTCGAGCTCAGGTAGGTAATTCATAATGAGCTAGTATGCTATGCATACTAGCTCATTATGCCTTTATCTTGCAGGGTTTTTTTTGTCCTAGGGTTTACAACCACTTTAAGATCTAAATGCACACCACTATGGTAATAATACAAGCTATTAATTAATAACAGTACATACATCCACTATTATCAGAAAAGGGATCAATGGGAGTCCTGGTGGAATTGTGCACATATGCCAGAGTTTTTAAAGTTATTTATTGAGTTCCTCCAAATAAATGTTGCAGCAAAGCCCCATTTCAGGGACCCCTGAGGAATAGGATGATGCAGCATCTGTCTGTGTCAGAGACCTGAAGACAAGATTTGTAGAGATGAGGAGACCTTCCATCTGTTTCCCAACCAGCCTGGAACGCAGTCCCAGTTACAGTATCTGGCACTGTGCATGTAAAATAGTAATAGGATAGAGACAATCTGTTTGTCACAAGGATTCAGCAATACTCTCAAGAAGCTATGGACAGCTGCAGTTAAACTATTAGAACATAGAAATACTTGCATAATCATGTCTTCTGATCTGGTATTTGTAGCATAGACAAAACATGTGGCAGAGACCTTCTCTCCTTCCTCCTTTCAGAATCTTTCCCAACAACCCCCAAGTCAGAAAGTGACATACATAATTATACATTACAGTGTGATACTAGCAGATGACAGTAGAGGGCAGTGGACGCCTACACACATATTGGGACCAGTTTAGACAGTCAAATAACCTACAAGACTGTCTTTAGCGTGTGAGAAGACACCAAAGTAGACTCACACAAGCACAGGGAGAACATGCAAATCCCATGCAGATAATGTCCTAAACAGGATTCAAATTGGGGATCCCTGTTCTGCAAAGCTGAAGTACTAACCACTAAGCCACTGTGCTGCCCAATATTAAAGTCCAATGTGCCATGTGCACGCCAGTGAAACAAAGATAGCACACTTTAGGGGTATACAATATTTTGTTTGCTTTCTGGGTTTCTTTTGGTTGCACCTAATTTACACATTTACAGATTTTTAGAGAATTTACACATTTCAAGACTAAGGTGCCTTTCACACTGAAAGAGTCGGCCAGTGGAGCCATCCGCTCACAGGGGATATTTCTGCTGAACGGTTCGGCCTGAGCATCAGTTCAGGCGAAACATTGGCTGTTCATGTTTGGCAGGTGTTTGCCCCACTGAACGCCCTGCAATGCACTGCACTGTGCATTCTGGGCCCTGATTGGGCAAAGCTTTGACGCACGCTGGAGTGCTGTTCTGTGGAGGGGGTGGGATCGGCCATCTCAGGGTCTCAGCGGCTCAGCGGCTCGGTGAGAGCCAGAGCCAAGTGCCAGTCCAGGCATGCAGGAGGATCCTGACCATATGGTCGGGATCTTTCCCGAGCCTGGACTGGCTCTGTGACATCAGCCTGCAGCGGACTTCAGCCTGCCGTCTGCTGAAAATGGGTCACAGAAGTACAGAACGAACTGCACTCCTGTGATCCACAGGAGAAGTACAGCAAAATGAGCTTTGGCTGTACTTCTCCTAAGGGCCTGTGTCAACGACATCAGTTTGAAATCAGTTTTTAGACACTTATGAGATTATTCAGAATTCATGGACAGGTGTGTTTGACCTCCAATTGATCTCATTCTGACCTGCATTTAACCTACTTCAAGCAGACTTATATGGGAATGCCAAATCCATTTGGCATGAACAAAAGTTTGTAACTGTGTTTCTGTCCATTGGGAGTTTTGGGGCATTTCCACCCATCTTTGAATGTTCTAGCATCTCATTTTGCTAATCCCATAA
This sequence comes from Aquarana catesbeiana, assembly GCF_042186555.1. NCBI lineage: Eukaryota > Metazoa > Chordata > Amphibia > Anura > Ranidae > Aquarana > Aquarana catesbeiana. The sequence continues at coordinate 89,747,043 of NC_133335.1, forward strand.
TGTAGAATAAAAAATCCAACAGAGATAAAGAGAAACCCTCATCTTAGCCATAGAGCCGGGATGCAGATCCAGGAACTCAAGCAGGAATCTCTCACCAAAAATTAATATGAGAATCCATCAGGTGGTTTAACCTGATGATCTCTGCCCACCATGTAATGATAACAGGTACAGTGGTGCTTTTATTTAAAAGGCCTAGGTCAGAACAGGGGCACAGAACATAGGCCGCCGTAAGCTGCCACTATTGGGATGCATGAGAGGCAGATTCTCCATTGGATCAAATTGATATATTCATGGTGTCCTCTAGACTAGGGATGAGCCGAACACCCCCCCCCCCCCCCCCCCCGGTTCGATTCGCACCAGAACCTGCGAACGAACTGAAAGTTTGCGCGAACTTTAGAACCCCATTGACGTCTATGGGACTCGAACATTCAAAATCAAAAGTGCTAATTTTAAAGGCTAATATGCAAGCTATTGTCCTAAAAAGTTTGGGGACCTGGGTCCTGCCCCAGGGGACATGTATCAATGCAAAAAAAATAAATAAATTTAAACGGCAGTGAATTTAATGATGCTTAAAGTGTTTTTTGAAAATTTGGGGTTTTTAGTGAAACAAGGGTTGGTAATAAAGCATCAGTGAAGAGGAGACACGTTTTTCCCATATTAACTCCACAGGAGAGAATTTCCCTTCCTAGGGGTAGATTTTGTCTCCGTTTCATCTCCGCTTGAAAGTAGGAGTTGTTTGTAAGTAGGAGTCGTTTGTAAGTTGGATGTTTGAAAGTAGGGTCCTGCCCTATATACTCTGCAGAAATTGGGGCCTTAGGTGTTGGTGTTGCCACAACACTGTAAGCCCTCACAGTTACTCTTGATGGACGCAGGAACGGGCCCCGCTGTGAAATATTAGATCAAGAATTGTAATTACATACCATTGTTGAACAGTGGTAGAAAAATTGGGCCTTTGGTGGTGGTGGTGTTGCCACAACACTGTAAGCCCTCACAGTTACTCTTGGTGGGCACAGGAATGGGCCCTGCTGTGAAATATTAGATCAAGAATTGTAATTACATGTCCCTGTTGAACAGGGGCAGAAAAATTGGGCCTTAGGCACTGGTGCTGGTGCCACAACACTGCAACCCCTCACAGATACTCTAGTTGGAGCGCAGCAATGAGCCCTGCTGCAAAGTATTGCATCAAAAATTGTAATTACACGCCCCTGTTAATAAGGGGCAGAAAAATTGGGCCTTAGCCACTGGTGGCGGTGCCCAGAACCAAAAATGTTCTTACAAGCTATCAGCATAAAAATTGAGGAGGAAGAGGATTGTGACTCAGCATAACAGGATAGTCACTCAGCATCAGCATAGGCAGTCTTGAAGAGATCTCACATTAAAAAAAATCAATCGGTTACATCAGCATCAGGTGCTTGGTAGCTGGTGATCCTAGACTGATCCATTTTTATGAAGGCCAGCCGATCGGCCGATTCAGTGGACAGGTGCACCCTGTGATCGGTTACAAAGCCTCCAGCAACACTGAATGTGCGTTCCAAAAATACGCTGGATGCAGGACAGGCCAGTAGCTCAATTGCATACTGTGCAAGATCTGGCCAGTGATCCATCCTCAAGACCCAGTAACCCAGAGGATTTTTTTTTTTTTTTTTTTTAAAGGGTAAATTTTATTGAAGTTCACAAAATTATTTTACAGTACTGTATCACAATTCTTTGTCACCTTATAACATCTGATATTGTGTAACATTGTATACTGGTAACAATCACTCAAATCTAATATTTGTTATCATAAAAAATTTTATAAAAAAATAAAAATAAAGCTCTGTCAATATACGTATTAACCAACTTATTCGTTTCTTATCTTATTGTTTCCTTTTCTTATTCCTATTATTTCCTTTGGCTTATATACTCTATTATTATTCCCAACAGTAAATCTATGTCCTACCTCGCGTCCATCACACCTGCACATATATCTTGTTAATTAAGCTGATATTAATTATATATCAATCTCTCCGGATACCTAACCCAGAGGATTTTTGGTGGGAAAGGTCTCCAAGTCTGATCTTGCCCCTAGGTAATCCTGCACCATGTGAATTAGACGCTGGCGATGGTTGCTGGAACCGATCAGACCTTGGGGCTGCGGACTAAAAAATTGTCTGAACGCATTGGTCAGATGGCCACCTTCTCCACCGCTCCTTCTGTGACTGACCGAAGCCTCAGCAACATGTTGTCCAGCAGGACCAGGAAACCTCCCAGGCTCTGGAAACGCGTTACACAAATCTTTCTGCAAGGCCTCCCGAAGATTTTTCATCCTCTGCTTCCTCTGCGACGGCAAGATAAGGTCAGCAACCTTACCCTTGTAACGTGGATCAAGAAGGGTTGCCAGCCAGTAATCATCCCTCTCCTTGATACCATGAATACAAGGATCCTTCTGTAGGCTTTGCAGGATCAGGGAGGCCATGCAGCGTAGGTTTGCTGAGGCATTCGGTCCAGAGTCCTCTGGGTCACTAAGGACGACATGATCTGCAGCCACCTCCTCCCAGACATATACAAGTCCATGGGTTTCTTCGGACTGTAAATGATCCCTTGAAGACTGCTGCTGATGCTGAGTGCCAGGCCCCACCTCCATGCTGACATAATCCTCCTCCTCCTCGTCCTCTTCCTGTGTGATTGGCGGGCACGCAGGAACACTGTCTGGATAAAGGGGGTCTTGAGAGGTAAGGAAGTCCTCCTCTTCCTCCCTCTGTTCTGCCTCAAGTGCCCTGTCCATTATTCCACGCAGCGTGTGCTCCAACAGGTGGACAAGAGGGACAGTGTCACTGATGCATACACTGTCACTGCTCACCATCCTTGTGGCCTCCTCAAATGGTGACAGGACAGTACATGCATGTCTAATCATAGCCCACTGGCGTGGGGGAAAAAAAAAACCAAGGTCCCCTGACCTTGTCCTGGTACCATAGTCGCATAGGTACTGATTGATGGTCCTCTGCTGCGTGTGCAGCTGCTGCAGCATGGCCAACGTTGAGTTCCACCTGGTGGGCATGTCACAGATTAGGCGGTTCTTGGGCAGGTTAAATTCCTTTTGGAGGTCAGCCAGCCGAGCACTGGCATTATATGACCTGCGGAAATGCACACAGACTTTCCTGGCCTGCCTTCGGACATCTTGTAAGCCCGGGTACCTGCCCAAGAACCGCTGCATCACCAAGTTAAGGACATGAGCCAAACAGGGCACATAGGTCAGTTGTCCCTGTCGGAGGGCGGAGAGGAGATTGGTGACATTGTCGCAAACCACCATACCTGGCTTAAGCTGGCGTGGTGTCAACCACCTCTGAACCTGCCACTGCAGAGCTGACAGAATCTCTTCCCCAGTGTGGCTCCTGTCCCACAAGCACACCAGCTCAAGCACCGCATCTTTTTGCCTGCGTGCTTGCGTAGCCCCTTGAACGCCTACAGAACACCGCTGGTTCCGAGGACAAATTAGCACAGGAAGAGGCCATGGAGGAAGAAGAAGAGGAGGGGTGGAGGAGAGAGGTGTGGCAGAATCACCACTAGTAGAATTTTGGAGGCGTGGTGGCGGAACAACCTCCAACACTACTGCACCCTGTCCTGCATCCTTCCCAGCTGCCAGAAGAGTCACTCAGTGCGCCGTGAAAGATAGGTAACGTCCCTGTCCATGCCTGCTGGACCATGAGTCAGCAGTAATATGCACCTTACCGCTGACCGCCCTGTCCAGCGAGGCCAAGACATTGCCTTCCACATGCCGGTAGAGAGCCGGAATCGCCTTCCGTGAGAAAAAGTGGCATTCGGGAACTTGCCACTGAGGAACCGCACATTCCACAAACTCACGGAAGGGGGCAGAGTCTACCAACTGAAAAGGCAGCAGTTGAAGTGCTAGCAATTTAGCCAATCTAGCATTCAACCGCTGGGCATGTGGATGGCTGGGAGTGAACTTCTTTCGGCGGTACAGCAGCTGGGGCAGGGAAATTTGCCTGGTACAAGCTGACGTTGGTGTACCGATAGCAAATTGCCCGCAAGTACTTGGCTGTGACACACCTAATTCTACACCTTCATTCCCCTCAGTGAAGGTTTCAGAGAGGACTGAAAGTATAGTGGGGTTGGAGATCCCAGCTGATGAGGAGCAAGGAGAGCTCTGCTTTGTTCTTCGGTGTGAATCTTTTAGGTACGCTTGCCAATGAACTGCATGGCAGGTCGACATATGTCTGGTCAAACATGTGGTGCCCAAGCGGGTGATGTTTTGGCCACGCGAGATACACTTGAGACATATGTTGCAAATAGCAGTGGTGGGATCTGATGCACTCGTCTCAAAAACTTCTCACACCAAAGAACTTTTGGAATAACGCGCAGAGACAACAGCGCCCCGCACATGCGGAGCTCTGTGGTGTGATGCAGTCGGTGTGCTGCCCTTAAGCTGGCCCCTGGAGGGCATCCTGCCTCGTTGGAGATGTGCCTCCTCCTCCTCCTCTCTCCCATCTGGCACCCACGTGGAGTCAGTGACCTCATCATCCCCTCCTTCCTCATCACTGGAGCAAAGCTGGCAGTATGCTGCAGCTGGGGGAACATGACTGCCAGATTGCTGTCCTTCTTGGGAACCCCCTCTCTGGGCTCACGTTACTGCCTTCCTCTAGCTGGGTACTATCATCGGAGCCTTCAAAATGCTGGGCATCCTCCTGGAGCATGTACCCATTACTGTGGTCAAACAGTTCAGGGGACTCCTCAGGAGGACATGGTGGGGCTAGGGAAGGAGTGACTGATGCCACTGAGCCAAGGGAAGAGGCCGCGTTGCCAGCTGCTTTGCCAGACAAAGTACCCTGATCCTGGGTGAGAGAGGATGAGGAAGATGAGGATGGATTGGTCATCCACTCTACCAAGTCTTCCGCATGTTGCGGCTCAACACGGCCAGCTGCCGAAAAAAAGGACAAGCGTCTCCCACGGCCACGTGCTGATGATGATATACATATATACACTGATACTGCAGCTAGCAGAATCAACTGCCTGCCTGTAGTATTATTAGTATGAGAACACCAGCAATTGTCTTCAGGTAGCTTTAGGTGCACACTGTGCAGAGGACACAGCACACTAACTGTAAATACTGCAGCTGCCTGCCTGTGGTGTTAATAGGATTGGAACAACAGCAATTGTCTTCAGGTAGCTTTAGGTGCACAGTGTGCAGAGGACACAGTACACTAACTGTAAATATTGCAGCTGCCTGCCTGTGGTACTAATAGGATCAGAAGAACACCACCAATTTTCTTCAGGTAGCTTTAGATGCACACTGTGCAGAGGACACAGTACACTAACTGGAAATACTGCAGCTGCCTGCCTGTGGTGTTAATAGGATCAGAACAACAGCAATTGTCTTCAGGTAGCTTTAGGTGCACACTGTGCAGAGGACACAGTACACTAACTGTAAATACTGCAGCTGCCTGCCTGTGGTACTAATAGGATCAGAAGAACACAACCAATTTTCTTCAGGTAGCTTTAGATGCACACTGTGCAGAGGACACAGTACACTAACTGTAAATACTGTAGCTGCCTGCCTGTGGTATTAATAGGATCAGAACAATAGCAATTGTCTTCAGGTAGCTTTAGGTGCACACTGCGCATAGGACGCAGTACACTAACTGTAAATACTGCAGCTGCCTGCCTGTGGTACTAATAGGATCAGAAGAACACCAGCAATTTTCTTCAGGTAGCTGTAAATACTGTAAAAACACCTGCCTGCCTGTCAGTAGGAAGGGAATAACAGGAATGGATCTAGCTAAACTGAATACATTGTGTGTATATACACAATACACTGCAAGTGCAGCTAATTGACTCGTCTGCCTACTCTATCTAACTTAAATCAAATGACACTGTCTCTCTGTCTATCTCTCCACTGCCGCAACACACTACACAAGGCCGCCACGCAGGCGGCCTTATATAAGTGTGGGGTGTGTACTAAACCCCCTGAGCCATAATTGGCCAAAGCCACCCTGGCTTTGGCCAATTACGGCTCTCTGTACAGACGGCGCTGTGATTGGCCAAGCATGCCGGTCATAGTGCATGCTTGGCCAATCATCAGCCAGCAATGCACTGCAATGCTGCAGTTAATTATGGGCCGTGACGCGCCACTCAAATTTGGTGTAAACGGCCCATAACGTTCGCAATTTGACAAACGGTCGAACATGCGATGTTCAAGTCGAACATGGGTTCGACTCGAACTCGAAGCTCATCCCATACTCTCGACCAGTGGTCATTAACCCTTTCCCTCACGGCCCACCAACAGGCCAGGTTTTATGCATTACCTTCGGGAGATGAAGACTAGAATACTGCAATCACTGAGCATCAAATGATATCACCTGTGATGTATTTCAGTTATCTTGCAAACCTGGCCTGTTAGTGGGCCCTGAGGACAGGGTTGATGACCACTGCTCTAGACATTTCAGGCAGTGGGAAAGAGAGAAATCTCTCCAATGTGAGGGAAGTTCTCTCTAGGGCCTCATTCACACATATGCATGGGTCTGTACATCTGTGAAGAGGTGTTTGTTTATGCACATAGTAGGGTAAAGCTGTGCCCAAAAGCCTGTTAAATATCAATGAGAGTCTGACAGGTGCAGGGACTGTACAGATCTTTACATACAGTATCTCACAAAAGTGAGTACACCAAGTGAGTTCGCATTTTTGTAAATATTTTATTATATCTTTTCATGTGACAACACTGAAGAAATGACACTTTGCTACAATGTAAATTAGTGAGTTTACAGCTTGTATAAGAGTGTAAATTTGCTGTTCCCTCAAAATAACTCAACACACAGCCATTAATGTATAAACCGCTGACAACAAAAGTGAGTACACCCCTAAGTGAAAATATCCAAGTTGGGCCCAAAGTGTCAATATTTTGTGTGGCCACCATTATTTTCCAGCACTGTCTTAACCCTCTTGGGCATGGAGTTAACCAGAGCTTCACAGGTTGCAACTGGAGTCCTCTTCCACTCCTCCATGACAACTTCACGAAGCTGGTGGATGTTAGAGACCTTGTGCTCCTCCACCTTCCATTTGAGGATGCCCCACAAATGCTCAATAGGGATTGGGTCTGGAGACATGCTTGACCAGTCCATCACCTTTACCCTCAGGTTCTTTAGCAAGGCAGTGGTCGTCTTGGAGGTGTGTTTGGAGTCATTATAATGTTGGAATACTGCCCTACGGCCCAGTCTTCAAAGGGAGGGGATCATGCTCTGCTTCAGTATGTCACAGTACATGGCATCCATGGTTCCCTCAATGAACTGCAGTTCTCCATTGCCGGCAGCACTCATGCAACCCCAGACCATGACATTCTCATTACCATACTTGACTGTAGGCAAGACACCCTTGTCTTTGTACACCTCACCCGGTTTGCGCCACACACGCTTGACACCATCTAAACCAAATAAGTTTATCTTGGTCTTATTAGACCACAGGACATGGTTCCAGTAATCCATGTCCTTAGTCTGCTTGTCTTCAGCAGACTGTTTGCGGGATTTCTTGTGCATCATCTTTAGAAGAGGCTTCCTTTTGGGACGACAGCCATGCAGACCAATTTGATGCAGTATGCGGCGCATGGTCTGAGCACTGACAGGCTGTCCCCCCTCCCTTTCAACCTCTGCAACAATGCTGGCAGCACTCATTTGTCATTTTCCCAAAGACAACCTCTGGATATGATACTGACCACATGCACTCAACTTCTTTTGTTGAACATGGTGAGGCCTGTTCTGAGTGGAACCTGTCCTGGTTAGCCGCTGTATGATCTTGGCCACCGTGCTGCAGCTCAGTTTCAGGGTCTTGACAATCTTCTTATAGCCTAGGCCATCTTTATGTAGAACAACAATTCTTTTTTTCAGATCCTCAGAGAGTTCTTTGCCATGAGGTGCCATGTTGAACTTCCAGTGACCAGTATAAGAGTGAGAGCGATAACACCAAATTTAACACACCTACTCCCCATTCACACCTGAGACCTTGTAACACTAACGAGTCAAATGACACTGGGAAAGGGGAAACGGCTAATTGGGCCCGATTTGGACATTTTCACTTAGGGGTGTACTCACTTCTGTTGCCAGCGGTTTAGACATTAATGGCTATGTGTTGAGTTATTTTGAAGGGACTATAAATTGGCACTGTTAAACAAGCTGTACACTTACTACTTTACATTGTAGCAAAGTGTCATTTCTCCAGTGTTGTCACATGAAAAGATATATTAAAATATTTATAAAGATGTGAGGGGTGTACTCACTTTTGTGAGATACTGTACATCCAAACATTCACTTAAGGATTAGCGTTGCTGGACAGTTGTAAGGGTCTTTGCACCCATGTGAATGAACCCCAAGACAGTTTACACCAAAACAAGTGTCTCTGAATGACTTCCCCTCAGTTCTTGTTTTTATGTCCAATTTATGGTTTTCACTCACTGGTGACAAAGGACACTGGGACATATTTCTAAGCAGGTGCTAGTGGGGTGTCATTGAATGCATTTCTGTTATTGTGTTAATTGCACTGTGCAGCTATGTAGTAAGTTCAGGCTGCCCAGGATGGGAAGGGGTTAGCTGTGTCTAGACTCTTTCCCGGGCTTTCTGGGTCCTGCCCCCTGCTGTAAGCCACATGTAGTAAACAAGAGGAAGGCTCAGAGGCTCTCTCTTCCACATGGGATTTACAGAGGAAGATATGCTACATCATGTAGTCCTACTGGAGCATGCGGCCCCTCCTGGGTCACCCATCTGTGTTTCTCCCTGGAAGCAGGAGTCTACCAAAAATGAACCTGGGCAGCCTGCATTAGAAAGTTAGGGCTGGACACTGTACAGCGTACTGTTGAACTGTGCTGCTGAATGCTCAGTAAAGTTGAATCAATTGTTTCAAGCCTGGTATGAAGTCAATGAAAGGGGTGCATAGTTGTACATAGCGTATCAGAAGAACAGGGCCTGTAAAGCACACATGAGGTACAAGAGTAAGGCCATCACAAAGGGTAGGAGAATCAGAGCTGGAGAGTAGTTGCCACAGTTAACCATAGACACGTGGGAATGAATAGCAGCCAGAGAGCAAGGAGCGGTACCAGAGTCCGGTGACAAGTCCTCCGGTAGAAAGGTGGTCGGTATACTGACTCCTTCTCTAGCAGTTGGTTCCCCAAAATCAACTTGGTGCAAACCAGCGGTACGGGGACCTCATGTATCCAACTGTAAGGTAGAGGAGAGTCATACTGTATATACATACTGTATAGAGAGGGTGAATCTCACCAATAGCGAAAGGGGTTCCAACCCTTCTACATTTTACAAAAGTTTATCTCATGCATTATGACAGTCACGTGACCACTTAATGCATGCGATAATGTAAACGTAAATTGACTATTGCTTGTATGCGCTATTTAGCGCAAACACGAAAAACGCTTTAAATGCCGCATAAAAAGGCAACAAAGTCAATTCACAGAAATAAATAAATAAATAAATGCATGCGCTAATTACGTACTGGTCCAAGCTTGCGATAACTATGCGATAACTATGGCAATGGTCAGATCCCCCAGTGATTGGTTAAAAAAAAAAATAGGCGGGAAAGTGCAAGATGGAGCAGGTGTCAACTACATTCTACTCGGGAGTTTTCTCTAGAGGCTGGCAGACAGCATAGCAAAAAGAATGGAGCCCTTTAAATACAGTCTTCTGGAATTTAAAGTAATGCAGAAGAAGAGGTCAAGTGGTTCTTTTGAAGGAAAGGAGCTTTAAGGAGCACACGTTGCAGAATAAATTCTTGGATGCTGTTACCCTGCAGAAGTTTTGATTTTCCAAGGCACTTATCATGGAGCTGTATACCCAACTCATAGGGTACCTTGATCCCTCAATCCAGAGAAGTCATGCCGTATAAGGCATGACTAAATTGTTGGCAGCCTTATGCCCCGTACACACGGTCGGACATTGATCGGACAATCCGACAACAAAATCCTAGGATTTTTTCCGACGGATGTTGGCTCAAACTTGTTTTGCGTACACACGGTCGCACAAAGTTGTTGGAATTTCCGATCACCAAGAACGCGGCGACGTCAACCACGTATGACGAGACTATAAAAGGCCAGTTCAGAACCAAGCGCGGCACCCTTTGGGCTCCTTTTGCTAATCTCGTGTTAGTAAAAGTTTGGTGGGAGACGATTTGCGCTTTTTCAGACTCGTGGCTTTCATATCGTTTTCTGCGGTTCAGTTTGTGCTTGTGGGTTTGTATCTGCTCTTCAGTGCGTGCAAGCAAGCTACGCGTGACTTTCATTAGTCATTGTGTTCTTGTTCGTTCGTTGCTGTTTTTCAGGTTGCTCTTCACAGGCCTTGCTGTTCTTCAGTGCGTTCTGTTACTTAGTTCTGAGCAGCCGACCGTTTTCTAGCCATGTTGCGTATACGTACTCCTCCTGGAGTTCGTGCTGTGCGGGGGCTTGGTGTTGGGGTCCTGACCTTGACACAAGTCCAGTCCATGAACAGGGTGGGGAGGAGTTCATGGACCAAGAATTGGTTGCTTCAGCGTGACCAGTTCTGTCATATGCCTTTGCTCCGTGAGAATAATCCTGATGATTTCTGGAACTTTCTCCGGATGACGGACCCCGTATTTCACCGTTTGTTGGCTTTGCTGACCCCCTATATCAGCAGGCAGGATACCTGCATGAGGCAAGCCATCACTCCGGAGCAGAGGCTCGTCGCCACCCTGCGGTACTTGGCGACGGGGAGAAGCCCGCTGGACCCCAAGTTCTAAACAGGCATCTCCCCCCAGGCTCTGGGGATCATTACCCCAGAGACCTGTTCTGCCATCATCCAGGTCCTGCAGAAGGAGTATGTTAAGGTAAGATTTATCCTTGAATATCACATTTTATTGTATTTAATGTTTGATAATGTATTGTATTTCTTTCCTCATTCCCTAATTAACATGATTGTAATATGCTGTGAATGCCCCCTTTGTCCTCATTCATGCTGGATTTTTATGTAATTATTTTTGTTGTCCTTCATACATATTTGCCTTCACTTACCTCTCCAGCATGGTCTCCTGGTCCTATATTCACCTCATGTAGTCACTTAACAATGTATTTTATCAGCTCCATAGTAGTGCTTTAACCCAAACACCCCCTAAAATGTTATTAAAAGTGATTTGTGCTTTAAATTCAGGCAGAGTGCCAGAGGCTTTTTTTTTGGGGTGTCCCCAAATCATTTTTAACCCTCCCTCCCCCCAACTGCTAAGTCAGCTGATAACAATTCTCTATCTATCCTCAATCATCTATCTGCTGACTTTGCCAAACCCATACACACTATACCCATCTCTTTTGTGGTCAGATTTATGGATGAATTCCCCAAAGCATGTAGTGCAAGGGCCTGCCTGTATACTTTCAAATGGTACTGTTTAAGGTTTTTGTATTCTATTATTATCTTGATAGGTAATAGCAGAATGTCCAAACGTGCTCAAATGTGTACAATGTGTATTTATATCTTTGTATTATGACACTTCTTACCTGTCCAGTGGGCTGCCAATAGTGTAACTAAGGAGGGGCTGTTCAAAGTAATACACATTATTTAGGCATTCATCTCTCAATGAAGTGGAGAGGGTTACCTGTCCAAGAGTCCCCCCCCCTATAATGTTAGAAATGGCCCACGAGAGGGGGGGGGGGATATGATAGGTGTACCTTATACTTTGGTGTTGTAAAATTCCCCTTAATAAATGTTATCTTGATGTTGGCCAAGAATGTTTGTGTCTAATCTGCTTTCCATGTTTTAATGTGCAAAAAGACTCATTTTTATTTTTTTTCCTCCACAGTTTCCTTCCACGCCACAGGAATGGCAGACTGTGGCCTCCCACTTTGCTCAGCGGTGGGACTTTCCTAACTGCGGAGGGGCAATTGATGGGAAACACCTCCACATCATCCCACCACCCAACTCGGGGTCGTACTATTATAATTATAAGGGGTTCAATAGTATTGTGATGTTGGCGGTGGTGTCGGCTAATTATGAGTTCCTGTATGTGGACGTGGGGAAGAATGGCCGGATGTCCAATGGTGGAGTCATCGCCCAGACAGATGAAGCTTTTGCGCTGGGGGACCATCTTATGCGGCCATTCCCTATGAGGACCCTCACCCTGGACCAGAGGGTTTTTAATTACCGGCTGGCCAGAGCCAGAAGAGTGGTGGAGAACACATTTGGAATCATGGCCAGCCGGTTCCACCTATTTCTTACACCCATCCATATGGCGGAGTATAAACTGAATCATATAATCCTGGCGTGCTGTGTTCTACATAACTTTTTACGGCAACATTCTGCCAACTATGCTGGCTCAGTTGGGCCTGAGGCCGGAATTATAAATGAAACAACCCTGACGGCGCTTGAAAGTGGCCGTCCTGGCTTGCCCTCCCTGAGTGCCCGTGATGTCCGGCTAAGATACCTTGAGTTCTTTGCGGGTAGGGGGGGCCATCAATATGCCAGACAATTTGTGAAACCTTGATCAAATTAAAAAAAAGAAATTAAGCAAATCTTTGGCGACATTTACTGCTTGTGTTTGTTTTAGCTGACCCTGACAGAAATTTGGTGAGTCCAGAAAATGGCGTGATTGAGTAACCTTACAAAGCACTGTTGGATGTTATTTACTAAAGGCAAAGACACTTTGCACTACAAGTGCACTTGAAACTGCACTTGTAGTGTTGGATGTTATTTACTAAAGGCAAAGACACTTTGCACTACAAGTGCACTTGAAACTGCACTGAAACTGCACTTATAGTGCAGGAAATAACACCCATTGTCACAGAAAGCAGCAATTAGAGCACCACAAAAGTGTTGTAGCGTTGAGACAATAATCCACACATTCTTGATTAATAACAATCTTTTTAATAACAGCACAATCACATGTGCATTTAGAAAAGGTTTTTAAAACAAACCAACATGTTTATTGTATAACAATTTTTGGGGTGGCATTATCAAAAATAGAAATGTCCATTTAAGATAAAACAGGCATGTTTCAAAGCAACAAGAAAGACACAAATCTTGAACTTACAAAGTTCACATTTGGTAGAACTTGAAGGCAATATCATACATGAGTATTTAGAAACTGTGTTTGATATTGCGTTCAGATGGGGTGAAGTCACCCCAGGAAAAGCCAAATTTTGAAGATGCACACCAATTTACGAACGTCAACATGCGCTAGCTGCCATCACGGGGGGATCAAGGGACGTGTTTTGGGGGATCAACCCCTTCCTCTCAGCTACTTTATTATTGAGGAAGGGGTTGCACCCCCAAAACGCGTTCATTGATCTCCCGTGATGGCAGATAGCACATGTTGACACACTGTGTGCATCTTCAAAATGTGGCTTTTCTAAAAATCGCTAAAACATTTTTAGCATTGTAGCACACCAAAAAACAAAGGGATTTGGAGGGGTTTTAAACTCTCCCCAAAACATCAATGATGTTATTTTTTTTAATAACATCATTGATGTTTTTCTTGAGGTTTTCCAATGCTAAATTACACCCCATGATCTCCCCGATCAGGATCTGTGCACTTTCCGAGGTGAAATGCCCTGGATCCACAACATCATGATCTCCTAAAAAGAGAGAAACCAAAAATTAAAGTTACGTACCGGTAACGTCTTTTCCTGTAGTCTTTCAGGACAGCCATTATAGAGAGATAGTCTCCTCCTCTTCCTCTGGGAAACACTGCGCCAGCCCATAAACTCTCTCCTCCCCTGCCGGACCTCAGTTTTTTCAAGATAACCTCCGGCCAGCTGGGGAGACACAAGAACACATTAATAACATACATTCCAATATCATCATGCTGCGTTCTGGTCTTTTACAAGACCCCCCAAAGCTTAGGGTGGGTAACTAGGGCTGTCCTGAAAAACTACAGGAAAAGACGTTACCGGTACGTAACTTTAATTTTCCCTTTTCATCATTCAGGACAGCCACTATAGAGAGGATAATCGAGAACTTACCAATTAGGGTGGGACCACAGCTTGCAGAACTTTTCGCCCAAAAGCCTGCTCACCTGCCGCCACCAGGTCCACTCTGTAATGTCTAACGAAAGTGGAGTAGCTGGACCATGTCGCTGCCTTGCATATTTGCTCTGGCGTTGCTCCAGCCTTCTCTGCCTGGGAAGTTGCCACGGCTCTGGTAGAGTGTGCCTTTATACCCCTAGGGATCTCCTTCCCTGCTAAAGAATATGCCTGCCCAATAGCTAATCTAAGCCATCTGGCAATTGTGCGTCGAGATGCTCTGAGTCCTTTTCTGGTCCCAGAAAACAAAATAAATAGAGAATCGGACTTTCTTCTTGTTTTAGTCATCTCTAGGTATTGTAGGATACACCTCCTTACATCTAAAAAATGAAATTTCAGTTCCCTTTCTCTTGGAGGGTTGGGACAAAATGAAGGTAGGACTATTGCCTGGCTTCTGTGAAAGCCTGACGCCACCTTAGGCAAAAATGCTGGATCAGTCTTAAGGACTATCCTGTCTGGCAAAATAATGCAAAAAGGAGGTCTAATTGATAACGCCTCAATTTCGCTGACTCTCCTGGCAGTTGTCACTGCTACTAAAAACACTGTTTTTATGGTAAGTTCCTTTAACAAGCATTTGTCCAATGGCTCAAAGGGAATTCCCGTAAGGCTCTGCAATATTAGAGATAGGTCCCACCCGGGAAAGGGTGGATTTCGGGTAGGTCTCTGTCTGGACAGTGCCCTAAAGAATCTGACCACCCATGGATTGGTAGCCAGAGACTTCTTCAGATAAGCACTGAGTGCTGAAACCTGACTTTTAAGGGTACCTACGGATAACCCCCTGTCTGCTCCACACTGCAGAAACTCCCACACAGATATGGGACTCTGTACCGAGAAGGAGTTTTCTATGCACAATTTGTTGAAAAGGAGCCAGACCTTTTTATAAATCTTACGCATCTCCTTTTTCCTGCTGTTGAGGAGGGTGGAGATTAATCTCTGTGAAAATACCTTAGATTTTAATATACCCTCCTCAGTAGCCAGGCCGCTAATTTCCACTGATGCACTTGTGGACAGAGGACTGGACTTTGTGAGAGAAGATCCTCCCGAGGTGGAAGGAATAGGGGCGGCTCCGCTGCCAACTGACTGAGAATTGAAAACCATGCCCTTTTCGGCCAATGTGGAGCTACTAGAATGAGAGAGGTGCTCTCTAGTTGAAACTTCCTCAGAACCGCCGGTAATAGTACCGGAGGAGGGAAGGCATAGCATATCTTGAAATGCCAATTCTGGGTTAATGCATCCACCCCCAGTGCTCCTTCTCCTGCTTTTAGGGAGAAAAAACAGGGGGTTTTCGCGTTGTCTCTTGAAGCGAAAAGATCCACTTCCGGGGATCCCCATTTTTTGGATATGAGCTCGAAAACCTCCTGGTTGAGGGCCCAATCTCCTTCTCTTAGACTCCTCTGGCTAAGAAAGTCTGCGATTACATTCCTCTCCCCTCTCAGAAAAACCGCTGAGAGTGAGAGAGTGTTGGTCTCGGCCCAGTTTAGAATGTCTGTTGCTAAGGCCAGCAGACTTCCGCTTCTGGTGCCTCCCTGTTTGTTTATATAGGCCAGGGTAGATGAGTTGTCCGACTGTACCTGTATATGGTGGCCCTGAAGTTCCTTTTTGAAAAATCTGAGGGCTAGGCCCACTGCCCTCAGCTCTTTCCAATTGGATGATCTTTCGTCGCCCTTCCACATGCCCTGCGCTAGAAGGGATCCCAGATGTGCCCCCCAGCCTTTACCGCTTGCGTCCGTGGTTACTATCTGCGGAACTGGGATAAGCCACAGACATCCCTGCGACAAGTTCGCTTCCTTCCTTCACCACCACAGCGATCTCTTTATCTGATGAGGAACCTGTACTAAGGTATCTAGATCCCTCTGACTGTGGTCCCATACCCTTAGTACATATGACTGCAGGGGACGAAAATGTAAACCTGCCCACTGCACTGCTGGGAGAGTAGAGGTTAGAAGGCCTAGCGTTGACATTATGGACCTTTTGGAAACCAGATGGTTACACTGGAGGGAGAAAACTGCTCTGTCCAGCTTTAGAATTTTTTCCCTTGGAAGAAAAACTCTCAAAAGTGTAGTGTCCAGCAGGTACCCCAGGTACATAATGCGCTGTGAAGGAATGAGACTGAACTTTTCTAAGTTCAGCAGCCACCCCAAACCTGTTAGTACCTTCTTTGTTAGATCGAGATCCTTGATCAATTGTTCTGGGGATACTGCAAATAGGAGCAGGTCGTCCAGATAGGCTATAACTGACACTCCCTGGAGTCGCAGGAAGGCCATAGCCTCTGCCAGGACCTTGGTAAATATGCAGGGGCGAGGAGGATAGCCCGAAAGGCAGTGCTTGAAACTGTAGATGCAGTATTGCACCCTCCAGGTCTATTGCTAAACGGAGAAATTTCTGAGAGGTTTCTGCGATAGGGACGTGTAAATACGCGTCTCTGAGGTCCAGGGACACCATGAAACAATTGTGTGGTAACAGGGCCCTGACCGTAAAAACTGACTCCATGCAGAATCTTTTGTAGCAAATTGACCTGTTTAAGGGCTTTAAATTCAGAATCAATCTGAATTTCCCAGAGGGTTTTTTTACCACGAATACGTGGGAATAAAACCCCTCTCCTTCCTGCCCTTTTGGTACTCTGTGAACTACGTTCTGAATCTCTAGTTCCTTCAGTGCGTCTAACAAAGCCTTGGCCCTTGCCGTGCAGCTGGAAAGCTGCGTGACAAGGAACCTTTGCGGGGGGGGGGGGCCTTGTGAATTTCAGGAGATACCCCCTTCTTATGACCCCTAGGATGAATCGATTGGGGGAGATGTTCTCCCACTGTAGAAGGAAGGCCCCCAGTCTTCCCCCCATCGTACCTAAAGAGTCATTGATCTTTATGGGCTTTCTCAGGAGGGCGAAAAATCGCACCTCCTCTGCCCTTGCCTCTTTGGCCCCAAGTTTTATTCTGTTCCCCCTGTTTGGGAGTTTCCCTGCGCTTTTGCGGACGAAAGCCCTTGTTTGTCTGTGCTGGGGTTTTCCGCTTGAGTGGGAAGGACTTCTTTTTGTCCGCTGTACGGTCTAAGACTGTATCTAACCCAGGGCCAAAGAGTAGATCACCTGTCAGGGGTATCCCGCACAATTTGCCCTTAGAGGCTGTGTCGCCCGGCCAAGTCTCCAGCCAGAGCGCTCTTCTGGCTGAGTTAGCCAGCGCCGCTGATCTGGCCGACATACGGACTGACTCTGCCGAGGCGTCTGCAATGTATGCGATTCCTCGCAGAATTGTGGGGAAAGAGGCTAGGATAGTTTCCTTGGCCGTGCCAGCTTCAATGTGCTCCTGAATCGGGAAAAGCCAGTGTTCTAAATTGCGGGCTACCACAGTAACAGCCATTTCTGGCTTTAAGTTACCTACTGTTGAGTACCACGTCTTTTTTAGTAGTGAGTCTATCCTTTTGTCCATGACATCCGATAAGCCCCCCATATCCTCAAATGCCAGGTCTGTGTGTCTAGACACCTGAGAGAAGGCGGCGTCCAACTTTGGGATTTTTATTCCAAATGGACGCTGGATCCTCTGAAAACGGAAACCTTCTCTTAAGAGAGCTAGCAGAAAAAGGGCTTCCTCTCAGGATCCTGCCACTCTTTTTTAATAGTTTCCACCAGAACTTCATGTACTGGGAAAACTTTTCTCTTTTGATCTCCCAAGCCCTTGTACATAAGGTCATGGAGTGATAGGGGTTTTATATATTGCCCCTAGGAGATCTTTCACCTCATCCAAGGACAAATTTATACCTGGAGATTTTCCTGGACTCACCGTCCTGGTCTTCCCCCTCTGATTCCTCATGGGAGTCAGAAGTGCCACTGTCTGGTTGCCTTTGCTCCACCCCGGAAGGACCTGAAATCTCCTCTGCCATAACTAAATTAGTAGATCTGGCAAGAACGGAGCCCTGAGCATGAGGCGGGGTTGTGTCCTGCTGAATGGGTTTAGAGGGAAGCTGAAACGTCTCAAAAAGCGTTTTGAAAGATGAAAAGGTGGATGACAGCTCTTTCACAGAAGCTGCCAAACTGGCCTGCTGCTCAGATTCCCTTTCCTTAACCAGGGAGTCTATGCACTCTTTACACAAAACCTTGGTCCATGCTTCCCCTAAACTGTCTCTACAAGAGGCACACTTTCTTTTAGAGACATGAGTGGACTTATTACATTCATTCAGTCTGTTAAATGGAAACAACCCTGGGAGTGCACTAGATCAACCTCTTAGGGAACTGAGCCCCCCCACCCCCTGACCACCCAGGGGGTCTGCCCCCCCTCTAAGTAAAGAACCATACATGAGGGGGAACAATCCTTAGATAGAGAGGACCCCTCCCCAGGGAACTCTTACCTTCGGAAGGTTGGAGATAACGTCCGTATGAGTTGCAGCATCTGCTTCAGACATGAATGCAGGTGGTTGCCTGTGTTGAGTCTCACGCTGTCTGCACGTGTAACAAATCACTCCAGCCTGAGCCCGGCCCCTATCAGCACCACGACCCGGAACTGGAAGCCGCGGGTCAAAGGGAGACGTCCGCCCTCCGCTGGAAATGACGTCACCCGTCGTCCGGCCCGCTGGTTCCAAAAATTTGCGGCCTGTACAGGGAGAGCGGACTGTCTTCCTTGCTGCGGCCCTGTGGACGTGATAGGGGTCCCCCGCAACCTGATGCTGCGCTCGACAATGAAGGGGTGGCTTCTGCTGCGGGTATGTACCGCCATTCTTATCCTGGAAACCCCTGCTTCCCTAGGGATGCTTTAAGAGGCCACAATCTCCCTGACTGCAACAGGCCTGGTTCCTATGCACAGTGTCTCCCCACCGGAGGAAACACTAATAACTGAGGTCCGGCATGGGAGGAGAGAATTTATGGGCTGGCGCAGTGTTTCCTAGAGGAAGAGGAGGAGACTATCTCTCTATAGTGGCTGTCCTGAATGACGAAAAGGGAAAAACATGTATTATAAATATGCCGGCATCCATCTCTTACCTGAGCCTGTGGTCGCAGACACTCACCTGTTGTGGTGACTAGTTCCACCACGTCTTCCTCCTCCTGCTCTTCTTGTCTTGGGTGCATTTCCCCTTCTTCCAGAGGTGGGTGGTCTGTGGTCTCCTCGGGTGAGGGGTGTCCTCCGAGTCTTTTCTCCCCTATGTAAAAAAAAATGGTATTCTTAACACACAGATATTTGATGGCAGAACTATAAAGATGAAACATTGCTTGGAAGTGGGGTACAATTGTCTATTTTGGCAGAATTCCAAGATGTAGAATTTTTAGTGTCCTTTGTCAAGATCCAATACTTTACCTGTCTTGTACAAGCTTCACAGATGGAGACACCCCTATAGTATACACTGGAGCACCTGTGTGGGCCCCCTAATAAAAAGGGTGTTCTTGTGTCCCACACTAGTGCTCCAGCGTCCAGATGTGAAAACTGCTGCTGAGTGTCCTCTCCTTGCACAGAATCTAGTTTGCATTTCATTCTAGTAACAAACCCATCTACACAACCAAATTATTTTCATACAAGTAGGCCCTAAAAAATGTGGGCAAATGCATATGGCCAAAACAATGGTGTTTTCTAGGCCGAAAGAAAAATGTTTGATACGAACGAATAATGTGCCCATGAACATGAAAGTTGCCATTTTAAACTGTACAACACTTAAGAAAAGCACATGGAGCAGCACGAACGTAATAAAGACAAAAAGAATAGGAACACAGCACAACTACTTACTTTTTTGCAGCACTCTCCGGATCTCTGTACTGCTCGTGTTCTCGTAATTTCAGGTCCGACCATCGCTTCCTGAGCTGATCTTTCGATCGACGTACCCCGAAATTCCGGTGCAGACTCCTGACCACTTTCACCATGATCTTGGCCTTTCGGACATTGCGGTTGGGGTAAGGTCCATACTTTCCATCATAGTCGGTCTTCTTCAGGATGTCCACCATCTCCAACATCTCACCAAAGGACATATTTGAGGCCTTAAATCTTCTCCTTCTGGATCCAGACGTTTCCGGCTCCGGGCTTTCCTCCCCCTCCCCCTCGTTGCTATAATTAGCACGCACCTGCTGTGTCTCCGCCTTGTGCTCTTCCCCCACTGCGCCGAACGAAAAGGGGCGGGGAATAGACTGGAAAGAACATCAGGGGCGGGCGGAGTTACACGCATGCGCAGTGTCTATAAAGCGTAACACGTGTGCGTAGTACGTACGATCTGTGAGCGGAGGAAGGAGTATCGGAGGCGCCGATCGTGATAACGAAGGTAAGATTTAACATTGGGCCTATACTGCTTCTAGATTGAGGCCTATATTTGCACAAGTTTAGAAGACTTTAGGCTGACATTAGGGTTTGTCTTGTGTTGTGTCTTGCAGTTAAAATGGATATCTTGAAAGATAACGACTTTATGGCAAGCTTCATTGATATGTTCAGGGAGCTGCCTTGTCTGTGGCAGATAAACCACCCACATTATAAGAACCAAACAAAGAGGAAGGCAGCGCTGGATAATTTGTTGGAATTTGTGAAGACGGTGATTCCCACGCCAGACATCACCTATTTGAAGATCCTAATTGGTGGCCTGAGGAGCACTTATCTAAGGGAGCACAAGAAGGTCCAGGATTCCCAGAGATCCGGAGCAGCAGATGACATCTATGTCCCCAGGGTGTGGTACTATGACAGGCTGCATTTTCTGGCAGGTCAGACTGAACCCAGGTCATCACTCTCCAGACTTCCTTCCACGCTTCCTTCCACCCCAACTGAGGCTTCTGACGCCCAACCTGGGCCTTCCAGGCAGCAACATGTGGAGGAGCCCAGCTTGAGCCAGGTCTAGCATTTCTCTTAATATTTCTGCTTGTCCAATCAATGATGTTAACTAGATATTAGTTTGGAGTACTAATTTCTGATTGTGATTGATGATGCAAAAACTAAAACCATGTCCCTTTTTCATACACAGGGAAGTCTCAGCCAGGAGGTGGCCGGGCCGAGCAGGCTGCCTGATATCCAGGTCCCTCCCCTACACCTGCAAAGAGAAAGTGGCAGGAAAAGGAGTACCCTGGAGGAGGCTGCCATAGGCCTCTTTTGGAAGGCTACAGAGGCCCTGAGAGGCCCCCACACTGTGGAGGAGGACTTTGCTGGCATAATTGCCTGCAAAATGCAGCGGATGCAGGAGGGCCAACGACTACTGTGTGAGTCATTAATTTTGGAAGCTCTCAATAAGGGGTTGAGGGGCCAAATAACATCTGCTACCCACATTTGTGACCTCACACATGGTCCTCCTCCTCCTCCAGGTCCTACTACTCCTCCTCCTCCTCCAGGTCCTACTCCTCCTCCTGCCACATCTCCAACAGCAGAGCCACAGCCAGGAAGGAAGCGTGGAAAGAAGACCAGAAAGTGATGACCCTGGGTCCAGTCTGGTTTGGCAAAAGATGCAGCCTCTTGTGGTACCACAGCCTGGGGACACATATGTCATCTGCTGCTTTCCGGATCTCTGGGACTTCTGGACCAGACTGCACTCCCTTACATATGGACTCCTCAGGCCACCAATTTTGATGTTAAATAATTGATGTGTGCCCTGGGGGTCCAAGGCTTCGCCAATTTCTGCTGTTTCTCCAGCGTTGCCTCCCGCTTTGTTTGGTTCTGAGCCCTTAATAAAGGAATTTTTGTTTCAATTATATTTGCCTATGTGTTTTTTCCTTCAAAAAGGACAGTTTGTTTGTGAGGATTCAGGTACATTTCTAAAATACAATGTGAAATTAACAAGGGACACCAACACCAAACAATCTCCTTAAGATTAAATAATACAAGATAATAATGGTGTTGTGGTAACTTGACACACAAAACACACACAAAAAAAATTTTGGAGTAAAACTAAAAATAAAATAACACAAAGATCAGCCTTGAAAAAAATACAAACCTAAAAAAAAAAAAAAAAAAATTCTGCCTTTAACAAATAAATAAATAAATAAAACAACCCAAAAATTATTTTGTCAGATGTGACAAATCAAAATATATTGAGGGAATCCCGATAAATAATAAAGAAAGAAGTTTGTGAGAAGTCTGTGTGAATATCAGCAGCAAAACTACTTCATTCTTCTCACATTATAAAGAAGAAGAGAGTGTGCTGTATTAAACCATTTTTAACATTGCACCGTGACGAAAGTGTTGTATCCATTGTGAACGTTAATTATACCAGACCGAGCTGTTCCGTCTCGGAATTTTTTCTGAGCATGCGTGGCACTTTGTGCGTCGGAACTGGCCACACACGGTCGGAATTGACGCGATCGGATTTTGTTTTTCGGAAAATTTTATAGCCTGCTCTCAAACTTTGTGTGTTCGAAAATCCGATGGAAAATTTCCGATGGAGCCCACACACGGTCGGAATTTCCGACAACACGCTCCGATCGGACATTTTCCATCGGAAAATCAGACCGTGTGTACGGGGCATTACACTTTTTTGGGAAGGCATCCTATCAGATGGTAGCTGGAGAATTTTGAAGGCCTCATTTTCCTGTCTCCTCACCAATATACTATATGGTTTTCGTGCAATAGCAGCCCAATACATTTTTTTCCCCTGAATCTCCACAGCAGTGGGATCAAATCAAAAACGATTTTTATCATATTGCTGGAATACCAAATGTGCTAGGTGCAATTGACTGTACACATGTTGCTTTTTTTGCACCATCTTTTAAGGAGCATATCTACCACAACAGGAAAGGTTACCACTACTTAAATATCCAGGTGGTATGTGATTGTCAGGAATGTTGTGACTGGATTTCCGGGATCTGTGCATGATGCCCACATATTGCACCATCCCTATGACAACTTTGAAACCCAAAATATATCCAGTTGGCTACTGGGTAATATGCTTGCGATAACTTACCACACTGTTTAATGCAGTATTAAGGCATACTTCAGAAAGATAAAGCATGCAAGATTAAAAAGAGAGTTTCTTCGTATATTACACAGTTTTTTGCAAAGTGCGTTATCATACTGCATAAAATATTGCTTAATGAATTGTGCCCAGTGTGTTTACAGCCTCCTACTGCTAATGTTTTTTTTTTTTTTTGGAATAGACCCTCTTTGTCTGCAGATTGCAGACGAGTAAGATTACTGGCTTATAGCAAATAATCAACCAGAAGCAGTCGCCGCCAACTTGACTGTAGATTGAGGCTGTAGTGGGCTCTGTCCAAAGAAGCAGTCACACAGGAAAGCCTGAAGCCGGGCTCGCACCTATGCGAATTAGATGTGGGTTTCTCCACATCCAATTCGCATAGCAGGAGAATGTGACTGGCTCCCTATGGAGCCGGTTCACATATCTCCGTTGCAGCTGCAGAGCACACTGCACAGAAACGCGGTGCGTCTTTGGCTCAGTTTCAGGGCCGAATTCAGGCATAGATTCGGCCCTGATTTGTCCCTGAAATAGGGAACAGGGACTTCCAGAGGTCCCTGTCACCGATAGCATCGTGCTATCGGTGACAGGGACCTCTGGATGTCCACCTATACCTTGAACCATCTCCACATATTCCCATATTGCGCTATTGCTAGCAGCCGCATAGCCTGAAGTAATTCTGAAGGGATCCTCCCTATTCACTGATTATCCACTGAATCTGGATACTGCTCTCCATTCTACGCTCCATACAGCCCATGAACACTGCTTGGTCTGAGGACATGAACTCTGCCGCTCACCGTATGCTGTGAGTTTGAACCAATCAACACAGACGCAAGTGCAGTGTCTTTCAGCGTGTATTCCTTCGGAGTGAGGAGACCGCGAACGGACGGGAGTATGAGTGAGAATCAACTACTATAGGATTCCTTAATGGTGAGCTTTAAGTATATCCCACTATTTGGGAACGAATGCATCAGGATCAGTGACATTTAAATCGCACTGGGGATACCTGAATCTTCAGATTATAATTTGCTTTTTGCATGTAAACATCGGTACTGCATTGTGCATATATTGAACCGGGAATAATACTTGCAAGTGGACTCTTGGTTCATCTTATAAATCCAACTCATGCAGGCAATTGTTTTTATTACAAGCCCATTTGATGTCTTCACTATGTCCGCTTAAATTAGAGCCTTTCTGGACTAATGAATATGCATCGGACCCGGGTCTAAGATCTTTGTCTGCATGTGTATGGTAGATGATTGTGTGAGATGTGTGTATTAGGCTCTGTGGCCACCCAAGTCCCCTAAGACATCAGTCTTATTTTAATCATATGCTATTGGTAGTTGTAATCTGATGTGGAGGAGTTATCTGTAACATAATTTGCCTTTTTCTATTTTTGTCTAATTTTTGATAACCAATAAAGATTTGTAATTAAACACGTCAGTTGGTCCTTGTTGAAGAACTGCTTTGCAGAATCTTTTTCTGCTTTTTTTGTGTAATGTTTGATTAGTTCAGAGGATAATCACCCCATGTCCGGTGATAATTTTACCGTTCATTACCGGGGTTGATGAAACATACAGGTGTTTTAAATTTGAGTGGGCAGCAGGTAAGCCCCATTGATACTCATATTCACCTTTAGCAAGCAGGCTGGGTCTTAGGTCATTTTTTCTCCCTTGTTTATATGTTCTCCTGTCACCGTTAGCACATGGCTAGGCCTCACTCTGAATAAATCCTAACGTTTTCCTGATAGCCCTTTATAGAGGTCTGCAGTCCCCTTTGAGGTAGCAACCATTTTAGTAGAGAAGAATAAATGTGCTAACTGACACTTGGTGGTCTACTGCTCCCAGCACGTCCGATGCAAAACCTACCAGCCCCCCTGTCTGCAACGACTTGACTCCATAACAACACCACAGTCTCTCCCTCTGGCTCCACATCCAAATCCTGCTATGTCTCTCCCAGAGCTTCACACTGTGTTCCTCACTCACTGACTCCGGCATGGATCCCTCCTGAATGACTTTCATCGGCAATGCTCCCAACTGTCCTCTTCCTGCGCCTGTTCCAGGACACTTCTCAATGACCCTGTAATGAGAGGCTCCCTCCCAGCTCCCGAGCTCCAGGCCTGTGTTCACTCCCCCTCCACAGAAAGGATCCCCCTCAGACACCGACAGTCTAACACTTCATCATTTAGTTCTTCCACCCGACAACTCCTCCCACAGCAGGCTGACCATGGGTCCATAGGAGGCCTGCCCCCTGCCTAGTTGGGGATTGGTCAGGGCTCCCACACCCCTTGTCACTCCAGCTCTCTGCCTTGCCTCCTTTCCAGAAGCTTCTGAAAACAGAGGAGCCCAAGAGCTGAAGCACATGTTAGGCACCTGCTGCTACACTAAACCACTCCCCAGCCCCCAGATCAAAACAAACAGGCCTAGCTGACAGCATAGGCCTGCCTAAATTTACCTGCGCTGACAGTACGAAACAAACCCGCTACTCTAGCACCTACCTACATAATGTAAAGGGTGCTACATGAATATTTAGCAGGGTCTCTCCAGTTCCTA
Organism: Aquarana catesbeiana; assembly: GCF_042186555.1. Classification (NCBI taxonomy): domain Eukaryota; kingdom Metazoa; phylum Chordata; class Amphibia; order Anura; family Ranidae; genus Aquarana; species Aquarana catesbeiana. The sequence continues at coordinate 89,772,453 of NC_133335.1, forward strand.
GAGGGCCCAGATGGTGGATGGGTTCCTGTTAAATAGGCTGGAGTTCAGGATAGATTTTCTTTTACCAGGAGGGGACTGGATGTGTGAGCTTCAAGAGGTTGATTGCCCCCGAAGCCCTTCTGGACTGGATTCTGGATTCCTCTTGGGGCTGCACCTATGAACTGACTATGAGCAAGGACCTTGTTAGTAGTTTGCATACTTCATACACCCGCATGGTCTTTAGCTGTGCATCAATAGGCTTGTGCTCTATACACTCCTGCATGGTCTTCAGCTGTGCACCCCATAGACTAGCCAAGCCTATAGCATATTTGCTACCTACAATCTCATAGTCTTCAGTTGTGTACCCTCAGACTGTACTAGTCAATTTGTCCTCATACTGTTACTGCTGACAGAGAAGTGTCCTCTTCAAGCTGCGTTAACACCTTTGCCCGTCAGTCTTCAGCAAAATATACAAAAAAGCATTCCCCTAGACTGATTATTAAGCCAGAATGAGTAAACTGTTGCTGTGTGCCTGTCTAACTCTGCACTAACCTTGGAAAAGAACCAGCAAACTCCTATGGGGTAGTGCCACCTACTTTACCGCACATTACCACAATGAGATATTGTGAATAGACTCTCAAATGTAAGATAAATGCACCTGAAAGCATGCTGCATTGCCCATATATGCAAAGTACTCAGCCTAGAGCAGGGGTCCCAAACCCCCAGACTGGTGGCGGTCCAAGGCCTGTTGCTGACCGGGCTGCACAACGGGAGATGAGCGGTGACCGCAGTCCACACGGGGCTATCACAGACCGCGGTTACAGCTCACCTCCTTCTGTGTGGCCATATCCCTGTGTCCTCTTCTGGTTCCTGCGCCCGCCCGCCCAGCCGACAATGTCATCCAATCAGCAGGGCAGGGGGCGGAAAGAGCTGGAGATCAAAATGGAGAGCTCCTCCAAACCCCTCCCCTGCAGATACGATGACATAGTCAGCCAGGCGGTGGGGCGTAGATGCTGGGAGAGGACACACAGACTGTTAACAGCCTCTGCCTTGCAGGTAGGAGTCCTAAGTATGGGAGGGAGAACTTGATGTTAGAGAGGAAAGGAGGGGAGGGGGCAGACTGCAGGGACTGTAACAGTGCCCATTTACAGTGCAGTCACCTTTATATCATAGTGCCCCCTTTACATTACAGTGCCCCCCCATTACAGTGCAGTCCCCTTTACATCACAGCCCCCTTTACATTACAGTGCCCCCTTTTTCAGAGCAGTCCCCGTTATATTGAACGTTTACACTGCACTGTAAAGAGGCACTGTAATGTAGAGGTGGGCTGTGATGTGAAGGGGAACTGCGGACACTGTGGGATTTCTTTAAAGGGGGAACTTTGATGTAACGGGGTACTGTGGACACTGATATAAAGGGGGGAATGTGTTGTAAAGGAGGGTTGGGGTGTGAAGGGGACTGAGGACAGACTTTGTGAATATTCCACCCCCCACCCGTCCACCACAACCACCATCCTCCCCCTGAGTGCCGCAAACCCGCCAATCTCTAGGAAAATTGGCTTCAATGAAACCAGTCTCTGGTGCCAAAAAGGTTGAGGACCACTGGCTTAGAGGATCTGTAAGTTTCCAGCTTGTTATATGTATCAGAATAATTTTGCGTACACACGACCGCAAAGAAGATACTGAAAGGGTTGAGTACCTATTTAGCACAAAACGCAGCTGCCTTTCCATTAGCAAAGGATTTGCAATAGTTTTTTATGTATTTGTGACCCCTTTACCTCCAGTCCTAGATAGCCAGCTGTGAGTCATCTCCATACATCAGCAGTAGGTTTATCATTGTCATGGCAATAGTTTTCCAGGAATTTATAGTATGTATGTGTAGCAATGACCCCTTAAGGAAGTGCCAGATATGATAGGTTCTCCTACCGTTACCAGTGATGAATCATCCCATAACTGGACCCACAATACACTGAAACACCAAAAGCAGATAATTAGGCTTTATTAAAATATCAGTAAGTTCCGTGGAGAGGAAATGATTAAACACATTTTACAATGGCATGAGCAACACATTAGCAACCAATAAATAATGCAGAGACATAGTAAGGTGAATAGAGATTGCGTTCACTTTAATCGCATATGAAAGACCCTGCCAGAACGCACTTGGTAAATGAGAGCTAAACGACCTTGCTATCAGATAATTCTCATAAAGGAATGTTACCTTATGGTATAAAAGAATTTGTAAACCAAAATGTCCTATCTGTGAAGCTCAGACAATGTCCTATCTAGCCACTGATCAGTGGAGTAAAGCAGAGTCTGCTGGCGGTGGGGCCTTTTAACCTGCCAGTGGAGCGTTCAAACTCACACCTTTGGTATTTGTAATCCAAAGGTAAAGAGACTCTCCTCTAAGGTAATTGAAGGTGAATGAAGGGAGAAGTCCCATATTAAAGTAATAATAAAGCTTCTTTTTTTTTTTCTAAAATAGCAAATATGTTATACTTACCTGCTCTGTGCAGTGATTTTGCACAGAGCAGCCCGGATCCTCTTCTTCTCGGGTGCCCTGCTGGTGCTCCTAGCCCCTCCCTCTTTCCGGGTGCCTGCACAGCAAGCAGCTTGCTATGGGGGCACCTGAGCATCTGCTCTGTGTGTCCATTCAGACACGGAGCCATGACTTGGCCCCGCCCCCTCCATCTTCTGATTGGCTCACTGGCTGTGATTGACAGCAGCGGGAGCCTAAAGCCAACCAGGAGTGCGATTCACCGGAGAACCAAGGCTCTTGTTGATATTGCTGGATCGAGAGGGGGCTCAGGTAAGTATTTGGGGGGGGGCTGCTACACACAGAAGGTTTTATACCTTCATGTATAGAATGTATGAAGGTAAAAACCTTCTGCCTTTACAACCACTTTAATAAAGTTCCTCTGGCAGCAAACAGAATCCTCAGGATCTAGTAAGATCAGTACATGCAGGGAATGCTAAAGGCCTTTCACCACTCAGATATCATTTGGATGTCTCTCAGTAGTCATTAACCCCATAAGTGTCTTGGCAGACTGGAGGGTATTTAAAAAAAACACACAGGCTGCAAAACTTGAAGCTGGGCGATGATGGCTCTACAACAGAATACTGAAGAAACCAAAATCTGAAGCAGCTGTGTATGGCAAGCAATCAGCTTATAACTTTCATTTTCACTTAACTGAACAAGCTGAAGATATAAGCAGATTGGTTACCATGGACAGCTGCTCCAAAATTTTGTGTGCTCCAGCACATTGTGGCTCCCTTCTCCAACCTGCACCTCCATTTCAGATATCCTTGTGTGTCGTGCTCTATTGCAATCTTGATTCCCTGCCTTACCTTCTTGGGCTCTTTCTCCTTCTTCCTACATCATGTGTGGGGCCAAAGCAAACAATCACAATACTCTAGTCTCTCTGCTCTCTTCCACAGGCCTGTCTATCACTAGCAGGTAGACAGATTACTAGCAGTGAGAGAGTTGACTTCTGGTGCAGCTTAAAGCGGAGTTCCACCAAAAATGGAACTTCCGCTTTAAGTGACGGTAACCCCCTGAAATTTGGCATGTCATTTTTTTTGGGGGGGGGGAGCAGATACCCTCTTTTTAGAGGCATCTAGCTACCACTTCCTCCCGGGGCTCCACAGCACCAGAAGTAAGTTCACCTCTCCCCTCTCCTTCCCTGCAATCTTCTGGGACACGTCACAGGTTCCAGAAGATTGCCCGGCCATTCACAGCACGTAGTGCATGCCCGACGTGAAGTGATGTTGTTTATCAACTTTGCATTTTCTAATATATTGTTTTTACTCTATAGTGACCATACATGCAGTACTTACCTGAAGTCTCCTGAGGAAGCCATTGTTTGGTGAAACATGTAGAGCAAGAAGTTACTGCTGTTTACTCAATATATGGTTATTGTATGATGACATCCTGTTGGTTTTATACATTTTTGTATTAATAAATTTGATATTTTTATATATCTATTTGCAATTTTTTGCGGCACCTTTAAAGTCCCATTTTTCTTTTCCTATTATATGTATGTATATATAGCGATGTGGTGCCTTTGACTATCCAACCTCCAACAAATCATAATAATAAACACTAAAGAAATGACACTTTGCTACAATGTAAAGTAGTGATGTACAGCTTGTATAACAGTGTAAATTTGGTGTCCTCTCAAAATAACACAGCCATTAATGTCTAAACTGCTGGCAACAAAGGTGAGTACACCCCTAAGTGAAAATTTCCAAATTGGGCCTAAAGTAGGGTTGCCACCTTTTCTTCAAGCCAAACCCGAACACGCTATAGGATTGTAAAATACCTTGGACACCTTTTGGGTTACCCAAAGAGAGTAGTAATGAGGTGTGCTTCAGTGAACAGTGGCTGTGGGCAAATTGCATTAACGAGGGGGGGGTCTGACAGAGGGGAGGGGGGTCTGACAGAGAGAAGAGGGAGCTGACAGGGGAGGGGGTCTGACAGAGAGGGGGGGGCTGACAGAGAGGAGGGCGGGTGACAGAAGAGGGGGGGTCTGACAGAGGACGGTGGTCTGACAGAGGACGGGGGTCTGACAGAGAAGAGGGGGGATCTGACAGAGAAGAGGGGGGATCTGACAGAGAAGAGGGGGGATCTGACAGAGAAGGGGGGGGTCTGACAGAGAGGAGGAGAGTAACAGAGAGGAGGGGGGGTGTGACAGAGAGGAGGGGGGGTGTGACAGAGAGGAGGGGGGGTGTGACAGAGAGGAGGGGGGGTGTGACAGGGAGAAGGGGGGGTGTGACAGGGAGGAGGGGGGTGCTGACAGAGAGGGAGGGGGGTGCTGACAGAGAGGACGGGGGGTGCTGACAGAGAGGACGGGGAGTCTGACAGAGAGGACGTGGGGTCTGACAGAGAGGACGGGGGGGTCTGACAGAGAGGAGGGGGGGGTCTGACAGAGAGGAGGGGGGGTGACAGAGGACGGGGGTCTGACAGAAAGGACGGGGGTCTGACAGAGAGGATGGGGGGGTCTGACAGAGAGGACGGGGGGTCTGACAGAGAGGATGGGGGGGTCTGACAGAGAGGACGGGGGGTCTGACAGAGAGGACGGGAGGTCTGACAGAGAGGACGGGGGGTCTGACAGAGAGGACGGGGGGTCTGACAGAGAGGACAGGGGGTCTGACAGAAAGGACGGGGGTCTGACACAGAGGAGGGGGGGGTCTGACACAGAGGAGGGGGTGACAGAGAGGAGGTGGGTGACAGAGAGGAGGAGGTGCTGACAGAGAGGAGGAGGTGCTGACAGAGAGGAGGAGGTGCTGACAGAGAGGAGGGGGGGTCTGACAGAGGGGGGGGTCTGACAGGGGAGGGGGTGCTGACAGAGAGGATGGGGGTGACAGAGAGGATGGGGGTGACAGAGAGGAAGGGAGGTGACAGAGGACGGCAGTGACAGGGAGGAGGGGGGTCTGACAGAGAGGAGGGGGGTCTGACAGAGAGGAGGGGGGTCTGACAGAGAGGAGGGGGATCTGACAGGGGAGCGCTGACAGAGAGGAGGGGGGTGATGGAGAGGAGGAGGAGGGGGGTGATGGAGAGGAGGAGGGGGGTGACAGAGAGGAAGAGGGGCGGCTGACAGAACAGATGTGACCTCAGAAGACAAACAGCGCGAGTTAGGACTCCGGGAACAAGCAGACGCGATTACTCACAGACACAGTCCAGCCTCCACATGTGACCAGCTCCTCAAGGTGAATCACAGCCCTTCATGTCCTCAGTCAGTCCCGCACATGACCTGCTTGTCCAATCACAGGACACCCGCCACTCCCCATTGCTGAGCTGGGCTCAGACACAGAGAGCACCGATGTTTAGGCAGTGAGAACAGTGATAGCGGTCACGGGATGATCATGCACCAGATGTTGCGGCCGGGGCCAGAGATCTGGCTGCCACTGGCCACAGGATGTTTGGTAATGTGTGCCCGGGTTTCCGGCAGGTGGAAACCCGGGCACATGTGTCCAAACCCAGATTGTCTGGGTCAAAACCGGACAAGTGGCAACCCTAGCCTAAAGTGTCAATATTTTGTGTGGCCACCATTATTTTCCAGCACTGCCTTAACCCTCTTGGGCATCAGAGATTTTCAAGTAGTCACTGGAGTTCTCCACTCCACCATGAGAACATCACGGAGCAGGTGGATGTTAGAGACCTTGCGCTCCTCCATTTTCATTTTGAGGATATCCCACAGATGCGCAATAGGGTTTAGGTCTGGAGACATGCTTGGTGTCAGAAACCATGAATCAGACCAAGACAGAAATACAGTTAATCGCACTTGTTTAATAATAATAAAAAGGTAAACAGAGTGAGCGTAGTCAATACATAGCCAGAGTTCAGTAACCTGTTGGGGGGCCTCTGTTTGGCGCCCGGTGCACGCAGCGAATACTAGGCGGTTAGCGGTCTGGCCTCGCCGCTGGCCCGGTTGCCTTTTTTGCGTTGGTGGGCGGCGGTTGCATGACCCCCCTCACGCCTTTTGGCTGTGGGGGGGCCGTGCAGCGGCAGCTCAGGGTCCCCTCACCTTATTGATGTCTGGATGTAGCCAATAGAGGTGCGGGATGGTGATAACACACAGACATTCTGGGACCTCTCCAGATAATTCCGTGTGTGTTATTTACACATTTTTTTCTCTTACCGTCCCTATGTTTATCCACCCATCCTTTAGGTTTTGATTTTCAGGTTTTGATTTTCAGGTTTTTCTCTGTTTATTTTTTGTTTATTATACATTTTTTTCATCCCCCCCCCTCTGTCGCGGCGGTGTTATTGAAGCCATGCCTGTGTCTCTTATCGCACTGGCGAGGGAACAGTCGCGCACGTGCTTGCCTTGTTGTTGTTTGTAATCAGGGCTAGGAGGATGTCTTAATTCAGACGATCCTCCGTTGTTGCCATGGTTTCCCCCTGTCTCTTCTTTCTGTATGAGGCGGCGTCATGACGTGTGGCGTGCGCACGTCAATCAGCGCCGCACCTGTCGGCTCCTCGTTCCACTGTTTATTAAGCCGCTGCTTACCGAGTCAGTGACACTGTCCTGCTCGGCGGCGGCGCTCACGGAGCCAGTGAGTGGAGCTCTCTTGGTACACTAAGATCAAGCATTACACGGTAATTTTGTTTGCTGTTCCCCTGTAGTTGTAATACTCTTTTAGGCTCTGAGTTCTGAACCAGTTTTTGATTGTCGCTTTTTGGTAATATATAGTATATATTGCCATAGATGAAAGACACTTCTGTTTTTAGTGACTGGGCTCTTTTTGCCTTATATTATAGAACTGTGCACCCAAAAGCCTCTTACTCTACTCCTTGAACTTGGGGGTCCCTTTCTTCTATCCCTGGTAACTCTCGCCACACATCAACATTAGGGTAAGCTATGCTCAGAATACTACTTTATTTATATGTCCAGCTTGAACGCGGATCTGCATGGTGGATTTATGGACCTGCATCCACGCTGTGGCCAATTTTTCTATAGTTTTTCTTTTTGTGTAAAGGAGGGACATTAGCCTATTGGATGATTTTTTCTTTGCTTTTAGATACTCCCCCTCTTGGTCTGCATTGTATCCGGGCTCATTCAGGATAGTGTTGAGTTTTACTCGTTTGGGGTCACACAGGGGGACCAGTGCGGATAAGGCGGGGCCAGTAATCACGCCCGACTTCCCTTCGGATGTTCAGGGCGCCTTGCACATACCCGCCTTCGGGATTCCGGCAGTGAGTCTTCTTGATTGAATATGCTCGGGTATGCATTGTTATTGTTTTTGGTATTTTTGTTTTTATATTTTTTTTTTGCATTTTTCATGTTTTCTGTTGTCTTACTATACAGAATGGTCTAGGATGCAAGCAATATGTCTAATGCACATGATCTCTAATTATTTCAAATTTACATTTCATTATGTAGTGCGATTCCTCCTACAATTTTCCCCTGATGAAGGGATTCTTTAGGCAGTCCCGAAACGCGTAGGCCCAAGGTGGAAGACTTCACGAATATACATTCGAATTCAACACCAGCATATTCATATCCTTATATTTTATTGTTTGTGAAGTGAATTGTATTAGATTTTTCCCTTACTGTACTTTTATATTTTTGTATATTTTGTATCAATAAAATTGTTTTTTACTACTTTGTTGCCTTCAAAGTCCCACCAATTTTTTGAGGGGTTATCTCCTTTTCTCCTGTTATCAGGGATGGTGGCAACTCATATGACCTACTTGGATGGTATTCCCCTTTTTAGAGTTCAGTAACCAGATCGGGTAGTCAGGAGCCAGAAGGGACGTCAGCCAAGCAAGTCTTCAACAGGAACGCAGGAGAAAGTCTCAGAGATGTGACCAAAGGCGAAGGCAGAGATGAAGTGAGCTGGATGGCTTTAAGTAGGCAGGACTGACAAGCAGATCATCAACAGCTGAGTCACTGTGGAGAGAAAGGAGCTGGCAATTAGCCGACAGCTGAACGGCCAGCTCAGAGAAGGAAGGGCTGAGTCCAGCCCTGACAGTATCCCCTCCTCAATGACCCCTCCCCCTCGGAGGACCACCGGGCTTGAGGGGAAAATGTCTATGGAAATCACGGAGGAGGACAGGGGCCCAACTCCAATAAAAGTGATCTTGCAGTGAATCCGCCGCTAAGACCACTTTTATCTGAGAGGACCGTCCCCTCTTGAAGAGGATACCAGGGTTTTGGCAGCTAGCTGCTGCCATAATAACGATAGTCCTCTTCAAACAGCCGACGTACAACGATGGCGGTATCAGGAACCATGAATCAGATCGAGACAGAAGTATAGGTTAACCACACTTGTTTATTAATAATAATAATAATAATAATAATAATAAATAATAAGGTAAACAGAGTAAACGTAGTCAAAACAAGCCAGAGTTCAGTAACCGGATCAGGTAGTCAGCCAAGCAAATGTCAGAGCCAGAGATAAACGTAGTAGTACAGCAAGCAGGATCAGGAGCCAGAAGGAACGTCAGCCGAGCAAGTCTTCAACAGGAATGCAGGAGAAGGTCTCTGATGTTGACAAAGGTGAAAGCAGAGCTCAAGTGAGCTGGACGGCTTTAAGTAGGCAGGACTGACGAGCAGAATCAACAACAGCTGGGTAACTGTGGAGAGAGATGGGGGCTGGCAATTAGCCGACAGCTGAGCGGCCAGCTTAGAGAAGGAAGGGCTGAGCCCAGCCCTGACAGCACCCCCTCCTCAACAATCCCTCCCACTCAGAGGACCACCGGGCTTGAGGGGAAAACGTCTATGGAAATCACGGAGGAGGACAGGGGCATGTACATCCGAGGATGAGACCCAAGAGCATTCCTCCGGACCATACCCCTTCCAATGCACCAGGTACTGTATGCACCTACGGGAGTCAACAATGGATTGTACTTCATACTCCTCATGGTTCTCAACTTGTATAGGGTGAGGACGTGGCACCGAGGTGGTAAAGCGGTTGCAGACCAAAGCTTTCAATAAGGAGACATGAAACATTAGAGATGCGCATACTAGGAGGAAGGTCCAACGTGTAAGCCACTGGGTTAATCCTGCGAAGGATATGGAAAGGCCCAATAAACCGAGGTGCAAACTTCAAAGAAGTAACACGAAGACGGAGGTTGCGAGATGACAGCCAGACTCTGTCCCCAACCTGGTAGGAAGGTGGAGGCAGGCGTCTGTGGTCAGCATGGAGTCTGTACCTATCGTTAGGATGTCGCAAAGCCTCCTGGACTTGTGCCCAGGTGGAATGAAGACCGCAGAGATGTTCCTCTAACGCAGGAATACTCTGCGGAGCAAACGAGGCAGGCAACACGGAAGGTTGGAAACCATAGTTCGTCATAAACGGGGACAAACAGGAAGCTGAATTCAAGGCACTATTGTGAGCAAACGCCGCCCTGATTGGCTTATTCTGCGGCCCTATTAGGCTGCGGGTGATACGCAGAGGAGAAAGCAAGTTGAATACCCAACTGTGCACAAAAGGCTCACCAGAAGCGGGACACAAACTGACTACCCCTGTCTGAGACAATCACCTTTGGTAGCCCATGTAAGCGGAAGATCTCCCGAGCAAAAATATAAAAAATATAAAATCGAGAACCGGTCAAACACCATAAGGATAACTGTGTTGCCCTGGGAGTTGGGTAACTCCACAATGAAATCCATAGACAGGTGGGTCCAGGGCCTCTCTCCATTGGGTATTGGTTGTAGGAGGCCCACTGGAAGGTGTCGTGGAGACTTACTCTGAGCATACACGGAACAGGCAGCTATGAAGGCGGTTACATCAGCACGTAGACTAGGCTACCAGAATTGTTGGGAAATGGCTCAAAAGAGTTGATTCTTCCCAGGGTGGCCAGCAGCCTTGGGAGAATGGTAAGTCTGGAGCACGGCAGTATGGAGACCCTCAGGAACAAAGCAGCAGTCACAAGATTTTTCAGGAGGAGCATCGACCTGAGCAGCAAGAATTTTGTCACCCAAAGGAGAAGTAAGACTGGTGCGAACCATAGCCAGAATACGATCAGGAGGAATCACAGGAACCGGAACCGACTCCATCTTTGAAGTGGAGGAAAATTGTCGTGACAAGGCGTCAGCCCTTACATTCTTAGTACCGGGTAAGAATGAGACAATGTAATTGAAACACGTCAAGAAAAGAGCCCATCGCGCCCTTCTGGGAGAGAGGCGTTTAGCCTCAGACAAGAATATGAGATTCTTATGGTCAAGAATGAGAATCGGCACAGTGGCACCTTCAAGGAGATGTCTATTCTTTCAGGGCTAAAATGATCGCCAACAACTCTCTGTCACCAATCTCACAATTACACTCTGCCGGTGACAATTTCTTGGAAAAGTAGCCACACGGATGCATAGCGCACTCAGAGTTAGGGCGTTGAGACAGAAGGGCACCAACTCCAGTCTCAGAAGCATCAACTTCTAGGATAAAAGGCAACATAGGATCAGGGTGTGCCAACACAGGAGCAGAAACAAAGGCAACTTTGAGACTCTCAAAGGCCTTAATGGACTCCGGAGACCAACTCTGTGGGTTGCCGTCTTTCCTGGTCATATCAGTCAGGGGCTTGACCAGAAACAAGAAGTTACAAATAAACTTCCGATAATAGTTGGCAAAGCTCAGGAAACGCTGCATAGGACGCAAACCCACGGGTCGAGGCCACTGTAGAACCGCTGAAAGTTTCTCTGGGTCCATCGAAAAACCAGCAGTAAAAATGACATAGCCCAGGAATTTCTCCTGTTCACAATGGAATTCGCACTTTTTCAGTTTACTATAGAGATTGTTCTCTCATAGTCTCTGAAGCACACAACAGACATCTGTGTGGTGTCTCTCCAGGGACTTGAAAAAATATGAGGATATCGAGGAGATAAACCACCACACATAACTGCAACAAATCTCGGAGGACATCGTTAATGAACTTCTGGAAAACTGCCGGAGCATTACAAAGGCCAAAAGGCATTACGAGATACTCATAATGACCTGATCTGGTATTAAATGCAGTTTTCCACTGTAATGTTTGGGGGACCAGCTAGATCGCAGGACACAGGCTTTTCACTCAAAAGGAGATTTATTGAACTTAAATAGCTTTACAGCAGCAAAAACAAAAGAAAAAGGTTTTAGTCTCACCGACTTGCAAAGTCCAGAACTGCTATCGCAGTTAAACAGTCCTTAATTTCTGTTGCAGGTAGCTTCCCCTGGCAGGAGACTTCCAGGCAGGACACTGCTATTCACTTTTGTTGCTGCACAACAAACACCATCCACCATCCACATTCTCCTTTACACTCCTCCACACCCTCTCCAACTTCCTGTCTTGTTTTAAACCCACTTCCTCTGACAGGTGAGTTAACCCTTTTTGTTCCCTTAAAGGGACCACAGTCCAAACAGAGGGGAAACATAGCGTCCTTCCAGGACCCAGCCACGGCGTCCTGTACATATCCCCCCCCTGTGCCCCAACGCCATGGAGGTGGAGGCAACAGTGGAGCTCAAACAATGGACTCGGGAGAGGGCATCTGCATTTTGATGCAGTCTCCCGGGCCTATGCTCCACTACAAATTTAAATTCCTGGAGTGCCAGGAACCACCGAGTAACCCTGGCATTATTCCCTTTACCCTGTCTCAACCATGTTAAAGGGGCATGGTCAGAAATCAGCCTAAACTTACTCCCCAAAAGGTAATATCTGAGGGATTCCAGAGCCCACTTAATGGCCAGACACTCTCGTTCAATTATAGCGTAGTTTTTTTCCGCTGGTGTTAACTTCCTACTGAGGAAGACTACCGGGTGCTCCTCTCCATTAATAACCTGTGACAACACCGCTCCCAATCCTACATCAGAAGCATCAGTTTGGACAACAAACTCTTTTGAAAAATTGGGTGCTACCAGGACAGGGTGTTGGCACAGTGCCGACTTGAGCTCCAAAAAGGCCTTCTCAGCGTCTGCATTCCACTCCACCATGACCGATTTCCGACCCTTAGTCAGATCGGTCAATGGAGCCGCCAACGTGGCAAAGTTGGGTACAAACCTCCTGTAGTATCCCACCATGCCCAAGAATGCACGTACCTGCTTTTTTGTGAGGGGACGGGGCCAACTCTGTATAGCCTCTACCTTGCTGACCTGAGGTTTCACCACCCCTCTACCCACGATATAGCCCAGGTATTTCACCTCCTCCATTCCCAAAGCACATTTTTCAGGGTTTATTGTAAACCCCTCCTTCCAAAGAGAGTCCAGCACTGCCTGGACTTTGGGCAAGTGTGATTCCCAGTCTCTGCTAAAAATGACTATGTCGTCCAAGTACACTGAGGCATATTTCTGGTGAGGTCGTAAAATCCTATCCATTGCTCGCTGGAATGTGGCTGGAGCAGTTTGCAATCCAAAAGGCATCCTTTTGTACTGAAAACTCCCCTCTGGGGTAGAAAAAGCAGTTTTCTCTCTAGCAGCCTTAGTCAACGGGATTTGCCAATATCCCTTGGTAAGGTCTAATGTAGTGATATACCTGGCTGGACCTAGTCTCTCAATAAGCTCATCTACCCGGGGCATGGGGTAGGCATCAAACCGTGAAACTTCATTAAGTTTCCGAAAATCATTGCAGAATCGCAGAGTCCCGTTGGGCTTCGGTACCAACACAATCGGGCTCGACCACTCACTCTGCGATTCCTCAATAATCTCCAGGTCTAACATCTTCTTCACTTCCTCTGAAACAGCCTTCCTTTGGGCCTCTGGGATGCGGTAGGGCCGGACAAAAACTTTGACTCCTGGTTCCGTGATGATATCATGCTCTATGGTACTCGTGAGCCCTGGCAAGTCTGAAAATTTTTCTTTATTTCTCTGCAAGAACTCCTTTGCCTGCTGGCTTTGGGTTTTAGACAGGGTATTTGCTACTTGGACACTCTCCACCCCAACCCGAGGCTCCAATCTTGCACTAGCCAGGGAGGTCACTGGTTCCCTCTCTGTCCAGGGCTTTAACAAGTTTACATGATATATTTGATAGGGTTTCCTCTTACCCGGTTGGTGGATTTTATAATTCACCTCTCCCACTTTTTCTACAACTTCAAAGGGGCCTTGCCACCTGGCTAAGAATTTACTTTCCACAGTGGGAATCAACACCGCTACTCGATCCCCCACTTGGAAATTCCTTATTTTAGCAGCCCTATTATAGACTCGTCGTTGAGCCTCCTGAGCTTTTTGTAAATGTTCCTTGACTAGTGGCAACACAGTTCGGATCCTCTCCTGCATTTGGGAAACATATTCAAGAACACTCTTATGCTGACTAGGTTCACTTTCCCATTCCTCCTTAACAAAATCCAGTAGTCCGCGAGGTCTCCGCCCATATACCAACTCGAAGGGCGAAAACCCAGTGGAGGCCTGGGGCACTTCCCGGATAGCAAACAGGAGAGCTGGTAACAGACAGTCCCAGTCTTTCCCATCCCTTTGTACAACTCTCTTAAGCATAGATTTAAGGGTCTTATTAAAGCGTTCCACTAACCCATCCGTTTGGGGATGGTAGACCGATGTGCGCAGCTGTTTAATCCGGAAGAGCTTACACACGTCGGCCATAACTCTCGACATAAACGGGGTGCCCTGGTCCGTTAGTATTTCCTTGGGAAAACCAGTCCGTGTAAACAACTGGAATAATTCCCGGGCAATAGCCTTAGAGGAGGTATTTCGCAGGGGTAGCGCCTCAGGATATCGGGTGGCATAGTCGAGAATCACCAGTGTGTAGGAGTGACCTCGAGCCGACTTCACCAAGGGACCTACTATATCCATGGCTATCCTTTCAAATGGGACCTCAATTATGGGCAGAGGGACCAAAGGATTCCGGAAGTGGGTCACCGGAGCGGTCAACTGACAGGTGGGACAAGAGGTACAGTATCTCCTTACCTCTGCTTTCAGACCTGGCCAGTAAAACCGGTCGGTGATCCGTGCCTCTGTCTTTTCAACTCCCAGGTGTCCCCCTAAAACATCATCATGGGCCAGGTCCAGGACCTTGCGTCTATACTGTTGGGGTACCAATAATTGCTCTACCACATTTTCTCTCACTTTGGTAACCCGATAAAGCAATTCATTACATATTGCAAAGTGTGGCCACCGCTCATTCGCACCTGGCTCTTGGGGAACCCCATTTAATACTACCACCTGTTCCCGTGCATGGGCCAAAGTGGGGTCCCGCATCTGGGCAGTACCAAATGCCCCCTGCGGAACACCCAAATCCGGCAGGGCAGGGGTAACGGCCACTTCCTCATCCTCTTCCCCCAGCATTACCTGAAGTGGGAAAGGTTCCCCCCCCTCTTCAGCGTTCAGGTAGGTCTGTGAACCACACATTTTGACACCCTTAATAACATCAGCACTACTTTCATCACCATTAACCAAATCATTAGCATTTTCAAGAACATTCGGCATTTCAGGGTTATTTCTCTCAACCGCAGGAACAGAGGGACTAGTTTCTCCCCAGTCTCTGGACCGTTCAGGTAGTTCTCCTTGTCCCCACAGTTTTGCAAATAACGGACAGTCTCGTCCTATGATAACATCATGTACCAAGTTTTTTACCACCCCCACCTCTTGAGTACCAGTGCCACATGCTGCGGAGATGGTCACCGAGATGAGAGGGTACTCTCTAGTGTCCCCGTGAATGCACACCACCCGTAGTTTTTCTTACCGGACCGATCTTCCCAATTACTCTAGGATGGATCAGGGTTACCATGCTTCCGGAGTCCAGCAAAGCCCGGGCAGGGAGGTGGTTCACTTGGACTTCACACTCGAATTTCTCTTCTCCAAGATCGATATGTGTTGTACATGCTTTATGGGCATAGAAAGACCCCCTCCGAAGAACCCCGCATTCCATGGGCTCCTCTTGCAGTGGGCAGTGGGCCCGGGTATGGCCCCAGGAATGACATCGCCAACATTGTACATCCCCTCCTCTCCGAACAGGAACAGGTCGCTGAGAAGGTATCGGGAGTGACTCTTGACCTTCTGGGGTGTTGGTTCCAGGGCTCCGGGGAACGTCCTTTCGAAGGGCAGCAGTCGAACGAATAGGCCGTGGCAGACTGGGTCCTTGGCGCTTGGTAGGGCCAAGCAGATCCTCCACCACTGTGTATCGTTCTACCATCTCGACAAGGAGGTTCACTGTTTTGGGGTCTCCATGGCTGACCCACCGTTGAAGGTCGTCTGGCAGTGACCTTAGGTATCGGTCCAGCACGACCCGCTCCACGATTTGGAGGCCAGACAACATTTCGGGCTGCAGCCATTTTTTTACCAGTTGCACCAGGTCATGCATTTGAGACCGTGGTGGACGATCTGGACGATACTTCCATTGGTGCACTCGTTGGGCCCGAACAGCTGTAGTTACCCCCAAACGAGCCAATATTTCTGCCTTTAATTTTTGATAGTCTTTAGCGTGATCTGGTGGCAGGTCGAAGTAGGCTTTTTGCGGATCTCCGGTTAGGAAAGGAGCAATTAGGCCGGCCCACTGGTCCTGGGGCCACCCTTCTCTCTCTGCCGTCCTCTCAAATGTAGCAAGAAATGCCTCTACATCATCACTCAGGGACAATTTCTGCAAAAAATGGCTTGCCCTCACGGTCACCTGGTTGCCAGGGGCAACAGCCGCTTGCTCACGGCCCTGAGAAAGCTGCTGCACTACTTCTTTTAAGGCAGTCACTTGAGCCTGCATAACCTCTTGCTGGGTCGCTTGCTGGGCTGCCAACTGGGCCACCAACAGGCGAGTGTTTTCTTGCTGTACCTCATGGCGAGTCTGCGCTTGTATATTAGCCAAGGACAGCTGTTTAATTAGCTCCTCCATTGCTTCAGCTTTCAGGGTTTGTGCGGCTTTAACCCAGGACATAAATCCACTGTACTGTCCCTTTAAATGTCAGTTTTAAGTCCAATACACAAAAAAAAAAACAAAAAAACAGCAAGAAAAATGCCTGTTACTCTGTCCTGCCCGCATTCGAGCACCACTTGTAATGTTTGGGGGACCAGCTAGATCGCAGGACACAGGCTTTTCACTCAAAAGGAGATTTATTGAACTTAAATAGCTTTACAGCAGCAAAAACAAAAGAAAAAGGTTTTAGTCTCACCGACTTGCAAAGTCCAGAACTGCTATCGCAGTTAAACAGTCCTTAATTTCTGTTGCAGGTAGCTTCCCCTGGCAGGAGACTTCCAGGCAGGACACTGCTATTCACTTTTGTTGCTGCACAACAAACACCATCCACCATCCACATTCTCCTTTACACTCCTCCACACCCTCTCCAACTTCCTGTCTTGTTTTAAACCCACTTCCTCTGACAGGTGAGTTAACCCTTTTTGTTCCCTTAAAGGGACCACAGTCCAAACAGAGGGGAAACATAGCGTCCTTCCAGGACCCAGCCACGGCGTCCTGTACACCACTTGTCGCCCTCCTTAATCCTGACGAGATTGTATGCCCCTCTCAAATTAAGCTTTGTGAAAACCGTTGCGGCCTTGAGGCGGTCAAATAACTCCGTAATCAACGGAATGGGATAGGCATTCTTAATCGTGAAAGGATTGAGACCCCTATAAATCGATACAGGGTCTCAGTTCACCACTCCTCTTCTTCACAAAAAAGAAACCAGCACCAGCAGGAGACGAGGATTTGCGGATGAAACCACGAAAGTGTGTCTGCAACATACTCCTCCATGGCCTTATCCTCCAAGACGGACAAAGGGTAAACCTGGCCACGAGGGGGTATGGCACCAGGTTGAAGGTCAATTGCGCAATCATACGACCGGTGTGGAGGCAAAGTACCGGCTTGACCTTTGTCAAAGACATTGCTAAAATCTCGGTACTCCTCCAGCAGGGAGGAGAGTGAAGAGTGCAAAGGAACTTGGCTACCTTCTGGAAGCATCTCTCACTGCACTGTGGCGACCAGGACAGAACCTCAGCATGGTGCCAATCAAAAGAAAGGTTGTGCCTCTGTAACCAAGGTTAACCAATAACCAGTGGAAACTTAGGTGAGGAAATAACTTGCAATTGGATTATTTCATGGTGAAGGGCCCCTACGGCCATGGACAACGGAATAGTCTCATGAGTCACATGGGCAGGCTGTAGAGGTCTCCAGTCAAGAGCCTCAATGGCAAGTGGAGTGCCACGCAGCTGCAGCGGAATCGAGTGCTTTGATACAAATGCAGCATCAATGAACAGACCTGCAGCCCCAGAGTCGATTAGAGCCTGTATCTCGACGCATGACTCAGCCCAAGAAAGGGTGACCAAAACCAGGGGCTTATCCTTCTGGATAACTGGGGACCAAACAACGCCACCTAAGGTCTGTCCATGACAGGACCTCAAGGTTCAGGCGTTACCTGGACGGGTAGGACAAGACTTCAAAAAGTGACCTGCCTGGCCACAATAAAGGAACAATCTCTCCCTCCTCCTAAAGGCTCTCTCTTCCGCAGAGAGACGCGTGAAGCCCAAGTGCATGGGTTCATCTTCACTGACCGACTCGGTACCAGGAGGCATGGGAAGTGAGGGAGACACGGGTGGGACTGCAAAGCTCGGAGACAACAGTACAGGAGTCTTAAAAACATATAATTAGATTGAAAAGTGCGCTAAATACTCTGCTTCAATTGTGCTAAAAAATGCTAAAAAATAAATACTAAAAAATATATAGTGATGTGCTCTCACAACTTAACATAAATAAATCTTAACAAATAACTTGCAGCAATCTATTGGAAATCACAACTCCACCTACTGCATATAAATATTAAAACAAATGTGGAGTAGGACACAGATAAATCAGAGGACACTCTAATTGAATAAATGTCTCTTATAAGGCATATGTTAAAATCGCAATCTCTGTCAGCTCACTGTTTAGACTGGTGATCCGCTGTTAACCATCTGTTTATACCGGTATTCTGCTGTTACTGATCTCCAGTATTGTATTCCAATCATGCAATTAGAAATAGAAAGGCATTCATTGCGCAATATGCTGTTAATGATTCTCTTGGGAATAAAGCAGATGCACTCACTTGTAACATTCTATTGTAAAAGCGTATAGAGCAGTCAGCCGTCCACCAATATCCTCTTCACGCTGAGCCGCAAGTAACACTACAGCACTATGGATGATGTCACTAGGCTCCTCCCGATGCGTTGCGTCACATCAAGGAGCACAGGAGTCTTCCGCAAGCGCTCCTTAAAAGAGAGTCTTTCTCTGAGTCTGGAGTCAATGAGGATGGCAAACATGATCAACTTCTCCAGCTCAGTGGGTATATCTCAGGCTGCTATCTCATCCTTGATGGAATCTGAGAGACCATGAGAAAAAGCAGCCACGAGGGCCTAATTGTTCCAAGCAACCTCTGCTGCCAGAGTACGGAATTCAATGGCGTAGTCGGCAACAGTTCTCGTACTCTGATTATTATGAGGCACTTGGCAGCAGAAGCGGAGCTTGCGGGAACGTCGAATACCCTTTTAAAGGAGGCCACAAACTCAGGGTAACTCAAGACAACAGGTTTTTGCGTCTCCCATAGAGGCTTTGCCCAGGCCAAGGCTCTCTCAGAAAGCAAAGATATTACGAAACCTACTTTGCTTCTGTCCGTGGGAAACGCCTGGGGCAGCATCTCAAAGTAAATCTCAACCTGGTTGTGAAACCCTCTGCATTGAACTGGATCACCCCCAAATCGCTGGGGAAGCAGGGCGGAACCAGACATACCTCTTATAGAGGTAATACTCGAGGCAGGTGCCTGCACAGAGACTGGTGCAGCAGCAGGGACGGCCTACAACTCAGGTTGTGCCGGAGCAGCCACAGTGGGAGTTTCCAGGTGAGCCGTGTGACTCAGGAGCGTTTGTAACGCTATGGCAAACTGATCCATGCGGTGATCTTGCTCATCCAATCTGGAAAAGATATTACCAACAAGTGGATTAACTGTATCTTCTGAATTCATGTCCTTCGCCTACTATCAGGAACCATGAATCAGACAGAGACAGAAGTATAGTTAAATCACACTTGTTTAATATTATTATTATTAATAATAATAATAATAATAATAATAATAATAATTAATAATAATAATAAGGTAAACAGAGTAAACGTAATCAAAACAAGCCAGAGTTCAGTAACCGGATCGGGTAGTCAGCCAAGCAGATGTCAGAGAGCCAGAGATAAAAGTAGTAGTACAGCAAGCAGAATCAAGAACCAGAAGGAACGTCAGCCGAGCAAGTCTTCAACAGGAACGCAGGAGAAAAGTCTCTGATGTTGCCAAAAGGCGAAGGCAGAGATCAAGTGAGCTGGATGGCTTTAAGTAGGCAGGACTGACAAGCAGAATCAACAACACCTGGGTAACTGTGGAGAGAGATGGGAGCTGGCAACTAGCCGACAGCTGAGCGGCCAGCTCAGAGAAGGAAGGGCTGAGCCCAGCCCTGACAGTCTCTGAAGGGAGGGGATCATGCTCTGCTTCAGTATGTCACAGTACATGTTGGCATTCATGGTTCCCTTAATGAACTGTAGCTCTCCAGTGCCGGCAGCCCCAGACCATGACACTCCCACCACCATGCTTGACTGTAGGCAAGACACACCTGTCTTTGTACTCCTCACCTGGTTGCCACCACACATGCTTGACACCATCTGAACCAAATAAGTTTATCTTGGTCTTATCTGACCACAGGACATGGTTCAAGTAATTCATGTCCTCGGTCTGCTTGTCTTGTCAAGCGGGCTTTCTTGTGCATCATCTTTAGAAGAGGCTTCCTTCTGGGACAACAGCCATGAAGACCAATTTGATGCAGTGTGCAGCGTATGGTCTGAGCACTGACGGCTGACCCCCACCCCTTCAACCTCTGCAGCAATGCTGGCAGCACTCATACGTCTATTTCCCAAAAACAACCTTAGGATATGATGCTGAGCACGTGCACTCAACTTCTTTGGTTGACCATGGCAAGGCCTGTTCTTGTCATGGTTATGCAATAGAGTTTTGTCTGTCAGCTTACCTGTCTCCATGTGTTCATCTCTAAAGACCAGCTGACTCTCACCTGACTGCTTTTATAAACTCTCCTCTAGCATGGCTCCACCCCAGCTCCTATCAGAGAACTCTATATTAACCTCTGCACTGCAGGCCAGCCCTGCTGATCAAACTTTGTGTGTTTTGGCTTCCTGTTCCTGCCTGCCGTGTGCTCTACGTTTGTTTCTGTTACCGACCTTGGCGTGTTCTCAACTATTGCTGTCTGCTCGTGACCCTGACCTTTGGCGTGTCCCCGACTATCCCTGTTTGCCTGTGACCATGAACCTTGGCGTGAACTCTGTTGTCCTTGTCTGCTTGTGGCCCTGACCTTGGCTTATTCCCTTACTATCCTCCTGTTGCCTACTGTGGGTGTAAACTGGGGGACCCTGGGGGTCATGACCTGGATCCAGTTGCAGCCCAGTCCATCCTCACCACTAGAGGCTCTGGTGAACACCTGCTGGCTCTTAGACTCCGCGCCCCAGGGAATCTTACGCTCTAACCCCGGTGGGATCCATGTTGGTATTTCAGAGGCCCTGCCTTCCTTACCACCCTGACTCTCATCCGCAGCAGTCAGTCGTAGGGTCCACTACCTTGCGGTGCACTCCTGATCCCAAACGGTGTGCATCTGTCATCTAGCCTCAAGGTGATCTGACAGTTTGATCATCCATGGACCTGGCTGACATGCCGCTTCCTGCAGCCGATCTATTGCAGGGCATAGTTCACAGACTCGAGACCCAGGAATCTAATCAGACTCAGGTGGTGCGATTCCTTCAGGATCTGGCTTCCCGCTTCGAGCAGCTCCAGGCCTCCTTGGGAAACCCGATCCTGCAGCCTCAAGTACAATCAGCAGCTGCACCTATCGCACCAGTCGCAGCCACACATTCATATTTACTGCCAGCTCCGTCCCATTTCTCTGGGGACTCCAAGGCCTGCAGGGGCTTCCTCAGCCAATGCACCATTCATTTTGAGCTCCAGCCTCAAAACTTTCTGTCTGATCGGGCTAAGGTAGCCTATATCATTTCCCTCCTCTCTGGTGAAGCTTTAGCTTTAGCTACCCCCCTGTGGGAGAAGAATGACCCGGTGGTTTTCAGCCTGTCCGACTTCTTGAAACTTTTTCGTAATATCTTCGAGGAGCCAGCTCGGGTTTCTTCAGCGGCTAGTGCCCTTTTATGCCTTTGCCAAGAATCTTGTTCAGTGGGACAATATGCGCTTCAGTTCCGTATCCTCACAGCTGAATTGAGCTGGAACAATGAGGCCCTGGTCGCAACCTTTTTACATGGCCTCTCTCACCGAGTGAAGGATGAATTAGCAGGAAGAGCCATCCCCGCTGGTCTGGATGATGTAATTTCCTTGTGCAATCAGATTGACATTCGTTTCCAGGAGAGGTCCCTAGAAAAAAAAGACGCCAGCACCCCCTAGGTCCTAGTCAGCCAGAACTCTTCCCCGTCGTCCTGTGGAGCATCCTCTGCCTGCTGAGGAACCTATGCAGCTGGGCCGGACCAGACTAACCCCCGAAGAACGTGCTAGACGCAGAACTCTGGGCTTGTGTCTTTATTGTGGGGGCAAGGGTAATTTTCGTGACTCCTGCTCGCTTCGTCCGGGAAACGCACGGGTCCAATACATTTAGAAGGTGGAGTATTGGACCCAGAAACATCACCTTCTCATCTTCTTCTTCCGCTGTTCCTCCATGTAAGTCCTTCTCCCCAATCGGTCCTAGCATATCTGGACTCCGGGGCTGCCGGCAATTTTATGGACTGGAGAACTGCTTCTTCTATGAAGCTTACCCTTTCTCCCCTCACCACACCACTGGTAGTCTCAGTAATTGATGGCACTGTGCTCCCAGGGGGCGCTATCCGTTTCCAGATGCTACCTATTAGGATGTCAGTAGGGATACTCCACTAGGAGTGGATTTCCTTCCTCATTCTACCCAAGGCCTCTACCCCCATTGTATTGGGCCTTCCTTGGCTACAGCTCCGCTCTCCACATGTGGACTGGGTCTCTGGGCAGATCCTGGCTTGGGGTCCTTTGTGTTTCTCGTCCTGTCTTCTCAAGGTGGCACCCAAGGAGAGACTTTCCATTGCTACCACATCCGTATCTTCTGATCTTCCCGCAGCATACAGCGATTACCGGGATGTGTTCTGTAAAAAGTCTGCTGAGGTGCTTCCTCCCCACAGATCTTTTGAATGTGCCATTGACCTAGTCCCTGGAGCAACTCTGCCAGGGGTCGTACCTACCCTCTGTCCATTCCAGAGACCCAGGCCATGTCTGAGTATGTCGCTGAGAATCTGGAGAGAGGTTTCATCTGGAAATCCTCATCGCCTGCAGGAGCAGGGTTCTTTTTCGTCGCTAAAAAGGATGGTACCCTCAGACCCTGCATCGACTATCGAGGGTTAAATGCAGTGACTATCAAAAACCAATACCCCTTACCTCTAATATCTGAGCTATTCGACAGGTTAAAGGGGGCTTCTATTTTCACCAAGTTGGATCTCAGAGGTGCATACAATCTCATTAGAATATGGGAAGGTGACGAATGGAAGACTGCTTTTAACACTAGGGACGGGCATTACGAATACCTGGCTATGCCTTTTGGTTTGTGTAATGCTCCAGCTGTGTTCCAGAACCTTGTCAATGAAATCTACTGTACCAGTTGGTTGTCATCTATCTGGAAGACATTCTCATGTTTTCCTGAAAATCTGCTTGCTCACAGAAACCATGTCCGCACTGTACTTCAGCGCCTTAGAGAGAATAATCTCTATGCCAAGCTGGAGAAATGTTCCTTTGAATGTCCTGAGGTCCTGTTTCTGGGATGTTTTGTTTCTAGTTTGGGTCTTCGTATGGATCCCGGAAAGGTCTCGGCCATTACCAACTGGCCCCTTCCTGCTAGCCTCAAGGCCACACAGCGCTTTCTTGGCTTCACAAATTATTATAGGCAGTTCATAAGGAATTACTCTTCCATTGCGGCGCCTATTATCGCTTTAACCAAGAAGGGTGCGAATGCCAAAGACTGGCCTCCCGAGGCTGTCTCTGCGTTTCACAATCTGAAACAGGCCTTTGTTTCTGGACCTCTCTTGAGGAGACCAAATCCTGGGGACCCATTTTTTATTGAAGTAGACGCTTCTTCAATGGGGGTGGGAGCTGTGCTTCTTCAGTTCTTTGAGAAGAGACGTCAACCATGTGCGTTCTTCTCCAAAAAATGTTCTCAGGCAGAGAGAAATTATGCCATTGGTGATCGGGAACTTCTTGCAATTAAAGTCATTTAAAACTGCTTGTGGCTTTAATGTAATGTCGAGTCCTGGCAATATGGATGAAAATCAGTGAGACAAACAGCATGGGTACCCCCCAGTCCATTACCAGGCCCTTTGGGTCTTGTATGGATATTAAGGGGAACCCCGCACCCAAATTAAAAAAAGGAAACAGCAGTATACAGGCGGTACAAACAAGACAGGGACTGTAAGTTTGTTGTCAAGTAGAATCTGTTTGTAATTTTGAACTGGTACATTTTTAACATGTTTAGCTCCAGCCAAAAAATCTATTTTAAGCTTTTTGGAAAACATAGGGAAGGGTTATCACCCCTGTGACATTTGTTGTCTGTGCTCCTCTTCAGAAGATTTCACCTAACTTTTTGTCCCAATGACAAATGTTTTTTGAAAATTTGTTTTTTTTTGTGAAACAAGGATTGGTGATAAAGCATCAGTGGAAAGGAGAAACGTTTTTCCCATATTAACTCTTACAGGAGAGCATTTCCCTTCCTAGGGGTAGATTTCATCTCACTTCCTGTTGTCTCCTTCCATTTGCAAGTAGGAGTCGTTTGTAAGTTGGATGTTTGAAAGTAGGGGCCTGCCCTATATACTCAGCAGAAATTTGGTCCTTAGGTGTTGTTGTGGCCACAACACTGTAAGCCCTCACAGGGCCCTGCTGTGAAATATTGGAATTGGAATTACATGCCCCTGTTGAACAGGGGCTGAAAAATTGGGCCTTAGGCACTGGTGCTGGTGCCACAACACGGCAACCCCTCACAGATGCTCGAGTTGGAACGCAGAAACGAGCCCTGCTGCAAAGTATTGCATCAAAAATTGTAATTACACGCCTCTGTTAAACAGGGGCTGAAAAATTGGGCCTTAGGCACTGGTGCTGGTGCCACAACACTGCAACCCCTCACAGATACTCTAGTTGGAACGCAGAAACGAGCCCTGCTGCAAAGTATTGCATCAAAAATTGTAATTACACGCTGAAAAATTGGGCCTTAGGCACTGGTGCCACAACACTGCAACCCCTCACAGATACTCTAGTTGGAACGCAGGAACGAGCCCTGCTGCAAAGTATTGCATCAAAAATTGTAATTACACGCCCCTGTTAAACAGGGGCTGAAAAATTGGGCCTTAGGCACTGGTGGTGGCGCCCAGAACCAAAAATGTTCTTACAAGCTATCAGCGTGATCATTGAGGAGGAAGAGGATAATTACTCAGGGATAGTCACTCAGCATCAACATAGGCAGTCTTTGAAGGGATCTGAGATTTAAAAAAAAAATTATTCGGTTACATCAGCATCAGGTGCTTGGTAGCTGGTGGTGATCCAAGACTGATTCATTTTTATGAAGGTCAGTCGATCGACCGAGTCGGTGGACAGACGCACCCTGTGATCGGTTACAAAGCCTCCGGCAGCACTGAATGTGCGTTCCGAAAGAACGCTGGATGCAGGACAGGCCAGTAGCTCAATTGCATACTGTGCAAGCTCTGGCCAGTGATCCATCCTCAAGACCCAGTAACCCAGAGGATTTTCGGTGGGAAAGGTGTCCAAGTCAGATCTTGCCCCTAGGTATTCCTGCACCATGTAAAACAGACGCTGGCGATGGTTGCTGGAGCCGATCATACCTCGGGGCTGCAGACCAAAAAATTGTCTGAACGCATCGGTCAGACGGCCACCTTCTCCACCGCTCCTTCTTTGACTGACCGAAGCCTTAGCAACACATTGTCCAGAAACAGGAGTTTGTAACCTCCCAGTCTCTGAGAACGCGTTGCACAGACCTTTCTGCAAGGCCTCCTGAAGATGTTTCATCCTCTCCTCCCTCTGCGATGGCAAGATAAGGTCCGCAACCTTACCCTTGTAACGTGGATCAAGGAGGGTTGCCAGCCAGTATTGGTCCTTCTCCTTGATACCACGAATACGAGGATCCTTACACAGGCTTTGCAGGATCAGGGAGGCCATGCAGCGTAGGTTTGCTGAGGCATTCGGTCCGGAGTCCTCTGGGTCACTAAGGACGACATGGTCCACAGCCACCTCCTCCCAGCCACGTACAAGTCCATGTGTTTCTTAGGACTGATCCCTTAAAGACTGCTGCTGATGCTGAGTGCCAGGCTCCACCTCCATACTGACACAATCCTCCTCCTCCTCGTCCTCATCCTCTTCCTGTGTGATCGGCGGGCATGCAGGAACACTGTCTGGATAAAGGGGGCCTTGAGAGCTAAGGAAGTCCTCCTCTTCCTGCCTCTGTTCTGCCTCAAGTGCCCTGTCCATTATTCCACGCAGCGTGTGTTCCAACAGGTGGACAAGGGGGACAGTGTCACTGATGCATGCACTGTCACTGCTCACCATTCTCGTGGCCTCCTCAAATGGTGACAGGACAGTGCATGCATCCCGGATCATGGCCCACTGGCGTGGGGAAAGAACCCAAGCTCCCCTGACCCTGTCCTGGTGCCATAGTCGCACAGGTACTCATTGATGGCCCTCTGCTGCGTGTGCAGCCGCTGCAGCATGGCCAACGTTGAGTTCCACCTGGTGGGCATGTCACAGATTAGGCGGTTCTTGGGCAGGTTAAATTCCTTTTGGAGGTCTGCCAGCTGAGCTGGCTTTGGCCAATTACAGCTCTCTCTACTGACGGCGCTGTGATTGGCCAAGCATGCGGGTCATAGTGCATGCTTGGCCAATCATCAGCCAGCAATGCACTGCGATGCCGCAGTGAATTATGGGCCATGACGCGCCACACGAATTTGGCGCGAACGGCCCATAACGTTCGCAATTCGGCGAACGATCGAACAGCCGATGTTCGAGTCGAACATGGGTTCGACTCGAATGCGAAGCTCATCCTTATTCATGATTACGTACAAACCTGGTTCCTGCAACGGCGCGAACGGCCCATAACGTTCGCAATTCGGCGAACGATCGAACAGCCGATGTTCGAGTCGAACATGGGTTCGACTCGAATGCGAAGCTCATCCTTATTCACGATTACGTACAAACCTGGTTCCTGCAACGGTCGGGCTGATGCGCTCTCTAGGTCATTTGACACTTTGGACGAGGAGTCCACCCCTGATCCTGAGCCGATCATTCCAACCTCATGCATTGTTGCCCATTCTACCACCCTGGAATCAAAAATATCTCCTGGCAAGACCTTTGCTCCCACGAAGCTAAGAGCTAAGATCCTTCGTTGGGGACATGATTCCAAGGTGGCAGGTCATGCTGGGTTCCTCCGATCCTTCCTGCTCATCAGTCGTCTCTACTGGTGGCCTAATCTCTGCCTCGGATGTTAAAGATTACGTTAAGGCTTGTCATGTCTGTGCTCAGTCTAAATCTTCCACACAAGCCCCTGCTGGTCTTCTCATGCCCTTGCCCATTCCTAAGGAGCCCTGGTCTCACATCGCCATGGATTTTATCACCGATCTTCCACTGTAGGAGAATAATACGGCCATTTGGGTGGTAATCGATCGGTTTTCCAAGATGGCTCATTTTGTTCCTCTTCCTGGTCTCCCTTCTGCCCCTGCCTTGGTTCCCATTTTTGTAGGAGAGATTTTCCGCCTTCATAGTGTTCCTTCCCATGTCGTTTCGGACAGGGGTGTTCAGTTTACGTCCCGTTTTTAGAGAGCTTTTTGCAAATCCCTCAACATTACCCTGGATTTTACCTCTTCTTACCATCCCCAATCCAATGGCCAGACTGAGAGGGTTAATCAGGAGTTAGCTTTATTTCCCTGTACCTTGGTCTCGGCTCATCACGATGATTGGGCATCACTACTCCCATGGGCAGAGTTCTCCCACAATAATTATGTCAATGTCAGTTCTCAGAAAACACCCTTTGTCACTGTTTATGGAAGACATCCTCAACTCCCTCTTCCTATGACCTATTCTTCCGACATTCCAGCCTTGGCTACTGTTCCAGAATCATTCAATTCCATGTAGGCTGAAGTTCATGATTCCCTCCAGAAAGCTGCCAACAAATTCAAGAGTTGTGCTGACCGTCCCAGGCGTAAGCCGCCTTCTCTTCAGCCAGAAGACAAAGTCTGGCTCTCCACCAGGATCATCAAACTCCGGATTCCTTCTCTCAAATTTGCCCCAAGATTCATTGGTCCGTACACCATAGCTTCTAAACTGAATCCGGTTTGTTTCAAGCTCCACATTCCCAAAAGCCTCAAAATCTCTAACTCCTTCCATGTTCCATGTTGCCCTTCTGAAGCCTTTAGTCCTCAATAAGTTCTCTCGCCCTCTCTCTACCGCAGCGCCGGTCTCTGAGGATAATCAGGAGTACGAGGTTAGCCAAATTTTGGATTCCCGACCCTGTAGAGGCATTCTCCGGTACCTCGTGCATTGGAAGGGGTTTGGTCCTGAGGAGAGGTCGTGGATCAAGGCTTCTGAGGTCTTTGCACCTTGTCTGTTGAGGAAGAGTCATTTGAAGTTCCCCTCTAATCCTGAGAGAGAGAGAGAAAAGGAGAGAGAGAGAGAGAAAAGGAGAGAGAGAGGGAGAGAGAGAAAAGGAGAGAGAGAGAGAGAGAGAGAGAGAGAGAGAGAGAGGAACGCCTGGGGCAGCATCTCAAAGTAAATCTCAACCTGGTTGAGAAACCCTCTGCATTGAACTGGATCACCCCCAAATCGCTGGGAAAGCAGAGCGGAATCAGATATACCTCTTATAGAGGTAATACTTGGGGCGGGTGCCTGCACAGAGACTGGCGCAGCCAGTCTCCAGAGAGAGAGAGAGATTTGTGCTAGGCAATGACCAAAACAGATTTAGGAGAGGAGGTGTGAGCCCAAGTTGCAATGCTGTCCAGTGAGGCAACAAACTAGTCATGTATAAAGAAGTGCTGCAAAGCAAGAAGTAATTAAGTTGAGAAGGGCCAAGCCACCCACATCTACTGTGGCCAGCAAGGTAGACCGCCCCTCCTTTCCACAGTAGTAGCATCTGGCGGCTAGATGGAGGAGAGTACTGCCACCGACGCCGGGCGGCTCCCCGCCCAGCCAAGGAGGCCTCCCTTCTGCAGTGCATGCCTCCGTGACGTTGGTGGGCGTGTGATGCTTGTGCCCTTATAGGCTTCACCCAGGGACATCAGATTTACTCTGTGTCGTGGCTCACTTCGGTTCACTACATGAATCACCTTGGATCCCTGGACCCTATGAACTAATCACTATCTAATTGGTAATTAGAATTCACTTCCAGTTGCACTGCACTGCTAGATTGTTTTATTCAACCTTTCTTGGTGATGAGTTTATATCCTTATCACTTTTCACTTCTTACACCTTGGCTCTCACCAATACTATCTAGTACTTCAATCCCCTTTTCTTTACCGAGCACAGGACACCTTGCACCTGTTATGCTATAAATATATAAAATTTTTTTTTTTTTTCAGAAGTCCTTCATTGATGGTCTCAGCACTTATGGTCACTCTGACTACTTCAATTTCTTGAAATCTGTCTCCCCTGGATGATTTTCTTGCTGGATAGCAGGCCACTCACACCACCTCAGCTCCCAGCGGATATGCCCCCCTTTGGGGGTCCCCGATCTACAGTGCCACACTTTTATTATTTAGTCAACCTTGTAAGTATGGTAGAGAGTGGGTTTTTATACTTGGGTTTATTTTATTTTTTTATGATTTTTCTTTTTTCCTTGGGTAGGATCAGACCATACAGCAACTCCTTCTATTATATTTTTATTGAACTCACGTGCATGCTTCTGTGTCCTGAAGAGTGGATCAATCCACGAAATGCAAAGAGCTATATATGCTGTGTTCCTATGATCCAAATGACAAGGACCGCGGCTGAAGACGTCAGATGACGAAGCGCGCACGACGGACCAACGCTTACACATCACTTCCTGGCAGAACAGTGGGAGGAATGTATTACATCTCCAGCTGACCGCTACTTCCCCCACTTGTACCTGCTTTGGTTACAGTGACTGAGCAACCAAACACCAACATACCTATACTTGAGTTACATCCCTCCCCAGTGGCCAAGGGGCAGGTGAACGAACGGTACCTGTTGGATGTTTGTAATTTTACAACTTTTTATTTATATTTCTTCTTTTATATTACTTTTTAAATAAACATTTTTGGGACTATATTACACTATGGAAGCCTTTTTCTTTCCCTGATATGAGGGTTAATTACAACATGATCATCGGAACCATCTGAAGCATCACAGCAGCAGCAGTCTTCCGTGCAGCATTACAGGCCTGATACCCCTGTAGGGGTTCCGACATCTGGTGAGTGAGCAATCTGAGGGGGACCACAGAAGTCACCATTCTACCCTGTACACACCAAGTCACTTTTGGGAAAAATATCAAGTCTGATTGCCGCATGAAATGCATGAGACTATTACATATCTGTGCAATCGCTATAACATATGAACTATATGAATATTGAGACACAGAGATACTGTTATTATACTGTGTATGGAATCCTTTTCCCTATAGGAATTAACATAAGTGGATCCATGCATGTTTCATGCATTTTTATCGCTATACAGAATATGTCTTTATTGTGCATAAAGTGCTGAATGTATTTTGTGGTGGAAAAAGTATACTGTTCTATTAGGATCTTAGGATATTTTGGCATATACACAGTTTATTTTGATTATATATTAACATCCATGTAGGATGCATGCGATTATATACTGACCCACACATATGTACTTTAGCCATTTTATTGCAACTCTTCAGCATTCATTTTCCATCTAATCACGGTATCCTTTCACTCATATTATTTTGAAACCTTGTGATATATATATTAAAAAATTACGTTTATATAACGTTCCCTGTATAGGCAGAGCCAAACAGGTCTTTCGGGTAGCGCCGTTTTTTCCCTATTATCTCCTAATACTTTTATTTCTGCAGGACATTCCTAGGGAGTGTCTCTGTTTAAGGGAGGCAGCAACCTGTATATATTTGGCCTATATACCTGTCCTAAGTGCGATTTTTTTCAACTTTATCTATGATCCAAATGATATTTGTCAGTATGTGTAATTGTTAATATTACAGTATTTTTTGGACCATAAGACGCACTCTTGTCCCCAAAAAATATGGGGGAAAAGGTCTCTGCGTCTTTTATGTGCGAATATATGACAGGCACTGCCCTCAAGCCATTGCTCCCGCCAGCTACGCCTGCCGCCACCAGAAATAGTATGGCATTTATGGCAATGGTCAGGCTGCATTTCATGGGCACTGGTAAATATTTTAGTACACCATTTGGTTCAGAATACTTTTTTTCTTGTTTTCCTCCTCTAAAACCTAAGTGTGCCTTATGGTCATGTGTGCCTTATGGAGCGGAAAATACGGCAATCGCTTATAATCATGTGGCAACCCGCCTATATTGTATGTATAGATATACATTTTTATGAATTGTACAAGTTATTTGAATTGTATTGGATATACACTTACTCATGATTATGCATTTGTATGTTCATTTATATAATAAACTGAATTATTTATACCTACGTGCTTCATTCGAAGTTCTAACCTCTTTTCCCCTCCTTTTTGAAAGGTAGATATAGAGATATGTAGGCATGCTCCTGCAAAATAATGGACACTTCTGGGGATGGGTACAGTCAAAATACATTGTTGGACACAGATGTAGAACCCTGATGTTTAGGCAGGGTTTCAATGAAATTTATTGCCAAGTTGCTGTGGCCAATTGTTAGGAGGTCAATTGATTTTGCGCTAATTCTGGAATTGCTGCACTTCTCTCCTCTGTCGTTAGATGGCCGGGTAGCTGGTGACATTAGATAAGACAAGGGCATTGCAAGGACAGATTATGAATGAATGGGGTGTCTCAGCCAATGGACAGGGATTTTCTTGAGTCCCTTGGCATGGTGGGAGAACCTATATTTTTGGGTGGAGTCAGGTGATCGGGGTTCTGTGCCGCCTGGACGGTTGTCTGGGTGGACGTGTGTTGCATTGCCCCGGGTTGCTAGGCCAGAAACCTAAGGCCTATCCTGGGGACATCTGGCTGCTAGGCTGTCTGAGGGCCTATCCAGAAGCAGGAAAGCAGCATAGGGTTGGGACTACGGGCTTGTAGTCCAATCAGAAGTAACGGTTCCGCCGGCCGGGGAGCCAGTTGTGATTAAGGAAGCTGTCGCCACTAAGGGACCATCTACCTTGCTACCAGAGATCACTGTGAGTAAGCTGAGGACAGTACCAGAGCAGACTTCTTCCCAGCCAGGGACAGTGAAGAAGTGGGAAAACTTCAGCAAGTGCCAAGTTAGGGACAGCAGAGGTGACACTTGTGGAGTGCCAAGCCAGGGACCTAACGTGTCAGCAGGGGTGAAGCTTGAGGAGTATCTGTGAGTGCCAAGCCAGGGACCCAGCAGTAAAGCGGGGGTGACCCCTGAGGAAGGTACTGAGTGCTACAGTGGAGGAGCTCGGGGGATCCAGTGGCTAGTGGATCTGAAGTCTATTGAGAGAGACTGGGAGCTTGTTGAGTAAAAACCCACAGTGAGTGAGTGTGGGGTAAAGAGAACCGTTTGTTTTGCAGATAGTTGAATATCTCTACCGTTAGTAACTGCTACAAGATTCTTGCCATAAGAGACAGCGGTCCTACCTATACAGAAGTGGTGTCTGGCTGGAGGCCTTCACCTGAATAGCTGTCTACCTATAGAAGTCTCGGAGTCTGCTAATTATCTTTGCATCTACCTAAGGGTGTCCTGGCCCTAACGTTATCTCCTACAGCTCAGTTTAAGAGACAATAAGTCTCTTCATTCAAAAAGTGTCTGGCACCCACCATTTCATCTTGCACTACACCGACCATGCCTTGTAACCCACTCTACCCTGAAGGATGTTGGCTGTCCTTAACTTTGGAGTTCACCATTAGGCTTCAGGGGCCCCGGGACTTTGCTACACAGACAAAAGAAAATTTTCAGTACAGTGAGGAAGAGTCGGTAGAAATAGTGTTTTTATTTCTGCCTGGTCCTTCCTATCCCAGAAAAAAAACTATATTTTCTTTGATGGGTCTCACAGTAAGGGAAGATCTAACAGAAATGAAAAATCTGACAGATAGCTGATCTCTTTCCCTCTCTATTGCCCCGTACACACGGTCGGATTTTCCGATGGAAAATGTGTGATAGCACCTTGTTGTCGGAAATTCCGACTGTGTGTGGGCTCCATCACACATTTTCCATCAGATTTTCCGACACACAAAGTTTGAGAGCTTGCTATAAAATTTTCCGACAACAAAATCCGTTGTCGGAATTTCCGATCATGTGTACACAAATCCGACGCACAAAGTGCCACGCATGCTCAGAATAAATAAAGAGATGAAAGCTATTGGCTACTGCCCCGTTTATAGTCCCGACGTACGTGTTTTACGTCACCGCGCTCAGAACGATCGGATTTTATGACAACTTTGTGTGACCGTGTGTATGCAAGACAAGTTTGAGCCAACAGCCATCGGAAAAAATCCTAGGATTTTGTTGTCGGAATGTCTGATCAATATCCGACCATGTGTACGGGGCATAAGAGAAACTAAACACATGCACAAAGTGGCCCCTTTTATTCATAGAAAATCGGGCCGTAGTGTGTGACCTGGCCCTCCTCCTGGCTTTTTTTGTTTGTTTAGTTTACAGAACTGTCATTCCATTTCGTGCCCTTTTCCGGGTTTAGAGTCCTAAAGTCAGTGGCAGGCAAAGTGCTTTTTTAAAGCATATTGGTGTACTTTATAAATGTTCAATGCTTGTTTTTGTTTTTTTGTTTTATTTTTAAGCAGTCATATTACTGATTTTTAAATGAGCCCCTATAGGTTAATAAAGGGTTAAAAAGGAATGCATTTTATTTTCAAAACATTTTTTTTAAATGTAACGTTGCTTTAAAGGACATCACTCCTTTGATCTGTATGTGTATAAAACAGAGAAACTTAATTGAAACAGTAAAGTTGTTCCATGGTGCTCCACTGTTGAGAAGCTTTGCTTTACACAGCAGTAGCTATAACAGCTGTTGTGATGCAGAGCAAGTCCCGGTTGTCATGGCCTCATGCACACTGAGCTTATGAAAAAGCCAGTAGAATTAGCTGTAGAAAGCTGTAGCTGTAGAATGAGTTTTCCAGTGTTTCTGCAGTAGCGTTTTTCAGCGTTTTATAGCTGTAGCCTTTTTTAGCGTTTTTTAACAAAATTATATTCCCACAAAAGCTTATGGCTCAAAAACACTGATATACGCAGAATAGCCAAGTATTCAGCGTTTTTGGCGTTTATCAGCTTTTTTTAGAGTTAGAGCGTTTTTTCCACTGAAAAACTCCACTCAAAACCCACTAGTTCTGGGGGGGGGTTTCCAGCCAGAAAACACCCCTGCCAAAAACTGCTGATAACAGCCTATATGTGCATGGATACATAGGATAACATGCTGGGGAGTTTACGTCTGAGGCCGGGTTCACACTGTAACCCGCTGAGGATCGCACAGGAGTGCTGTGCGTCCCTGTTCCCCGCTTCAGGGACAAATCAGGGCCGATTCTATGCCTGAATTTCTGTGCAGTGCGCTCCGCAGCCGCAACGGAGATATGTGAACCGACTCCATAGGGAGCCAGTCACATTCTCCTGCTATGCGAATTGGATGCAGGGAAACCCACATCTAATTCGCCTAGGTGTGAACCCAGCCTAAAGCCAAAAACAACAGCTGTAAAATCATCTAGTGTGCATGAGGTCTAAAAGTCAGAATCTGCCAGCAACAGCTGCTAAGGGAACTACACAGAACTATGGCATATATCAAAGGTATGTTGCTGAAGGTTTCTTTAGGGCATGCACTGTATACGTAAACCTCAATGTTGTTATAACCAATATTCAGAAGCCCTGTTTTACCTAGCAGTGGTCGCAGCACACTAACATTTTGTTAGGGCATACGCTTTATCAGGGTATTTTTTTCTCAGTAGAATAGATCCAGGAACTCACCCTCCCCAGCCAACTCTCCGCCCCCAACCCCATGGTTCCATGTGGAGAGAAGTAAAGCAGTGCCAAATCTGCATATTGCTCAAGGCCCAAGAGGTACAGAGTACTTACATATCTCCCCCAATCATCTATTTCTCACCTCTGTACCCATCATTCACACCTCACCAATCCTTTTCCACAGCTCACCTATGCCCCCCATCCACAGCTTACCTTTTCTACCCCTTACCCCCTGTCCACAACTCACCTCCTCTTCCCCAGTTTACAACTCACCTCTTCTTCCCCCATCCCCAGCTCACCTCTTCTCCTCCCCCCCGTCCGCAGCTCACCTCTCCCCCCCCCATCTTCAGCTCACCCTTTCTTCCCCACCGTCCGCAGCTCAACTCTTCTTCCCCCCATCCTCAGCTCAACTCTTCTCCCCCCCCCCCCATCTGCAGCTCACCTCTCCCCCCCCATCTTAAGCTCACCCTTTCTTCCCCACCGTCTGCAGCTCACTTCTTCCCCGCCATCCGCAGCTCACCTCTTCTCCCCCCCCACCCCCATCTTCAGCTCACCCTTTCTCCCCCCCCCTCCGCAGCTCACTTCTTCCCCCCTTCCGTAGCTCACCTCTTCTTCCCCCATCCGCAGCTCACCTCTTCTTCCCCCTGTTCACAGCTCACTTCTTCTTCCACCGCCCGCAACTCACCTCTTCTTCCACCGTCCGCAGCTTACCTCTTCTTCCCCCCATCCGCAGCTCACCTCTTCTTCCCCCCATCCGCAGCTCACCTCTTCTTCCCCCCATCCGCAGCTCACCTCTTCTTCCCCCCATCCGCAGCTCACCTCTCCCCCCCCATCTTAAGCTCACCCTTTCTTCCCCACCGTCTGCAGCTCACTTCTTCCCCGCCATCCGCAGCTCACCTCTTCTCCCCCCTGTCTGCAGTTCACCTCTTCTACCCCCCACCCCCATCTTCAGCTCACCCTTTCTTCCCCCCCGTCCACAGCTCACTTCTTCCCCCCTGTCCGTAGCTCACCTCTTCTTCCCCCATCCGCAGCTCACCTCTTCTTCCCCCTGTTCACAGCTCACTTCTTCTTCCACCGCCCACAACTCACCTCTTCTTCCCCCCATCCGCAGCTCACCTCTTCTTCCCCCCATCCGCAGCTCACCTCTTTTTCCCCCCGTCCGCAGCTCACCTCTTTTTCCCCCCGTCCGCAGCTCACCTCTTCTTCCCCCCATCCGCAGCTCACCTCTTTTTCCCCCCGTCCGCAGCTCACCTCTTTTTCCCCCCGTCCGCAGCTCACCTCTTTTTCCCCCCGTCCGCAGCTCACCTCTTCTTCCCCCCGTCCGCAGCTCACCTCTTCTTCCCCCCGTCCGCAGCTCACCTCTTCTTCCCCCCGTCCGCAGCTCACCTCTTCTTCCCCCCGTCCGCAGCTCACCTCTTCTCCCCCCCGTTAGCAGCTCACCTCTTCTTCCCCCCTCCGCAGCTCACCTCTTCTTCCCCCATCCGCAGCTCACCTCTTCTTCCCCCCATCCGCAGCTCACCTCTTCTCCCCCCCCCCTCCGCAGCACACCTCTGTACGTCTTCCGAGAGCTCAATTCTGCACCCCTGTCCACAGTTCACAGTTCACCTTACCACTCCCCACAACTCGCCATTTGTACCCTTTGTCAACAAATCAACTCTGCACCACCCCCCACCTGCCCCCCCATCCACAGTTTACACCCCCAGTCCACAACTACAGCAGTCTTTACCTTCCCGTCCAGGTTTCACTTCTGCAACCCCAGTATACAGATTACCCCAATGCACATCTCTCATCTTTTCAACCCTCCAACTTTCACCTCTTCACCCCCTGCCACCTCTAAACAACCTGCCAACCTCCCCCCTCCCAGCTCTTGCCACTGTACCTTCTGCCCCCCCCCCGCTACTCAGCTCTCACTTTGTACAACCTCACCCCCTTTCTAGCTCTCACCTCTTCTAGCAACTTCACCCCCAAATTCAAACCTGCTGCGGTTCACAGCTGTCACCTCCCCACAGATGCCTCTCTGCACAACCATTCTCCCCTCTCCCTTACCTCTTTCCCTCCACAGCTTTTGCTCACCTCAAAAGCTTAATAACAGTGCAGCTGCCAATTGTCTGTTAAGAGTGTGTGGGCTTTCTTATTTTCCAACACAGTGCAGTCCCCACTTGTCAAACCTGTGTAACACAGAGCCAAGGAGGAGTTTTAGAACACTCTACTTGGCTCTGAGAGGCGGGGCAGGACAGGAGCCGTCTCTTGAAGCTCTAGAGGTATGAAAAAAATGCAACAGTTGTGGCGTGGGGACTCGGGGCACCCACTGACATATGCACTGCTCTACACATGTCCTGAGTGCCCGGCAATAGGACACAGAAGCCAGTGGAGGAAGTGAGTAGTGCACAAACGTCCTCTATGGCCTTCTGTGTTTAGTTACAGGAAGAGCACAGGACTACCAGGGGTGGCGGAGAGCCATTCCATCACGTCCCAAGCAGAAAAAAATCCTGCGCCTTATACATTTTTTTATGGCATACCGCGTATGCCCTAAAAACTTTAAAAATGAATAATTACTTGGTTGGCGGTGACAGGTTTGGCTTCATTTGCATTAATAGTACAAATATTGTTCTCACTATCACCATAAATGCGTCTTACCTTTGCTAATGTCTGAGCTAGAACGATGGTATGCTTTGCAAGATACAAAGGAAATACTTAGTCCTTAATAAATGCTAAAAAAGAGGCAATAGATCCTCTGTGAATAATGTTTATTTTTTATTAAAATAAATATTAGATTAACCAACTCAACTACTGGACACTTTCATCCCCTTCCTGCCCAGGCCAGTTTTCAGTGCTGTCACACTTTAAATGACAATTACTCAGTCATGCAAAACTGTATCCAAATGCAATCCTAATCATTGAGTCAGAGAGTGATTTCTTCTGGTGTTTTTTTTAATTACCTTTTGCTATATAAATTAAAAAAGACTGACAATTTTGAAAAAAACAAGTTTTTCTTAGTTTCTGGTTTTTTTTTTTTGCAAATAAATAATCTTGCTTCATAAATTCAGGCCAACATGTATTCTGCTACATTTCTTTGGCAAGAATAATCCAAATCAGTGTAAATTATTTAGTCTGTGTGAAAGTAGAGCTGCAGGATTCTGGATAAAATGAGAATCACTATTTTTTGCTTAAAATAAAGATCACGATTCTCTGCGTAACATCTTTCACATTATACAAAAAAAAAAAAAAAAAATTGTGCTAACTTTACTGTTTAGTTTTTTTTTTTTTTAAATTAATTGAAGTGTATTTTTTCCCCAAAAATTGCATTTGAAAGACCACTGCGCAAATACAGTGTGACATAAAGAATACTAATTTTATCTTGTAAGTGTCAGAAAAAGGCTTAGTCTTTAAGCTGCTAAACTGACCTCATTTACAGATAGAAGTTCATCCCTTTGATCTAAAAGACCTAAATGATACATTGTTTCTTTTTATCTCAAAGCTGAGTAATGTGATAAACTTTGCCGGCCTTTTTTTTTCTTTGGCAGCTCTGAGTGACTCTCCACTGCACATGAATCGTGGAAATACTGGATTAAGATCGTAAGGGGGGGGGGGTTTGAGTTGAGATCGCAATTTTTTAACGAATAATCACTTAAGGACCGAGCCTCGTTTTGAGATTTGGTGTTTGCAAGTTAAAATCATTTTTTTTTGCTAGAAAATTACTTCGAACCCCCAAACATATATATATTTTTTTCCAGGCAACCTAGAGAAATAAATGGCCCAAATTTTTTTATATTGTAAAAGATAATGTTACGCCAAGTAAATTGATACCCAACATGTCACACTTTAAAAATTACACCCGTTTGTGGAATGGCGACAAACTTTGACACTTAAAAATCTCCATAAGCGACGTTTAAAAATTTCTACACATTACCAGTTTTGAGTTATAGGAAGTCTAGTGCTAGAATTATTGCTCTCGCTCTAACGATAGCGGTGATACCTTACGTGTGGTTTGAACACCATTTTCATATGCGGGCACGACTTACGTATGCGTTTGCTTCTGCACGAGAGCTCCACGGGAGGGGCGATTTAAATTTTTTTTTCTCCTTATTTATTTTACTTTTTATTTTTACACTGTCTTTTAAAATAAAAATGTTTTGGGTCACTTTTATTCCTATTACAAGGAAAGTATGACAGGACCTCTTTAATGTGAGATTTGGGGTCAAAAAGACCGCAGATCTCACATTTCACTAAAATGCAATAAATAAATATAAAAAAAAAATTCCAAAAAAATTAATAATTTCCCCTTTAAGACCATTGGGCAGAAGTAACGTTTGACGTTGCTTCCACCATCCAATGGTGTGGAGCTGAGCACGGGGCCATCTTTCCCTCACTTGCCATTCAGCCTGTGAGGGAAGAGGACCTGATCATCTGTCACTACCGACTGCTACCGACCGTAGCACCGTGGGAGGGGGGCCCTTTCCCAACCGCGATAAAAGTGATCTCACGGCGAACCTGCCACTGGGACCACTTTTACCTGATGAAGAGCTAGCTGCTGCCATAACAACGGTATTAATCTTCAAACAGCCGACGCATAACGACGGCGGGCGGTCGTGCAGCTCTATGTGAAAGGTAGAGTCTACAAACTACGGTAAATACAGTGGGGAAAATTATTATTTGATGCCCTGCAGATTTTGTAAGTTTTCCCACTTACAAAGAAACGAAGGGTCTATAATTGTTATCATAGGTGTATTTTAAATGATAGAGACAGAATATCAACCAAAAATCCAGAAAAAAATACATTATATAAATGTTATATATTAGATTGCAGTTCAGAGAGTAAAATAAGTATTTGCTCCCCTATTAACCAACAATAAGGCTGGGTTCACACTAGATGCAGCCACGGTGTCAGGAATCAGCGGCTAAGGAGGCCAGACACATAGCTACACAAGGGAACTGAGACCAAATAATGTATTTATCAAAGTGATATTTACAGTGAACACGCCAATAAGCATACACAGCAACCAGTGAAAACATAAACCACTCCAGCAAACAAGAACAAAAATAACTAATGAACCTAACTACTATCTATTTACAATATCTTCAATATAAGGGACAAAAGGTAACAGGAATGCAAGGAAGGGAAAGACGACTGGGTACAAGAGCAGGGAGCAAGGCAGAGGGGTGCAATAAAATTGTAATATTCCTTTAAATTTCGTACCTGGGGGGTGTCTATAGTATGCCTGTAAAGGGGCGCATGTTTCCCGTGTTTAGAACAGTCTGAATAGCAAAATGATATTTCTAAAGGAAAAAAGTCATGTAAAACTACTATCCCTAGCGCCGGCTATAATGAATTGTCGGTCCGGCAATACACATATAAGTTTATTGATAAAAACAGCATTGAATATCCCCACAGGGGAACCCCCGAACCAAAATTTAAAAAAAAAAGAGTGGGGTCCCCTAAATTCTATACCAGGGCCTTCAGGTCTGGTATGGATTTTAAGGGGAACCCCACGCCAAAATAAATAAATAAATAAATAAATAAATAAATAAAAGGGCGTGGGGCCCCCCAAAAATCTATACCAGACCCTTATCCGAGCACGCAACGTGGCAGGCCACAGGAAAAGAGGGAGGGATGAGAGAGCGCCCCCCTCCTGAACCGTACCAGGCCACATGCCCTCAACATTGGGGTAGCCTCCCAAAGCACCTTGTCCCTGTGTTGATGGGGAGAAGGGCCTCATCCCCACAACCCTTGCCCGGTGGTTGTGGGGGTCTGTGGGCGGGGGGGCTTATCGGAATTGGAAGCCCCCTTTAACAAGGGGACCCCCAGATCCCGCCCCCCCGTGTGAATTGGTAATGGAGTACCATTTCACAAAAAAAGTGTCAAAAAGGTTAAAAAACACAAGAGACGGTTTTTGGACAAGTCCTTTATTAATTTCTTCCTCTTCCATTTACTTTCTTCTGGTCTTCCTTCGGTGTTCTTCTTCTTCTCCATCTTCTTCTCCATCTTCTTCCTCCGCTCTTCTCGTCCCGCATCTTCCTCCGGCTCCTTCTCCGCTCCGTCCGCACGATCCGCCTCAGTGGGAGTCTTCCGCCGTGTGACGCTTCGGTTCTTCTGATACTTCTTATATAACAGAAGGTGGGGCCACGCAGTGACCCCGCCCTCCTCTGACACACGGGGACTTCACGGGGACTTCCCTGTGGCTTTCCCTGTGTTGTCAGAGGGGGCGGGGTCACCCTTTTACGTAACAGGTGACCCCGCCCCCCTCTGACAACATGGGGAAAGCCACAGGGAAGTCCCCATGAAGTCC
Organism: Aquarana catesbeiana; assembly: GCF_042186555.1. Taxonomy (NCBI): domain Eukaryota; kingdom Metazoa; phylum Chordata; class Amphibia; order Anura; family Ranidae; genus Aquarana; species Aquarana catesbeiana. Next base: position 89,813,229 of record NC_133335.1, read on the forward strand.
CCGTGCGTGATTGGAGGGCGGGGTCACCGGGTGGCCCCACCCTCCGTTATATAAGAAGTGTCAGAAGAACCAAAGCGTCACACGGCGGAAGACTCCCACTGAGACGGATTGTGCAGATGGAGCGGAGAAGAAGCCGGAGGAAGATGCGGGACGAGAAGAGCGGAGGAAGAAGAAGATGGAGAAGAAGAAGATGGAGAAGAAGAAGATGGAGAAGAAGAAGAAGAAGAAGAAGAAGACGACTGAAGGAAGACCAGAAGAAAGAAGATGGAAGAAGAAATTAATAAAGGACTTGTCAAAAACCATCTCTTGTATTTAACCTTTTTGACACTTTTTTGTGAAATGGTAGGGGTACATTTGTACCCCATTACCAATTGACGTGGGGGGGCCGGGATCTGGGGGTCCCCTCGTTAAAAGGGGCTTCCAGATTGCGATAAACCCCCCGCCAGCAGACCCCCACAACCACCAGGCAAGGGTTGTGGGGATGAGGCCTTTCTCCCCATCAACATGGGGACAAGGTGCTTTGGGGGCTTCCCCAAAGCACCCTCCCAATGTTGAGGGCATGTGGCCTGGTACGGTTCAGGAGGGGGGCGCTCTCTCGTCCCCCCCTCTTTTCCTGCTGCCTGCCAGGTTGTGTGCTCGGATAAGGGTCTGGTATGGATTTTTGGGGGGACCCCACGCCATTTTTTTTGTAATTTTGGCGCGGGGTTCCCCTTAAAATCCATACCAGACCTGAAGGGCCTGGTATGGAATTTAGGGGGACCCCCATGCATTTTTTTTTAAATTTTGGTTCGGGGTTCCCCTGTGGGGAAATTCCATGCCATTTTTATCAATGAACTTTTATGTGTATTGCTGGACCAACAATTCATTATAGCCGGCGCTAGCGATAGTAGTTTCACATGACTTTTTTCCTTTAGAAATGTAATTTTTCTGTCAGACTGTTCTAAACACGGGAAACATGCGCCCCTTTACAGGCATACTATAGACACCCCCCAGATACGAAATTTAAAGGAATATTACACTTTTATTGTTTCACTTTAAGCATTATTAAAATCACTGCTCCAGAAAAACGTACGTTTTTAAAACTTTTTTTGCATTGATACATGTCCCCTGGGGCAGGACCCAGGTCCCCAAACACTTTTTATGACAATACCATACATATAAGCTTTTAAAATTAGCATTTTTGATTTCTCCCATAGACTTTTAAAGGGTGTGTGGCGGCTTTCGAATTTGCCGCAAACACCCCAAATTGTTCGCTGTTTGGCAAACGGACGAACAGCCAATGTTCAAGTCGAACTCATGCTCGACCCGAACATAAAGCCCATCCCTAGTGCTGACCAGAGCGAACTGCTGATGGGAAGGTAGTAACAGTACTGGGGAAAATAGAGGGAAGAGTAGCAGAAGTACAGGAAGAGGCCTGAGACGTTGCTATGGACAACGGTACTGCAGGGGGAGCTTTCAGTGGATTGCATACAGGGGAAGTGTGGTTACCCATGGCAGGGTACTGATCTACAGGAGATAAGGAACACTCAGTAGCAGCAGAGGTTGCTAAGGGTAATAGAGGAACAGATTCTTGATTTTTCGCAGCAGATCTGACTTTATGTGACTCATTTAGCATGGAGATATGACCTCTGGCTTGTAGCAGAGGGTGAAATAATGTTAGTTTGTCACTCCCTTGCTCATATTGCTCAATTAAACAATGTAATCCAACTCCACCTGAATAGGCTGAATACTGCTGGAAAAAAAAACATGCACAATGTTTCAGCAACCATCCCAAAAATCCAGCCTGGTGTATAGTAAATGGAGGCGTGAAAACATGGCCCTGAGAGATACACTGAAATAGTAGCTCAGAACAGACCTGAATCAAGGGTTGCAGGTTACTAAGAGTGAATCTGCCCTCAACAGCTAAAGCATGTGCTATCAGAATGCTTCCCAACAGCTCCTCCTTAGTGAGATCCTCCCAAAGTGAACGACACAAATCTTTATCCCCTACCGGAAGCTGCACACGACAAATAAACTTCACTCTCAGCATTCTGACAAAGGCAAAAAACTGGCAAATAACTGGCTCGCAGTTCCTAAGTGTAGCAGATCTGGTCATTAGTGGGTGTCACTATTATGTCAGAAATCAGCGGCTAAGGAGACCAGACACGTAGGGAACTGAGACCAAACAATGTATTTATCATTAAAGTGTTATTTACAGTGAACACACACCAATAAACATACACAGCTACCAGTGAAAACATCGACCACTCCAGCAAGCAAGAACAAAAATAACTAATGAACCTAACTACTATCTATTTACAATATACGGGACAAAGGTAACAGGGATGCAAGGAAGGGAAACATGACTGGGTACAAGAGCAGGGAGCAAGGCAGAGGGGTGCAGGATGGATCAGGATAAAGGAAGGTTCAGGATTGGTATCTGGCACAATGTGGTAGCAAGGAGGCAATTAGACATGTGCAATCCTTTTTGTCCGAATGCATTTTCGTCCGAATTTCAGGTATTTTCGTTATCGTTTTAACAAACGATAACGAAAGTGCAGAATACGAAAACCGAAAGATCTGACATAAACAAATGCTTTATTTTCGTTGCGACAGATGCTGCCAATAACAATCTGTGTCCATCGAACCTGTGGTCGAATGTGCCTAACCTTAAAAAGGAGTTCCCATTTTTAAAAAAAAAATTAGAAGTCAGCAGCTACAAATACTGCAGCTGCTGACTTTTAATAATCGGACACTTACCTGTCTCAGGGTCCAGCGATGCGGGGGATAGAAGGTCCGTTCGTCTCCCCCTCCGTTCGGCGGCTGTGGCTTCACAACTGGGCACCCACCCGTGATTGCCCGCTCAGTCATCTGGGACCTGTAATGTGTCCCAGATGATTGACAAGAGGGAGCAGAGCTGAGCCCTTCCTGCGCCGAGGGGAAGTGATGTCACCAGCCCAGGCACTGAAAGAGGCAGACTACGAGGGACCCCCTAGCAACAGGCATTTAGAGGTAAGTAAAAAAAAAAAAATTTTTAGGCACATTCATGCATTTTTTTTTTTTTTTTTGGGTGGAACACTATTTTAACTCTATTAGTCCAGGATTGTTCTACATAGAGAGAAAAGATTCGACATAGAGAGAAGATTTGACATAGAGAGAAAAGATCGCTGCTGGAATTGGATGGGGGAAGTAAAATAAAAATAATGATGATGATGATGAATGTTATTGGCCGATTGTAACCAAAGAGGAGGGGCAGTAAAATAGCTAGAACTAAGTACACACGTACAGCCAACTTACTTTCACTTACGATTTGCTAGCAGAGAGACACACACACACTGAATCATTTCAGAAGACAGTCAATCTTAGCTGGTCCGTTTGTCAGAGAACCTGAATTATTTAGCAATTAAGCATAAGCAGCAGAACAATAGTGAAGCAAGCTACAGTTCAACTTAACTTTTCATAATAATCTGCTGCTATTGTGTTAAGCCCCTTTCACACTGGGGCGGTTTGCAGGCGTTATTTCGCTAAAAATAGCACCTGCAAACCGCCCCTAAACAGCCTCCGCTGTTTGTTCAGTGTGAAAGCCCGAGGGCTTTCACACTGAAGCGGTGCGCTGGCAGGAGAAGAAAAAATCTCCTGTCAGCCGCATCTTTGGAGCGGTGAAGGAGCGGTGTATCAATGGGACAGCGTGTGTCAATGGGACAGCGCGGCTATACCGCGGTAATACCGCGGCTATAGCCACGCTATACAAGGGGTTTTAACCCTTTTTCGTCCGCCAGCGGGGGGTTAAAGCCGCATACACTAGCGGCCGAATACCGCGGTAAAACAGCGCTAAAAATAGCGCTGTTTTACCGCCGACGCCCCCTACCGCCCCAGTGTGGAAGGGGCCTTAGTGTTGTGAACTTGATAGTGATACTAGTGTTGCTAGTGTTGTGATAGCCGCAGAGGCTGCCCGTGTTGTGGGGGGGGGGGGATTTATTATTATAGATTATATATTATAATGCCATATCAATATCTGACACAACGTAGGATGCCGCGCCCGTCGTTGCACTTGGAGATTGAGAAACGAATGTGAAAGTTGGCTGACTGTTGGGGTAGAGTAGACCATTCAACATGAATGACGAAGATTCGACAAAAGCAACGAAAAACATACAAACGTCAAATCTTTGGCTTATGGTGTCTGTCGAAAGTTCTAAGAAGATTCCATGGAGCAGCTAAACTGTACGATGCTGCAATCCTACATTTCCGGTCAAATGCATCCGCCCATAGGCTATAGAAAAATTCTAATGTTGGTTGACTAGTAAAATAATTAATAAATATAATTACTACTAGTCATACAACATTAGAATTCTACTACAGCTAGCTTGTAGGCGGAAAATTTGACCGGAAATGTACACATACAGTTTAGCTGCTCGGTCGAATCTTCTTTGAACATTCGACAGACACCATAAGCCTTCAATGACAGATTCGACCTTAATTAAATTTGGATTTTCGGACGAATGCAATTTTTAACGAAAAACTAAAATCAATAAAAACGAATTTCGGGAGTAACTAAATAAATGTATTTTTTGGACGAAAACGAAATTCCGAAACAAAATATTTCAGTGTGCACATGTCTAGAGGCAATCAGACAGGAAAGCGACACCCTGGGGGAAGGGAGGAGCAGTCTTAAATATCCACCTGGCAGCTGGAGCCAGGTGTGGTTGATCAGAACCTGCTGGCTTCTGGGAGACACCTGCTGGTGGACACTGGAACTGCAGCCATCGGTCCAGAGAATCACAGTGCCACCAGCAGGTAAACTCAACCCTGACAAGCGGCTCGCAGCAGGGGGTCCAGTGTGTTCCTGTTGTCCGTTTTTAGGTACGAATCAGGTCCAAATTTTTGCCTGAGTTCGGACCTGAAATGGAGCCAAAGATGCATAGGACACTTTTCCAGTGCAGACCGCGGCCGCCCCAGAGCTGGGTGAACCGGCTCCATTGAGAGTCGGTCACACTTTCCTGTCATGCGAATTGGATGGGGAGAAACCCCCATCCAATTCGCATAGGTGTGAACCCAGACTAATTCTGGCTCCCACAGACTGGCCATAGTATGTGCTCATGTGGTACACAGATTAGTCCTGTCAATTGTAGAAGGTGCTCCTAATGACAACTCGTTATGTGTATAAAAGACACCTGTCCATAGAATCTCTTTCTGCCATTCAAACCCACTATCATGGGCAAGACCAAAGAGCTGTCAAAGGACATCAAGGGCAAGATTGTAGACCGGCACAAGGCTGGAATGGGCTACAAGACCATCAGCAAGAAGCTTGGTGAGAAGGACAGTGATTGTTTGCAAATGGAAGAAATACAAAATAACCATCAACCCTCGGTCTGGAGCTTCTTCAAGATTGTGCCTCATGGGGTAAGGATGATCATGAGAAAAGTGAGGGATCATTCCAGAACTACACAGGAGGAGCTTGTGAATGATCTCAAGGCAGTTGGGACCACAGACACCAAACAAACCATTGGTAATACAATACGCCACAATGGATTGAAATCCTGCAGCGCCCACAAGCTCCTCAAAAAAACACGTACAGGCCTGTCCGAAGTTTGCCATTGAACATCTAATTGAGTTAGAGAAGGATTGGGAGAAAGTTCTGTGGTAAGATGAGACCAAGATTGAGCTCTGGCATTAACTCAACTCGCCTCACCGTGTTTGGAGGAAGAAAAATGCTAACTATGACCCTAAGAACACTATCCCTTCAGTCAAGGTGGAAACATTATGCTTTGGGGCTGTTTCTCTGCTAAAGGTACAGGCTGACTTTGCCACATTTAGAAGCCAATGGGCGGGGCAATGTATTGTAAAATCTTGGATGAGAACCTTCTTCCCTTAGCCAGAACACTGAAGATGTGTTGTGGATGGGTCTTCCAGCATGACAGTGAGGAGTGGCTCAAGAAGAAGCGCATTAAAGTGTTACTAAACCCAGTAATATGAAAATAGTTAATCATGGAGGAGGAATGGACCCCATTGGCAAGAGGCAGCATGGAGGAGGAATGGACCCCATCGGCAAGCGGCAGCATGGAGGAGGAATGGACCCCATCGGCAAGCGGCAGCATGGAGGAGGAAAGGACCCCATCGGCAAGCGGCAGCATGGAGGAGGAAAGGACCCCATCGGCAGGTGGCATCAGCATGAAGGAGGACTGGATCACATCGACAGCTGTCATCAGCATGGAGGAGGACTGGATTGCATCGGCAGCAATCATCAGCATGGAGGAGGACTGGATCCCATCAGCAGGTAACACAGATAGGGGAAGAGTTGTAAGAGTAGGAGAAAAGTTTTTTCTTTTTGGGCTTGCATACTGGAGTCCTGCATGTAGTTGCATTGTGCTGACCAGAGTGTACTGCTGATGGGAAGGTAGTAACAGTACTGGGGAAAATAAAGAGAAGAGTAGCAGAAGTACAGGAAGAGGCCTGAGATGAGTGGGCCTTTTGAAAATTATAATTTTTGACACAAGTTTTTGGAAAATGCAGAAAAGAAAATTAAAATGATTTTATATTTCAATCTGTTTTATTAATAAAGTTGAGGTGCATCACCGGCAGCGGTGATGCACAGTCGCATTTAACCCTTTTTTCGACCGCTAGCGGGGGTTAATAGCGCCCCACTAGCGGCTGAATAGCACCGCTAAAACGATGGCAAATCGCCGCTAAAACTAGCGGCGCTTTACTGATAACGCGGCCAGATGGCAGTGTGAAATAGCTCTTGAGATAATTCAGCTTCACTTTGTATGGAAGTTACTCAGTCTTAGGCATACCATGCCCATATAAATATAGCCTAGAGAATGTTCATCTTTCTATATTGCAATACAGCATAGGTTGTTTTCATCAAGATCAAAATATGGCCACAACAGATGTATTGCAATACATTGCAATATAGAAAGATGTACATTCTCTAGGCTATATTTATATGGGCATGGTATGCCTGAGACTGAGTAACTTGCATACAAAGTGAAGAAGATTATATAACACACAAATATCTTTTCCAGCAATAGCTCAGCTGTCCAACTTTCCAAGCAATAAATATATCTAAATTCTCCTACTAACTGGCACTGCTGTTACCTGTGGTTCTTCAGGATTTCCTCCTGTGATGCGATAGGCCCAGGCACTGGCAGTGTATTCTCGGCCACTGACTGATTGCATGCACCTGTGGGAGGAGCATGCCCCATGCCGGCCGGATCTGCATAGCGATGTACATACACAGACAGGCAGCCAATCACGGAACAGCCGAGTTGTCGAGCAGAGGCCCGAGCGGCAGAGCCAATCCGATGATTGGGCTGGGGTGAGGGAGGAAGGGACGGATGTCTGTATCCGTGATAAGTCGGGAAAGAGAGCAGCCCCAGGCCAGCAGACTCAGAAAAAAGTCCACTGTGGCCAAAATGGCGACACCTTCTTATGATCCCGGGGGGGGGGGGGGGTGCAATTGCCCCCCCTTGCCCTGTGCTGCGGACGTCCGTGATCAGGGGGTAGAAGAAGGAAGACGGAGGAAAAGGAGCTTCGGGGGGAAAGCCAGAGGTTGTGGAGCAAGTTGTATTAAGCAGAGTGACCTTCGCAGAAAGCAGCTTTAGTGACTAAAGCTTAATATAGACATAGCTAGCCCATGGATTCCAGACCTTCTCAAACCATTGGGTATTATTATTTATGCTGACAATTATTTTGCTGAGCAAAACCCAAGACATCTTGTGCTTAAACATAGAGATAGGTACTGTGGTCTTCTTCCATGAGCGAAGGATGATGATCTTAGCTGCCAAGAGCCTAAAAAGATCAGTTTCTGTGTAGAACGGGAAACCTTTTCCAGTGGTTCTTTCAGTGAAGTGATACGAGGTAACTGTGGTACTGGTGCCCCCGTAACCTTTCATATTTATGCAAAGACCTTGTTCCAGAAGCCTTGTAATTTAGAACATTCCTTCCAGACATGATATGTGGTACCGTATGAATGACAGCCCTGAAAACAGTGGTGACCTTTACATTTGCTTCTACCAGAGATTCATTTAATATACCCTTTTATGCCAAGTGGAAACAATCATGCCAATTTGTAGGTTCCTTCTCAGAGGCTAGCTCTGAGTCCCATGGCCTCATATAAGGAAGTAGGTTCGTTTCGTTCCAAATTGAAATTCTGACAATTTTTTTGTTAATGAATCCAAAATAATGAAACAAAATTTCAGACGACATTCAAATTCTAATAGTTTTCTAATCAAATTTTAATAGAAAAAAAGAATAGAATAGAAAATAAAGGGAAAGAATAGAAAAGAATAGATTAAAAAAAGAACAAAATAGAATAGAAAATAAAAGAACAGAATAAAATAAAATAGAAAATAAAGGAATAGAATAGAATAAAAAATATAATAAAATAGAAAGAATATAACCATCTTCTGAAATCTGAATTTCATAGAAAATAAATTCAAATTAGAATAGAATAGCAAAGAATAGAATCGAAAATAAAATAGTAGAAAAGAATAGAACAAACAATAGAAAAGAATAATATAGAATAACAAGAATATAACAATATAACTGTTTTCCAAAATTCAAATGTCGAATAGAATATATTGAATAGAATAGAATCAAAAAGAAAAGAATAGACCAGAAAATAAAAGAATAGAATAGGAAAGCACAATAGAATAGAATGGAATAGAAAGCATATAACTATCTTCCAAAATTCAAATGTCAAATAGAACAAATTTGATTTTGAATGGAATTTGATTCAAATAAAATTTGAATCTAATTCGATTCAAATGGAATTCGAATAAACGAAACAAATTCCGAAAACAAATTAAAAAAATTTAACTAAATGAATTTATGAATTTAATATAATCAAAACAAAACACATTTTTTCGATCTACAATTGTCTATAAGGAAGTTTATCTGTGGTGTCAAGCAATAGCTTGTAAATGGAAGACATCCCCCCTCTGCATCCTGTGAAAATGATTAAATTGTCAATGAATAAGATATTTCTAATACACCTCATAGGTATACTTAGAATCACACCCCAAAACACATTCTACTACTCCCAAGTATGGCGATACCACATGTGTGAGAATTTTTCACAGCCTAGCTGCATAAACGGGTCCAAAATGCAGGGAGCACCATCAGGCGTTCAAGGGAAATAAATTACACATCTAATTTCCTGACTACCTATCACATTTTTTTGGAAGCCCTAGAGAACCAGGACAGTGGAAACACCCACACATTGACCACATTTTGGAAAACAAACACCTCAAGGTATTTTCAAGTCCTGGCAAGTCCTCCCAGGGTATGTGCTCCTAGAACAATGCTTGTCCCTTCCCAGACGTATATGTATTGAGGCGTGGTGAGCAGCACTTAAAACCACTTAAGGACCGTCCGCCTCTCAGGGCTGGGCTCAGCCCTTCTTTCTCTGAGCTGCCGGCTCAGCTGTCGGCTAATTGCCAGCTCCCATCTCTCTCCACAGTTACCGAGCTGTTGTTGATTCTGCTTGTCCGTCCTGCCTACTTAAAGCCGTCCAGCTAACTTGATCTCTGCTTTCACCTTTGTCAACATCACAGAGACCTTCTCCTGCATTCCTGTTGAAGACTTGCTCGGCTGACGTACCTTCTGGCTCCTGATCCTGCTTGCTGTGCTACTACATTTATCCCTGGCTCTCTGACATTTGCTTGGCTGACTACCCAATCCAGTTACTGAACTCTGCCTAGTTTTGACTATGTTTACTCTGTTTGCCTTATTATTATTATTATTAATAATAAACAAGTGTGATTTAACTATACTTCTGTCTCAGTCTGATTCATGGTTCCTGATAGTAGGCAAAGGCCATGAATTCAGAAGATAGTCAATCCACTTGTTGGTAATATTTTTTCAAGGTTGGATGAGCAAGATCACCGCATGGATCAGTTTGCCAACCTGAGTTGCAGGCCGTCCCTGTTGCTGTGCCAGTCTCTGTGCAGGCACCTGCCTCGAGTATTACCTCTATAAGAGGTATGTCTGGTTCCTGCCCACTCTTTTACCTACACCATCCCATTGGGGCAACCCCCTTCCTTTTTTCTAATTATAATTGTGTGGTGTGATGTGGTAAAAGTTGTCAGGATTTCCTTATTGGTTGGTTTCCTCTTTCTTTTCTTTTTTTTCCCCAAGTCTAAAAAATAGGCCCGGTCCTTAAGTGGTTAAATAAGATTCAAATGTAGATGAATGGTATATGTTACAAGTAGGTTCTCTGTACTGACTAGAAATAATAAGAGATGTACAATACATTATTACAATACAAATGTGCTGTATACAGCTGATCAATTGAAACTGTACAATGGACCTTGCATTGATATTTTTTTTATATTTTTGCCGTGTTTATTTCTGCTTTTGTATGTTGTAACAATGCACAAAGTGTGTATGCAAAAATTTTAGAAAATAGCATTCCTTGATTAATAGCGTAGCCTTGTGTAGTTTCTCTAGTCGTTGTTGCTGGCATAGTTCTCAAGTTGTTAAAGTGACCTTGTCTTTAAAAAAAAAGGATCATAAATGCTTCACCTGTAAAGAAAAAGGCACACATGCGTTCCCTCTTTCATTCCTATGCGTTCTCTCACACACGCATATATGTTTTCATCCTCCTCCTAAACGGAAGTGCCTATATATCTGAAAAAAACTAAGATCTATATAGACTCTTAGTCTGATACAACTTAGATCTATTAACTTACTAATGAATTCCATAAGTACTTAAAAAGCAAAAAGTTTATTTCAACAATCCTTCATTTGTCGATCTATATAACTTTATAATCTTTAAAAAAAAAAAATAAGAAAAATTATTGGGAATTCCTCAGGTATGTTCTCACTGATGTTGTTGTTTGATGTTTGGATCGCAGGCGCTGCCAGTCCACGTGCCCCCTATCTACTGTGAGAGGGGGGGTTAATCCCAAGTGTAGACCATCGTAAGTCGCACAGGTGCTGCTCATGCCTCCCCCTCTATGTGTTTGGGGGTTTACGGTTACTGATCGGGGGTTCTGATGGTTGGACCTGATGGTGGAGGTTTCTCATAGAATTGCAAATTCAGAGGACACAGCTATACGTATATTCTTGGTAATTATGTCCAAAAAATCCTTATCACGTACAATTGTATCTTCTTGTCACAACTATATGTAACCATATTGCTAGTGTTGTTTCATGTATACAAAATTCTCCCACAGCGCATGCATTTCCTCTGAAGAAGACCCGATGGGGTCGAAACGCGTCAGTACCATCCAAGCGCTTCTGTAACATATCATTTATGTATAGCCTGTTGTACACTTCTGTGCCCATTTCATAGTTCCATGTATACAGTTCATGTTTTTACTCTGATGTGCCATGAATAAATAAAGCTATTTTTATATCTACAACATTTTTTGTTGTTTGCTGCCGCCAAAGCCCCATTACCAGTTGGGGGTCAATTCCTGTTTAATGATCCAGATCTCAAGCAAAGACTATGTGAGACGGACATACAAATCCTCCTGGAAACATGGGCCCGGGCACAGGATGAACCATCAGTACCTACTGGCTATAGGGAATTCTCTATCCCCGCACAGAAAGATAAAAACATCAAACAGGGTCGGTGTTCAGGAGGAATACTAGTCTGGTATAAGGAGGAGCTACATGGGAACATCAGTGCAATCAAGAAAGGAGAGAGCCATATCTGGCTAAGAATAAGCAGCTCCATCCTTACCTCTCAGTCAGACATCTACCTGTGTGCAGCATACATTGCCCCAGCAGAGTCCCCATATTTCAGACCAGACACCTATGAGGTCCTACAAAGTGAGGTTATCCACTTCCAATCCCTGGGACAAGTGCTCATCTGTGGAGACCTCAATGCTAGGCCAGGAAGGGAAAAGGACTATACAAGTTCTGATGGCAACATGTACATACTGGGCCATGCAAATTATCATCATGAGTCGATACAGTTACAAAGAAACAGCTATGACAGTACAACAAAAATGGAAGAAAATTGCTGAATTTGTGTCGCAGTCTGGGCCTCTAGATCCTCAACGGCCGTACCAAGGGAGACTCTAGGAATGTACACATTGAGCTCCCATGTAGGCAGCAGTGTGGTAGACTATGCCATCACAGATATGGACCCCACACTCAATGGTTTTACAGTCACCCCACAAACACTACTGCTGTACATTAAATCTTCCAACAAACCATCACCAAAACTCCACTGGGCCTCCCTCTGCAACCTGCCATCATTTAAATGGTCCAAACAGTCTACCACAAAATACAGAGAGGTAACTGACAGACCTGACATTAAGAAACAGCTTGAAAACTTCCAAAACAACGCCTATGAGATAAGCCCACGAAGTGTGAACCAGGCAGCAAAGGACTTCCATAAAATACTACACACCATCGCAGAAACAGGTCAGCTGAGAAAAGCCAACTACAAGAAACCATCCAACAAACAATCCAATAAATGGTTCGACAAAGAATGCAAAGCATTAAGGAACACCTTATAGACAGTCTCCAATAACAAACACAGAGACCCTGACAACACTGACCTAAGGGTAGCCCATGGCACCCTATAGAAATACAAACAAACCCTTAAAAAGAAAAAGCAAAACTTTATCTCCAAAAACCTGCAACAGCTGGAAGAGGCACTTCAGGAAAATTCTTTCTGGGAAATATGGAAGACTATTGGCTCAGCACCCAGGAAAAACAACCTCCACATCCAAATGGCGACATCTGGCTCAACTACTTTAAGAACCTCTACAAAGATATTCCAGAGGAGGCTCTAACTGTAGAACAAAAAGACATCATCAAAAGACTAAATGATCTGGAGGAAAAAATTAAGGACTACCAGAACCCACTAGATGTACCGGTTACACCACAAGAAATTAGGGAGAAAATCAAAAACCTGCAAACCAAAAAATCCAGTGGGATGGATGGAATCCTGCCAGAGCTGATTAAACACAGCTCCCCAGATGTACACGCTGCACTATGCAAAATGTTCAATTTGGTCCTGAGCACTGGTTACTACCCTACAGTATGGAACCAAGGCCTCATAACACCCATCCATAAGAGTGGAGACCAGTATGATCCAGCCAACTACAGAGGGATATGTGTCAGCAGTACACTAGGGAAACTATTCAACAGTATCCTCAATAAACGGATCCTCAACTTCCTGACACAACACAATGTCCTCAGCAGAAGTCAGGCAGGGTTCATGCCAAAGCATCGCACTACAGACCACATCTGCACCCTGCACAGCCTCAACAAGAACCATGTCCACAATACAAAACATGGAAATATATTCGCCTACTTTGTGGACTTTAAGAAGGCATTTGACTACGTGTGGCACCCAGGCCTGTTCCTCAAACTATTAGAGAGTGGAATAGGAGGGAAAACATATGAGGTTATTAAGAGTTCATACACTGAGAACAGCTACAGTGTAAAGGTGAATGGGAAAAGAACCGAACAATTCCGGCAAGCCTGAGGAGTCAGACAGGGCTGCAGCCTAAGTCCAACCCTCTTCAACATCTACATCAATGAACTGGCTGCAGCTCTAGAATCCTCCCCAGCACCAGGATTGACTCTATGTAACACTGAGATGAAGTCCCTGCTGTATGCGGATGACCTCCTCTCTGTCACCAACAGAGAAAGGCCTACAAGACAGTCTGGAAGTGCTGGAGAAATACAGTGCCACATGGGCGCTACCAATCAACTCAAGTAAAACAAAGATCATGGTGTTTCAAAAGAAAAATACTAAACAAAGAGCCCTTCCTTTACATTAAACAACTGCACTGTTGATGAAACTAACAGCTACACATACCTCGGCTTAGAAATTAACAAATCAGGAAGTTTCAAGACGGCCATAGAGGCACTAAAAGACAAGGCATGCAGAGCCTTCTATGTCATCAGAAGACAGCTGTACCACCTAAAACCACCAGTGAGGGTCTGGCTCAGAATATTTGATAGTTTCATCACACCAATTCTTCATTATGGCAGTGAAGTATGGGGTCCTGTCACCTACCCAGACCAATCCAAATGGGACCCCAGCCTAACAGAAATATTCCAACTCTGCAAGCACCTCCTCCAAGACCATCGGAGCACCTCCAACAGTGCTTGCCGGTCTGAGTTGGGCAGATTTCCCTTACTTCTCACAGTACAGAAGAGGGCGCTATCATACTGGGATCACCTACAAAACAGCAGTCCCAACTCATACCACCATAAAGCCTTACTGAACAGTAAAGACCAGTCCAAGCCGTGTGGCCTGCAACAAATCAACACCTTGTCTATCCCAAACTCTCAACAATGCAGCCTGACAAAATCTCAAATAAAAAACATAATCAATGACTCCAAAGAAAAACGGTTTACCAGTCATTGCAGAGAGACTACAAACTGGCCCCGTACCTGGAGGTGCTACAAGACCCCAAAGACAGACAGACCCTGAGCCTGTACAGACTGAGTGCCCACAGCCTGGAAATTGAATAAGGATGGCACAGGCAGACCTACAAGCCCAGGGAGAGTAGACTGTGCCAGCAATGTGACCAGGAGGTCCTGGAGGATGAGGACCACTTCCTGCTTCATTGCAGAAAAGTACTCATCAGTGAGGGACACTCACTTCCAGAGACTCTCCACTCTCATCCCGGACTTCAATTCTATAGAAGAGAAGAGGAAACTCCAATTTCTACTGGGAGAAGAGGAGCCAACGGTAAAATTTGCTGCCCAACATGTGACAGCGTGTCACCGACTGAGAGGGACATGAAAGACTGAGGACTTAAAAATCCTTTACATGGACTTATGCCCATTCCCCTCTATATTCCCTCCCCCCCCCTTATTTTTTCTTATAGAAACTCAACTGCTTTGGCAATGCTAACATGTATGTGGTCCTGCCAATAAAGCTTATTTGAATTGAATTGAATTGATCTCCTGGACACTCACAGCTCTCATTGGTTTCTCTCATTCACCTCTACAGGACACAGTATTGATAAGAAGACCAGAGATTTTGACCTAATGTCACCAATGATCTCAACACTCCAATATACAGCTCAAGCATATTTTATTTAGAAAGCATGGGATTTTGGATGTTTAGCATTTTGGAGCTTAGAGCTTCCAGCTACAAAACCCTCAGGCTTTAAAGGAGCCTTTATATAGTTACAGAGAAACGTGATCATATAAGTAAATAGTTACTGTATATTAATCTATTTACAGTTTTAAGATGCTCATGGAATGTAAACAGTTGGTATTTGAAAAAGAGAACTGTATATTGCTTATGTTTGGCTGGATCCTGTACAGAGGGGTGGTCTCCACTTGTTAAACAGGTACCTGTGTTCATTCTGACTTTGCCTTAGTTGTTGCAGCAGCAACCTGTAATTGGGACTTTATTGCATGTAATTACCTCATGTGTCAAAGGTATTGTTATGCTCCGCTATTGCATCACACAGTTAGAAGTCATTGCTTTGCATGGGTGGATTTAATCCTTTCATTTCTGTTAAATGTCAACTTGCTGGCTAAGAACTCTTCAGTGGAGGTTATGAATCAAATGCCAAATTAAAGTGTCTGTGAATTATAACTATGCGCTTCTCCTATTTGTTTCCTTTTTGCCTGTTACATATACCAGTAAAAGTGCTTTATTATATATTTGTTCAATAAGTGCAAAAAAAAACCTGTTGACCATGTCAGAATTTCAGAGGTGAAAAGCAAGGGGGGGGGGGGGGGATTTTTGGGACTTTGAACGAAATTACGGCCTGGTAAGGTCATGCATTTCCATCCCTGTCAATATGACTATAAACAAGCAAGCAAGCAGGGAGCTAGTGAGCAAGGGGGGGGGGGGGGGGGGGGGGGGGGTTGGGGGTGGTTGGGACTTTAAATGAAGCACATGGTTTGCAAAATAATAATTGGTGGGTTGATAAACTGTTTAATAAGTCACATACAGTGGTTGACATACAAGTTCCTATTAACACTTGACAAGTCAGTTAGAATAGGTAATAACACTGATATACAGTGGTTAACATACAAATTACTAATATCCCTTGGCAAGGCAGATAGAATAGGTAATAACACTGGTGATAAAAAACATTGCTAGCTAAAAATAAGGGGCCACTAATATCAGAGTAGGTAAACATATATTACACAGTAATACCTGCATGATCTCTGGCCTCAGTATTCCTGTAATGAGGTATGATCCATACACATAGTAAAAATTAGTGAATGAAAGCAGTATCTTGCTTCATTAGCGAAATGATGACACGTTATATTCTCAACCAATTTTGGCTCAACTTCTATTGTTTTCACATTTTAATATTTATGTTGGAATATTCCAACTGCCTTTGCTGCTGGGGTTTAGTCTGCCTGTGGGGCCGTCTGGCCCTTGCATTGTCCAGGAGCTGTGATGTGCATGGTCAGCCCGCTCCCCCCCTCCCCCACCCTTCGTGGCGTGCGTGGGGGGGCAGGGTTTGCTGCCACTGCGCATCAACATCATGCCTCCCGCGGCAGACGTGCGGCGCCTTTTTGGCATGGTCACACCCGCGGGCATTATGGGAGTTGCTTGGGTCGCTGCTGGCTGGCTGCCGGTTCTCGGCCTGGGCTCCTCCCTCCCCCCCACTTGCTTGGCATGCGTGACGTTGACGGGCTTTCCCGCGGCAGCGCCTATATGGGTGTCCTCTTCCTCCAGGGAGATTCAGCACTTGAGACACTTTACTCTTTGTTTTCGGTGCTTCTCACTGCACCACATCCTTTCTCATAGCCACAGGTAACCTCTGCACTACAATAGTCACTTTCACTGCATTCAACTATTTCACAGACCTCTCGTCTCAGCTACATGGTGAGCATTCTCTCACCTCCTCCTTACTCACCTTTTCTCTTCATTCACTACGGAGGAGAGGCACACACCACCCTCCACATAGGCAGAGGAACGAAGGAACTTGCAGAGCTGTAGTCTGAATAGACCAGCTCCCCGCTAATCTCCCTCTAAGATCCCTCCCCGACACAAAATTTTAGTTCATATTATCTCATGTTTCGGAGAATTTGTCAGAAGTGACTAATGCTGATAACAGAGGAACGGAGCACCAAAGAGAAACGGCACTCAGAGCTTTGGAGAGAGATAAGTAAACACTACAGTTATATAGTATGTGCTTAGGTCAAACTTAATGAATGGGGTTTACTTTAATTGTTACCCTTTCACAAATCCTTTTTTGTAGCACATATCATAGAGACAGTGTGAAGAGGCTGTTGGAAGCTTTTTTTTTTTTTTTAACCCGCTGGTGGGTAGTGGTGCAGAAGGAAGTAAAGCAGCTGATACCCTGAATAACCTTCCTGGATTGTCCAACAGACAACCAAAAGTTCCAGGTGCTGTTCTGCTTGAGCTGAAATTGCCAAGGAAAGCTCACATTTAATTGGTCTTTGCTTCCTAGACACTGCATATGGTGTAAACCAAGTGGTAGGAAAATTGCCTTACAAGAACCAAGAAAAATAGGCAATAGTGGATTCAAGATATATGGAGGAAAATTAAAGTGTTACTAAACCCAGGACCCTGCATTCACTATATAAGGTCTCCCTCAGTACACAGAACATGGAAATGCAATTATTTTAGTAAATATAAACTAATAAATACCCTTTCTCATCAGCAGTATATAGCAGTCTTATGACTTTTAAGTAAATATAAACTAATAAATACCTTTTTCTCATAAATTAATAAAAAACCTTTTCTCATTAGCAGTATATAGCAGTCTTATGACTTTTTAGTAAATATAAACTAATAAATACCTTTTTCTCATAAATTAATAAAAACCTTTTCTCATCAGCAGTATATAGCAGTCTTATGACTTCTATCAGTGTTCGGCCAGGCACTGGTTAAAGCTTGTAGGAAGAGTTTTAATTCTCATCTGACTGACCTTTGAGGCTACATGACCCCTGACCCTCTGTCTGGACAGTGCTGATTGGCCCTGTGCCGATCACATGCACTCTCCAAAAAAAAAAAAAAAACATCTCTATCAATACACACCAAACTGAGCATGTGCAGAGTGCCTCCAAGGCTCTGTACTATCAGCAGATGGATTAGGGACAGTAAAGTGGGGGGGGGATCTGAGAAGACAGGATCAAACAGCCTTTTTACACAATGCGGTGGAGTAACCCCTTAGGTTCCACAGTGAGTATAACAAGCATGCTTTACTCCATATACAGACTGATGTTATTGTTGAGGGTTTAGTAACACTTTAAGTCTCCTTTCCACCTTTCTCCTTCTACTCAACATCAGTGATTTAGCCAAGACCAAGCTTCATTATTGACTTGAACATTTCTAGCCCTTCAACTACAGGAAGAGAAAACCTCATCACTAAATACAGAGACTCTAGAAACATTGTCTCCGTTCCAAAAATGGGAGTTACATCTACTACCAAGTGCAATGATGAAGGCGGCAAAAAGGCCCAAACCCCTACTGTCTGAATTATGACTAGCCACTTCCTCTCAGAAAACGTCATGCATTCAAGGGAAAGCACTTCGAAGAATGCAAGGAGTTGCTAACTAATCATGCCATCTGCTTCAGATGTCATGCATCCACAGAGCACTTCACCAGAGACTGTCAGACTACAATTACATGCTTAGGATGCGACGCTGAAAAGCACATATCATCCTTTTTTCAAGAGCCCTTTAAATGAGACTCTACATCTACTGAAGATCATACACCTGGATCAGATCATGGTCAGAAGAACCTTAAACATTCACTTCCAATGATTATATTTAAATAAAATGAGCTAAGTCATAAAGGACTTTTATTGAAAACCAGTGCTAAAATGTGTCTGGTAAAAGCGTTTCCTCGGGGACAACTAGAGAAAGCTGTCAGAATGCATTTTGTTTTAGATGATCAAAGCATTTATTCCTTTGCAACTTCAGAGTTCTTCAACACGTTTAATGTAAGGAGTGAAGTACTGTGCTATGAACTGCACACATATGCTGCAACAGTAGAAACCACTGGATAAATTTGCCCCTGCTAGGGAATTTATTATTTCTGATATGAAAAGAACCTAAAGTGCTTGTAAAGTTACCTATGAAAAATCCTGTAATCGTGACCTGCTGAGCACTACAGCGGGAGGGGCCGAGATTCCCAGCTGACGTCAGATGGGAGGAGAGCGGCGGGAGGTCACGAGAGTGCCAAGTAGCACTGTAAATAAGGTATTTTGTGGAATCATTTTTTAAAAACACACACACTGCACATTATATCTTCATGTAAGAGAGAGGTTTACAGGATTTGTCAGTAGTAATTTTATTAGCTATAACGGCCGGAGGGGCGGGGAGAAGATGGATAACACAGACTCCCGAGCTGACAGGCAGGAAGGGAGGGGGAGAGGGGGAGAGAGGAGAGACAGCGGGATGACGGAGGCACATAACCTGACCACAGTAATCGAGGATCTGAAGCCATGATTACCATGGTCAGCATAGACAGGGGGACACAGGAACAGGCAGAATCAGCCAGGTTTTTTAGAACATAGAGAGGGACAAATGACACAGCATTAGAACTATGCTGTGTATCCTGCTTTAATGGATTAAGATCATTTTTTTTTTTTTTTTAGGGTTACAACCACATTAAGGAACTCATCATATTACATTTATTGAGTGCAATCAAATACCTAATGCCAGAGTGGAGAGCTCTACCCTGCAAGATGTATGTTGCATGTATGACTTCATCGTTTCAAGGCATGTCTACATGCTGCCATTAGAAGATATTTCCAAAATCAAACTCTACTTGAAAAAGACATTCCAAATGTCGAATAGGTACAAGAACAGATAGGTGATCTTCGTAATGATCCTTATGTTCAAAGGACCGAACAAGGCTTGGTCTTGACACTCCTCAGTCCAGTGTGCACACTTGTAAAACTATTGCTAAGGGCATATTCCCTTGTGATATGGGAATTCAAAGGAGATACCTACTACAACAACAATAGCTATAAAAAGATTTATAAAGGGCACTAACACCCTAAACATACGCAGGCAAGAAAAGGGGGGCACTAGTGCAACTGCAAAAAAATAACAATAGGCATGGAATGATAAACAACATAAAATTAGAGTCTTTTAGTCCTTAAAAAAAGTCCATATAAAAACACTGGCATGAAGTTCACATTATGGCATCATCAGCAGTCTCTCTTCCAAGCAGGATCTGGGGAGGCTCCCACCAGCAAACCATGTTAAAACAAAAAGAAGGAGAGAAAAACACCACTACCTAAGTGTAGCATTTATTAAAACATATTTATGAAATTAAAAACAATAAATAGGCACTCACATTTACAAGATATCAATAAGTCTCCAGCAGGTGGCAAACTTCCAAACTTCCAGGTGGTTAATGATGAGCAAGCCCCTGGGGTGGATGTGATTTAAGCTGATTGGAACCAGGAAGTAAACCAAAGAAACACCAGGTCTGTGTAAATCACATGAATGAGAACCACTATGGACAGCAAGGAAGTGTTGTAGGCTCACAAGATGACCATTATACTGTCATGTGACATAAATGGGTGTGGTTACACATTTCGTGGTGTTGCCCCTTTGTTAAAGGTTTGGCAAAGGGGCCATGCCCTTTTATGTCATATGACAGCATCACAACCATCTTGTGGACCTACAACACTTCCTTGCTGCCCACAGTGGTTCTCATCCTTGTTTATACACAGACAGTCTGCTGCTTCTGTTGGCTCTTTCTGGTGTTTCCCTGGCTTACTTCCTGGTTCCAAGCCCCTTACATCATATCCATCCAGAGGGGCTTCCTCACCTTCCTCGCCATTGACCACCTGGAAGGTTGCTACCAGCTGGAGATGTATCAATACGCTTTTTAAAATCTTGTAAATGTGAGTGCATACTTGTTTTTCATTTTATAAATATGTTTTAATAAATGCTACACTTAGGTAGTGTTTTTTTTTGTCTCCTTTTTGTTTTTACACTCCGAAAACAAGACTTATTTTGAGTGATCAACTCTACATCAGAGAATGATTTTCCAGCAGCGACAGTGAAGCAACATCTCAAACTATTACTGTAATAAGAATGCAATAAGAATGAACTTTCACGTGCCCAGAAATCTATTAATGCCGTGAACTTGCACAGCAATACCATTTTTCATCAGTTCATGGGCTACGTAACTAGCAACTCTAAATCACCATACTTTTCAGTAGATACTACAGAGTTGCACATAGCAAACCAGCTGCAACCTCAAACTGGTTCTGTCATCAGTGGAATTACACCTGCCAACAACAATACAGTAATGTTCCTTCACATTCCAGTGAGAGACCCAGAGACTTTTAGTTTTTATTCCTGCAATGGAGACTTGTAGTTCAGCTCCAGATCTATCTACCAAGATCCAAGCTGACATGGCTGACAGCTCAAGCAATTCCCCAGAAATCTTGCTGACACTCAGTGGTTCAAGAAATTCATCCAAATCTTTTGCCCCAGTCATCAGATGAGAACAATCTTCACTTCATGGGTTGAAAGCAGAGTCTCCTGAGGACAGAATCAACCAGAATTTCTTCAGATCAACATGAGAGACTTTCTACTTCTTCCTCTAAAGCAGTGGTCTCTGAACTGCAGCCCGGGGGCTGGATGTGGCCCTTTACTTGGCTTTATCAGGCCCTTGGGACACTATTCCTCATACTAATACAAGTCACTATTCCTTTTACACAGAAATTGGGCATAATTCCTATCACTGATACCAATAATGGGGCAATATTACTCCCACTAATACCAGTGATAGGACATTCTTTACTCCCATTGACGCCAGGGTATTTTCTACCCACACTGGCCACAGTCCGGCCCCCCTCAAATTCAGAAGGACAGTTAACTGGCCCTTTGTTCAGAAAGTTTGGAGACCCCTGCTCTAAAGGCTTGCACATGCTTTCCACCCATACAGAAGTGACTTCATCCCTTCAAGGGCTGTTTCAGGTATCAAGACTGCAACATCACAGATAATCCCAGAATTTATCCAATGTTTCTTGCTTTATGCATATACAGTATATTTATTTACATACTTTTTTCTCTTTTTTGTGTTCTCCAGGTCAAGAGGACAAGACAACCATGTTCATGTACTTGTATTTTGTGATAGTGAAATCTGAAGATTTCAGGTGGGGAGTGTTCTGTTTTACCTATATGTACTTTTCTGTTATTTTATTGAACTGGATCAGGTTACTATTGTTCTTACAATAGTAACCTGATTCAGCTAACATCTAGTGCTGGTTTACGAACACAATTACTTTTACTTATGTGATTTGGTATCACCCCATGTCCTCCATAACTGTTTAGTCCCTCACTAAAGACTTAGGAAAGTCATTGTTTAATTACAGTTCAAAAATCTGGAAAAGCACCTTTTGTACTGCACTCTGAAATAAAATTGCATTGGTTTCAACTAATGTGTCTTATTGAAGAGTTAGGCTGCATGTACATTGTGCAGAGCAATGCTTCAATGCTTGCTTTCGTGTGTTTTGTTTCATATACTGTACAGTAATATTGCTTACATTTAGATCTCTCTCTTTATTTTTTTTTAAGAACAGGTGACCACTGGAGTTCCGCCCACATATTCATTTAGACATCAATGATAAACAGCATAGAAAGTAGGTAATACGCCACTGTCAATCAAGATCTTGGAGTCACCCCACATGTGTTGTCAGGGCTGGACTAGGACAAAAATTTGGCCCTGGACTTCATCCAGACCGGCCCACTTTGACAGGTCTCTCCCATGTCGACAGGAGAAACCCGCCCCCCCCCCCGGCTGGCCAACCCCGATGGGCACCCAAGCCCCCCCCTTCACTAGCCATTTGCTGTTCTAATTTATTTCTCTTATGGGCAGTACTAGTGGGGAAGCTAGACATTATTTCACCCAGGTCTGGTCCTCTCCCTGCTTTTCTGGTCTCCTCTGGTCCCTCACATGCTTCTGTTCCCCCACATGCTTATGCGTTCCTCTCCTGCTCCTCTGTACCCCCCATGCTCATCTGGTTCCCCCTGTGCTCCTCTGGTACCCCCTGCTCCTCTGGTCCCCAAAATGCTTCTGCGTTCCTCTCCTGCTCCCCTGTCCCCCCCCATGCTCATCTGGTCCCCCCTGATCCTCTGTACCGTCGTGCTTCTCTGGTCACCCCCTGTGCTCCTCTGGTCCCCCACATGCTTCTGCGTTCCCCTCCTGCTCCTCTGTTCCACCCTGCTCATCTGTACCCTCATGCTTCTCTGGTCCTCCCCCTGTGCTCCTCTGGTACCCCCCTGCTCCTCTGGTCCCCCCATGCTCCTCTATTCCCCCCATGCTCGTCTGGTTCCCCACGTGCTCCTCTGTTCCCCCTCCCCATGCTGCTCTATTCCCCCTCCCCATGCTGCTCTGGTACCCCCATGCTCCTCTGTCCCCGCCCCCGCAGTGCTCACCTCTTCCTGGCTAGTTATGCGGTGAAATTGAATAATGACATGATCCTCAGGAGTTGGCACTGAGAAGCTCATCATACAATCCAGAAGGAGGGCTGCCACACACAGCTGTAACATAAGCTTCCTCGGCACTCGTTCTCCTGCTTTTTCCTTCCCCCGCTCTCCATCCTGTCTGCTGTCCCAGAGAATCTAGATGGAGAGCGGGGGTAGGAAAGAGCAGGAGAACGAGTGCCGAGGAAGCCTATGTTACAGCTATGTGTGGCTGGCCTCCTTCTGGATCGTATGATGAGCTTCTCAGTGCCGACTCCTGAGGATCATGTCATTATTCAGTCGCACTGCATAACTAGCTAGGGTGAGGAGGTGAGTGCTGTGGGGGGGGCAGAGGAGCAGAGGGGGGGGTGCGGTTCGCTGTCACTGAAACCGGCCCACTGAACCATCAGCCCACCGGGAAACTCCCGGTAGTCTCGATGGACAGTACATGCCTGTGTGTTGTGAAGGAGTGTCATATAGTCTGGCTGTGAAGACTTGTTTTGTACATTATAATTGTCCATGTGCATAAATGAAAGCAAGCATCGCTTTTATGTGTTTTGTTTAATAAAAATGGCATTTGCATTTAGATCAGGTTTTTTATTTTTACATTGATCATGTGGCCAAAAAAGTTCCGCCCACATGTTGCACATAGACTTACTGAAGGCATGAAGACATGGAGAAGGACCACATGACTGACTTTAAAACTACCAAAAAAAGTGTATTTAAAGTTTTAATTCATTAATGGATGTGCCTTAATTTTATTGATGCTATGTACTACATTGATATTAAAGCATATAAACATGGGTTTAATGATGCTTTAAGCTATACTTTAAGGTGGAATTACAGTCAAAAATCAAAATCTATCTGTATTTTTAGGCATATTGATTACTTTGTATTACAATAATAATTGCAATAAACCATTTAGAACAATAAATGTTTACAACCACTTTGAGAATATATACATTGTCTGACATAGTACTTAAAAGTTGTAACAGATGTTCAAACTATATCTAGAGACAAAACTTTTTTTGTTAAATTTTGGATAGAGTATGGAATAATGAAAACCCTGGTGAGTTTTTTTCAAGACTGTATCCCATTGGGGGGATTTCTTTTACATTTCTTTTACAGTGAATCT